>NC_071611.1:1548359-2238359 GCF_024509145.1 Vidua macroura
AATAAGAGCCGTCTAATTAGACATAGACACAAAATTTATGGGTCTAGCCTGTCAATCCACGGATTAAGGACTGCATAAGTACCTACTGACACGATGGGCTGTAATGGCTCCTGAAGAGATGTTATGGTCTATCATGTCAATAATCCACAGATTAAAGGCTCCCTAAGTAGGTGTTGATGTGATGGACTGTCTCAGCTCTTGGGGCTCTTCTGCTGGGGAGGTGGAGGGGACACCACGGGCCCCCCAGGTGGTGCCATCCCTGCAGAAGGCGAGGGTTTATTTCTTCTGCAAAATTTAGCACAGGACCATGCTTGAAATTAGGCTTTCAGAAAACCGTCCCAGCCATCAAAAGTGGGGGCTCCTGGCGGAGGTGAAGCTGTCTAGCCCTTGTGTGCTGGGAGGTACAAAAGGTTTGGGGCAAACACTGCTATGGGTGGAGTCCCCATGCTGCCTGCAAACTTTGTTAAAGGCACAAAGCCCCTTTTCTGCAGAAGGATGTATACTTTAATGTGGATTTATCCTTTAATTTGGACTTTTTTTTTTTTTTCCTTTGCTTTTGCTGAATGTACCTGGAAATCTGGCTTTTAGATATTTTTCTTTGTTTTGTTCTTTTGTTTTTTTACTTGTTTGGTTGGTTTGGGGTCTTTTGTTTTGTTCGGTTCTTCCACCCTGTAAGTCACAGACTGGGAAGGAAGTGGGATTACCCTTTTGGGTGCCCATTTTTTCTTTGTTTTGATGAGCACACTATGCCTCTGTGTTCTCCTCACTTTGATGTAATGCTTGCACTTCTGAAGTAAAGGGGTCACGGGGTTGTTTTTCCTGAGATCCTACAAAATTAGTATGTGCCAGTTACAGGAGGGGCAAAACTGCGACTGGACAAGTCCTGAGGACCCTCCAGAAGAGCATTTAAAACCCCATGAAAACCTCTGGGTTTTGTGTTTCCATCTCTTGCACCTCCAAGAGTAGGAGAAGATGAGGGTCATGGCACTGTCCCGGACACACAAATGCCACTTAAGGTCAGCCAGGAGAGATTATCGGGTGCGAGACGTGCTGAGCTTGGTCTCAGCCCTGGCCCCAGCCAGACACGTTGTGCTGACACCAGTCCAGACAATTTTTTTTTAAGCACAAACACCCTACGTGTGTGCCGGTGGATAAAGGAGGAAGGACTGTGTGTGTTCATCCTGCTCCTTGGCAGTGCCCATGGCACTTTTTTTCCAGCTGAAAGCTGTCTCCTGGAAAGCCAGGCAGGGTTCTTTCAGGTCTTTGAGATTCCCCAACAGCACAAGGACGTGGAGCTGCTGGAGCCAGCCCCAGAGGAGGCCCCGGAGCTGCTGCCAGGGCTGGAGCCCCTCTGCTCTGGAGCCAGCCTGGCAGAGCTGGGGCTGTTCAGCTGCACAAGAGAAGGCTCCAGGGAGAGCTCAGAGCCCCTGCCAGGGCCTCAAGGGGCTCCAGGAGAGCTGCACAGGGACTGGGGACAAGGCATGCAGGGACAGCACACAGGCAATGGCTTCCACTGCCAGAGGGCAGGGACAGGTGGGATATTGGGAACTGGGAATTGCTGGCTGGGAGGGTGGCAGGCCCTGGCACAGGGTGCCCAGAGCAGCTGTGGCTGCCCCTGCATCCCTGGCAGGGTCCAAGGCCAGGCTGGACAGGGCTTGGAGCAACCTGGTCTGGTGAAAATTGCCTCTGCCCATGGCAGGTGGTGGAACAAGAGGGTCTATAAGGTCCCTTCCAACCAGAGCCCTTTTTGAAAGTGAGGAGACTTTTGTTAGCCGTTCAGGGTTAATGCTACCATGGTGAACATTGTGCCAGTGTTGATGTTTGATGGGAAATCCAGACCCAAGAATGAGGGAGAGGAGGGGGTGAGATGGTGAAAAACTTTAGGAAGAGCATGAGAACATGCTCAGGACCAAAACTGCTTTTTTGAAAAAATAAATGTATTTGTACGTACGTATATTACAAAAAGTGTACATAGATAGTTCTGAATACTTCTACATTTGGACAGTTTAATTTGCCTCTAAACCTGATGTCATTGATGAAAGATCCAATTACAGGCATTTAAAATCCTTATCAGTAAGGCCATTTTATTCCTATTTTCATCTTTGAGTTGTTGTCACAGATACTGGTGATAATTTTGACAGCCCTTGATGTTGCCAGCTGGGAGCAATCCTGGTGGGTCAGATAGCTCAGTGTGGTGTTAAACTTGCTCTTTTCTTTCAAGGTTGGTTGACTACAGGAAAACCTTTAGCTAAAAAAAACCAGAACAAAACTCAAAAGATCCCCAGCCTAGCTCCCCCTTTACATTCATGAACCTGGCACTGGGGACAAGGCTGAGATCTGAAGGACAACAGAGATCTAAAGGAGCCCCAGGACAGGAGCTGTGTTGTTTTAGTTATTATTATTATTATTATTATTATTATTATTATTATTATTATTATTATTATTATTCTAAAATGCTTTGGTTCTCTGTGAATCAAAAATAGAGAACGTTTTCCTCCCAAACTCCTAATAAAACTGCCGGAGCTTGGAAAGAAAAAGTATGGATGACATGTTTTCATCAAATTATGTGCATGTGACAGAGAGAAAAGCCACATCGGAAATTTCCTGCCACTTCCAAGCAAGGGGAGATGTGAGTCCTTCTGCCACAGCTTGGAAGAACCAAGTGTGTGGCTTGATGAATTTGGGTGTTTCTGTGGTGTCAATGTCCCATGCCCACTGTTGTTTCTGCAGCTGTCAGTTTTTTGTGGAGTTATTGATTTTGTATCCCATCCTGCTGGATTTTCTGTGTGGATGAAGCATTTCCAGCAGGAGCAGGACCATGCCCTGAGCCCACGGACAGCGTGTGCACCCCCAGTGTGGAGAAATCCTGACCTGTGGGCTTTTATTGAGAAAGTTCAGGTGGGACTTGATGGTTTTGGAGGTCAAGGCAAGTGGTGGGGAGCCTCATAGCCTCTTGTGCTGATTGGTGAGTTGAGCCTTAGCTGGGATGATGATTTTATAGAGGACAATGGATGCACTGCCAAAACTAGGGCAGCCCCTCAGGAAAATCCAGGGAAGGTGTAAAAAATACGGAAAAAAGGAAGTGTTTTCCAGTGGGAATGGAATATGGTGTAATATGGCTGTGCTTGGGCATCACTGGTGATGAACCATCTGCACCAAAATTAACAGGAGATGTTACCCCAGGGCTTTGGGGTATTGCCTTGATTTCTTCCCTCTGTGAGGGGCTAATGTGAATGGCTGTTCTCTGTAGACCTGACTATGAGTGATCAATGCAACTAATTCCCTAAATTCCTGAGGCAAACTCACTTTATTTTCAGTTGTTTCTATACTATTATTTTTTCACAATGAGCTTGCACAACACGCTGAGGGGAGCCTGCTGGAGCCTCAAGGCAGGCTGTAATGGAAACCATGGAAAATCCTAATAACCCAGTGATAGCAGCAAATGGAGGGATCCTTAATAACGAAATAATAGCGCAGATGTTTATAGCATTAAACATTATCATTGTTTGCTGGGGACATGGGAACGCTCCCAGTTTGCTGGGAGTTTTCCAGGCATTTAGAAAGGGATGTGTTTGCACCGAGGAGCTCGTAAAAATGATGCTTTTAACCTCAAAACAGGGATCCCAGAGGGTTTGCAGCCGTCTATGGGCTGTCGCACACGAGGATTTGTTGAGGAGGATGTGGCTCTGAGTTTTCCTGGGATCTGGGTTTTTGTGTGAGTTTGCAGCAGGCGGAGATGGGAGTTGGATGGTGGGTGCCTGCCATGACCCCAGGTTGCACGGGGTGAACCCAGCAGGGTGTTTTTTGAGGATAATACTTCTGTTTGCTTCATTTGCACAGATCTGTGATTATTGCCACCAAAAAAAGCCTTTTGGGGAAAAAAAAAAAATAAGTCTGTCACTGTAGGAAGCATCTCTTGAGTCACTTTTTCCTTCTCTCCTGCCACCCTCCTCCCCTGTCGGAGTGATGCCACTGGCTTTTTCCCACCCCTTTTCCTGGTGGATGCCAGAACCAGGGAGGCGGGTGGGAGCAATGGGGGCTCCTGTGGGGTCCCAACAACTGCAAAAAGCAGCTTGGGTGGTGTCTGGCAGGGAGGCCTGAGCCTGTTTATCCGAGCTGAGCCCTTATATTCTCATGGATTTTTGACTAGACATGCAGTCAACAGCTGAAGCCCGCAAACGGAAAAGGCTCTGGCATATTTATACTGTGTGCTGGCATCAGCTCCTTAAAAAAAAAACTCAAACATCCCAGATTACCTAAGATTCATCCTTGAGGTCTGGTCACCCCATGTCATTCAGAATCCTAGTGGGATTCATTCATGAACTTCCAGCCCTCCATAAAGGTCCGTTCATTCATCGCCAAGGCAGTTTTCTATTTTTTCTTTTTTGTCTTTTTATTTTTTAAATTATTGGTAGGTTTGGTTTGTTTTTTTTTTTTTCTTTTCCCTAAATGCTCTAGCAATTAAATAGCTCTCTGTAAGCGGCAGTGAGCTAGTTGTTACATGGTCTTCACTAATGCAAGCACAAATACCAGGTGAAAAAGTCCTTTTTTCCCCCCTGCCACCTCCTGAAAGGGATGGTTTTATGTTCAAATCAATAAAAACCTGTAGGAATTTCAGCAGGGGTCCAATGGCTCCAAAATTCCCCCAGCTGCTGTAAAACAAAACCAAAAAGGCTCTGAACATCACTGGCAGGCTGACAGCAACGACGGAGGTAATGGGTGGTCAACAGAGATCCCCCTTTGGATTGAGGAGCATCCTTCCCCTGGATCCAGAAGTAGCCCTCCCAGATTCTCCTCTCTCCCAGGCAGGTGGTGGAAACTCCATCCTGGGGGTGTTTCTTGCCCCTCTGGATGCACTTTTGCATGGATGGCCACCCCATCTGCATTACTGGGGAGGAAGTAACCCATAGTGCCCCTCCTCAGCCCCAGGTTTCAGCAGGACATAAAGTTACCCACAGCAGAGTCTTGTGAGGTACCAAAAAAAAAAGGAGTGGAAGGACAAACTGGGCTGCGCCTTGACAGATGCTGTCCCAGGGAGCACCCCAGCGTGACCAGAACCCCCATCCCTGGTTTAACCTGGGAACGAGGGTCCCTATTTTGAGACATCCACAGTCAGGCCCATTTTTAGTAGCTGCCTCCAGCAACTGGAGAAATATTTTCCTCGCTGGCATAGAAATGAGGAAATTAAAAGTGTGTGGCTGGGCTTTTTTTTTTTTTTTTTTTTTTTTTCTCTCCTCTCTTAAAAGCACAGTGCAAGGCTTGAACGAGATGGGAAGAAAACTGGGAAAATGGGCTTGTCAATAGCAAAAAATAGAGAGAGCAGGCAGGCAGCATGTTGCCCTGGGGAGGGAGGGGTTGTGGGGGGCTGCAGGAAGAGTTTTTGGTGCTGGGTCACCCACCATCCCAGCTCCAGTAGTTTCTCTCATAGTTCAGGGGATTATTTTGGTAGTGCTCACTAACTTGCATTCCCAGCTTGATTTTTTTTTTTTCTTTAAATACTATTATAAAGATGAATAGTTCCCAGGTCTTAACATGCCTACTGAGGCTGGAAGGAATTACCCGCCAAGCAGCACCAGGCTGCTCAGGATCCTCTGTCAGGAAAAGGGGCTTTCTCACATTTTTTCCCCTCCTCCTGCCTTGCTTTTCCCTCCTACATCATTGCCACGCTGCATGGGGTAATTATGGGAAAGGGAGTTGAGAGAAGGGCCCCACGGATGACTTTCTACTTTTTTTTTTTGCAAATTTTTAGGCTGTTTTTGTTAACCTGTGTGAGATTTTTTTGGTTCCCTCTATCTTTTGGTGTTCTCCATAGGTTAGGGTAGTATCTCATACTGTCCATCACCCACCCAGGCCCTGCAGGCAGGGAAAAGCCCCACACACCAGAGCAGTCAAGTTCTCATTCCCTCTAGTCCCATGGGGTGGCTTTCAATGTCGTTTTCTTAGCAGCACCTCATTTTTTTTTTTTTAGTTTTTTCTGTGCACAGTACATTGTCATTTATGGAAATAAATCCATCATTCAGTAGGTGCAAATCAGGGAGTTCAGGTGTTTTGTTGCACAAGCATCTCACCTTTCCTGTTGGCACTGGAGGTGGCTCTGGCGCTGGTTTGGGTGAGGGTGGCTGTGCCATTGTCACTGACTATGTCATTCAGGACCTGTAAATCCAGCCAGAACTAGGCACTGAAACGACACAGGCGTGCCCCCAAACCTGGAAATGTTTTTTTGGAAATAGTGGATGCGCTGTGGACATTGATGAATGCGTGGAGAGGATGGTGTAGACGAGGGCAGGCAAGGTTCTGCCGGTTCTGCGTCGCTTTTGGTTCGTATTGATTCCCTTGATGCTAAATCTCTCCTTTATTTTTTTTTTTCCCCCCTGTTGTTCTGCAGATTCTCAAGTTCTTCAGGAGCCAGGGGATAGGTCACACTGGTGTGTGGTGGCATACTGGGAAGAGAAGACACGCGTGGGTCGGCTGTACTCTGTCCAAGAGCCCTCCCTGGATATCTTCTATGATCTACCTCAGGGGAATGGTTTCTGCCTCGGACAGCTCAACTCAGACAACAAAAGCCAGCTGGTGCAGAAGGTGCGCAGCAAGATCGGCTACGGCATCCAGCTCACCAAGGAAGTGGACGGCGTGTGGGTGTACAACCGCAGCAGTTACCCCATCTTCATCAAGTCAGCCACACTGGACAACCCCGACTCCAGGACGTTGCTGGTCCACAAAGTGTTCCCAGGGTTTTCCATCAAGGCTTTTGACTACGAGAAGGCGTACACCTTGCAGAGACCCAACGACCACGAGTTCACGCAGCAGCCATGGACTGGATTTACCGTGCAGATCAGCTTTGTGAAAGGCTGGGGCCAGTGCTACACAAGACAGTTCATCAGCAGTTGCCCCTGCTGGTTGGAGGTTATTTTCAACAACCGATGACTCGAGACGGAGTGAACTCATGACATCTATACTACTTTGCTGCTATTATTTCCTTCTGAGTGCTTGCTTTTCATGCAGACTTTTTTTTTTTTTCTTTTTTTTTTGTTGTTGTTTTTTTGTTTCGTTTTGTTTTGTTCACCATTCTTCGTTTTGAGAAATAGCTTATGAAAGATTTTTTTTTCGGTGTTGTTGTTGTTGTTTGTTTTTTGTTGTTTTTGCCTTTGGGGTATTTTGATAAATATATCTATTTTTTAAAAGTGTGAATGACCAATAACTCTCAGAAGGGCGAGAGAAGGGTGCAGTGGGGATAGATCACACGAGATAATTTCTTCACGCCTCTCAAAAAGGATTATTCAATGGGGATCGATGGATTTGAAAGCCACTAGCTCTATGTTACAGCTCCTTCCTTTGGACAACACAAGGAGATGACTGTATTTTTGTACGCACCACCTTCCCAGTGACGGTGACACCGAGACCCCTTCCCCAGCAGTGCTGACCCCGCGTTGCCGCCGAAGGATGGTGCAAAACCTTCCCAGACGGGTCTTTTACCGACCTTTTGTGTTTCTCTTGTTGCTGGGTTCATGTCTTGTCACTGTGTTCATTGTTCCACTGCTTTTTCTATGTTTTATATGATCGTGGATTGATGTAAGGGGAGAAAACAACAGTGGAGGGACTCCGGGCACGGCCCGTGCTTGATCATTTGAGCTGAGATGAGAAGTGACAGAATTCTAAACCTTAAAAAAAAAAAAAAAAGTAAAACTAAAGAAAAACAAGTGGGAAAAACAAGAGAAAAAGTGTTCACAACAGTCGGTGTGTCGTAACCTGCTTAGATCAGGTTATCCAGGTACCATCTTATCTGGAAATGCAGTTGTGCTTTCATTTCTTCTTGAATTCATACACGAGTATGATACTTTTACACTGTTCTTAGCTCAATGAGCATGTTTAGACCTTAACATAAGCTATTTTTCTAAATATAAAGGTTTAATTGAACAAGAGAGCATTCTTCTTGGAACTTTAGCATTGTAGTGCTTTGGAAAAACACCCACACAAAAGAAAGGACTCCTTAAAAAAACCCTGAGATTTATTAAAGAAAAAAATGTATTTTATGTTATATATAAATATATTATTACTTGTAAATATAAAGACGTTTTATAAGCATCATTATTTATGTATTGTGCAATGTGTATAAACGAGAAAAAAGTAAGAAAGATGCACTTTGCTTTAATATAAATGCAGATAACAAATGCCAAATTAAAAAAAAAAAAAAAAAAAAAGAGAACACAAGATTGGTGTTTTTTCTATGGGTGTTATCATCCAGCTGAATGTTTCTTTTTCTAAAGGAGTCTATGTTCCATTAAAAAATAAAAATGTACACTTGATCCCAAACTGTGCCATGTGGCTTTTTTGGTGGTGTGGATGAGGGAGACTGGAGAGGTGCTGCTCTGAGTGGGTGCTGCGTGGGGTCAGTGGTGGGAGCACCCACAGCACCCACCCCAGCCCTGAGTGGGTCCTCTCCTGGGTGGGTAACACCTGGGCTGGGATCATCCTGAGCCTTCAGCTTCGCTGGCCCGGTTTGGTGCCCACGGCTTTCAGCTGCCCAGTTTGGATGCACCCTGTCAGCCCAAGGCTGGAAGGACTGGCTGCCCAAAATCCGCTGGGTTGTTTTTGCTGTTGTTCCTATTTCTCCTAATTTCAGCCTGGAAGAACCACAGTGGTGGGGACACAGCTCCCGTTTGACCCTGTCCCTGTCTCACAAACACTGGGCCACGCTTGTGCTCTCTGCTGGGACACAGGCGGCCTGTGCCAGCAGCTGAGGGAAATATCAGTAGGAAGACAGTCCTTGGGTTTTCCTTGACTGTTTCCTACCCTTTTCATCTCCCATGCCTCTGGAAATAAAGGTGGCTGTTTCTTTTGCCCCCCTCACCCTGCCTTTAGGCATTCCCTGTTCCACATTCTCCTTGCACATGTGCTCTGCCTGGGGCAAGTCCCTACAAATTGTTCCTGCCTTCCGTGGAGCAGGACCTTGAGTGGAAACCACTGGAGTCCTGGAGACTGAAGAACGTGGACAAGAAGAATGTCTGGATGGGCTTGTGAGCTCCCACCCTACTGAAGTGCGTGGATCCCAGGAATGTGACTTCAGCCTCTGCTGTCCTCTGGGGGGTGGGTGGGCATCTCAGCAGGTTGGTCTCTGTGAGCACCAGCTCGGTGCTGAGCCTTCTGTTCAGCGCAGATGTGCCCTCCCCAGAGGGATTTACTGACACACGGCATTTGGGTGTTTCCAAATGGTGCCTCCAGCTGGATCCATGGTGATGAACACATGAACCAGCTCCAAAAGGGGTTTTGATCGTGGGCGAGTTTCAGTTTCCAGGTTCTTTCCTCATCCTTCAGGTGAGAATCAGCAGAGGCAGGATGGATGCACCCATCCTGTGTCACTTGATGTGCACTAAGACACGCCTGGGAGGACAGGAGTTGAAGCCATCTCAAAACCTGTGCTACAGTTTGGCTCATTTCTGATCTGAGCCACCAAATGTGAGCCACCCAATAATCACACGATACCTGCGCGGTGCAGTGGGTCAAGCTAGCAGTGATGGCATCCATCAGAAGCTCCAGGATTGCCTTCAAACACACTGAAGGATGAAGCAGGCAAGTGCCTCACAAAACCCATTGCTTATTCCTCTTGAGTTTTGTAGCACTGATCTGCGTGAGCAGGTCTCTGTCGCAGCAGGGACCTGGGGTTAGAAAGATCACTCCAAATCTAGGTATATGACCAGGTATAGGGTCAAGCTGGGGTTGCAGCTGGCTGTCTAAGAATCACAAAAATCAGAAAAAACCATGAAATTATTTGGTTTGCAAGGGGACCTTAAACTAGTTGCAACACCCTGCCATGAGTAGGCACACCTTCTATTATCCCAGGTTACTCCAAGCCCATCCAGCCTGGCCTGGATCACTTCCAGGAATGGGGCAGCCACAGCTGGGTGGGTTTTACTCTGGATTAACCAAGAGATAGGGAATATTTGATTCCCTTGTGCTTCTCCCACCTCCAAGCTGGGCTGCTGGGTCTTAAGCCAGAAGAGATGAGATGATAGCTTTGAACCTGAGGCATGGCACCATCTGACACACATGGACAACCACAGAAATCTGCATTGCAGAGGTGTTCTCGTGTGTTTTCACCTTGTTCCATGAGGTACATACTGTATCCTGATGGTTAAGGCCCTGAAACCAAATTGTAGCATAGATGGCTTTGTCCCTTGAATTAAGATCGGATTTTTGTCTCTGCTCATTAGTCCATGAGATGTGACCAAATCATTTAACCTTCCTGTTTTCCAGGACTTCCACTTGTGAGGTACAAAAAGTTGCTCATCCTGAAAGCTGAAAGCAAAGGATGAAAGTACTGTACCCCTAAACAAACTCTTCATAACTGCTTTCCAAAATACATCAGGTCACAAAAATACTCCAAGAGCTGGAGCCCCTCTGCTCTGGAGCCAGCCTGGCAGAGCTGGGGCTGTTCAGCTGCACAAGAGAAGGCTCCAGGGAGAGCTCAGAGCCCCTGCCAGGGCCTCAAGGGGCTCCAGGAGAGCTGCACAGGGACTGGGGACAAGGCCTGCAGGGACAGCACACAGGCAATGGCTTCCACTGCCAGAGGGCAAGGACAGGTGGGATATTGGGAACTGGGAATTGCTGGCTGGGAGGGTGGGCAGGGTGCCCAGAGCAGCTGTGGCTGCCCCTGCATCCCTGGCAGTGTCCCAGGCCAGGCTGGACAGGGCTTGGAGCATCCTGGGATAGTGAAAATTGTCCCTGCCCATGGCAGGTGGTGGAACAGGATGAGCTTTAAACTGTTGTGTTATTCTATGAAAATGCAAAGAAGAGAAACGATCCAGCGAAGCCAGAGTCTGTCTGTGGAGATGTGCCTGTGATGGGTGCAGTGCTGGTGGGCTCTTGTGTCATTTGCAGGGTGCAGTGAGTGTCTGGGGTATCCTCCACAACTCTCACTTTACACCTTGCCCTGTGTGCTTTCCCCTGGCCATGGCTGTGACACTCTGAGCTGGCTGGACCTTCAGCTGGACGTGCCTTTCCAGGTCAAATATTAAAATCATCTGGAGAGTGACCTGAAAAGCCTGGCAGATCACTTTATTCTGTGAGATGTTTGCTTGCATTCATCTGTCAAAATAAAAGGCCAGGCAAGGCTGATCACAGTAAGAAAGCTGAGAAATCATCAGCAAAACCATGGCTTTTCAATACTATGACAGTTTTAGCTGAAATGTTCCTGCCATCACCTCCTGCTGAGCTAATTTTAGTCCTCATTCAACAAGAAAATAAAAAAGAACATGACAGAAGGATGCTGAGCACCAGTTCATATGTGTCCCCATTCACTTGTTCAGCTCTGGGGCTGGTGGATGTGGGGTGAGTGGGAGGTTAAAATAGAGACTAGAGGTTAAGCAAGGAAGAATTTCCCCTTGTCAAGAGTTTGCCAGTGCTGTAATTCCATCTTTAGGGCTCAGCAAAGCTGCAGCCACACAAAGCAAAGTGCTGACCTGGTATAAACCTGGTCTGAGCAGAAACACAGATGAAGGAGCTGTGGACAAGGACAAAGCCAGCTATTTCCAAAATGAAAATGCTGATGTCCAAGTCAGTCCTGGATAGCAAAATTATGTCCTTCTTGCTTCAAGCCTCCAGCAGCTAAATTCAGGCACACCCCAGCTCCGTGGATATCTTCCAGCAGAGCAGTGGTGGGCCTGGGACCTCACCTATCATCGTGCTCTGTACAGCTTATCTGTGGATTCCACTCTTCCCTCCTTGGAAATCACCTTAGGGAAATCTCATCTGCTTAGAGGCTCAGACATGAGGTGGTTGAGACAGTCTGAAGTCCAGATTTCCCAGCGGATGGCGGCACATGTCTCCCTCCTCTCCTTCTTAGAAAAGAATTTCTATGGAAATTTGGGATGACTGAACTCAGTCTGTTCTTGTTAACTGTATTTTTGCTTTGGACCATGGCTCCAGAACCATAAGTGCTAAATATTCTAACAATACACTGCAACATGTTAAATTGCAGCACAGTGGGGCCTTTTTTCTGCAGTGTTGCTGAGCAGTAATTGAAGAGTGCAATAAGGAAGGGTCAAACAATGAAATTTTTGTCCTAAATCACACATGAAATGTTCAGATCATGGTTTTCCACATGGGAAGGCCACTTGCAGGTGGTGCAGAGCCATGATCCCAGGGCCAGGTGATGATCAGCAGCCGGCTCACTGCCCACCCTCCCCAAGGCATCTGCAAGCCCACAAGGGGAATGAGTCCTTCTGCCCATGCAGCCCTCAGGACAGTGTGGTGGTTATGGTCTGGCTGCTCCTGGCTGTTGAAATCCGTGGAAAGGCTGATTCTTTGTGCTGGTTGTGTTTTCACTGGTGTAAAGTTGGCCCAGTGGATTTTACCTCAGCTTGAGAATGGTAGCTCAGCTGGGTATTTGTCTCTATCTATCTATCTATCTATCTATCTATCTATCTATCTATCTATCTGTGTGTCTACCTATCTCCTGGTCAAAAAGGCCTTGTGGAGGCAAACTGGAGAAAAATTGGCTTAAGAGGAATTAAGAAGACACACCCATACAAGCATTTTCTTTGCGTTGTCTATATGCATTTAAAAATTCAACTTGTTTTATTGGGCACATGCTGGAGAGAAGATACCAGGGTGGGGGCACACCTCTGGTGGTTTGAGGGAGGAGACATCCAATTGTGAGAAATATTCAGAGCAAGAAGTGAAGATGGAGCTGCTCCCATGCTGTTTATCTGTACAACATCATGGACTCACAAGGGCTTTTTTTGGACCAGACATTTTTGTAATTTTGCAACAAGCAGCAGTGAGAGGCGCTGTGTTGGGGGGTGGACAGCAAAGCCAGGACTGGCTCTGAAACAACCATGGCTGAAGAGCCAACTCAAGGCTGGGGAGGTCTGTCCCTCGTGACTTCACTGTGTCACCAGACTTTGGCAGGATCCCTGCTCAGCCTTGCACAGAGGAGGCAGAGGGACATCCCCAGCCTCTCCAGCGACTCACTGTACAAACTTTTGTGCGGCTTAAAGATGAAATAACAAAACCCCAAAATGCTTGCAAGGCTGTGGTGGTTGTTGTGGTTAACGGGGAAGTCGCTGCTGTGTAAAGTTTGCCAGCCAAGGTCCCTGTCATCAGCTTCAGTGGAAAGCCCAGGATGCTTCCTCTTGTCTTGCTACTGGATCACCACCATAAACTGCCAAAGTACTCCTGGTGATGAATTTGACCATCCCCTTGGGTTGTTTTTCAGACACTCTGGTTTCTGAAAGCCATTGGAGGCTCCAATGCTCGCACACTAGATCTGGCTGTCAGCTGCACACGAGGCTGGACTTGATGGCCTTGGAGGTCTTTAACAACCTTGAGGATTCTATGGTTCTAAATATCTCCTGAACCCGGTGACAAGGTTCAAGTCTGAAAATGTGGTGGAAATCTGAGTGTGAATTGAGTTCCCACTTCCAGAAATGACAAAGGCTGGGTGGAGGGAGAAGACCTGAATGAGCAGCTGTCCTGCAGCAGAGGCAGCTCGAGCTGCGCTGTGACTCCTCCTCCTCGTGGGACCCTGTTGTGGGAACAAGGGTGTGCTTTGTTTGGGTTGGGGCACGGTGCTTTGGTGTCCAGGCTTTTGGGATGCTCACTGGGTTGGTGAGCAAGGAAAAGCAGTGCTGAGCAGGAGCACAAACCTGCTTCAGTGGTTAAAACACCCTGTGCAGAGGGACATTGGAGTTCCTGTCCCCAGCCTGTGTGTGCCCAGCCCCATCTGCAAGATGACATATCTACATTTGGGCTGAAAGAAGGGGTTAAGGGTCCCCTTGCACCCTCCACAGGTGCTCACAGATGCTCAGCCTGTAGGCACCATCTGGATGTTGTGGGAACTCTGAACTCCTTCAGCTAAGAGGTGTTGAGCCCCTTTGAGCTTGGCTGTGCCCGATGTCCTGGGCAGGTGCTCAAGGCTCTTGGCTCCATCCCTGCACCTGAGCAGGGTCAGGGCTGGAGGGAGGGCGATTGAGGCCCTCAGGGTTTTAGATCAGCTCTGAGAGTCAAATCTGGGTGGTTTCATTAGCTTTTGGCGTGGTGAAGTGTTTGCAGCCTTTTTTTGTACCAGACAGGAACAAAGCAGTGCGAGTCAGACGTGGTCGGTGCGGGTGCTGTCGGTTACCAGGGTTACAACACGCATGGGAAAAAGGGAAAAAAAATCCCACATATTGCAAGGAACTAAGTACTAATTTTGCTGTTGAGGCGATACATAGGACTGGCATTACCATGGATGTATTTATATCCTCTGCCCTGTAGCAAATATGTAAGTTATTCTGAGGCATATCCGTGCTCTCGGTTTGGAGCTGGACCACCAAAGACCTCCAGGGAGTTGTTGTGTGAGAGCTGAGGGGGGTCTCTTGTTATTCCCTGCAGCTGCCCAGATGAGAATGTCAGCATGAATACGCCTAAAATAGGAGAAAAAGAAACACATTCTAACCCCAAAGATATCTGTTTTGCACAAGGCATGCTGCAAAGAAAGGAGCAGGACAGCTCTGGCTCCAACCTTCAGCCAGTGAAGGGACATAACTGGGCCCCAACACCACAGCTACCAAAGCTTATTAGCTCGGTTTAGAGCCAATCTCCAGTGGAAAATGGGCCAGAAAATAAGTTTTGCCTCTCATCAGCAAGGTAAGCCAAGGCTGAGAGGAGGAAACTAGAAAGTGAAGATGATGTAGAAGGGGTCCAGTGAAAGATGAAGATCTGATGAAGGTTAAAGAAGGGAAACCAGCCTCTTGATGAGCTGGGTGGTGGGGTCCTGCAGAACAGTGGGTGGGCACATTGCTCACCTGGGGGGGCTGCAGGAGCCACAGGGGGACACTGGCACAAACAAAACCAAACCACTGGAGGTGGTCCAGCACCCCAAAATGCCCTGCTGGAAGTGGTATTCACTTCTTCCCTGGAAGCTCAGGCCCTGCGGTTTGGTTCTTCCAGCCCAGCGTGCCATGGGGAAGCTGGGATGAATTTCATGGTTGGAGAACTTTCTGGTTTTAATAATTGATCAAGAGCGAGCAGTGGGATGGAGAGGCCTCGTGCAGCGATGTGCTGCTTGTGGGCTCACCAGCAGAACCACTTCCAGCCAGCAGACAGTGTGGAGAGGGGCTGGAGGCAGGGAATTGCCTCCATCAGAGGGGCTGTTCAGCCTCCACCACCGGGCAGAAGGGTTTGCTTTCATCTCCCTGCCTACAACATCTGCAGCCTGGCCTCGTAAAACTTTCAGTGCTATTTTAACCCTTCAGGCTCTTCTTTTTTTTTTTTTTTTCTTTCAGGGTGTTTTCTGGGGACAAAAGGCTGCAGTTGAAGCATTAAAAAAACCCCATGCAGCAGCATCACTAGTTGGAGGAGCTGCCAGCTCTTTCTGCTGCCCATGGAGAGAAGGGCAGCAGGATCTCAACCCACAACTGGGATCATTCCCTGGAGGCCTCTATCCTGAGAGAAGCTGCTGGACTGGGACAGCACTGGCATTTTAGTGTGTATACTACAAAAATAACTTTTCTCGGGACTCTCTTTTGCAGAGATGCATCACCACTCTTGGCAGCAGCGAGGCTCCGGGTTTGGATTGATTTTCAGCACAGTCAAGCTCAATACTCCTAATCCAAAGTCTTTCAGCTCTTGGAGGTCACACTGAGTTCAGGAGGCAAATTTCTCACCTGGGGCATATTTTTGTTGCAGGAAAGCAGATCCCTAGATAGGGACCGGATTTGCTAGAGGAAACCGATCTCAGATACAGACCTGCTCGTGGCTTGGGAAAATTCAGAGAGATGGAGCCAGAGTGATTCTGGTGTTCAGAGCTCAGCAGCTTCAAATACACCCATCCCCTTCCGGGGGAGATGAATAGTCCAGCAAAACACCCTCAGCTGGGGCAAAAAGGGGCCCTGTAAAATGGTGAAACATAACCTGAGGAATGTCTAAAAGGAACCTGAAAGTGGAGTTGGGCAACATGAAGAGCAGGAAACCACAAGGAACAGCAGCAGATCTTGGTTATTCATGTCCGTCCCAGGGTCTCATCTGCTTTTTGAAGCTCCATGAAAAGTTCCCACTTGTGGGCTCTGTCTGGAGTTTCCAAACTGGGTACAAGAGTCTCACAAGCATCTTGTGAGCTCCAGGAGTCGTGTAAGTTTAAGAGAGTGGAAAGCACAACTCTCCAGCCGCCCAAATGAAGGGGAACTTTGGCAAGTGCAGGATGAAGACTTGGAGCCTGGATAGGTGAGGGGGGGAAAAAGAAAGGTTATTAGGAGTTGTTGTGACTTTTAAGTCAGCTGAGCATGTGGGTGAGTCTTTTTTTTTTTTTTTTTTTTTTTTTTTTTCTAATGGTTGGGTTGGCAGGGCTTGGCTGGGCCCTGGGAGTAGCTGAGGGACATCCCCAGGTCTGACATGCCCAGGGGTGTGCAAAAGCTCCTCCATCAGGCACTGAAACATCCAGACCTGAATATTGTGAGAGATTCAGCTACTCCAAGTAAGCTACGTGGGGCTGAGTGTTGGGGGAGGAGGAAAAATGGGTAAGTTGTGGTGGAAATTGATAGAAATTTCCCTACATATCCATCATTCCCTGAAGTAACAAATTTCTGTCCCTCTCTGGCTTTGCTTTAAGCAGTATCTCAGGGTCTAAAAACCCTAGGTTTTTTTTTTTTTGTTTGTTTGTTTGTTTGTTTGTTTGTTTTAAGGTTCCAAACCCCTAAAAGCTGGACTTTAAGCTTGAATTTTGGTATGTGGCCCATGGATGTCATCTCACTCTCTCACAGTTGCACAGTGGTCTACAGTCCACGCTGGCCTCGCTCTGCAGCCTCTTCCAGCTGCTGCAGCCTTCCAGGTGCACCCCTGAGCTTGACACATCACAGAAACTCTCCAAGTGACCTTGGGCAGACTGCTTCTGCCTCAGTTTCCCTTTCCTCTCAGTTACCAACCCCTGTGCCTTTGGTGGCATCTGGAGTGGTTTTCCTCCACCAGCAGAATTTAATTTGGAGGCTGGGGATGGCTTCTCCATTTGTACCCCCACGGCCCGAGCGAGTTTCAGAGACGCAGCTGAAGGAGAGCCCAGCGCTGGGAGGGGAGCTGCAGCTGGGACACCAGTGCCAGTGCTTGCAGCACCTCCACGCCAGGAGACATCAAAGAGGGCATGGCACCCTCAGCTCCCAGGCAGCGGGGAGCTTAAACGCCCTTCCAGTTCAGGCATGCCTCACCGTTTGCTGGAAAAAAAACCAAAAAACCCAAAACAAAAAACTCCAAAAAAAAAAAAAAAACGAAAACGAAAAAACCCAACAAAAACCCGCTTCTTATTAATCTGCGATTGAAACTGTAATTATGTCATCGCTCTCAACAGCCCCATCGACAAGTTCGGGCAAGAGGATGGGGCTGAGCCGCCTCTCCCGCACCTCTGCCGGCCTTGCCCGGGCTGGCACATCCCGGCCCGGGCCACGGAGTCCTCTGCAGGGGGACGGAGCCGTCCGGGGTGGGCAAAGCTGCTGGTGGGGGATGTGGCGCTCTGTGCCCTCCTGCACTGCTGCTGCCGCTTCGTGGCTGTCCCCACCCTCGGGACACGGACCTGTGGCTGTCCTGAGTGCCCTCACCAAGGTCAGGCTCTTCCTGAGCCTGAATGGGCATCCCTTTGGGAGGGCAGGGCTCAGCTGCTTCTGCAAGGTGTTTGATCCAGACAGCAGCCCCTCCATGCACCCAGCGCCTCACTGGGCGTTTCTGGGTCACAAAGGAGCCTCAGTTTCTCAAGCTGCTGGTTTTCTACCTCCCTAAATGTCACCTGGGGTTTCCCTGCACTGTGCACGGCCCCAGGAGCCTCTCCCACACCAGGGATGCTCAGCTCTCCTCCACCCTGCAATCCCCCCCAAAACCACTTTTCTCTCCCCAGAATCTTCCACCTCTTTAGGTGCCCCCCATACCCCAGCAAGCCAGCCCTGCTCCCCCAGCCCCACACTTGCCTCTGTTTGCTCTGAAAATGCTGGTTTCAGCTTTCATTGCTCTCAGATGTTTTTTTGGACCCTATTAAATAACATTGCAAACGTTGATGCTAATTAAAATTCCTCCTAACCACTCCCTGCTCACCCTCCTCTTGTAACCCCTCCTTAAAACCTCATTCAGTTTTTGGGATCTTCCCAAACAGAGGCTCTCCAGGCCCAGCTTTTTTTTCGTGGCGTTTCTCCATGCCACATCCCTCCTCTGTAAATAAGCTCTGGGGTGCAGAATGCTGCCTGCTTTTTGTTTATTGCCATTTCCTCCATCATTTTATCTGCTCTTGGAGCTTAAGCGCGAGGAACTTCAAAAGGATTTATCATGTTAGGCTGGTATTTGTGCCAGGGATGGTATCAACAGACACGCAGCATCTCATGGGAACAAACCTCCTCAAGGTTGGTGCAGCTCTCTGGAAGATAACATTTTAGGAACTGAGCTCACACCTGTCCAGCACTGGACCTTGAATATCTGAAGCAATGTCTACTACATGCCTGGGTTTTGCTGTTAGTAATCTCTCCTCCAGGTTTATTGCACCCCTTTGGATACTTGTTGTCCCTGTTGGAGGGGAAGACATCTTCCTTGCAGGGGGACTGGTCTGAGAAGAATGCCAAAGTGAGGTATTTCTTTAAACTTCAAAACACAACCCAGTCAAGGAAGCAAAATAAACCAAATGTATTGAAAATGGTGCTGGAAGAGAGCACTTAAAATCAGCTAAACCCCTGCTAATCCCAAGGGCAATCCAGACATCCTTAAACTACATGCAACTGGTGTTTTTCCAGCCTGTTGTTAGAAATCTTAAGTGCAGCATTGCTATGTTTATTTCAGGCAATTTTCCCCAAGCCTTTATTATCTGTCTGTCACCCAGGCTGCATCTTCCTTCCTGCAGGTTAAGCCTACAGCTTCTCAGCCCTTCTTTTGTGGCCATGAAGGGTTTATTTCCTTTCCCTCGGCAGCCGTGTTTTATGATTTACAATATCCCTTTGTCTTTTTTTCTTTTTTAATTCTATAGACAAAATATCTCTAGGTCCTTCCAGCTTCCTTTCTGGGCTATCTTTTGATTTTCTAAGCGCTTTACACACCATCCTCAGACTCTCTCTATTACTAGTTGACCACCTTTATTATTAAGTCATTATCCAGGATTCATTAGACACCGCTTATCCGGGTTAAATGTTGTTTATTACAATATCTTTTTTCTTCTCATTATTCCAGAATGCAATAGCTGTCATCCAGCCATCTGCCAGCTCTTCATGGCTTTGCAGAGGTGAGGGAAGGGTGTGTAAGGGCAGCTATTCCCAGCACCAGACTGCAACAGGGCCACAGGGAGCCTGGGGGATTTGACAAGGACCAGCCCAGTGGTTCCCAGCTTCCCAGCCATTGCTTGGATGTCTTTGAGGACCCCATTCCCAAAAAGATGTAAGCACCCATCAGAAATTCGGGGTTCCTCTGAGGTCTCTATGGTTTTGGAACCCTGGACTGGTCCAGTTCCAGCTCAGAGGATACTGTGGAAATTCAGGGCGAATTCTCCAGATTTGTGCTGGGCAGGGAGCGGCCTTGCCAGGCATTAAATGAAAATGGATCAAGTACGTGACATTTTCATCCATTCTGAAATGATGGGTTTTCTTCCACAATGACATTTTGATACGTGAAAGCATTTTGTGCTATTTATTACAATCATCTCCGAGGATACAGTTGATTCTGCTGAAGATAAGGAGGACCCTGGAATTCCAGGAACAGCATTACCAGTGAGATGAGCACCAGCCACAAGTGCACAGTGGATTTCCCTTCCAGACAGAGGACATCAGGCCCCCAGGCAGAGTAAAAATCTCCAGCCCTACACAAGCATGACTGGGAATGTTTTTTCCAGTTGAAGATCTGGCCTAGGATCCGTGTGGCAAAGCAGTGAATTTTGTGCATGAGCTGCATGTCTGCTGAGGGTGTTTTAAATGCAAGAACAACACAGCACACTTATTTTCTGCTTGAAAAGTCTGCACATATTGCAGAGATTTTTGGTCAAAGAGTTCAGTTTACTTTCTCGCATGTTTTAATTCCGGACATTTGAGAAAAAAATACATACTGATATACATTTAATTGTGTTTTCATGGATGTTTAATGATGGTTGCTTCATCAAGGGTGATGATCAGAGAAACAGAGAGTGTTTTGGGTTGGAAGGGACCTTAAAGACCCTCTCATGCCATGGGCAGGGACACTTTTCCCTACCCCAAGTTGCTCCAAGCCCCATCCAACCTGACCTTGGACACTGCCAGGGATCCAGGGGCTTCCACAGCTGCTCTGGGGAACCTGTGCCTCCCCACCCTCACAGCCAAGAATTTCTTCCCAGTTTATGATCTAAATTCTAAATGTTCTTGAATCCAACTTTCTGGGGCTCGGTTTCAAGCCCATCCTTGCTTAAAACAGTAGGACAAAGTGAGGTGTGCAGGGAATGGACATCACTCTGCAATCAAGACACCTCCTCTGACGATGGGCAAGGTAAGGAGTTTCCCACAAAGCCCTGCTCTCTGGAGCAAAACATTGGCTCTGGGAGGAGGTGACACCCAGGGGGAATTTGGATATCTGTGGTGCTCAGCTGTGTCCTGTGAGCCCCTGAGTTGAGAGGGAGAAGATGCTCTGGCTTTAGGGAAATGGAGGGGGAATGTGGGGATTAGAGGGGTGGGGAGACACGTGAATGTCCCTGTGGGATCCTGGTGGTGTTTCCATTCCTTGGTCCACCTCCTGTCTCTTTTTTCTCTCTTTCTTCCTCCCTCAGGCCAGGCCAAGGTCTTTTCTTTTCTAAGTTGCAGACACCTTTGTGAAGTGACCCTTAGACCAGGTTGTTTGAGGTGAACAAAGCCCATGCCAGCCGCTGTCGATTAATTATTACTTCCAACCTCCTGCTTCTCAACCTTGGGAAACTGCTCTGTATTGGGTAATTCTTCATTTTTCTCCACACACCTCCCCCCCTCAAATGGGCAACAGTCAAAATATAACTTGTGCCAGTTTTTAAAAAAAATACTTTCTACCAAAACTGCAGCTCAGAGACAAGAGCCCCTTTTGCAAAGGGGTGCACGGGTAGAAGGGTGTCCACGGTGATGTCCCTCCTCAAGGCACAGGTTCAGCAGCACCAGGGCCAGCAGTGTTTGGGAGTGAGATTCTGTGGTAATGCTAGTGCCCTGGCAAAGGGACAAGGTGGAGTCTGGCTGTTTCGACACTGAGCTCTTCAGCCCTCGGCAGGATTTCCATTGGCACCTGTGCCGGCAGCCAAGAGGGAGACCTTTGCTCAGCTTCCTATTAACCCTTTCGTTTTAATTAAAGGCATTCGCCAGTCAGCTGCCACTGACCAGCTGGGAGGATAAACGAGTGGTCCCTGGCCATCATGTCTTTCTATTTCTGTCGCTAATCTGGCAATTTTTGGTGTTGCAAGGAGGGGAGGAGATGGGTGCCAAGCGGGTGCTTTGGGAAAAGAGGTGTGAGGCTGTGCTTTTGGGGAGGAAAGGGAGGAACCCCCCACCCTGCAGCATGCACAGGGGCGAGAACTGAGCTACACAAAGCCCCCCTTAGTCATGAACTTGAACAATCTCCCTGTATATTGCTGTGAATGCCGAATTTTGGTTGTGCACATCCCAGAAGGAGGGTGAGTTCATCCCCTCGATCTACCCCAAGTGCCACTGAGCTGTCCCAGCAGGCTGGGGACCCCTGGCTCCCCATGCCAGACCCACCCACCCGTTTCAGGGCTGCAACTGCTGCTCTGACAGCGTCCCCCCCTCCCCGTGCTGCCACCTGTGAGTCAGGGTGACCAGCCTGCTGCCTGGCCCTTATCTCCGTTCATTGTCTTATCTCCTTCCAGCAGAAATTGGACTGGGATCGGGCGCCCCGGGAGCGAGGCGGGGAGCTGGAAGTGGAGCAGCCGATGCAGGCAGCTGATAATGGCATTTCCTGGAGGCAGAGCTCTTGGGCAAGGACTCCTAGGGACAGCTCGCAGGGACTGTGAGGGCAGGGCTGAGATGGGTGACATGAAAAAACCCCTCTGCAGCACTGGATTCCTCATCTGACCACAAAACAGCCGCTGCTGAGATCCTACTGGACACCTTGGAGGCAAAAAAGAGCTAGGGGAGACCATGGGGACCTGGGATGGCCCCGTGATGCTGAGCAGGATGGACAATGCTGGTGGCCAAGCTGCAGCTCACATGAACTGGGGGTGAACAAAACATCTCCTGCATCTGGAGCAGCACAGGGAAGTGAGCCACAGCTGAAGACCCAGACTTGCCCTAAAAACAGGCCCACCCCAAGGCAGCTGCCCCTGGGGTGAGCCTGGTGAATCCACCTCGTGGGAAGGCACAGGAATGGTCCCTTGGGACCGGCGGTGCAGGCACAGGAGGGATTCACTCCAGGCTGCCCACTGCTATCTGCCATCATCCCCTGCACGGCTGGTGGGTCCACATCCCCCGTGGTGGGTTCAACTCACCCCATCAAGACTTGGGGGTGATGTGGGGTTGGGGTTTGCATGCACAAGGGTGACAGTAAGGGACAAAGGCCACCAGCTGTCCTCCAGGGACCCCGGCTGAGCGCCCTGGGTGGAAAGCGCGGTGGTGCCCTGCCGTCTGGGCTCCCTTCCAGGCTCATCATGGGACTCCCAGCAAATCCCCTGGGGCAATCTGATCTCCTGGACGCCAGGCACCTATCCCTCCCTCTGGCACGTCGGGCTTTCCACGGTTTAAGGTGCCAAAGTTCATTGACAGCGGTGGCAGCTCAGGCACACCCACAGCCCGTGCCACCCTCCATGGGACAAGGCAGGTCACCCTGCCAGGAGGAAAGAAAACAAGGTGCAATAGGGATAAAGTCACTTTGTACCTGGGTATAAAACCTTGCAAGGGGGAGGGAAAAAAAAAAAATCACCCCTGTGATACGTCCTACATAAACCCCGGAAGTCGTAGGGCTGCTGGGAGACATTAGCTAGTTTTATTTCACAGAACGGTCAGAATTGATGATGAAACTCTGTCTGAGGCCTCACAGAGACAAATGACAAGTTTCCCAGTACTCCTTGAATGGCTATCAAATGTGTCATAGTTGGAAGCCAGCCTGCAGGGACTTTTCCTCCAGTAGGTCGTATTCCAGGAAACTGGTCTGCCCTACACATTCCCCTAGATTTGTCAGCGATCTAGGAGGCATCTTTGTTAAAAAAATTGGTGAAGTTTCTACAAACTCTTGAGTAACTTAGGAGGCGAAAATCCATGTGGTAGAAGCCTCCTGTCTGTTCTGGGAAGGGTTGGTCAGCTCGTTGGCAAACGCAACTGGCCGTGGAGGATGCAGCGCCACTCATCCCTCTGCAGCTCTGCCGTGGGGCTCCGAGTGAAGCCTCCACCACCACGTCCTTGTGCTGCTGCTTTCACCACCTCCCCTGGCCCAGAGGGGACCGCCGTGTCCCCAGAGCGAGGTGCAGAGCGCTGTACGTGCTCCCTGCACCACCCACACACCCCTGCACGGGGCCAGCAGCTTGCACAACCCGCAGGGTCAGGGACAGGGAGCGCAGCTCTGGCTCACGGGTCCCACAGCGTGTGTCCGGGCAAGCAAATTCATCTCCACTACGGGGTGGCCACACGAAAAATGAAGATTAGGAGAAGCGTCGGCGGTGGTGCAAGGTTGTCTGCAAGCCCAGGTGGTTGGCATGGGACAGAAAGGCGCCCAAAATCCCTTGAAGCATCTCCAGTGCAGAGTGCTGTGGTCCTTCTGCAAGTCCACTCCCAGTTTTTTTCCCTTTGTCTTCTCATCCTTGGCTGGGCTGGGGCAGACCCAGGGCTGAGCTAGGGGAAGGCTTGGTCAGCCCTGCACTACCCCAGCCACAAACACCTGAAATGGGTTAAATCCAGCCTGAAATGGAATACATCCTGTGGCAGTATTTGAGCCACCACATCAGCACCTCAGACTAGGAATGCCATGAGAAGAGCCTTTCCAGTCTGAGAAGGCAGTCAAACTGCAGTGAAACCACAGAAAGAGCAAGTTAAAATAAAATAATTCAGCGCCCCCCACTCGCCTCCCTCCCTGTGAACTCCACTGAACTTTGAAAAACTAAAACAAAACAGGGCTGAGTTCAGCCTCAGTTCAAGTTGTAGATAAAGTTCAACCTACTTCTAATTTTGTCCTGACAATTCCCACCAGAAAACAGGCTCCAGCACAGCACCCTGGAGGTAAGCCAGCCCTGACCCTCACGAGCCCCCCCTGGATGTCCCCAAAAATTCCTGCCCAACTGCAGGTGGGACAAAATTCATGGGGCCAAGTGTCCCAGACCCCCACAAGAGCATCCCCTTGGGGGTGGCCATGGTGCATCACCACGGGGCTGGCTGTCCCTCTCCATGTCTGGGCAGGGCCACTCCGGGCTGGGACAGGTCTCCAAGGGACAACTGCTTGTCAGACTGTTTTTTTTTTTCCCATTGCTTCCCTTAAGAGTGTCACTTAAATCCAGCACCATGGGAGCAATTAGAAGTGGAGAAGAGAGAGGCGAGGAATTGGGAGACAAGTGGCTTGTGAGTGGAGGGGTGGGGAGCACAGGAGGAGATGAGGCTCCCTGCAACTTCCTCCAGCATTTACAGGGGAACATGGGTGGTGGTGATTCCTAGGGGGATTTTGGGATGCAAATCCAGTGCACCCCAGGGAAAATGGAGGTTGTGGATTCCCTACCTCTGGAAGTGTTCCAGGCCTGGTTGGACAGGGCTTGGAGCAACCTGGGATAGTGGAAACCATACGTGCCCACGGCAGGGGGTGGAACAGGATAATTTTGAAGGTCCCTTCCAACCCAAACCATTCTGCAGTTCTGTGGTTCTATAGTGCTTGCAGAAGGTGTTAATAAAGGGAGAAAACCCTTGCACAAGGTTCAGGGGACCCAAATGTGAACTGCAGGGACCCAGGATGGTCACCGGTTCCCAAAAAGGTGAGTGCAGGTGGTGACTGGCAGAAGGACAACTCATCTTTCCCGAGAAGGAGACACCCTCAGCTGTGAAAAGGGAGCTGAGGTGGCGAGAAGTGACAGCACAGAGCTGGAAACCTGCCTGTAAACACAGAGGGAGCAAAGGGAAATATAAATTACAGGACAGAGAGCAAATGGAGGGGAAAAAAAAAGTAAATTCAGCTGAAAAACAGAACTCAGGCAGCAGCACTGGGTTATTTGGGTTTAGTCCCCTTGGGAGAGCAGTGAGCCCCTGCAGCACCCTTCAAGTGCTCAAAAAACCAATGGAAATGCAATTTTACATAAAGAATATATACAGCAGGATGTGTCCACCCAATGATTGTAAAAACTAATTGCAGTCACCACATGCAAAACAATCCCTGCCCCAAACGCTTCATCACTCCCCCAAAAACAAGACTGCATTTATCTCTGAGAAATCAGCACAAACCCATGGTTTCTAACAAATACCCTGCATTTTTTTGTGCTTGAAAAGAAGAGCAGAGCAGCCCTGCTAACTGGGGGTTGGTTTCTTACACAAGTTGTAAAATCCAGCCCTGGGGAGAGAAGTTACCTTTGCTGTAAAACAATCTGCCGACTGGATTTCACAATCTTTGTCGTCTTTCTCTCCCCACAGCAATATTTTTACAGTGTTTGCCCTCAAACCAGTTTTTCATCAGCCGACATGTGTAATTACCACTAGACAGGTTTTGGATAACCCATCCCCCGGTGCAGTTTTTCCTCCCACCCTAATATACCCAATCTTCCAGCCTTGCTTTGAAAACTGACCTCTTTTGGACCTCAAAATTTTAAATTATAAACAAAAAAAAACCCCAAAAAAACCCAAAAAACAAACAAACAAAAAACCTCAAAAAACCCAAAAAAACCCAAAAAACCAAACCAAACAAACAAACAAACAAGTCAATTTAAAATTGCTTTCTGAGGCTGAACGTTGCTAATCCCTGGAAATGTCCAAGGCCAGGGTGGATGGGGCTTGGAGTAACATGGGATAGTGGAAGGTGTCCTTACTGAGGGCAGGGTGTGGAATGAGATGATCTTTAAGGTTTCTTCTAACCCAAACCATTCTGAGATCCCATGACTCTATGATCAAGGCAGGGAGCAGTAAATGCTGATCAGGATTTACTTTAGGGTTTTATCCCAGGGAAGAAAAAAAAAAAAAAAAAGTGCCAGTGCCAGATAATTTGGCCGTGGTTGACAGATGGGACCTGGGGAAGCCCCAGCTCAGCTGACACCTGGCCATGGTGCTCTCATGACCCACCTGGGCACGGCACCCTGGCTCTGCTCATCTGATGCCAAGGCAGAGGATACTGTGCCAAGCAAGCTCAGGCTCCTGCAGGGCTCACTGCTGTTAGTTTTAAAGGCAAAAGAGCGCTGCTTGCTGCCCGCCTCCATCCACAGGACAAGCCAGAATGAACTCCTCCCTGGTGCCTGCGTGAAGCAAGAGCAGGTAGGATTTGTCCCTTGGATTTTATTGGGAAACCTGGCCGCTCCATCTGTACTTTCAAGCACCCTCCAAATAAAACCCAGGCTTGGTGCTGCCTGTAGAAGTGTGGAAATGGTCTTCACAACCACCCACTTGGACCTTGCACAGGTCCCAGATGCCACGGAATCTCATGGACCACTGGCTTGGCTTGCCCATGGCAGGGCGGTGGAATGAGATGATCTTTAAGGTCCCTTCCAACACAAATCATTCTGTGATTCTGTGATTCCATGATCCCTCCTGCCCATGCAGACCCTCACTGCAGCCCAGCTCCTCAGACAGCTGCTCCCACACTTCCCCCAGTTGCAGGGATCTGCTCCAAGACCTGGTTTCTGCTCACAGCTCCACCACCAGTGACTGCCCTAGAGTCACCAGCAGCACCAGGAGGGTCTGTGCAGTCCTACCCCATCTTTCCAGGACCATTTAGGTTGGGAAAGCCTTCCAAGAACAATGAATCCAACCTATGACCAATCCCCACCTTCTCACCCAGCCAAGAGTGGCATGTCCACTCATTCCTTGGACACTTCCACAGATGGGGACTCCACCTCCTCCCTGGGCACCCCCTTCCAATGCCTGACCCTCTTTTCCATGGAGAAATTCTTCCTGATGTCCAACTTGACGTCTTGGCTGCAAGGCCAAATGTGTCAGGCGTTTGGACACCTAGAATGACAGAGGGGGACAGAAAAGCTGATGTATTTACCCTGGTAGGGCTGGGAGGAGAGGAGCAGAGGCTGAAGCAAGCCCAGGACTATGGCAAAGGTGATTTCTCCCATCAAACCATTGCCATCTCCTGGCATCGCTTCCCCAAAGTGGAAACCTCTGATGGGAAAGCTCTGTGGGAAGTTATTGAAAAGGTCTGAGCCAATAAAATCCAATTTGTTTAAATGTTATTGCTACAGCAACACAACATACATTGAAACAAAACACTTTGGTGAAAAACCAGGATGATTTAGGACAGAATGCAATTCTGAAATCCTGGCACTTCTCTTGAGAGGGACTTTGCTTTTTTTTCCCAGTGGGTCTGGGCAGAGAGAGCCAAACATCCATTTCTGGGACCATCCATCCTTGAGACCCCACACTCACCTCTACCAGCAAGGATAACCACAGTGACCCTCCAAGAGGTACAGGCAGTGTCTGCATTCCTGAAAATGTTTACATCAGTAAAAAACAGTAAAAAAAGGACGCAACATTTCTTGCAGAAATCTTTCTCTAGGATTCCAGAGAAATCCTGGGGAGCAGGATAAACACCAAGCTAGGCTCAGCAGTCACACTTATGCAGCCACACAAGTCTCCAGCTTTATAACTGGGGATCACAATGTAGGATACAAAGGGAAGAGGCCACTGTCTTGTAATGTGCATTAGTTTTAATATCACTGCTTTTCTTGCATCCCAGTTCAGCTGGCAAAGAGACCACCAGTTACTTATCTTTGTTGCCCATTTTACCACCAGCAGGAGCATTTAAAAACTCCCCTTAAAACTCAGCAGAGATATGGAGCTGATGGAAAAGGAGAACATCCTGCATCCTGGCTATTTGCAGGTTTGCCATGTTTTAGGGAAGCCAAGCAATCTTACTGTGAACCACTCTGATTTGCTGCTGCCTGGGTTGTTGGCAGACATGAGGAATTCACAGAAATTCTTCTGCATCTTGAAAGCTTCTGCTCTGTAGTGATGCCCATCCATCTGCTCCTAATCTTGTGTTACTGCAGGTTGGTTTTTTATTTAATACATCTTGGTGGTCCCAGGGGCCTCAGGGATTGTCTCTGCTCTTGGCTTGTCTGCTCCCACCCCAACTCCAGTGCTGATAAACTCTTCCCAGAGCTGGTCCAGATGCTCAAACCCCTGATTATGAACAGGCTGAATTCCAGCACACCCCAGAGCTGTAGGGTCTGGCTGCAGGTGGGGGCTCATGATGGGGATGTTTAGGGGTGGAAAGGGTGGCACAGGGTCAGGTATGCTATTTCATACAATCACAGAGTGGTTTGGGCTAAAGGGGACCCTAAACACCCCCTTTTTCCACACCCTGCCATGGGCAGGGACACTTTTTCCTACCTCAAGTTGCTCCAAGCCTCATCCAACCTGACCTTGGACACTGCCAGGGACCCAGGGGCAGCCACAGCTGCTCTGGGGAACCTGTGCCTCCCCACCCTCACAGCCAAGAATTTCTTCCCAGTTTCTCATCTGAATTCTAAATGTTCTTGAATCCAACTTTCTGGGGCTCGGTTTCAAGCCCATCCTTGCTTAAAACAGTAGGACAAAGTGAGGTGTGCAGGGAATGGACATCACTCTGCAATCAAGACACCTCCTCTGATGATGGACAATGTAAGGAGTTTCTCACAAAGCCCTGCTCTCTGGAGCAAAACATTGGCTCTGGGCGGAGGTGACACCCAGGGGGAATTTGGATATCTGTGGTGCTCAGCTGTGTCCTGTGAGGCCCTGAGTTGAGAGGGAGAAGATGCTCTGGCTTTAGGGAAATGGAGGGGGAATGTGGGGATTAGAGGGGTGGGGAGACACGTGAATGTCCCTGTGGGATCCTGGTGGTGTTTCCATTCCTTGGTTCGCCTCCATCTTGTTTTCCCCTCTCTTTTTATCTCCCTCAGGCCAGGAAAAGAGGCAGGCACTTCAGTTAGCCAAAAATTAATTGTCTTGGGCTTGAGAAGGCTTTTCCAGAGGAAACCTTGGAGTAATCCTGTTTTTTCTGAAATTGGCTCAGTTGGTCAGAGCATGGTGCTGGGTAATGGCAACATTGTGGCTTCCTCCCTGTATGTGCCACGCATTGAAGAGCTGGACTTGATGGTTCCTGTAGGTCCCTTCCAAGTCAGAATATTCTGTGATTTTGTGATAAACATCTTCAGTATCATTTTCAAAGGCTATTTTTAACAGGCAGCAGTGGTTGGCTAGCCCTTGTTGCTGTAGCACTGGGTGGAATGTACATGGTTGAATGTGGGGGGGGGGGGGTCGTCTAACAGGCCCAGCTCAGGTAGGACACAAAGAGGTGGGAAATTCACTTTGGGCAGAGGATGGGGAGCAGGGGAGCGGGCAGATCAGGAGACAGGCTCAATCCCGTCATCCACGGAGCTCTGAGCCCTCTGCACCATTCCCACAAGCTTTCACCCTCACTCCTGTGAGGAGTGACAAGGAGAGGGACCAAGCCTCACAGGAGGAGCAGCGGGATGTGACCAGTGCCAGGAGCACTGAGCCAACCCCACAGAGCCCCCCTGAGCTGCGTTTCCACCACGAGGGATGCTCTGCTCCCACCACCCACATATTCCTCTCCTTCCACCCTGAACTAGAGGATGGTCCCTCCCAGAGCAGGAGAAGCGACAGCGCGTACCCACAAAGAGATGGGGAAATGTCAAGCTTTAAACATTTATTACTCAGATGATGCATTTTATAGCATACAGTGGGTCTGGATGTTCTAGAAACAAAGACTGAATTGCCACAAAGAGTTATGAGCTCCCTTGTTTTAACAGTCTCTGAAATGCTGAAAACAATGAGTTTGTGATTTCTCTAAGTATGAATATCTAGTCTTTACTCTTCCCAAAACCTTTTTCCTTTTTTTTTTTAATTTTAAAATTTTTTAAAGCGCTTAGTTTAACAAATATGATTAAATTAAAAATGTTGCTTTTTCAAATGCAAATAAATACATTAAAAAAAAAAAAAATTGCTAGCATTAACTCTGTGTTCTGCAGGATACCACAGCTCCCTTGGCTATTGACAGCGGACTTTGCCATCCTTAGTATTATTTCTTCTGAAAAAATACTGACAATATCACCAGGACTGCTTAACAGCTACCACCAAGAAGAGCAAAATTAGTGTAAAGCCATAAAATACCCAGCAGGGAAATAAAAAAAAAAAAAAAAAAAAAAAAAAAAAAAAAAAAAAAAAAAAAAATCATATTTAAGATTTTGAGCGATTTCCAAGTGAGGGGTGTTATAAAAATAAGCACGAAAATAAATCATAAGTTATTCTGACAAGTTTTCTTTCAAAGCCATCAATCATGCCAAGAATAGATACTAATTAATCTCCTTCAGGGGAAGAGGGGAACCAAGCAGATCACTTACTTCTCCTTTTTTTTTTCTCCCCATTTTTGTTTCACCTCCACGTACACGAGACTTCTCTGAACAGCAGTGGAATCCCTCATGGGGAAACCAAGCAAGTCACCTTCTGTGTAGCAAAACTCGTCAGTTTGGAAAGATTTTTACCAGGAATGAGGTGAATAACAAGCTGGGGAGCCTGGCAGGGTGTCAGCAAACCTGCTCTGCATCCCAGGGAGAGGAGCACAGAGGTGATGCTGCAGCCACTCGCCTCCACGCCACCCTGAGGTTTGGCCCCACACACATTTGGCCCGAGGGGGTTTATGTTCCTCCTTTGCTGATGTAGTTGTATGGGGACAACTCAGTAAAACCCCACACAAATACTTTTATTGAGCAGCAAAGATGGAACCTGGCTGATTTAGGGAGGTGCTAGCTGGTGGCTTTGCACCCAAAAATACATGTTGGAGAATTACGCTCTTTGGCGACCGTTCGAAAAGTAAGCCAAAAGATTAAAAAAAAAAAAAAATAAAATAAAAGAGAGAGAAGAAAACACTCCAGGATCCCCAGGTACTCTCACCCCCCAAAAATTCCCCAAAGCTGTTAGTTGTTCCCCATCCTGTCCATCAAATGTCCTCATGGTACCTCTTTTCCCAACACGGTACCCTGGTGAATGATGACGTGTGCCTGCCAGCTTCCTGCTGATGGACTTCAGAAAGATACCACTGGCAGCATGTAATTTTTGGGGAGAAACCCCTGTTTTTGGTCAACATTTTGATTCTCGGACATCAACAGAGTGACTGATGTATCAAAGCAGTCAATGGCTGGATGAACGTATGCTAATAGCAGAGATAAATGGCAAGACATTAAAAAACGACGAATTTCACATGAAAGTTCTTCATTTCCAGTGTTGGAAGGGAAAGTCATGGGCCAAGCCTGGTCAGTGGGGGGTTGCAGGAGTGCCCCACAATGAGAAAATTGAATAAGCTCTCACAGCAGGTAGGGGTAGGGAAATGCTTTAGGAGAAATACTGCCCTGTGGCTTGCACTTTGACTCTGAATGCCTCCTGATGCACTGATGGTTGAAAATTCAAGTTTTTAGAAAAAAAATCCCCAATTATCTGTGTTTTTATTTTCTTTTTTCTTCTTTCACTACATCCCAAGAAAAAATTCTGTGGGAAGTGAGAAGCTGTAGGGGCCAGAGTGGCAGTCTGGATCACTGCTGGCAGGATCCCTGGCACCCCAACCCATCAGGTTGCTGTCCCTGCTATAGGACTTTGCTGTTCTTAAAAAATAAGGAAAAAAAAAAATCTAAAACCAAGAAAAAACTGTTTTTCAGGCCTTCTCCCAGAAGACTGACACTCTGCCTGAGTGCACTGTGATGGGTATTATATCCCCTTCTCCTCCACTCCTTGAGAATTCAGGGAGCAGAAAAAACAAAGAGTAATGGGCACAGCCCTGAGCCTTGTAATACTGATGGGCTTTGCCGTCCTAATGAAGTTCATCTGCTCATTAATACTATCAAACCACGTTGCTACTAACGAAGCTGACCCAACGCAAGGCGCCGTCACTGTGCGAAGCTCCTGGGCTCGAGTAAGTGAAGCAAAAGTCAGTTCTTCCAGACAATTCTAGTGAGCTCAGCAATCATTTTGCTGCTTTCTAGGTAGACAGGAAAACTGAAGCTCCTGTTTCCAGCTCCTCTTGCTCCAAGTGCAGAACGAAAACTGGATCAGCAGACAACCAGACGAAAATTCAGGTAATATTGAGTTGCAGCATCACGGCTCTCATCCCCCTTGCAATGCATCTTCTGCTGAAAATTTCTGCCCTTTAAATTTTGCAGCAAAAGCTTCCTCCCCATCGCAGACAGACCAACACATTCATAAGGCACCCAAGAACATACTGCACATCCAAGGAGGCCGGGGTGAAATCTCTCTTCTCTACAAGCCACCAGAAATGCAACTTTTTGCTTGGAAAAACAAGTTTGAGCTGCTGAGCTCAGGCCCAGCCTGCCTGGTCCGGCGTCCGTGTGCACCATCCTTGTGGCATAAATTCTCTTATCATAAAAGGAATAAACTGAACAGTGAGAAGAAACCATCATGGGCTGACAGCATCATGACTTCCTTGGCTCCTCCAGGCAGGATGGGGCAGCCTGCACCCTTGCTAGGTTTCACTAGAAAAATCACATGGAGGGATTTTCTATGTCAAAGTGTTGCTAGATCAGCAAATTAGGAGCCTTCCACGTTTTCTTCATGATTCAGGCGTTGCCCTGGACCAGCCTCTCACCCTCTGGGTGGCACCTCCCCACTGTTCCCCACAGCTGTCCTCTCCCTCAGGATGCTCCAGCGTGGAGCCACGAGGGGATGCTGGAGCACCCTGGGGACCCCCGAGCACACCCTGCCTCTCTGAAGATGTCCCCCCCATCCCTCGATGGCACTGTGCCACTTACACTAAGCATGGGACAGAGCTGCTCCTGCACACTGCACACCTAGGAGCGCTGGGTAGCATATTCAGCTAGTTAGAAGCCAGGCTCAAACTTCTATTTTTGGCTTTTTCTATTTTTCCCTCTTCTTTTTTCCTTTTTTTTTTTTTTTTTTTTTTTTTTTCCCTAAACGCTGCTTGTCTTTTCTTTACCAGTCTCCAAAAAAACATCAAACCTTCATTTCTCCCTTGCCCTGTACATTATTAGGCCCAACTATAACAGGCCTGGATTTAAATGTATAATTACAACCATGACAGTAATAACAATAAAGCACTCCTTCAATGGAAAAAAAAAAATTATTACAAAAAAAAGTTAAATGATTATAGTGGCTGAGGAATAACGGCGACTTGAACAGCAAGAGCCACAGAATCCCCTGTTTTTAGAGCCCCCAGCTCAAAGGACACATTTCTCAATCCACCGAGGAGGTTACTGGCAAGATGACGGTGGCTACGTAACTTCTGCAGTGGCTTTAGGACTCCTTTAAAACACTCCTTCTGCTTCAGCATCTTCACATAAACTGTCACCCAGCTCGAGGGAAGGCGCTGCTCTCCCCGTCCCCGAGCTGCTCACAACTGTCCGTCCAACAATACAATAAGACAAGAAGAAATTACGAGCGCTCGAGGAAAGGACAAGCCAGTGCAAATAAGAAAGTCGCCCCGCTCTCCAATCTGCCTCTGAAGGGGTGGCGGGTAGGTGGGGGAACACACAGAAAGTCGAAAACAAGAGAAGGAGGGGGGGACCTAACGCAAGCCCCGCTTGACAAAAGCCATCAATTATGAGCGTCTGGTGTAGTGTGTGCCTGGCTTTGTCCTCCCGAGACATCTGCTGCGTGCTGTCTCCTGCCAGTTGGCCAGGGCAAGGCAGGAGGACGGCGTGAAAACAATACTAGCCCCCACTTAGATTATTTTTTTTTTTTTTCCTCCTTTTCCAAATTCTCTGTCTTCTTTCGAAAGCCAAACAATAACCCGGCGGGATGCGCTGCTGCTGCTTGAGCAATGAGTTCAGAAAAAGAAACCCCTAAAACAAAACCACGGCAGGGAGGAGGGGTGGCACTTGGCGACGCGGCTGAAAAAGAAACATGCTGCTCCCTCCCCACCCCACGAACGTATTCTCGAGCATGCTGGGGTTTGGTCTGCTGGGGGATTTAAATCAGAAAAGCTCTTGCCGGGTCCCGTCAAGGCGCATGTCTTCTTCTCGTCCCTTACCACCCCACCTTGCCCTGCCCCTCAAGCCGTCAGTTTTTGGATGGTCTTGTTGTAGTACTGCGTGATGGTGGGCGTCAGGGGGTTCCAGTTGTTGGCGTGCAGCTCGATGACCTCCAGCAGCAGGGACCTGGTCAGCATGGACTCGGAGGGACACAGCATCTTGTCGCGTGCTGTCGCCAGCAGCTCCGTCATCATCTCAGGCAGCTGCTCCTCCAGCAGCCGGCCGGTGCTCTGCAGCTGTCGGGAGAAGAAGGGGTCAACCATGGATTGCTGATCCTTGTGGGTCCCTTCTAGCTTGAGACAGGCTAGGATTCTATCACTCTGCGATGTTAAAACACCCCTCTGGCTTTTTACAGACACCTCCCGTCCCTTCGATTCTGCCCTGCCTGGTGCAGGCAAGGTTAAAGGCGTCATGGCTTTCGAAAACCAAAACCACCCAGCAGCAGGCTCCAAGAGCTGAACACGAAGGGTGAGGTTTTCAAAAGCATCCGCACTAGGCTGCTGGAGGAGTGAATGGTTCAGCTCCCACTGACTTCAAAGGCAGCAGCGACGGATTGCTTTTGAAAAAAAAAAAAAAAAAAAAAATCCCACCTAAAAATCATGCTATTGTCAAAACAAAGTGCAGGCTGTGATGTGGTATTCCTGCCTTCTACCTGGCCCTTCATTTACTCGCTGATTCACAGCTCCCAGTGACTCCCAGTCATTAGGTGGAATAAGCAGAACGCGCCTGTGTGCATAACAAATCCTGCCCTGCCGAGATCTGCATTTATACCTGTCGTGCTGCTTTGCTGGAGGCAGCCAAAGGCTTTTTCTAAAGCAATTACTCCTTGGAGAGCCTCTATTGAGTAGCACAAGCCCTAGGTGGTTCCACAGAGAAGGTCCAAGTTTGGGGTGGACAGTGATGAGTCTGTGGGAGGCTCCCTAAAGCAGAGCTCCCCAAAGTCCTCACCTTAAAAATCAAATCCGCCTCCTCATCTGCTTTGCTGAATTTTAACTATTCAGGCTGCAACTTCAACTGCTCTTTGCAAGAAAAGAATCTGTCCCCATGGGCCCACCACTTCCCAAAAAAAGGTAACCAATAGAACTCTGCTATATTTCACAGAACTGTAGGATCAGTTAGGTTGAAAGAGACCCCCAAGATCACCGAGTCCAACTTGTGACTGAACACCACCTTGTCAACCTGAACAGAGCACTGAGTGCCATGTCGTTTCCTTCTCTGCAAGACTGCTCCTTGAGCACAGTGAGTCATGGGGCAGCTTTTGCTCCGTTACAGCTGTTTCTGTGATTAAAAACCCAATGGAGGGTGAGGTTTGAAGGAACCAGGATGATGTAATATTTTGACAGGACCCCAGGTACCGAAACTTCCTGCACCCATTTGCGTGCATCAGGAGCCCAGTGAAAGAGTCTTAAGGGCTCTTATCTCACAGTGGTCTTCTACCTAAACTGTTCTTGTGAGACCCCACCTGGGATCCTGAATCCAGCTCCGGGGTCCTCTGATCAGGAAGGGCATTGACCTGCTGGAGTGAGGCCAAAGGAGGCCACGGAGCTGCTCCAAAGTTTGGAGCCCCTCTGCTCTGGAGCCAGCCTGGCACAGCTGGGGCTGTTCAGCTGCACAAGAGAAGGCTCCAGGGAGAGCTCAGAGCCCCTGCCAGGGCCTCAAGGGGCTCCAGGAGAGCTGCACAGGGACTGGGGACAAGGCATGCAGGGACAGCACACAGGCAATGGCTTCCAGTGCCAGAGGGCAGGCACAGGTGGGAGATTGGGAACTGGGAATTGCTGGCTGGGAGGGTGGGCAGGCCCTGGCCCAGGGTGCCCAGAGCAGCTGTGGCTGCCCCTGCATCCCTGGGAGTGTCCAAGGCCAGGTTGGAAGGGCTTGGAGCAACCTGGGATAGTGGAAAAGTGTTCATGATCATTGCAGACAGGTTGGACTAAATAACCTGGAAGGGTCCCTTCCAATCCAAACCATTTGATCATTCCAAAATGCACAGAGGCCACACAGCTGTTGGGTCTGGAAACATCCAACAGCTGCTTGACAAATGCATGGGCAAGGATGGAAGGGGTAAAGCAATGAGATCAGGGCAGATGTAGAGGTGCTTCCCTACCTCCATGGAGCAGCAAAGCACGGCATCCTCCTTCACATCCTGAGATTGCAACAACTGCAAAAGAGAGAAGAGACAAACAGTGAGAAATGCATCATCTTCTTCCTCCTCCTCCTCCTCCTCCCTTATGACTTTCCTTCTATGTCTTTGTCCAGCTTGTCTTTTTACACTTCCAGGAGGAAAAGACACAAAATCAGGAGGGGAGAAAACAGATTATCCACACAAAAATTTAGAGTAAGCAGTGACAAAAAACGGGGTAAAATTTAGATTAACAACTTTTGCAATAGATTTTGTTTAGGTTACATTGCTTCTTTTATCCCATAGCAGGCAGTGAGAAAACACTCGTCTCACACATACAGGGAATAAGTGCAGCCATCTGCCAACAACACTGGAGCAGCAAAGACCTAGGAGTGGCTGTTTGGAAAGGAAGGGCTCTACCACCCACCCCTGAACCTCTCCATCCCCATGGGGACACTTCTGACAGCCACAAAACTGCCTGAGCTACATCCAATTCACTGTAATTAATATGGCTCCTTCTAGGCTGGTTACACAAGGGCAAGGGGTGCCAACGAAACTGTGGAGTCTCAGGTGCACCAACTCCAACCCTGCTCTGCTCTCCATGAACTCTGTGTTACAAACACGAGCTTGCAAGCAGGAGCAGATTTCAGGGAACACCCAAAATTTTGCTGGGCATGGCACGGGACAGTGCAGGAAGGTGCTCATCTCTCTTGGTTCAGACCCAGGGTGTGCAATGAGGGTCGATAGCTGCACCTGACAACGGCAAAGTGTAGGAGCTCAGCATGTCTCACCCCACAAACACTGAAGCCACACACAAGGACCTTCAAAATGGGACCAAAAATATGTATTTTTCTTTGTTCTCATCTTTATGACAATTACAGGTACCAGGAACACTTGAAGCTATAGCCACTTCCATCCCATCACTTTGGAATGAACAAGCCCTGATGGCCCTGAGCTAATCTCTGTGTGCAGTAGCCACTGAGCAAAAGGAGAAAAGGTTTTACTATCACCTGACATTCATTAGAGAGAAGCAGACTTTTTAAAAGCAGTTGAACTGATTAAAACTGCCCATATAGAAATTGCTCAGTGTAACTTAATGTTACTCCAAAGTCACATCCATTAGTTAAATTCATAATTGTGACTCTAGGCTTTATCATCTCTCTTTCCCATTCTTATTTTTCCACGTTTCCTTTCCTCTACAAATAAATGTCTGTTTACCAGCTCCACGTTGGGTAGAAAATAGACAGGGGAAAGAAGAGGTAATGCAAGGAACTACTACTGCTCTCAGAGTTTTGTCCTCTGTTTTCGGCAGACAGCAGATTCTTTGCTTTGAAGATGGTGTTCACAGCATCTCACTGAGCATGCTGTCCCTCTCATTAGCCAAAGCTTCAGCCATTTTCAAATCATGCAACAGGTTTTTTTTTCTCCCCCCACCCCAGTTTATCTTTCTGTTAAGTTGTTTGGAAAATGTTAAGCCCAAGCCATGTGCTCTGAGATAAGTTCTCACAAACAGTTCAGATTCTTCACAAGAAAACATGAGATTATTTTAAACCCAACACCAACAATGAAAAAAAAAAAAAATCAGTTAGGGAAAAATATAAACAGGCAGTAGTCCAGATATTCCCTCCTGGGGTATTTAGCTCATGAGCATGGCATGAAGAAGGGCTGCAAATAAAGTAACAGCCAATACCTTTTAACAACACCTTTCTTATTTTTGGTATTCTTCAGTAAAGAACATAACATGAAAACTAATGTATGAAAGTAGAATTAGGACTGACTCCAGCCCTTCCTCTGCCATGGTCTCCTCAGTGATCCTGCTCCCTGCCCAGGATATGTGGTCATAGAAAGGCTGCAACTTCACTAGCCCCAGCTTCCCACACACAGGGCTGGGACATGCTTCCCTACCTCAAAAGGTGTTTGTGAGCATGAACATGACCCTGTCAAGTGCTCAGATACTTGGCTAATGAGGAACAGTCTCACCTGCCTATGATGAAACAGAGAACACATCCTACCCCAGCCCTGGGCAGGCACCTTCCAACTTCACGCTGCCCTCGTGGACACCTGATCATCATCATCTGATGTGACTGGGCTGAACAAGGAGAATGTGTGTGCTCCGGTGTGCCCGTCAGGGTGCCATGCGCTCCACCTCGTCCATGGAGACACCACGTGCTCCACCTTGTCCATCCAGGTACCATGCACTGCACCTCACCCACCCAGGATCCACCAGCTCCATTGCTCCAGAGGCACCACATGCCCCGCCTTGTCCACCCAACTTCCACATCCTCCACTGCTCCAGCAGGCTACCAAGAGATACCAGCTTGAGGTACTACAGGTGAGCCTCTGCCTGAGACATGTAGGCTGGGGAGGCCCACAACCTGCCCACCAAGCCCAGGCACATCCCTGTGCATGAGGGACAGCCCGGCAGTGAGATCTGATGGTGCTCTGGAGAACCAGAGTCTAAATTCATGGCCACAGATGGCTGCTAGCCACTTGCATCAGTGCAAGAGACCGAAGCCTGGAGGATCAGAGCGATGTCACTGTTACTCTGTTTTTTGCCGACCACGTTTGCAGCATGCTGGGGTGTAGGCACTATCTGCTTCCGACCCCTGCATGACAGAGCAGGAGGAGATCAGAGAGCCTGGCATGGGCACTGAACCTTGCTGACTGCAAGGACTGTGCTGCCTGGGGGCCCAGCAAGGATGTCCTCACCCATCAATGACAACTTGCATGTGTTTCTCAAAGGGTATTTCATCCTCATTGATGGTGCCCCATGTGAGCACCGGGCACTAGAAGCACTGGGGTGGTTCCTTCAGCCACAGCACAATGTTTCCCAAAGCTCTGTGACCCCTGAGTCAAACCTGAAAACAAAAAAACCAAAACAAACAAAAAAACCCAAAAAAAACCCCAAAAAACCCAAAAAAACCCAACCCCCCCAAAAAAAACACACACACAAAAAAAAACCCCAACACCCCCCCCCAAAAAAAAAAAAAAAAACCCAAAAAAAAAAAGTGAAAATGTTTTGACAGCTCCAGGGAAATCACAGCCCTAAAGTCCCAGCACTCGTGTGACCACCCAGCCAATTGCCTTCACTGTTTGCAATCTAATTAATATTTACTTAAAATATTTTAAGGCAAACACTCTATATTCATTAAATTAGCACTCCCACACTGGAATTATTATTTATTTAACTATTTATAGCCTCTCCTCCCTGCTGTGTGCCTCTGCCCCAACTCCCACTGTGGGCACCATCCCATCCCTCTCCACCAGGCTCCCACAGGGTTCAAACAGCTGGTGGATGTGGACGAGGGATCTGAAAGAGGAGTGTGAGGCAGACAACAGGGCAGGTGAGCTGGGGCTCACGCGCTCCTCAGTTTAACCTGTAATCATCCCCTGGAGGCTGGGGCTGTCTGCGAGAAAAACTTCCCTTTGCTCCCCAGCCGGTTTCCCCTGTATCGGGCGAAGCTGGGCAATGAAAGCAGCAGTTCCTGCTGGAAAGCAGACAAAGAGTCTGCCTGATTTCCTAAGAGAGGAGGCTGCATGCCAGAATCTGCCCGGCCAGTCATATAATACCCAGCCTCGGTTGCGAAAGGCTTCTCACTTTTTGTTTCTGGTGCTGGACTTGCTGCCTCGCAGACTGGTGTGAGATATCAGGCGCCTTCTCATTCAAATTTCTATGTCACTCGCAGAGATGAGCACTGGGCAAGGTTCTCTGCAGAGCCAGTGTGCCCAGGTGGGCTCCGGGTGCTAGATATTTGCATAAGCAACCCAAACTAAGTTTTAGGGTCTGCTCCTGGAAGTGCTGTGTGTTGTGGTGAGTTGCAGTGCCTTGCAAGGCGGCTGTTGAGCGCAACTGGTATCCATGGCGTGCTCTTGGGACCCATCTCCCCCAGCCTCCATGGCCCCAGAGCCTTCTCTTCATGTCTCTGCAGAGATAAGCATCATAAACTACACAAGGTGGACATGCAGCCACGGCTGAAGGACCAAAGGAGCCCTAAAAAGGCAGCTATGCCTCACCACAGACAGAGCCAGCTTGGTCCTCCTGAACAGCAACAAATGCATGTCTATGGGGTTCAGGCCACGAAGAGCAACCCAAAAAGCGAACACAATGGGACTCACCCCAAATATTTGGGTTTATTATCTGCTTTCTGAGATCACCTGGCCTGCTGAGAAGCTGAAGTGCTTACTTGGTATTCTCATGGGTGCCCACGCCACGAGGAGGACAGGAGAACCCGTCCCACCGCCCCTTATCACTAAACCACGCAGGTTTAATTGTGCTCTTCAGGAGATGGGGTGGGAGCAGCCCCAACGCACGCATTACCCTGTCCAGACGCAATGATGCTTCTCCTGCAAGGCACAGTGCTAATTACTGCGTACGATATCGCTTGCAAAATGACACATAAGCAAAGCTTGGCCACTAACTACCCCTTAGCATGCAGTGTTTTATGACGCTTTGGTGATGACTCCAGCGTGAAAGCACAAGAAACCTGGAAAATATCCACCCAGAGCCACGGAGAGGCTGGGGTGAGACCCAGGGAAAGCCGGGCTTGACCGCAGCCCACGCGCCGCTCGCCCCGGCTCCCCGACGGGCATCTCGGGTTCATGAGTCCAGTGGCAACACGCACGGACACCCAGGCAGCCTCGGGCCTGAGGCTGCCCACAGGTATGCTTTTCATCCACACCTGGGTCACGAGGAGGTGCCTGCCAGTATTCCCCCTTCCCAGGGACTGTGGAGCATGACCTCAGGGGAACCAGCGTGCTGCAATCGGCTCGCTGGTGTGGAGCAAGGCCACGGGGGAAAATGGAGACACATTTCCGTGGGGAAGTGGAAGATATTTGTGCCGCTTGGAGCTTAAGCAGAGTGGACATACTGTACTGGAAGTGCGGGAGAGATGGTGCATCCCAGTCCTGCTTTTAACCAGAAAGGGCCTTGGAAGGGCCATGACTTGGTCCTCTGACAGATGGATCTGTTCCAGCTCTGTGGTTGGGACCATCATGGACACCCCCTTGTGAAGGGAGCTTATAAGAAAGATAAGGTTTAAGTTTTCAGTAGGGACTGCAGCGACAGGGTAAGGGGTGATAGTTTTCATCTAAAAAGGGAGATTCAGACTAAACAGATGGAAGAAGTTGTTTACAATGAGGGTGGTGAGACCCTGGCACAGGTTTCCCAGAGAAGTTGCGGCTGCCCCATCCCTTGAAGTGTCTTAGGCCAGGTTGGATGGGGCTTGGAGCAACCTGGAAGGTGTCCCTGCCCATGGCAGGGGATGGAATGGGATGAGCTTTGAAGGTTCCTTCCACGCCAAAGCATTCTGTGGTTCTGTGATCATCCCCTATACCTGACAGTGCAGTTTAGGTGCTAACACAGCTCTGCAGGCAGTCTTAGTGCTCTAATGGACCACAGCTGGAGAAGTCTTGCTCCCAAAACCTCCTGGAATCCCCACAGTCTTCTAGGTGGGTCCTCCTGGGAGCACAGGTCAATTCTGCTTCACAGGCTCTCTGCAGACAGACATCAATAGCAATTTTCTGCCTTTCCAGCAGCCCTTTATTGACCTACTGCCACAATGTTTAAGGAAGATGCCTGAGATAAGATCCATGGGAGTGCATGGCTCTGCATGGGGACAGTCACACACTTCTCTGAAACACAGGCAATGGTACAGCTCCCCTTGTTCTCTAGTCACAGGGCACAGGGTGGTGAAAACAGCTGGGACTCGGGAAAATGCAAAGTACAAACAAGGTTGTGGGGATGAGCGATTGCAAAATGCTCCACAGCGGGGTCAGTTTCAGGATTTCTACAATTTGCTACCATCAGATGTATCAGTTCCTCGACCCAGGACATCAGAAGGTCAGCTGAGCTCATCCTGTGCCCACCAACAAACTGTTCCAGTACCACCCCTTCTAAAGGGGTACCAAGTCCTCCTCTGGAAGTGAGGGAAGTTGGATGAGACTGACTTTCTCTGGAAAAGAAACAAGTGAGCACATGGAAACAGAGTTTTAGAAGCTCGCAGGCAGAGGTGAAATCTTTTCTGCTCACCCATTTCATGCTGAGGTTGCCCAAACACAAAGTTTTGGGAAAAACATTTCCCTTATGGAGTGGCTGTGCTGATCTCTGCACAGGGCACAGGCTCTGCCATGCTCCAAAATGTGATTTTTTTTTAATTTAATAACACAGCTGAGCTGTGAGAGGCAGTGTATTTCCAGCTGCTTACACTAGCAGTGGTGCTTCTCTCCCCATTGCCTTCTGCTCACACCTCTCTGGGGATCTGGGAAGTCTTCAAGGCTACAGAAGATGCACAAGGTGCCACCAGATCATGTCTCATGGAGGGAACCCTCTTCTCAGCTGCCTGACTGGGATGTTGTGGTCTCAGCCTGGGTGAGAATGTCTGACAGCAGCTCCTGCTGCTCCATTAGGAAGAGTTCACCAGCAGCTGCCCAGAAGAAGTGGCGCAGGGGACAAAGGGCTCTGTGCTGAACTGCTTGTCCCAGCATGGCCGCATCAGAGCCATGTCCATAGCAGACACTTTCTCTAACATACTTTGGACAACCTAAATGAGTTTTGGTGGCACCAACTCCTTTTACACTGATGTGCTCCCCTCAGCTCAGGAGGAGATTTCTGTTCTCCTATTACAAAACCAGGACTCCCTGGGAGGATGGTAAGAAGAGATTAGTTTGTTTATTGTGTTGAGTAAACCAAAATGTTGGTTATCCTCCTTGTCAGGCTCCTGAGGAACTCAGAGATACTTAACAGCAAATTGAATTAAGGCCAGAGGAACAAAATCCTGTACCCAGTCGTGGGAAACTCCTCCTACTCCTTTCCACTGTAGGCAAGGGAAACCATGAAACACAACACTCTCTCTCCCCGGATCTGGAACGGCAGAAGAAATTCCTGAGAAGATGGAAACCATTAAGAGGCAATTACTGGAGACAATGATGAAGAAAATTTGGTCACTCATCAACCCAGACGCTGCAATCCAACGGTAGCCCGGTGGTTACACATCCCCTGGCTGGAGGTGGACCTCCAGGATCCGAAGGTGAGCAGGACAGACGACCAGAGCCACCCGGTCTGGGTGCACAGGGAGTTCAAGCCACCCAGACGACTGGCTTCATCCTGCCCGTCCGAAGACATAATAACCCTGGGAGAGGAGGATGTGATCTCATCCCAAGGGTCCCGGGGAAACACAAAACATGGAAAGAAACAGCGGCGAGACCATGGTGCTTGATTGCAGAGGGCTCCACCCTGGCTGGCCGGAGGCTCTGCGCTTTCCTGGCTCTGCAGAGGCAGAGAGCGCGCAGCGGCAGACGCAAATAGTTGTGTTTACATCCCATTGAAAGAGATTTTGGGAACTAACAATGCCTGGTACGGAGGGCGAGGGAGAAAAACAAAGCCACGCGAGGAGGAGGGACCATCCTGTGAGATGGTATCTGACTTCACTTCTTTATCTGCACAAATTGCTTCCTCTGACTTCTGTACGGGTCCCAGAGAAACGAGGGTGGCATTTTCCCTCCTCTATTTAAGATACAACATCAGGGTTTTAGTGCTGGGAGTAAACGAGTCCTGTGGCTTTCCAAGAATATCCTGCACATATAATACTCAACAGGGCAGATGGGCTAACAGGCACTGGGCAGCCCTCCCTGGTTTGGCCTGTCCTCATCTGCTCCCAAATAACACCTGACCTCCTCCACCTAAATACTGCCCTTTGATCAAAATGACCAGGATTAAAGGAAATCTGTTGTTTCCCAAACAAGCTGCATTCATAGGAGTGTTTTTGCCAGCACAGCTATGGGGGTCTGGGGGCGTGGGAGCTTTTTGCATGGTTAATTATTTTTTTAAGTGTGGCAGGCACAGAGGTTAAAGGAACATCCGTCCCTTCCCTGCGTGGTCCTAGAGACAGGCATCCACCCTTGCTCTTTGCAGACTCTGCTCCTGCACTCTGCCTCCTGTCATGTCTCTGGAAGTCCATATCCCCTTTATATCCACATGCTCCACTTGCTCCAAATCCCAGACCTTCCTCCCAGATCTTCCATGTCTTCAACCCACATCTCCTGGACTCTCAAGACAATTCCCCACTTGTTCTCCTAATTTCTCCTTCCTCCCTGTGTTCCTGAGGCCCAGTCCCCCTTTTTCACTCCTTCTCTGAAATCCCTTCCCTCCCATGCCCACATTCCTCATTCCTCCTCCATCCTTTCACCACACAAAACACTTACCAGTTTGTCCCAGTCCCACTGGACTGGAGACCAAATCTTTAATTTTTCTGCAGAACCACATAGGGGGGACCAGAAGGGGACTTCTGTGAGGATGTAAGTCCCCTTCTTCATAAAAGACATATTTTTCTCTGTTCAGATCTGGCCTCATGGAGCTTTCTCAGGGGAAGTGTGGTGTGGGGTCAAGATCTAAGCCCCTAGGTGCCTTTGCTCATTTGATAAAGCAAAAATTCTGTTTCACTTTCTGACTCGGAGAATAATATTAAAAACCCTAGCATCTCATTAGACTGTCAAAGACCCTTTTTTCAACTCAAAAGGCTGATGCTTAAAAAGTGAGAGTGATTAACAAAACACAACCCACGTTAAAAGATACAATTTTCTTTTCCAAAGAGCACCACCCTCCTCGCTCATCCGACTGCAGCCGGTTTTCCTTTTTCTTCCTCTGAAGGAGACAGTGAAAAGGCAGTGCCCTCTTGAAGTTCAGACGTTAATTACTGTGTTAGAATATTTTGCTAAATTACGCAGCATGGCCCCAGGAGATAACAGGCACTAAGAGAAGGGAGGGGAGTGGATACCCGTCTACACACTGCACCGCAGACTCAGACGTAGGGGGAAGGCAATTAGACAGGGAGTATTTATCCTCCCTGCACCACCACCCCGAGGCTTTCAGTCAGCAGCGTGTACCAAGGCAGGGAAGCGATGGGAGCGTGCCAAGATTTTAAACGATGCTGAAATGGGACTGTCTCTGCCAACCAGACTGGAGGTAGGAGACAACTCCTGCAGAGAAGCAACTGTCCTGCCTGCTGCCAGCCTGCTGGGTCTGATCCCTGCTGATTCACAGCGCCTGGGAGCTGCCCTCGGTCCCCAGGGTTGGTATTAAGAGGCTAAAATCATCTGTCTTGGGTCAGGTCAATGACTGCATCCCTCTAAAGGGGATGGATACCCCTGGGGTACACAGCTTCAGAAGCAATAACCCCCTCAAGCTGAAGGGATCTCTGTGAATTGGTCCTGCAGCCTCCTGCACAGTTTAATTAGCCTTTCTGTGATGAGCTGCTTCCTGGGGCTTGCTCTGAACCTGCCCCAACAGCCCTGTCCAAGGCTCAGAGTGGGATGGCGCCAAGGCAGCTCCCTGTCACCCTTGATATCCCTTTGTTTCCAAGCCAGGACAACCCGATGGGGAAAAATGGTTGGGCTCAGAGGGTTATAGCCACTGGGTTCCAGCCCAACTCTGCCTGAAGGCCAGGAAGGGTAACAACTACCAAGCTGTTATCCCAGGACCTGCCCTATTTAGCATCCTTATCCATGACCTGGAGGAGACAAAGTGCGCAATCTCAAGAAGTTTGAAAGTTGACAGCAACTTTGGGGTGTACTGAAATGTATTCAAGGAGCTGCCAGTGCGAGGGACCTCGGTGGGGTGAAGCAAAATGTCTAGAGGAAACTTAAAACTTTCAACAAAAGATCAGCCCTGTGCAGGAGAAGAGCACAGCGACATGGATAAGGGATGGGATAGGGTTATTATGGGGAGTGAGAGGGGGCAGAGCCCTCCCTGTGTTGCCTGCCCATGCAGGACATCAGCTGGTGATGTGCCTCGAGGGACCACGGTGTCATTATTGCCACATGGCATCACCTCGAGCCTGAGTCCCTTGAGCCAGTTTTTCCACCTCCCTGCTCTGCTGCCATAGGCAACTGCTCAGGTTGCCTGGCTGCTAAATGGCATTGTAAGAACAAACAAACGCATCCAAAGCAGAACTTGGCACCAACCACCTGGGCTGGAAGTGGCTGCTCCTGGCAGGGATGTGGCAGCTCCCAGCCCCAGGGGCACCTCCCAGGTTGGTGTCCCAACAACATCCACTGAGGATGAGACAGGAGGCAAACCTACCAAGAACACCCATCAACAGCTGTGATCCCTCTTTCCCTGCACACCTCAGATGTCACCTAAAACTGGGCTGGGCCCCTCAGGATCCAGTCCTAATGTTCTCCGTCCCCAGCAGCACCAGGGGATGAAACTGGGAGGGCACTGAGCTGACTCACACACAGACAGGGGAGCACAGAGCTGGATGAGGGACAGCCAGCTCCAGCCGTGCTTAGGGAAGAGCTAGGGAAGGCAAAAGTGGTGACAATCAGTGAACAATAGATGGCAAATAATATTATTTACTATCTCCACATCTTCAGTAGCCACGGGGCACTTCTTGCACTGCGCACAGGCTCTGATGGTTCAACTGACATTTGCTGCTCCCTCGCCTTAACCACCCATTTTCTCCATTTTGTTGACTCTGCCGAAGGCCACAAAAAAGAAGAAATATGGCCAGGCTGCAAGAACCAAAGTCCCTTGGTTCTTCTCTTGGTTTTAGTCGCTTTTGGGGGACATGCAACATGAAGCATTGTTGCAGCATGGCTCAGCATGGTCCTTGGTATTTGGACATGGGGCAGAGGCTTTGGAGCAGGAAAGAAGTCAGCATGTTCACTTCTCACCACCCTGGAAGGAGATGTTCAAGGACAAATTTAGAGTGCTTTTGTGAAATAAAGTGAGGCCATAGTCAGAGGGCTTATAGGGCTGGAAGGAGAGAGTGGGACATCACTCTTGCTTAAGACCACCATGCACAAGAGACAGAACAACTTCCTAATAGTGCTAGAAGTGTTTTCACCAGATAAAAGGCTCATGGAAGAATGTGGTCCTGCAAGTTGCCACCACTGTTCCCAAGTGAGAACGGCCAGGTCTGGAAGCAGGCAAGGGTCAAACCCACAGTACCCTGGCTGCAGCATAACCATCCCTGGGGAAAGCCTTTATCCCAGGAACAATGCCCTCTTCCAGCTCGCCCTCGATTCCCCGAAGCTCTGAGGGAAGAATAGGAGGAAAGCGCTTTTATTTCTATTTAACATCTCTGCTTTGTTTTTCTTTTCCCAGGCTTCCCAGATCTGAGGGCTTCAATAGATGAGTCCTCTCGTTCTCATCTGCAAAGGGCCCTCCCTCCTTCCCCCAGTTGTCTCCAGGTCTGATCTTTGGGCTGACCTTGGGTATCCATTGCCCTTCTCCAACCCAAAATAGGCACTGTTCCACTGCATGTATCTTAGTCCAAACTACCATCCAAACACACTGTGCTCCTGCTCCATTAAACCATTTTAACGAGAGCTTCTACTTCCCTTGGCAAACCCTCTCTTTGCCTAAAATCCCAGTGCTGACCTCACCAGATCTCACTGTGGGGACACACTCTCAGCCTGCACAAACCTCACCCCAAACCCCTCAAAACAGTTATGGAAATTAAACTCTTTCATTTGGTAGGGATTCTGCTCCTGGGAGATGCCATCGCAGTGTTGGATGTGTTGGCAGTCCCTTCCTTCTCCCCCCATTTCAAGCTCAAGTGATGGAGGAGGATGCAGCAGAGGCCCCTGGGATGGGAATTTGGCTGGATTGTGCTTGAGCCAAGGGGCACAGCTACTCCTTTGGTTCCCAAAAGGTCGCCTGGGTGAGGTGGCAGCTCTGACCCAGATTTCCTTTGCCATGGTTAAACACTCACTGCCTTGTCTGACACGGGGCCTGCCTGCTTCCCTGAGGACAGTGATGGGCGCCAGGTCGATCAGCCAGCAAACCCCAGCACTTATCACTCCAGCCTCACCTGAAATGAACTTGTCTTTTTTTTTTTTTTTTTTTTTTTCCCCAGCCCACAAAACCAACCCATCCACAGTGATCGATAAATACCACAGGCATTGTCACTCAATGCCCCAGCCATGTCCCCAGCTGTGATGTCCTCCCCACCCAGCACTGATGTCCTCATGGCCACCCTCACCCCCTCCCACCCAGCTAATGATGGTGTGAATAAGCTTTTATCTGGGGGGAAAGGAGCTGGAGAGAGGAAGCTTTGCAGGGGGAAGGGAAGAGACATTCCTGCCTCAGTCATCAGGCAATTTTTCCCTTCCTCTTGTTCACTGCCTCGCTGACCTTTGGCTGAGTCTGCCAGAGCTATAAAGGAAAAGGGAAAAAGGAAAAAAAAAAAGAAACTAAAAAGCAAGTGAGCTGAAAGGACAGGCAGAGGGATAGATGTTATCTTGCCTCTGCTAATGATTTTTGGTCTACGGATGGGTGGATGGAGGCAGAAGGAGCTATGCAGGACTGTGGGCAGCACAGAGGGAGCTTGCTGGGGAATACTCAATATGAAAGGAGTTAGGGGTGAGGGGCTGAGACTCTAGTTGGGGATGTATGTTATGATCAGTAGAAGGGGAAAAAACCCATGGTGAGTGCTACCACACCTTGTGAAACTCTCCTGAGGCATGTGGGAGTCCCAAACTTTAAAGGCCATGTTGACATCCCCCCCTCTCCTGGGACACCACCGCATGTGGTTCATGGGGAACACCAAAGGATGAGCACCCTGTGCAGTTAGGGACTTTCCACACTCCCACAGAGCACCCAGCAGGGCCAGCCTGTGCAGATGTCCCTGTCCTCTCCGGGCTGCAGCTGGAAAAGCTCACCCCCACCTCCTTGGCTGTGTCTGCAGCCCACCTTTGGCCCTGGCACTGCTGATAAATTGGTGGCCCTTTCCCCTGGGCTGGCCCTGTGCAGCAGGATTAGCTGCCAATGACAAAAAGGGCAGCAGAATGAGAACCCATTCCAGAGCCATGGAAGAGGGGTGGATCAAGGTCAAAGCACTGCAGAGAGAGCAGTCGAGGATTTTGGGGCAGGGGAGATCAAGCATTTTGGGGCAGGGGTGCCAGAAGCTGACCCATGTCAGCTAAGCTAAAAGTCTTGGAATCACAGAATAGCTTGGGTTGGAAGGGACCTAAAGATCATCTCGCTATTAAAGATCATCTAGTAAAGTCATCTGTGACAAACAACACCACAGGGACAGACCTGTCCTGCTAAGGAACAGAGATGTATTTTTAAGAGCAAATTTACGCATGACATCTTGATATAATTAGTGAATCTTTTTATGGAGCTGCCCTGTAGCAAAAAATATCCTTGATATATGAAATTCGTGTCCTTCTGCACACCTCTAGCTCTCCACCGTGTCCCCACAGAGCAGAAGGGTGACAAGAGGGACAGTGAGGGCAGACAGGAGTGGGCAGGGAAAAACTCTGGCAGAATCAGGGCTGTGTTGTGTCACGATTACGATGAGAAGCGGATGGGCATGGGGGCTTTGCTAGACGTCAAGATATTCCCCAGAAGGTGACACATACCTCTGTGGGCAGAGATTTTGGGGAAGTTTGGCTATTCTTAGCGTCCCTCTCCCGTCTCCTCCCCTGGATATGTCTGCCTTATCATGAGGCCTGCACTCCTCACTGCTCCAGTCACCATCTGCGAGCTCTGCCCACAGTATTACCACCCAGACAAAATGTTTATGGCACGCTGGCATTCAGAGGAAACTTCCCATGCATGTAAAAAAAGTCATCACCAGCACTTTCTTTATCCTTCCCTTGCCTGAGGTCTAGCGGAGAACTTATTTTACAGTGAGTTATTTATGGCCTGACAGAAGCACCACTGACAATTTGAGATTCACAGCTCCAACCCTGGGCAACAAGGAGGGTTTTTCTGAGAAAGTCTTCTACAGGCACCAGCAGGAGACAAAACCATCTTTAAAACAGGATGGAGGGAAGCCCTCTCCTGCTCTGTGGAACATTAACACTTGAGCTGTCTTTTCTGTATGCACTCATCGAGGTTTCTGCCACCATTCTGACCCATGGAGAGCTGGACAATGAGCTCATCAGGAAATCAGGTGCTGAAAAATCCCCAAACCTGGTGACAGGTCTGGGTTTCTGCTGCACGGGGCTGGGTCTAAGGACATTAGGGACTTCTTTTCTCTTCCTCCTTCCTCCCCTCAGTCTGTCTCATCTATTCAGGTGGCTTCACCTGCTTTAAGAAGCTGTTTAAGCTGCTTAGGTGGGGATTTTCACAACACTGGGATTTGCAAACTCCAGTGCTTGGTTTGCCATTCCAACTTTGGTCCTTTCTAGCCACTGGAAAAAGCGAGTGTGTGCTTTAATTATTGTGCTTTAACCAGCAGAAAGACAAAATGCAGGAAGAGCCAAGCATGCCTGCAGATATAAGTACTTTTGAAGTACAAAGTGTTGGCAGAGCAAACCTCTAAGAATTATAAAGCAAAGATGGAATCCCAGAATGGTTTGGGTTGGAAGGGCCTTAAAGAACCTCTGTCTAGTTCTCACACTCTGACATGGGTAGGGACACCTTCCACTATCCCAGGTTGCTCCAAACCCCATCCAGCCTGGCCTTGGGCATTTCCAGGGATGGAGCAGCCACCGCTTTTCCATGGACCGTGGGCATCTCCACAGAGCAGCCAACAGCTTGTCCCACTGGAGGGGGACAAGGACAAGGTGGGAAGGCATTTACCTCCCTGAGGCAGGTGTAGATGGGGCAGACGAGGACTCGGAAGGGCTCCCCGGTGCTGCTCCTCATGGTGCCGAAGACCTCGCAGAGGAAGGTGATGAACCCCAGCCAGCGCTCCACGTCCCGCTGCTGCAGCTCCTCCCGCATGGAGAAATCCTTCTGCAAGAGGCACAGAGACAAGAGGCTGCATCAGCAACACCACACCACCACGGCAGAGGCAATGGCTGTGTAGAGAGGGAATTAGGAGGGAATTGAAACTCGGGGTGGGGGGAGGACAGACAGACAGACTCTTTAGTAACAGCGGGGAGATTACTCAACGCGCGCGTCGCGGCTGCAATTTCAACAGAGTAAAGCCACCAGAAAGCAGGTACTGCAGAAATATCACCAACTCCTGCAATAACTGCCACAGCTTGCACCAGAGATGGTGTCTGTCCCCTGCGCCCTACTGTCCCCTACAACAGACATGGGGTCACTTTTCCGGATGCACCACTGTGTTGGGTTTGGATGGCTTGATTTTGTGGTGAGGAGGGAAGAAGCCAGCACCACCAGGACAGAATAAAAGCAGCAACAGAGAGGTCAAACAAAATGCAGGGGAAATGCTGGTGGCCATGCTGGGCTTGGTGGTCCAGGTTGACCTGCCCAGCCCGTTCATTCCAGTATCTTCAACAGACCCAGTGTCTGGCCAGGAGCATCCTCATGGTCTGGCTGCTCTCTGGTGTCTCACAAAATAATGGCAGAGACTGGCTCCCTGCCCAACCAGAAGATCAGGGCAGCCTGGGCTTGGCATTAAAAGGTCACCCTGCGCCTGAGCTGATGGTTGCTATGACTAAGGATTATCCCAGTGACGTGATTTATGGGTCAGCATCAGGAGGAAACACACAGGGAGATAGCTGCCTCTCCATCAGACCTCCAGCTGGGATAAAGAAGGGGTTTGTCCAAAGGCAGGGTATGAAAAGGGATGTACGTAATGGAAACACGTGGCAAACAGCACAAGGCAACATAGAAAACCATATAAAAACCCTTCTAGGGGATGGCACAAGGGAGTGCATCGTGCTCAGAGGCAAGAAGGTTTCCCCAGGCTCTGAGATGCTGCAGAGGCTCTTGCATGACGTCCCACACAACTTTTGTTTTCTGTCTCCATAGTGACCTTTCCTTGATACTAAAATTTAGTAGACACTAAGTAGGGGAATATTAAAGAAGAGGACAAGTTTGTTCTCCACACCATGTGTTCCCAGTGCAGGTTGCACAACCTTTGAAATCCAGCAACTAAATAAATTACCTTCTATCTTTCTCATCTCAGTTTATTCCTACTGCCTGAGACAAAGGGCTTCGCTGCTGCAAATACTCTGACCTGCAGCTGCTCTCTGGAAAGCTGGGGAGATATAAAAGCTACCACACCAAAGTTTGCTCTCTTGCCCTGGACAACACACAGGAGATCTTCCTTTTAGAACAAAGCTAAGTGAAGCAGCTGCTAAAGAAAGCGAGGCAAAAGCACGATGATTATTTTCATGACACAACTGTATGCACAGAAGATCCAAGGCAGGAGCTATTTATATGTTTCATTACAAAAGGAAAAATAAAATATGTATTTGCATATGCAAGAAAAAAGACTTGTAAAATAGCCGAGGCACTTATTAACCAAACAGCGATGACTAATTCCTCTCTACACCCATTTCCATAAGTCAGTTGCCCAACTGTGTCTGCGACTTCGAAGTCAACCTGCAGCCAAATCCTGTTGGGTCTCCCCAGACTCTCCGGGGGAGTTTCCAGAGTTCATCCTTTCATTAACCAGCCCATCCCTGGGCAGTGATGAGGAGTCATTTGCCAGCTCTGGTTATCACCCCAAGGTCACCCAATTACTTGTTCTGGAGCTTTCAATTGAAATTTAATGCAGAAAAAAAAAAAAAAAAAGGTCAAAGAGACATGATATCCTGATTAATGATGAATTAAAAACCCAGGCAAAAGTATCCCATGGCCCTCATCTGCCCCATCCACCCATACAGTGCACAGAAAGTTTCCTTTGAACCCTGGAGCTTTCCCTGGATTCCTCTCCATTTCCTGGCACTGTCTCCTGCATCTCATGCAGCATCCCAACCAGCTCCAGCCCCCAACCCATCCTCCCTCTCCCAGCCTGAATGTCCTCCAGCACCTCCTGTCCTGCCTGGGCCTGGAAGCTCCACACTCATGTACCTGGGGAGCTGTGCTGTATTTTGGGATCCCTGGGGCATGCTGTGAAATTCCTAGCAGCTTGGGATAACTGCACGGGCTCTGCAGTCCCAGATTACTGGGAAAGAATAAAAAACACTGCAGGAAACTCTGCTCCTTCCCACTCCTGCTTCAAACATGCCCTGCTCTGCACACCTGCAAGAAAGAAAACTGACTCTTCAACATTGTCTTTTAAGAAAAGGTATTTTCTGTAAAAAACCCACACCATCAAACCCACCATCCACCTGGAAATTCTGTAAATCAACCAGCAAACCAAACCAAACTCATCAGGCTTGGGATGGGAGCTGGGCAGGAAAGGATTCCACCACACCCTCCTTTTTTCATCAGGTGGCACCCAGTGGGTGATGCAGAGACATCAATGAACACTGCCACACCTTTGCAGATGAACAAGATCCTTGTAAAGGAAAGGGGTCTGTGGTCCCTCCTCCTCCAGTCACAGAAAAGCTTGTGCAGACTTTGAGGGACCCCCGTGAAGGACGGGAGAGGGGAATGGAATGTGGGATGGATGCGGAAGGCACAGCAGACATTTCCACACAGAATGTGATGCCGCAGTGGGCATCACACTCCTTTTTTTTTTTTTTTTTTTGCTCCATTTGTGGACTCAGGTTGGGCCAAACTTTGCAAAAGGAGGTGATTTGCACATATTCTGCAAAAGGAGGGGAGTGACTCTGATTCCTCTGACGAAGTAGGAAGAACATGTTGCCAGTGGGAGGAATTTTTCTGGACCACACTTGCCTACAGGCCAGAGTAGGGTTTGGCAGGAGCCTCCACAGCAGCTGGACTTGCAGTGCCAGGGGTATCCTGAAGCATCCTGAGAAATCCACATGCCTCAGGGTGGTGCTACTCCAGTGTCCCAGCATGCACCAGGAAGGTGGCCCAGAGAGCTCTGCCCTGAAATTTGTCCTTCAGACTGCAGGTTTGACCTGTACCATGGTGTGCACTGTGTGCCACCCATGCAGAGGTGAGTTTGAGGAGTTTGCCTTGGGGAGTTTGAGGAGACCACTGTTGTCACCGAGGCTCAGCTGGGCTGTTACACGTGTGACTCACCTGCTGCAGGTTGGCCATGCCCACAGCAGGCCCAGTGACCCTCTGAGAACACCGAGAGCAGTTCCAAAGGCTGCGCAACCCAAACGGATGAGCCGGAGCCAGCATGTGGGAGAGGTGCGGAACTGGCCGGCAGAGAACAAACCCCACGTCCTGTGTGCCTGGGGCACATCCGATGGAGCTGTGCCCTGACCCACAGACCTCCACACACTGATGACAAGCCTTGAGGGGGCTGAAAAGCTCTGGAACCAGACAGCCGGGTCACTGCCCTGCCCACTGAACTTTATTTGCTCTGGAAATGCCTCACGGAGTTATATAAAAATAACCTGTGGATTGGCTTGCCCCATGTTTAGGTGGTGATGTCAGGGCAGTAAGCAAATTATCTTTCATCAGTTTGGCTGTATTTTTAAACATGAATTGTATTACTAATTTGGGGGTGCTCTGGCCTGTAGATAATCTGGGTGTGTCTACTGGATGACCTTCCTTCAGTGCCTATAGTTTAAAATAAAATGTATTTATACCAGGTAGGGTTGGCCTTCCTTCTCTGCCTGGTTTGGGAGAAGAATTCATTAGGAAACCATGTGGGAAGTGGGGGGATGCCAAGGGGACCTCTTAAGAGCTCTCATACAGGACAAGTTTGGGGCATAAATCAGAAGGCTGAGCACGTTCATCATGCTGGGCCTCATGCTGGGTAGGTCAGGGTGGCCTGTGCTCACACACATCACAGAGATGGCCCAGGGCTCAGCAAAACCTCCGATATCCCCTGCTGGATGCTTTGTAAGCCTGGCTGAGGCTCCTGCAAGCAGTGGAAATTCAAAATGCCTTTTTCCTGGGGGTGTTCACTCTTGCAGCCAAGAGAAAGCCCACTCCTCATCCCAGTGCAGATGTAGCTCATTCAACACTGGGCTAGGACAGTGGACATAAGACCTTCCCAAGACTAGGACCAAGCCAAAAGAACCAAGAGGAATCACCACTCTGTGGGAGAGGAGGCAAATCCATCCTCTAGCATTTTTGGGTGGCAGCAGAGTCAGGTGGGGTGAGAAGCAGCATTTGCCATCGGATCTAAGCCCTCACTCCAGCTCAAACAGCTGCAGCTGAAAATTCTTCCCTTGGGAGGTCGCTGCACTTTTTTTAAGACACGTTCCAAATAACTTTTCCCCAGATCTGGGCCCACCAACCCATGGTTGATTCTGGTAGCAGCAGGTTCGAGGGCAAAAGTTTAGAGAGGGATAAAAATGAGGGTTAATTTAAGCATCGCCACCTTTTGATGGGGAAAAAAAAAGAGGCACATTTGGGTTTGTTGCTCTGTAAACACAGGGCTCTTCCTCTGGCAGCTCTGCTGTTTACTCAGTCATTGTCAAGGAGGCAGGAAATACTGAGTCAGAAATACTGCACAACAAGAAATATATGATGCTTAGATATCTGTGCTAAGAGCTATATAAAAAGCTGAGGTAGGCTGTGCTAAATAGTTGATCTTACTGGCAATATTCTGCGAAACGCTGGAGCCCTAAATGGCTCTTTGGAAAGGGCTAAGACAAATCCAATAGGTTGGAGGAGGGAACTGGTGGGTAGAGGCTGGACACCCTCTGTCCCTTATTGCTGTCCTGGAGAAGCACAGCCTCTACCTACTCCCTTCCCAGAACTTCCTAGAAAGGGCTCCATAAATTGCATTTTGCAGAGTTAAGATCAACTGCAATATTCCCTGCTTAGAATTTAAATACTATGTGAATTTAGGTCCTGGCTTGGAGGAGGTTCTGGTGTGCAGCTTTGCTTCCTGAGGAGTATAAGCCAGTGAGATGAGTGGTTTGGAGCACTGGCATTTGGAAGGAACTCAGGAGGTGCTGGAGAACCCTGTGACAGCACTAGGGAGTGATCAAACACCTCTGCCCATGGATTTGTCTCACTGAGTTTCTCTGTACCACTCACAGCTTCATTGGGAAAATCTCATTTCATGGACACCACTACAGAAACTCCTCTGCTGGAGGTGGTGGGACATGAAATGGGATCATCAGCTCTTCCATGGGCTCTGCTCTTCCTCCAGCCACCCACTCCTGGCCTTTCTGCCTGCACCCAAGGACAGAACCTCACTGAGATCCCCTCACACCCTCCCTGCCCACGCTGCTGCCAGCATGGAGACAAGACAGAGCAGAGTAAGGTGATGACAGGACAACCTGCTTTGAGCCTACAGCTTCCACACAGAACCTGGAGAACAGCAGCACAGGAGACTGAGGTTTATTTCCAGCCCTGTGTGGGCTCCAATCCTGATTTCCCATCCAGCAACAAATGGGAGTGATTTGCTCATCTTCCTCTGAGAAGTGTTCTAGGGCGTGTGACTGAGACATGCGAATCATGGCAATTATTATGACTCCAACAAAGGAACTATTGACATTTAAAGGAGATAAAGCTTTTAAATTACAGATGACACCTTATGCCCAGCCTTGCAGAGGTTCTGGCTTCACCCAGCCATGAGGCATTTCACTCCCACAGGCTTTCATCATGTCACTTCCTCCAGGCTGGGTCTGCACCATTTGAACATGCATGCCTGAGAATATCTTCTCAGGATGTTTTGGCCATTTTGGGAAAAGCAGGAAATCCTACCAGTGACCTTCAGCGTGGACCTGACTTAATGATGGTCACAGCTCTGTGAATGGTTTTAATCACAGAGGGCTCTGAAATGCACCACATGGGTGAAGGTCCAGCCTACTAGGGCTGTGACCCCCAGCCCACAGACACCTACCACACATTATCTGACCACTGGGTGATTTGTAGCTTGCATTAGATGCCACTGGCCAATTCACAGAATCACAGGATGTCTGGGTTAGAAGGGGCCCTATAACTCATCTCTTTACAACTCCCTGTCATGGACAGGGACACCTTCCACTAGACCAGGTTGCTCCAAGCCTCATCCAATCTGCCTTGAACAATTCCCGAGATATGGAATTCTTCCAGTTCGGCAAGAACAATTCAACAAAGATTCTGCAGCCATCAGGCAGACACACAGTGCTTATTCCTCTCAAAAGGATTTGGGCACAAAGGGGAAAATAAGGTCAGAAAACTGTTTTTTCTAAAGCAGAGACTAGGCAAACTCCCAGGACAAGAAACATAATCAATTTTACATTCCTGGTGTGGGAAACTGAGGCAGCTGATGACCAGAGCCAAGAGTAGCTGTGGATACTTCTCATGTCTACAAACACCTGGAGGTGACCAGATAAGTGGTCACTTGAACCTCCTGCCCCCTGGTCTCACCCTGACCTCTCCATCTGGCTCCAAATCTGGGATCAGCAGCAATTACCCACCCAAAGTGAGTGTCTCATGTCTTCAGCCAGTGATGTCTGTGAGGTCCTTGAGGGGCTGCAGAGGTAGAAGCAGTTAATTATTGATTTAGCTGAGGTTGAAATCACCCTGGTGGGAGCACGATGATGGATGTGCAATCAGAAGTTTTGCTGTTAACCTCGCAATTGCTAAAGATCTTGGAGCACTGTCTGGGAGGAAGCTCTGAGAGGACCAGGAGGGTGAATTCAGTAGCCTGGTCTGCACACAACCAACCACAATCACCATTTTGGGCTGGATGTTTGCCAGCACCTCCTCCAGCACTACCCATGTGACAGAGTTGTCTTCCTCATCACTTAATTTTTATTTCTGTCCTTCCCATCTCACACCTTTCTGGGTTCACAAACGCATGCCAGGGTGTCAGGTGTTACCTTAAAGACCTGTTATCCCATGAACCCAGACACAGCAAAACACCATTACTGTCCTCAGCCAGACCATGCAGCGAGCAAGGGACAGACCCGGCATCTGCAGGACACACGGACAAGGGGAATTAATCACCTGTCACAAGCCTATCTCTCAGTCCCACAGAGAGGCACTGGAAGGGAGACAAGGGACCACAAAGAAACGCATCAGTTTCCTCGCTGTGATGCCATCAGAGCAGCAGGGACACCCGTTTGACCCAGCCCTGCAGACACTCCGTGCAGTGCCCAGAGGAAGCAGCTCCCCCTGGGCAGCTTTGCTCTTCTGCAGCAGTGCAGGAGTTCCTTGTTGCATTCATTTTATTCCTGCATGTCCCAGTACTGTGGGAATCTTGAGGCAGCAATGTGCCCTTTGCCTCTAAGAGTGTGCACAGGAAACCTTGGGCTACCTTGGGAATTTTGGAGACACTGGGAGTCCTCCCCCTGAAAAGGAGACAAAGAATCCATGTCCTCTAGAGCATCCCACCCCTAGGCCAGCAATCCCCTCCTCGCTACAAGGAGGTGGTAGGAAGAGAGAGGATCAAGCATAGCAAATCCCTGCTCATCCCAGCATCCAGAGCAGTGCTGATACCACCACTTCATGGAAAAATGTATTAGTATAAATCTCCCGTCCCATGGGCTGCATTTCCCATAGCACAAGTTCAGGGTAAAAGCATAATGGTTTCAAGAAATCTCACAAAATCCTATTTTTTTGGCTACTTCACATTGTTTGATGGGCAGTTTGCAAACCCTTCTCCACAATATGGCAGGGTCTGAGCCCCAGCACCATCCCCAGATCTGCTCAGAGGCCATTTCTGTTCCAGAGAAAATGCTCATCCCACTCCCAATACCAGGTTGAGGTGATGACTGGCAGCCCAGTTTTGTCTGATAGATGGATCTTGCTTGCAAATGCCATGTCTGGAGATATCCAGCCTTGCAGCCCAGGAGGATCCATCAGGGACCAGATGGATTTGCCAGCAGAATGCATACTTATTTTAAATTCTGCACATGCAATGTGTCCGCTTTATAAGGTGGAGGTGATGAAGGATCTATGGGGACAGGCCAAATTTGGAAAGAGGGATATAAGATGAGGAAAACTGACTGTGGAGGAAGGTGCTCCTTTGTCCAGGCACTAGGGCTGGAGGAATTCCACTTGCACTGGAAATGAAGCTGTGTCCATTTAAAGGCCAGCTTGACCATGAATGAATGAAACTGGGCAGGGAAAGGCAGGCAGCTAATCCTGTTGGACATCAGGAGCTTTACTGCACAGGCACTCCTGGCTCACATCAGTTCAATCCACAGAGGGATTTTCCTGGGTGCCTGGTAGCTGGCAGCAGGATGTTCTGTGGGATGCTAAGACCCTCCTAGGAAGTGCCCTCTTGGTGGTGCTCACCATGAGGTGGAACTGGGAGCACCTATCTGCTGAGCTGGGCAAGACACTGAGGCTTGGTCTCTGCTTCTCTGCAAGCCAGGACCAAAGGATGAATGAAGCCTTAGGGGCTTCTCTCCTCCCCAAAACCTCTCCCTGAAGTGGATGTCCCTGAGCTGGGTAGCACAGGGAAGTGGACAATCTTCAGATGGACATCGGTGCATACAGATGTCTCCAAACAGGTTCAAGGGGAATGAGATATTATAGAGTCAGGGCTGCAAAGGACTTTCAAAGGTTATCTAGTTCCAACCCACATGCTACCTTTCACTGTCCCAGGTTTCCCCAATCCCTGTCCACCCTGGCCTTGGACACTTCCAGGGATGCAGGGACAGCCACAGCTGCTCTGGGCACCCTGTGCCAGGGCCTGCCCACCCTCCCAGCCAGCAATTCCCAGTTCCCAATATCCCACCTGTGCCTGCCCTCTGGCAGTGGAAGCCATTGCCTGTGTGCTGTCCCTGCATGCCTTGTCCCCAGTCCCTGTGCAGCTCTCCTGGAGCCCCTTGAGGCCCTGGCAGGGGCTCTGAGCTCTCCCTGGAGCCTTCTCTTGTGCAGCTGAACAGCCCCAGCTCTGCCAGGCTGGCTCCAGAGCAGAGGGGCTCCAGCCCTGGGAGAGTCCTCCCCTGGACCCACTCTAACAGGTCCATGTCTTTCCTGAACTGGAGTACTCCATAGCTCCATTATGGGCAGAGTTCTTGGCTATCTCCTTTAAAGGAAAGCAAAAACAACCCCAGAAAGATGGAGGCACAAGAACTCAGTGGGTGGGAGAGCACGGGGGGTCCTGCAGGCAGCTGGCCAGATCCACGGTGGGATGGGTCTCCCTTTCATCTGCCCTGGGACCGAACCGCGCGGATGATCAAGGAACTGGAGGAGTTAACAGACTCCCAGCCAGAGATATTCGTGGCACCCAGAGTTCGTGTAAAGTTTCATACCGGGACCCTTTACTAAATTCTTTCGGTCATGGGAGAGAAAACACTGCAACTGTTTAGTCTGCAGGGAGGTGGTGGCTCTGGCCCAGCACTCAGCATTGCTGAGCAAACATGCTGGAGAGCAAAGGGGCTGTCACCCTTCTTATCTCCTCCATCTGCTTTTCACCACGTCTCTCCCACCACCAGGCACCCCATGAGCATCGTGTACCAGTGCTGGATCTCCCTGCTGGAAATGCAGCCCTGGGATGGGGGGACGAGCGACCACTTGAAAATGGAGACCTGGAGGTGAAGTGCCAGTCTGCTAAAAAAATGTTATTTACACAAAGAAGCTCAGAAAATCTTTCTCAGAGGCTAATATTTACAAATTCTGTGTAGCCAGGGAGCTTTTGCTGTAAGAAATGTTGTATTTGGCTGGGTCTTATTTTTTTTTTTTCTTAGTGGATGTGAAAGATGCATTAATATTTCTTGCTCATCCCCTGCAGCACACAGGTATGGAGCACCCTACAATGCCTCTGAAGCTACCTATCCATGCTGGGAAAGCTAAGATTACAGAAAGACTACAGATTGCAGAAAACAACATCAACCTGCAAACACTCTCAATTCCTCCATCCTTTGTATCTCTAAAGGGATGTCCACGATTACCATGATGTATTTGGCTACATGTTGGCAGACTTTGAGCATCACTGTGTAAGACCACTGGATGGCAGGGGATGGAATATTAGAGATGCAAGGAAACACACCTTACTCAAAACAAAGCAGAAATGGAAAGGTTTTGTTTCTCCAGTCTGAAACTGTCTCCTTAGCTAATGGACACTGCTGTTGCTGTCCTCACTTTCAGTTCCTGCTGCTCCTGGACTGAAAGTGTTACCACAGAATGGTTTGGTTTGGAAGGGGCCTTAAAGACCATCTTGTTCCATCTTGTGTAAAATCAACACCAGAGGGGAGGTAAAGGGGATGTGGACTTTGTTGGAAGCACTCATTCTCCAAATCCAGATTCTGAAAAATAGCTACACACCAAAATACCCAGCAATGAAAAAACCCTGAGCCTAAGCTTGCCTGGAGGATGCTGAGGGTGCTCAAGCTGCAGGTCCCATGGGACCATCACTCTGGGTGCCACCACAGCAGTCATGCTCACTTGGCTGGAAACTGAATCTGGTACAGAAACTTGTGACTCAGCTAGAAAACCTTCAAACAAGAGATTTCCTGCTGGTGAGCACAAGAGCATCCTCTGTATGCTACGGGTCCGCATCCAAGTAAAGCCAGGGATGGGCAAAGTGCATTTTACCTCATTTTCCCCTTTCTTCAGGGAGAAAAAGAGGTGCTTCCCTCTCCAACATCCTTCTAACCAAATCCCATCTTTGGGCTGATGTTGGCACATCCACCTGCCCTGGCCTTGGCACAGGAGGTCCCTGGCACCTGCTTCTCCACAGGTGCTCCTGTGTCAGCAGGGTGCTTCAATCCCTGACAAAATGACCGGGGGGTGTGGGGTTTGTGGGATGAGTCCCGGGTAGGGTGATGCATCACAGGGACCCAATGAGCCTCCAAAACTCCTGTCCCCAGGTGAGGTGAAGGGAATCAGCTGGGAGCAGGGCTGGGCAGAGCAGGGTGTCTGTGCGTAGGGGGAGGAGGGATCCTCCAACCCCACAGCATCCCAAAATCCCCACCCTGGGGTGGCTGCAGCAGCCTGAGCTGGATTTGGGCTGGATCAGGCAGGAGCAGATGGTCTGTGAGGAGGCTGCCGTGGGCCAGCTGAGCCCCTGGGCTGACAGGAACATGCTCCCACATCCCGTGGGTTTGAGCCTTTTGGGAGTAAACAAGAGAGTAGGAGCTGATGCCAGTTCAAGCCTGATCTGGAGAGGTCTCAACACTGAAGTGTCTCCCTGCCTTTCCTCACCTCTCATCAATGGATACATGGATTTTGAGGTTTTTTTTTTTAAATTTCTGCTTTTTCTACCAGGACCCCCAGGATCCTCACCCACCAGCAATGGCTGGGAGCAGGCAGGAGCCCACCCCAGCAGAAGGCTGCAGCCTGGCTCTGTCCCCGGGCTGCAGGCAGGCTGAGCAGTCTGCAGTCTCCACCTAGAGCCCAGAACAGCCTCTGCTCCGCACTTGAGCCCGTGCACAGGGTGTGCACGGGTCCCACCACCCCAACTCCCCGCTCTGAACTCAGCTGTGCTTTCAGCAGGCAGCAGCAGTTCGGCCAGGGCTGCTCCTGACACTCTTCACCACCACCAACATGCACAAGCAATAGGATGGAGCCTCTGCTGGGTCTCACAATCACTGGGAGATGCTCAGAGCACCCAGTGCCAGGAGAGGCAATGAGACACCAAGTACCATCCCTGTGGTCCCATCATGTGCTGGAGCACGGGCTGGTCCCCACCGTAGCTTTGAAATCTTGGTCCCTCCAAGGTGAAAAGAAGAAGGAGAAGCCACACATAAATTTATGGACTAAAAGCGATGGATATTTTTGCACAACGCATCTGAGCACTGCAAAGTATAAGGTATAAAAACTTACCAGCACATTGAATTAAAATAAAATATGCCAATCTTTAAACTGGAAGGGATTTTTTTTTTTTTTTTTAGAAAATTAGTCCTGCTTCCCACCAAACTCTCAACTATGGCATGAACTGCTAGTCTAAACCAAACACCTTTCCTGTGCAGAGCCATGAGCGTGGCTGCATTGGGCAGACTCCAGACCCCAGAGACCTGCACAGCAGTGGGGACAATCCCCTTGTCATCCGCTGTGACACTCGCTGCTACGTCAGTGGCCCTGTAGCCACCTCCAGCTGCAACTCAACATGATCCCGAAACCCACCCCTGGGCTCACACTGAGCACTGATGTGCAGTGCAAACCCACTGCTTGTTTAATTGAGGGTCTGGATCAAGTATCCCCAGCTCCTAGTGCTTGTGTGGCACAGCTCATGTCCCCATCCTCCCCTTCCTATCGGTGCAAAACTGTCCCTTTTTCTGCACTCCGTTAAAACCTGACGTCTTGGGCTCCATTAACCCCTCCCTCACCTCGCCACCACCCTCCAGGGAGGTGCTGCCCGGCGCTCCCTGGCCCTCACCACGTCCCCTTTGCCATGGAAGGGCCGCAGAGGAGCCGGGTGGTTCCTACAGCTTGGGAGAAGTGGCAAGCTCAAAGCACGCAGCCGGACATTTAATCCAGGGCTCTCCAGTAACTCCCAGCCCCACACTGGACCCGTGTGCCAGCGGCTCCTGGAGCCTCCCGTGGCCAAGCCCAGCGCTGTTACTACGGGCAGGCAGACACGGCTTGGCCGGGCTCGGGGTAAAAGCAGGGCCAGCTCGAATTGATGCCCAGCCCTGCCCTTCACCTGCCGGCGCAGGCAGAACGCCAGCCCGCTCCCCGGGCTCCCTCTCCTGCCTGCTGCCGACACTTGCACGGGGTGTGTTTGGCTCCGGATGACTATGCAAAAGAAGGGGAAAAAAACCCCAAAACAAACCATAGTAAGAATTAAAAAAAAAAAAAAAAAAAAAAAGATTACTAGCATTGTAAATTATATAATGCTAATGTGTGCCGTTAGCAAATATATATAGAAACATACATAATTAATATTTACACAATAAGCATATATGTTAACATATGAGCAAAATAAGAAGTAATTGAATACAAGAATCAGGTGATAAAAATGGTATAATAATAAATAATAAAAATAAAATGGTATACACACTGTAAAAAATTGGAGAATGTCTCCAGAGACACAAACATGGGCAAAAAACAGGGAATGTGTCTCCTTTCCATTATTTTTCTCTGTGCTTGAGAGCAGGAGGATGCAGCAGCTGGGGATGCTCCTCGGAGCCACCCACGGGGCTGCATTCCCTGTGCCCCTTCAAGCACTGCATAGATATATGAGTGTGCACGAATTTAGAACTGCCTTTGAATTGCCTGGGCGTATAGAAAATAAATCTCTTCAAAGCTACACAAAAGTTTTGCTGGGGGAGTCCCACAGTGATTTACAAAAGCAGGACAGTTTGATGTTTATCAATACCAGAAATGTACAGGGAAGAAAGGTTTCCAAGCTCTACAAGTTTCTGCAAACCCCTAAATGAAGGTGTCTACACAAGGGCAGCATCATTTGCTATTTCTGTGCTTGTGCTGGGCTTCTGAGGAGCTGGCATCCATTCTGAGGTTCACCACCAAGATGTTCTTCCTCTGCACAGCCAGCCATAGAGAGCAGCTCGAGCCAAGGAGGCTTTCCCCATTGAATCTCCACCTCACTGGGGGAAGAGCTCAACAAACTCCTCTGGAGGAGAAAACAAAGGCTGCAATGTTGGCTCATGCACAGATTTTAGAGATGGATGTAGTGCTGCTCTGTGGAGCTGAGCTCACCGCTGTGGCACATGAGCACAACTTGTATGGCTTTAGGATCTGCTCCAGGGGCACTGGGACCTTTTTACCCACCTCTCAGTGAAACAACACTCTGATGTCTGCTGGGCAATGCCCCTCCAGAGACAAGTGGTACCACTCTGTTTTATGCGCACAGATTGGACCATCTGTAATTAAATTATATTAAAAACAGCCACAGAAGGAGGACTGATGGGTTTTTGCAGTCAGTGCTGGACATGGTGTGCAGGTCAGATACTCTCCAGCCACACTTGGATCTTCCTGCTTCTGCTTCTGCCAAACCACAAACTGTTCCTCACCAATAATCACGTTGAGAAGAGAAAAAAATAACTGCCTTTCAGCATTAACCATTAATGTATTACTTAGAATAACACAAAACATCATAGAACCATTAGGGTTGGGAAAGACTTCTAAGATCATCGAATCCAACCAACTTCCATGTCCCAGTTCCCACAGTATCCACCCAGTGTCTGAAAGGGCTGAAAGGGCTGCTATGACTGGGAGGCTGTTTGCTCAGACTAAAAAGGCTACAGGACAGGAAGAACTTCAGCTCATTCCTCCCAAATCCTCACGCTCCGCTTGGCAAACCCTTCACACTGCACCCACATTTACTAGAGGCAATCAGTCAGTTCTCCAGTACCTCATGCCACAATGCCTACATCCCAAGAAATGCTTCAACCTAAATTCTCCTCTTCCATCCCCCACCTGGGAAAACAGAAATGGATTTTTGGCCACCTTCCTGGTTGAGCCTCTCTATAAATGGTCACACCAACCATCTCAAACCCAACCAAGGCCACTGAGACTGAAGTGAAACCTCTACCAAAACCCCCAACATTCATCTAAAGGGTCTAGACGGAAGGAGTCTGGAGGGGAAGCCATCCAAGGAGGGGCTGAGGGCACTTGGTTTGTTCAGCCTGGAGAAGAAACCGAGGGAGACTCACTGTAGTTACAATCTCTTTGTAATGTGCAGAGAAGGGTCAGGCACTGATCTTTGCTCTGTGCGATCAGGGACAGGACACAGGGAATGGCTGGAGCAGTGCCAGGGAGGGTTAGGTTGGATATGAGGAAAAGGCTCTTCCCCCAGAGAGTGGTGGGGCACTGACCAGGCTCCCCAGGGAATGGGCAAGGCCGTGAGGCTGCCAGGGCTCCAGGAATGTCTGGACAACATTCTCAGGGGTCACTGAGGTGCCTGTGCAGGGTCATGGGTTGGAGTCCGTGATCCTTGTGGGTCCCTTCTGGCTCAGGGTGTTCTGTGTTTCTATGAAGTTTCTACATCCAGACCCAAGCACAGCACTGAACCGAGGAAGGGCCATTTCTGGGGCATCAAGAGGTTGAAGTAAGATGATGAAGAAACCCTGTGTGGGTGTGCAACTGGGTTTGCCATTGGGAATGCATTAGGATGTGCAACAGCGCAGGCAATAAAGCAAGCCATAGGGTAAGCATTTGGGTGTGCAACAAGGGAGCATTAGGGTGGGCAATAGGGTATTTTCATTAGGGTATGCCACAGAGAATGCATTAGGCTATACCACAGAGTATTCATTGGGGTATGCCACAGGGTATCAAACAGGATATACAGTAAGGTAAATCATAAGGCATGCATTTGGGTGTGCAATAGGATGTGTGTTAGGGAAGGCATTAGGATAAGGAAAGCTTTAGCATATGCTATAGGGTATGCACGAGGGTATACCATAGGGTATGCCACAGGGAATGCATTATGGTATGCAAAAGGGTGTGCATTAGGATGTGCCATAGGATGCACCATGGGAAGTGCATTAGGGTAAGTAATAAGGTGTGTTTAGGATGTACCACAGGATATGCCATGGGAAGTGCATTAGGCTGTGCCACAAGATATTCACCAGGGAATGCCACAGGGCACCCAACAGGATATGCACTAGGGTACACCACTGAGTATGCATTAGGGTATAAATTTTGGGATGCATTAGGGTATGCCACAGAGTATCCTGTGACGTATCAAATGCAGTGTGCCTTAGGGTTATGCATTAGGGTGTGAAATGGGATATACATTAGGGTATGCCACAGGGTATCCAACAGGGCACGCAGCAGGGTAAGCCACAGGGCATCCAGCAGAACCAGCCATTCTCCTCTGGCACCAAGGCAGTTCCATGTGCAGGGATGTACCAGGCACTGGCTCTGGCATCAGGCCAGCAGGCTCTGCTGCTCTGTGTCGGGATGTTCATTTCATCATTTTTGGTTGTTTTTTTTTTTTTTTTATTATTATTAAAAGAAAGTATCAGCCTTCTGTTTGATGTGCTGTTGGCTGCGGTTGCCAAGGGGAGCAGTGTACAATTACAGCCCCAGTGATGTTCACTCTAATAATACACTTGGCTCTGCATAGCTCAGATGCAGACACAGCTCTGCTATAAAGAGCACGGTTGTTCCAGCAGAGGAGTACTCCAACTTATGTTACATGTGGAGGGTTTGTGGCACATTGCTTAACACTCCCCACTGGAAAAAAAAAAAAAAAAAAAGAAGCCTGGGCATGCCAGTGAGTGAAACTATGACAAGCAAAAACCTCTGAAAGGAGAATTACTTTCAATGTATTAATTAAGAAGGTATTTCTAGAGGCATGAAGAACTTATGTACGATGGATGTCTCCACTAAGATGTTCTTTCATGTCCCCAGACATCCAAGCTCTCAGGTCCATCCCAAGGGCTCACACAGCTCAAAATCGCTCTTGCTACCAAAAGACTAAACCAAACTCAATGAGGAAAGAATCAAACCCAAATCACAGAACCACAGATTTGTTTAGGTTGGAAAAGCCTTCTAAGATCATCAAGTCCAACTACCCCCTCAGCACTGCTCGGGCCACCACTGACCCATGTCCCCAGGTGCCACACCCACAGAGCTTTTAAATCCCTGCAGGAAAGGAAAGGTGTCTCCACCACTTGCCTGGGCAGCCTGTGCCAGGGCTGGACAATTCAGATGCCAAATGATTCCCCCCCTGCCCAGTGCTAAGCTCCCACACAGCAGCTCTACCAGCTGTCCACCCCATGGCTCCCCTTTCCACACCTCTTTTCCTGAGAGGTTGGCAGCACCCAAATTCAAGACTTAGCCAAGATTCTGGACCAAAACATGGAATGAAGGATAAATTCAAACCAGAGTTTTCATGATGGATCCCTTTAGAGGATGAAGTGGACCGTGTTGGCTGTAGGGAAGCTTTTCAGAGGAGCTGCTGGCAGGGAGGGGGATGATGTGACAACACTCCCATGCTGCAGCACTGGCATCTCTTTTGGGATCAAAACAAGTACCCTGAGATAAGTTGTGAACATGTGCAACCCTTGAGCATGAGCACCTTGTCAACACCTGAAAATAGAAGAGGAACCAGATTAAAAAGACAGTTCACTGCCTGTTTTGCAGGGAAAAAAATACCTTGCTGCTTGTTTTAAGGTCCAGCAGGGTACAGGGACACTGTCTACAGGTATAGGGATGCTGTCTGTAGCTATGACCATGCTTGGCAAGGTACCTCAATGGGTACATGCACCAATTCCTGAGCTCCTCTGGTGGGGGTGAGCTGTTGCCATCGCAGTCCAGAGGGAAAGGGACAAACAAGCCCCTACAAAACAGGAGCATCTGCTGGGAGCAGATGGGGGGGCGAGCAGTGCAGCCCCAGGCGCCAGCAGCACGGGGAGGGATCACACTGATCCCGATTTATCACACCCCGGCACAGTAATTCCCCAGCTCGCCGGTGCCCAGCAAGCCGAGCTCCTTACGTCCGGGGATCAGATTAGTCTGAAAGGTGCTAGAGAGACACAAATCCTGCTCTGCAGCAAGCGTTTTATTAAGGGTTTATTTTTCTTTTTTAATTAATCATGAATTATCTAAAAATGGCTGACGGAAAAATATCTGATGGCGGAAGGGCCAGGACTGTAGCTGGGTAATGAACTATCATCAATCATATAAAAATATGATTGTAACATATGCAAATATATGGATATATATATATATATATAGTGTGTATATATGTGTTTACATATGGATATATAATAATTGATATCAATGTATTAATATATCATACATAGTGGGATATTCACATTACTCTGTAACATGACATAATAACCCAATTCTTAATGCTGATAATACATCATATCAGTTCCAACATACCATATTGATATTGATAATCAACCCCTTTATTTCACACCAAGGCAGCTGCAATGACTCTTTCATGCCTCATACCTGGCTCTCCAGCCAGGGCTATCAGACCTGAATACCTCAAAATATTCCTGGTTTAGGGCGCTTGACAGAAGTATTTATGAATTACTTTGGGTGCATCTGATTGCTTTGTTTGGAAAACGAAACAGTGCTTGGAGGAAGTCAAAATCCTTTACTATCAGAAAGGAAATGTTAAATTATTCAATTTCACACAGCACTTTGCTTTTGACCTGTAGTGATCTGTCACCTTTTGCCCGTCAAGACATTTATAAAAGATGTGCAGTTTGGGGCTGAACAAATCCCTTTTGCATATTTCTTGGCACATGAACTCGGTCACCCGCACACCCCGCTCCCTCTTTGCACTTCAGCTCTCCGGAATGCTCCCATCACACTGTGACTGGCAACACATTCCTGAGAAGCACTTTGAGTCTCTCTGGAGATAGGAGATATATTATTTATCCTACATTCATGTTAGGAAGAACTGAATGGGAAGCCACTCAGTCTTGCACAGGATGCTGCAGTATAAATCAGTTTACTGGGTCTGTTTGCATGGGTGGAATTGCTGGGGCAAGAGAAAAAAGCAAACTGGAAGAGTCCTCCCTAACCCAGCACTGCCATCAGCATCAATTGTGGGCTAACACCCTGCTGCTCTCTGGCCATCATTCCTGGGCTTTAGTCTGGATTTCTCAGATTGCTCAGCCTAACAGGGAAAGATTCAAGAGTGACATGGTATGGGAAGAACGGGATTCACAGAAGGTTTAGATCTCCCTCCAGCCCCTTGCTGCTAATTCTAGGACTGATTCTGTCTGCAATTTCCCTCATTCTGATTGATATTCCCTTTGGAAATACTCATCTGGAAAAAATCACCACCTGGTACAGGTAATGGGCAGATGTGTGCGCTGGCCAAGGGCTTTGCAGGGGGGAGTGGGCATGGGGAGAGATGTTGTGTTTGACGTGCACGCGGAGCAATGAGAGAAGCAAAGCTGGACCAGTCACTGTGCAGAATTATCTGATGCTGGTTTTCACTATTTTATATTACTCCTTATTTCCCTGCTTGCTGTGTTACCCCAAAGTCAGCTCAAGGTACAGCCAGCCACAGCATCCAAGAGAGCATCTCCAACAACAGCAGCAAGAAGAACAAGAAGATGAGTCAAAAACTGGAGAGGTGCTGAGCTACAGACTTGTATGGAGAGCAGAGAAATGAAAACTGAACTCTGCATGGCTCACAGATGGTGTGTGAGGGAACAGCCACATAGAAATGCACCTTAAATTAAGGATGGAAATTCATGGTTTCAACTCTGTCTCCAGAGGCAGAAAATTGGAGGTGCATGTGACACTCTCCCAGAAAACAACTGCCCTCTCTGAAGGTGGCACTGCAGTAAAACACACTCCTCCCAGCAGACCATGGGCAGTTGAGCCTAGCCCTTTTTTCTCATCATCCAACATTATTATAGAATCATCCAGGCTGGAAAAGATCTCCAAGACCAAGTCCAACCATTAACCTCATGGACCAGTGATCAGAGCCGCTGCTTTTTCCTCCCCTCTGCAACTTTGCTGTCACTGATGGTTTTGGAGCAGAACAACCAACCAGTTCTCCACTTATCAATAAACAAGTCATCCAGAATAATGAGAAAATACGCCATTATTTTAGTTCTGTTTGCAATCAGAAACCAGAATCAAGCCCTTCAGCCAGGTGGTGCAGCCTAAAGCCTGCTCAGGGACCATCCTGGTGTCTAAGACCATCAGAGACTTGTCTTGGTGCCGCTGGTGCTGAGCTCCACTCCAACAGCCTACACTGAGAGACCCTCCCAGTTCATTTCTTTTCATGCCATGGCGATGCTGCCTCAAGGTGATGCTACTGACTCATTACTCAGACAGGCCCTGGTGTGAGATGCCACAGTTCCATGCAGAGTTCATGAAATGAGAATGAAGAGTACCTTGATAACGCCCTCAGTGTCACATTATCTCTGGTAACCATTAAAGATGTGCACAGACAAAACCAAAGGTCCACTCTGAACTCGTCAATTGGGTTCAAAAGGAATTTGGTAACAGCTCAGCTCCAAATAAATGGTAAGACCAATTGAGATGATGCTACAGGCATCTGGACAACTAACTTTATCTCATTACCTGCAACATGTTGAGGAGCAGACTCCGGAATTTGGTTCCTTCCACCATGAAAAGGGCCATTTTGTCACAGAGCTTGGCTGCTGTGGAAGCAAAGCTGCGGTCTGTCACCGCTTTCTGGTAGATGGTCTTAACTATCTCCCCCAGCATCTCCTCAGAGTTGGTGGAGTTCTGGGCCTCCTCCATGAAGGTGGTGAGCTTGGAGTCAACGTCACTGCTGTTGTTCCTCATGCTGTTGAGAATTTCAATTAATTTGTCCATTTTATTCTTTTCAGGGTCGGTGGTTTCCACCGTGACTTCGTCCTGGTCCGTGAAAAGGGAAAGACAAGGCGTCTGTTACACAAGGAAAAAACAGATATTATCAGCCCATGTCCTTGCACAAACAGCAAAAGGGGAAGGGGATTGGGAGGACATAAACAGAAAGAGAAAATACAAAGCAATTTTTAGTGGCACAGTTGTATAACCTCAGCATTGGAAAGCATAAGCGCATGCATCCTGCCCAAGGAATGTCCCCTTTCTTCATTTCCCACACCACTCAATCCCAAAGTCCTGTCCCTCAGCTCAAGGAGAAGATGTCCTTGAGGGTCCTGAGCCAGGATGCCAAAGTATGATCACATCTGACAGCCTTTGGCATCTTGGACCAGTTTCTGGTGTCTCTAACATCATTATAATGGGCATTTTTTGCTTCTCTTTAGAAAGTGCACTGATGTTTGCAAAATCTTCAGACAACAATCCCATAAAAATATATTTTCTATACATATTTTATATAAAATATATACATATAAATAGATATATCTCTATAAAAATATATTTTTAATATATACACTTCATGATGTAAATTGAGATAAAAGAAGTCACATGGCCCCAGCATTCAAAAGACTTTCAACTTTTCCATCTCTTGCCTGTTACACTTTTCACTTCCCATCACTACCACAGAAATTATTGTTTCTTTTCAACATTTTAGTATGTATTTGTTCCTTTTTCCTCAGTGTTAGGTATGCATCCTGCTTGTTCTGGTTTGGTCTCTTCTACCCCTCCAGCTCAATCTTATATAATACAAACCTGTAGGAAATCCAGTCCCCAAGGGAGTTGTCCAAACCTCCCATCAAGAGACTGGTTATGTTGACAACACCCCCCCAAGAGTGGGTGCTGATTAAATTTTTAGTTTTACAAGACTCTAAATTTCTGAGAAGAGCACTAAAATGAATACTCTGAAAGTCTCTACTATACTCCCATTTCTTTAAAGAACACAAAAATAACTAACAAAATCTCTTACTCCCCCTCATGCCACATCCAGAAATAGTAAATGCTCATGCATTCAAAGGTATACATTTCCAACATGCACTCCCATGGAATTGTATATGTTCAGGTTATTTTTGCTCTGTATTTTGGAAATCTCATTAGAGATAGCACCATGGATGCTTTTTACAGTCTGACAAAAGAATCTCAAGAGAAAGAATCTGAGTTTCACAGGGGGCAAATGGAGATATCATCTCCAAATTCCTCAGAAATCTGTGGCTGAATATTGTTTCCAAAAAGGATTTCTCCTCCGTCACTTGCGTGCAATACTTTTGTTATTGTTGGGTTGTTGGAAGGAAGGGGGGAGATAAGGGCATTTCAATTAATTGCAGAGATAAATGGATATCAGCTTTAAAGCAGCGGTGTCCAGCTAGAGTCAGAGATAAATGGATATCAGCTTTAAAGCAGTGGAGTCCAACTAGAGTCAAAGTTTGGGACTTAGCTCTGTAGTTGCAGAGACAAACTGCCTTTTTTACATGTTTTTTTGAAAAGTGACTGAGCTCTTCAGACCAGGAGGGAGCTCATGTGTGCACCAGCCTTCCCTCATGGAAAAGGGGAGAGCTCCCAGTCCATGGAGAGCTCAAGCTGGTAGCAACCTCACCTAAGAAGTCAAGCTCAGAGCCTCAATTCTTTCAATAAAAGCTTCCTGAAGAAGCACAAGGACACCTCGAGTGAATTGCTGACACCGGGGGATTAAGGTAAGCTGGGAGCATTGATGAAAAGGTCCCTTGAGCTCACCCCACCCTTTGTATGGAGATCGGCCATCGGCCAGACCCGCAGAAAAAGAGAAACCCAAGAAATAATACCTTTTCTTTTAGTCTCCTCCTCAGCCTGTCTTTAGAAGACTGAAGCAAATTGATCTTGGGTCTGTCCCCAGCACGCTCGTGGACGCTGTCTTTCCGCTTGGTCTCGGGCTCGGGGACGCCCTGCTGGGACTGCTTCTCCACGGCCTCGGGGCCTCGGGGCGCCTCGGCGGGGACGTGCGCCGTGCACACGGAGCTGTCCTCGATTTTCAGATTCTCAGTCTCTTTGGCGTTTCTGTGCGTCTCTTTGTCGTTGGGCGAGTGCTTCTGGTTGTGGTGCCATCTCCGGTTCTGGCTGTAGCCGTGGTGGCCCGTCCTGCCCGAGGAGTGAGGGGCCTGGCCTCCTTGGTAGAGTTTCTGGTGGTCCCTGTTATGCTTGGTGCCACCCTGCTGATGATCCGTGTGCTGCTGAGACTTGTTCCCGCTGGGAAGTCTCTGCTGTCGCCTGGAAAGTCAAAGAAAGTCATTGAGAAGTCAGCTGGCCGCAGAAAATAGAAAATTTTAACTCCTGTTAGCTGGAAACCAAACAGGTTTTTTTGGTTTGGTTGTTTAGTTCGTTTTTTATTTTGGAAACTGAATGACAGAGTATTAAAAAAAAAAAAATGTGGAAGAAAGTCAAAGGAAGTTCACTCATTCCTTCATGGTTCTGTTGGGCCAACACATCTGTTCCACCAAACAGCTGGGCCCTTGGCAGGGGGATGACAAATGGGGAGGCGATTTCTTGTCATGTAACAACTCATGCCTCTAAATTTCTTTCAGTGACAGTCATATTTCAGCTGAAAGTTTTTGTGAGGTTGGACAACATGACTTTGGTTCCCAGGAAAAAATTCTCCCAGGTTTTTGTGTTAGATTCTCTCAGGTTTCTGTACTACTTCCACACTAACCAGGAAAAACAGCAGCAGCAAGTCAGGTAGGCAAGAAATACCAGGAGATATTGTTTTTCTAAAGGCTTTAGAGCTCCTGATACACCTGGCCTACAGCATCACCTTCTCCTCTTGCCTGTCAACACAGCACACTGTTGCATGCGTTTGCAGTGAGCTAGTTTAAGTGTATCAGGGATTTCTAAGTGGAAAAAAAGTAACTAAAATGCAAGATACTAAGTAAACTGGTAATCTGCCCACACCAAATGGTTTTGTTTGGCCTTATTTTATTACATATCCGTCAGCACTATTACACCAGGACAGGACACACGCACGGATGAAAAGAGGACCGCACTTGGCTCTGGCATCATGGAGGGCATGGCATGCAGGACCACAGCCTCCAGAGAGAGGCCTATGTGTACAGAGCTCCAAATGGATAACATGGAAATCCAACAGCCACAGAGAGGAGGAACTGCTCCCAAAGGGTTTACTCAAGAGACTACAACATCTCAGAAAAAGTGAGCAAGCCCCTGAGTGCTGGCTGTAACCGGTAGCGGAGATGGCAAATCCCCAAAAAGACAAGAGTTGAATGGAAGAAATGCTTTGGCAGTCTCAGGCATCTCAGATTTCCAAACAGGCTGCAGTGTGGCTGTCCCCAGTGGAGAAGGCAGAGCCGGAATGCCCTCATCCAGGATGCACCTAAGATGGAGATGGTCCTGGCACTGGCTGCCTTCTCCAGGGCTGGGTCTTAAGCGTGGCCACCCTAGGCATGCTGGCATCCCCTGCCTGCTGCTTCTTTGATATTGGTCTCGGCTCTGAGAGCTCGTGGGGTGTTTTAATGCCCAGCCTTTACAAAGGCTGCTGGGAGCAGTGCTAGACACAGGACATCTCCCCATTATCAGCCCCAAAAACAAGAAAACAACTTTGAGTGCCATGGTGACCTCAGTGGTTTGTCCCCGTATTAGTTCTGTAGCCATGATAAAACCCCTGGTCAACCTCATTCCTTATCCCAAACCCCCACCCCAATCTGGATAAATAGCAGTGTTTACTTTAAACCCATCCCACAGCAATTAGTTTTATTTTCATCACTGGCACTGCTCAGCTAAGGGAGCTCGGATGAAGGAAGCAACCATTCACAAATACATTTCAATGGTCAGCAGTCTCCAACCCTGCCTGCCAAAGCCATCTGCCCACGGAATCTGTATTCCTTGGCATCCCCAGGAGTCAAAACCTATTTTCTGAGGCCAATTGGCTTTTAACCATAAAGAGTGAGGGCTCATGTTTAACAAATGCAGGACGAAGAGGCTTGTTCATGGCACTGGAAGAATTCGTGTTTACTCTCAGACAACCAGATCTGGTTTTCTGAGATATTCAGTGTGTGTTGTTTTTTTTTTTTTTTTTTTTTTTTCCTTGCAAACTGAATGGCAGGGAATTAAAAAAAAGGGAAAAAAAAAAACCCAAAACGGAGATACGAAAAGCTTTCCTGTTTGCTGGAGCCTACAAGCATTTTATGAGTACAGATTCTCCACATCAAGTTTTCCTGGCATTTCTTTGTTTCCTCTCAGTAATGCAATCACATAAACCGCTTTGTAAAGAGCAATGCTTATTAAAAGGGGAATGTCAAAATAAAAGTTAGTTAAAAACCTTATCTGGTACTAAGCCCTCACAGGCCCAAGTGCACAAGAGTTTTGTGTTCTGTGGTTTTGCTCTTCTCTCAGACAACTGAGTTTAACTGTTTGGTTGCACTTCAAGTCTTGGCTTATAAGCCAGTCAGCTTGCTACTTTAATTTGTAAATATTGCACAGAAATAACAGAAGTTGCACAAAGACATGGGTATAATTTCAGAAGCAAGGGAAAGTGCCTGGAAATGAGCTGGGAACCAAACTTGGCCATAAATTCCTGCAAGACATGCACACAGGGACATTTTTTCTTTCTAAAGACATATTACAAACTAAACTCTTAATGTTTAAGGGCTATGAATGAAAAAAAGGTTTATGGTTAAAAAAACCACCTAGTCAAGCCAATGTGGAATGTGCAAGATTGTTCATTTTGGGGCTCTTGCAATAGGATGGGGGAGAGCAGGCAGCCCTGCCCCTCCACAGGACAGCCAAAAGGTGATGTCCCCATGGCAAGGAGCAGAACAAACACAGACCAAAGCTCTGCAGTCACTGGCCAAAGAGTGAAAACACTAAGACTTAAAAAAGTTTTGGGGAAAAATTTGCAAGAAATAAAAGAGTGAAAGAGTGAAAACACTAAGACTTAAAAAAGTTTTGGGGAAAAATTTGCAAGAAATAAAAGGCAAAGGAAGGAGAATGGCAAACAAGGAGCAATGTCTGTGACTTGGCAGCAGTCAGGGGTCTAGACAATCATCCAGCATTCAGGCAAAGACTCATTGTGTGCTTTTATCTTCCCAACACCCCAGCGAAGAAGAAAAGCCAAGAAGAAATAGGATCTGCAGGGAAGAAGAGCCAAAGCAGGGAGAACAGGGCTCAGATCTGAAAACTTTCTGGACTGCACAGCATCTCAAATCCTGGGAGGCTGGGACGACCCATGCTTGCTCTCAGGTGTGACCAAGGTGCTGGGGACACAGAGAGCCCCAGGAAAGGACAAAATGGGGACCTGGGTGTCCTGCCACATTCCCACTGTGGGTTGTTGGAAACAGCCTTGTGCTTGTTGAAAGGCAACACTGTAGGTGCTCAGATGGCAGCTTAAGGTGATGTCCCAAGATGGTGTCTTGGAGTGACGTGCCAATCCCAGGGAACCTGGCCAGGGAAGCACCCAAATGCACCTCCCAGCCCGGGCTTTCTTTTGAGATGCTGAAGGGAGGAAGCTGAAGCTTGAATCACACAGCAACACCTCCAAGTAAAGCAAGAATTCACCCCAGAAAAATGCTGCATTTACTGGGAAATCCTTCCTCTGTCCCCCTCTACTCATCCTTAGCCATAAGGATGCAGTGCCTTGCAGAGAACCATAATTCAGCTGCAAGTAAAAGCATCTGGGCAGTACAATGGTTTCTTATCTCTTGACTCCATTTAACATTAAATAACTATTTTCACTTCAAAGGCAAAATTCCAATTCAGTTCAAAACTCCCCCTGACTTCAGTGGGATTTGGCCATTGGACAAAATGGAAACTAAAGAGACATTGAGAGTCACAAAGAAATTGCAAAAGTCCTAAAAACCAAGGGGAGACAGTCAGGGCTGCCAAGCTGGAAATAGGATGCTATTGCTTCTGCTATTGCTTCTCCACCCATTTTTTTTTTTTTATTTAATTAACTAAATGAGATACCTTTCAACAGAATTTATATCTGACAAATGTCTGTTCTGTTGGAGAAGCCTACGCAAACAAATCTGAGGCTTCAGCTGTCTCGGTGATTACCAGCCTACGTGCTCAGAAATACATGATTCCTGCAAGATTTCACTACATAGTTTTCTCCCAAGGAAAGGAGCAGGAAGGCACAAGTCAGGGGAAAATAACTCTAGACACGTGGACAGCTGTAGTCTAAAACACAGTTGCTCTTGTCGTGTCAGCCTTGCCCATATCCCCATGAGTGAGATGAGTCTTTTGAGAGCCCCCACCATTTGTCTGGCATGTGGGGAACTGGAGGACAATGTGGGCCTGCATTCTCCTGGTGGCTGCACAGAGATCTGGGTAAGCAATTCCTACAAACACTGAGAGGTGAGCAGGCACATAAGAGCACTGGTCCCATGAGGGGCAGCTGAGGGAGCTCAGGTGGCTCAGTCTGGAGAAAAGGAGGCTCAGGAGGGACCTTCTGGCTCTGACAGGAGGATGCAGCCACATGGGTGTCGGGCTCTTTTCTCAGGGAACAAGGGACAGGACAAGAGGAAATGGCCTCAAGCTGTGCCAGGTGAGGTTTAGATTGGATATTGGGGAAATTCCTCAATTGAAAGGGCTGTCCAGCCCTGGCACAGCTGCCCAGGGCAGTGGTGGAGTCCCCATCCCTAGAGAGATTTAAAAGCTGTGTGGATGTGGCATCTGGGGACATGGCTCAGTGGTGGGCTGGACAGTGCTGGGAGAATGGTTGGACTCGATAGTCAAAGAGATCTTTCCCCACCTAAACAATTCTGAGATTCTACACATTTCCAGTGGCACTTAAGACACTCACCCCCACGATGCAGAGCACCTTGTATGGCCAAACAGACTGAAATCCCATCCTGGGACTGAGGGACCAGGTCTCTGCAAATGCTGGTTCCTGCCTTTGGAGAACCTGCCTGGATACTTGCCCTCAATCTCAGCCAACTTCCCCAGGGCACAAACCCTCCAGGACACCACAAGCTCCTTCCAGAGCTGAAATTCTGATTTAGTCCTGCTTTTGTGCAGAGCAGAATACCTGGTGGGCATAGCCAGGGCCACTCAGTAATTAACAGCTAAAATGGACTTGCAGACACTCAGGCAACCTTCTCCACTCCTTGCATCCTTCTGGTGCTTGAAGGAACACATTCCTCACTGCATTTGACAGACAGTAAGTTACTCTGCACCCTTTTGTCTGCTTGGGCAGGGTCTCATCTCTGTGTGAGGATCAGGAATATAATTCTAAATCTTAGAAGTATCTCATGATCAGCTTTGCTATTAAAACTCCTGCTACTAATTAGCAACAGTTGTTGCAAAGGATGGATTAAGATCACAGAATCTTTGGTTTGGTTTGGAAGGGATCTTAAAGATCATTCCACTCCACCTCCCTGCCATGGGAAGGGACACCTTCCACTACATCAGGGTGCTCCAAGCCCCATCCATCCCCATCCTTGGGACACTTCCAGGATCTACTACAGGAATGGACTCTGTGGAATCTCCCATTCCCATAATGACCCCAGATCCCTCTTATCCATAACACCCCTCAAGGTGGGGGGAGCAGAGCATCCCCAAGGAACTCAGCAGCTTCTCCTGCAAATGGAGGACTGGTGGGGCTCACTGTGGGATGTCAGGCCACCTCTCTCATCTTCTTTCTGAAAATCTCAACACAATTTTCCACTGAGGGAGGGCAATTAAGAAGGTACCCTCTTAGAGTCACCACCAAAAGAGTAAAATTCTCAATTTAGCATGTGGGTTGTTTCTGGCTGTACTAGCTAGCTGCCCAGGAAACAGCCTGAAGAGGGAAAGGGCAGGAAAAAGCAAAATCCTCTGAAACATCTCCTGAACAAACTCGTGTCTCCAGGCCCAGTCTTTCTGAACTAAGCATATTCCAGCCAGACCACAAACAATTGGACTGGTATCCCAAAGCACGCACTGCTGGAGAGATTTGGGCATGGCAGTACTGCTGTGGTCAGAAACATCCATCATCACTGGTTTTGAGTGTTTAAGAGATGTTGTGGTCCAATATGGAGGGACTGAAGGATCCCAGTTAGGACGGGATGGAATTTTATTGCATCTAAAACTACCAAGAGGTAGGTACCAAGAGGTCTGGGGAATACTGTCATTGATATAATGAGGAAAAAGGTCTGATTTTCTATTCTAGAGGCCTGACTTTCCCCAGAAGTACACTTCAGCAAGCTACCTCCATCAAAGGCACTCTGATGTTTCACATGCGTGGATAATGATAACTCAGTACTGCTTTGATGCAGGGAGCCTCACAGCCCAGCCCTGGCCATTTTCTATCCTTGCTATGGCTGAGAATGGGAAACACTTGAATAAGCTTGATGGTTCCACACAATTTAATCAAAAACCTCAAAACCCCACAGAATGCAATAGCCACCAGCTCCAAGGATGAAGAACACAGGATTCGTGTTGTATTTTCCCTTTGGCTTTCTCTCTCAAACTGGTTTCACTTGGCTCCAGTTTCATTTTTGTTTGCATTTTTCTCAGATGAGAAGGGAACAAGATGTCATGTTCACTCCTGAAAACAGAAATGAAATTATTCACACTTCTTTCATGCCTTTCTGTCACCAGGGGTAGAGACCACCCCAACTGCTAGACTGAGCCCACGTCATCTGGACAGACATGGCATCTTGGAAGTGTAGAAAGTCCACCTGTCAAAATGGTGGTGATCAAGATTTAAAACCATCTTTGAACAGCTGAGATGAAGTGCATACTTTAAGTCTTACACGTATGCATCTTTACAAACATACAATGAATGCCAGAAGACAACCACAGCCAACCAAAACAATGCTGTGAGGGGAGAGATGTTTGTGATGAGGCTCAGAGTCTCTGGCTGCTGGGAAAAGCATTATGAAACCCTCATGTGAGTCGCCTACATGGGCACAATGCTCTTTGCCACCACCTTGGTCCCGAGGTACAATCACTGCTGACAACCCTTCCTTTGGGCCTGGACACCACATCTGCCTTTTGGACCTCTAGAGCATAATTAGACTCACTATAAACCAACGTGGTAGCACTGATTTTCACAATGATGGTTGTACAACACCAGCACAGGCTGCTCAGAGAGGTGATGGATGCCCTGCCCCCAAAAACGTTCAAGGCCAGGTTGGACAGGGCTCTGAGCAACCATGGTCTAGTGGAACCTGTCCCTAACCATGGCAGGGGACGGGACTGGATGAGCTTTAAAGGTCCCTTTGAACCCACACTGTTGTATTAGTGTGATTCTGTGTCTTTACATCCAAAATTCCCACTGACTCACAAGCAAATGGATGAATGACCAACTTCTCCCACCCCACTCACAGGCCCACCAGCCTGCAGACTGTGTTGCAGGAGCAGAGACAGCGCTGCTGGGCTGAGGGGACATGGCACAACACCCCTTGGGATGGACTCAAAAGCACCGAAAAGCAAACCTCACTACTGCTGAAGCCCAGGGACAGCCCTCACACTCTGCAATGCTTGGCTGCACAGGCTGCCTGAGTCAGCTATTTTCTTCCAAGCTTCATGGAAATGAATCTTCAGGAGGAATTTAAGGAGCTGTTTTGCAACACCAGCTTGGGAAAGATATCCCAAGTACAGATGGCATGTAAGATAGCTCTGAAACAGCTCTTTTAATGCTTTGCTGGATCTCCCACAAATCATGAGGGATGTCAAGATAGAGGCCCTTGTTGCACAGAATAGGCAACAGACTAGGAAGGCATCTTCTGGACTTCAAGGCTGACTGCTGCGACTGGTGTAGAAATCACTGCTGCGATTTCATGTAGAAATTGCTTGGAAATTACTCTCTTCATAAATGACATTACTTGGAATTATGTTGTTGGATTCTCAGTGTACTGTAAACAAGATTGCAAAAATTACATAAAAACCATCGGAAAACACAGTGACAAGGAACTGAGTCCAGTTTAGACAAAACAGTTTAAATTAAGACACGACCACAGTACACAATGTTTCCCAAACACAAACGGATCCTGGACTACTGGTAAGAATGTGGCTTGAATGAATATGGAATCATCTTTTACTACTTTGCAATAAAAGAGCTTATACTTCAGACTCCAGGCTGCCTCCTTTAAAAATACACCCAGGCTGATCAGTTAACCCGAGATCTGATAATCCTCCAAGAGATATAAACTTTAAACCCACGCCAAGATGCACAGACACAGCCCACCACCATCCTCTGTGGCCTGTCCCCCAAGACACATCCTAAATAGTACAATGAGCCCCCACCTGCTGCCTTTGTGTTCAGCTGTCTTCCTTTAGACCCCTGTGCCTCTTTGACCTGCAGTAAGGAGACATCCTAGGGTTTCTTTTTTTTTTCCATATCCTATTTATACCAGTGCTTTCTAGTGAAGAAATAAATGTCTTTCCTGTAGGAGCTAAGGCAAGATTTGACAGGATCTCCTGACAGCTGTCCAGACATATGAGATGACCCAAAGTCAATGGCAAGCAATTACTTCCGACACAGGGACCCAGTAAAACATCAACCCAAGTTGCAGAGATGCTTCAGACTTAGGTGTGCCAGAATCCTTTATTAAACACATTGAAGTAAATTCTTTAAACAAGATGCAGCAGCCTATAGCATTTAATGTAGAGATTTGGGAGCCAGGATTGATCTGGAAATTGATTTATTGCAATCCAGTGACAATCCTAAGCTGTTTCCTGAATGTTTACTTAACTCTGTTGCACTGTCAAAAGAGGAGTTCATAGAATTACAGATGGTTTGAGATGGAAGGGGCCTTTTACAGGTCATTTAGCCAGCCCCCTCTGCAATGAGCAGGGTCACCTTCAACAAGAGGAGTTCTCTGCTCCTGAACCCACTCCTGCGTCCTCTCTCATGCTACCCCTAACACTCCCACAGAATTGCTAAGCTGTGCCAGGGTCTGATTCACTCCCAAAACTTAATTTCTCTTGGATGAGTTTTCACTTGTCAGTTTGGACAGGAACACACTGCCTGGGGGAGGCACAGATCTGGGCCACCTTCTGCAGCTCTGATGTCACATAGCTGTTGGCCCTTGCTGCTTGGGGACCTGCACCCCCAGCTTTAACCAGGAAATTAGGAAGATCCATAGCATCTGCACAATGCTGGGAATGGCTGGAGCAATGTTAGTTTAAAGGAAAGAAAGAAGCCTGTTGTCCACTCGTGCCCTGGAGGCTGTCACGCTAAATAAAGACATTATCAGAGAAAGAGCAGAGACTCAGCGCCTTCATGCCTGTCAATGACCCCCGACACCTTCTGAATCAATCTAGGGACTCTCTTTCCCACAGATGGTCCCTTGGAGACAGACTGCTGTGGCTGTAGTAGGAATAAATGGAAACAAAACAGTTAACAAATAACCAAAAATAGAGCACAGTAACTTTTTTTTTTTTTTATGGAGATGAAAAATCTCTGGGTGATTTATGTGCCAGCAGAGATATTAGCCGCATATAATAGATGCAATATTTTTAATACTAATATTTTGGGCTGAGACAAGAGCCGGAATGGAAAGTATTTACAGTGCCTTGACTTCTTTATTTTGCAAACATCAGTTGCTAACTGCGGTCAGACAGAAATATTGTTTCTGCAACAAGAGCCCAAACAACTTAAGTTGGCAACTTCTTCACACACTAACCATGCCAGGAGGCCCTGCAGAGCTTCAGCTTGTTGCTACCTCCCAGGTCGCCGGGGCCAACGTCCCCAGCTTGAGCTTGCAGGGAGAAGAAGTGGGTGGAAGATGCTCTTTTGCTGATAGGGTGGCTACTTGCCCTGGCCAAAAACTGGAAGTCACCAAACCATGCAACCACACCACTGAAGTGCTGCTGGGTATTGTAAAATGCAGGTGAAGCTAGTGGGAAGAAATGATGATGTCTAACTCTAGTTCAGAAGGCTGAATGATATCTTTATTATAACTATGTTATAATACATTAATATACTATATAAAGGAAGATACTAAAACTACAAACTTACTTGTTCTAACTACTAAATCTAACTCACTCACTACTAACTCATGACCTTGCTCGCGAGAGGTTAAACACAGGTAGATCTTATTGGCCATCAGGCTCAAACAATCCTCACCAGAATCCAATCAAGCAAGTAAACCAGTCTCTAAACACATTTCACATGAGAAAAACAAGGAGCAGAAATAGAAATTGTTTTCTCTTTCTTCTCTCTGTGCATCTCTATGAAAAATCTTGAGAGAGAGAGAGAGAAGAATGTCCCTGTGACAGCTGGGCTTCTTCAACTGGGCCAGGTTTCATTGAATGACATTGTATGAGACAGTGGGTGCCATAAAACCTGTCATTTATACCCACTCAAAGTACCAACCTGTGCCTGCCCTTACCTCTGAGCTCAGTTGCCAGATACTTTGGGGAGCAATTTGGCAGCACGAAGCCCTGGGTGCTCACTCCAAGGCAGTGGCACATTTATACTTGAAGATGGAAAGCACGAGAAAGAAACAAGTTATTTCACACCCTCTTCACTCCAGCAACCAACTGCTGACAACACCTCCGTGAACTCATGCTGGAAAACAAGGTGTAGATGGATAAATCCATTTCCAGTGCCGAGGAGCCGTGCCGGAAACGCTCCACCAAAGAGAAAGCCATTTCAATAACAGATCGGTTTCCTAGTGCAGAGGAACCTGCCGCTGTATTTCCTTCCCTCAATTCTGGCCGGCTGACACAGCATCACGTAGTCAGCCGTGTTTTGCACTGTGTGACACTGAGAGAGAAGCCCTGCAGGGCAGGCTTATGGGTGGCAGGGCTCACACACGGGAGGATCTGGTGGCCACAGGTTTACTGTAAGGTCTGTGGTAGGGGAAGGTCCAGCTACAGACTCTTTCCACCTGAGTTTCCTCACAGCTGAAGGGGAGATGCTGGGAGCAGTCCTTTGCCAAAAGGCACCTTGAGGCTGGTGAAACACTGATGAGGTGTTTTGTTGTCCACCTCTCTGGCTTTCTGCCCTGGGGATGGCTCGTGCATTCTTTCTCTGTGACCTGTCCTACACCCCATGCCTGCACCCACAATGAAGACCTGCCTCACATGTTGGGTGAAAATAAATAAATCGCACCATCAGCTACCAAAGCAACACCAATACCAAAGCAATACCAAAGACATGGGCCTGCTGAATTGAGTCCAGAAGAGGCCATGGAGATGCTCTGAGGGCTGGAGCCCCTCTGCTCTGGAGACAGGCTGGGGAAACTGGAGAAAAGAGGCTCCAGGGAGACCTCACAGCTGACTTCCAGTACTTAAAGAGTGCTTATAAAAACAAGAGTGACTTTTTACACAGGCAGGTAGGGCTAGGACAAGGGGGAATGGTTTTAAACTTAAAAAGGGGAGATTTAGATCAGATGTTAGGAAGAAATTCTTCCTGTAAGGGTGGGGAGGCCCTGGCACAAGTTTCCCAGAGCAGCTGTGGCTGCCCCTGGATCCTTGGAAGTGTCTGAGACCAGGCTGGATGGGGCTTGGAGCAACCTGGGATAGGGGAACGTGTCCCTGCCCATGGCAGGGGGTGGAACAGGATGATCTTTAAAGTCCCTCCCAAACCAAATTGTTTTAGGATTCTTGAAGATGATGAAGGTGTCCCAGGAGGAGGACCAAAAATTGCTCAGAGGGTTCTGGAGCATCTCTCTTATGAGGAAAGGCTTAGAGAGTTGGGGTTGTTCAGCATGGGGAAGGCTCTATAGAGACTTTATTGCAGCCATTCAATACTTACAAGGGAAAGAAACCTTAAGATCATTGAGCCAAACCATTAAGAAGGAGAGAGCACTGCTGGGAAGCAGCATTGCATGTTCCTCTCACCCTCTTCCTGGTGTCCACTGCTGGTCACCAAGCCAGGTGGCCTTGCGTGACCCACTGCACCTCTCTCTCCTCTTGCTCTTATGGCCCTTCAGTCCAGCTCCAGCACACCAGCAGCACATCTAACAGCAAGTTAGAGCTCTGCTGATACAGGGTGGCGTGGCAAACACAAGGTAAGGGAGTGATGTCCCAGCTGAAAGGCACAGCCAGTGGCACACGCCCGCCCCGCTCGCGCATTGTAATTCATTAGGCTGCGGTAATGCACTCACCCAGCTGAGCCCTGCTAGGAACAAACTGCTGGGTTGGAATTGTCCTCTGGGGACCTGCAGCCCTGAGGACTAATTTAGTGCAATAACTCCTAGGGATGTTGCAGAAAATCAAACCGAAATGATGATCTGTGTCTAAACTGCCTTCTGCCAACTCCTCGGCTGTGGCCCTGCCACCACCAGCTCTGCTCGGGCAGGCAGGGCAAACACCCACTCCTGGGATTGCCATGACTATGAACACTTATTTCCTTGAGGAGACTTATCACAATACAATAAGAAGCTCTTCATCTTGTTCTAGAGGAGGCTCAGCTTCAGCTAGTGCAGCTTCCTTAGTCATGTGGTTTAGTTTTAGGTAGTACAGTGAGAAGCATGGAGTTGGACTTGATGATCCTTATGGGATCCCTCTGTTTTGACATATTCTATGATTAGGACAAAGAGGAATAATTTTAAATTAAAGGCCCTGGCACAGGGTGCCCAGAGCAGCTGTGGCTGTCCCTGGATCCCTGGAAGTGCCCAAGGCCAGGTTGGATGGGGCTTGGAGCAGCCTGGGACAGTGGAAGGTGTCCCTGCCCATGGCAGGGGGTTTTAATGAGGTGATTTTCAAGGTTCCTTCCAACCCAAGCAATTCTCTGATTCCTTTTGGAGATGCACCCTTTATTGTATTTGTTCCTGAAAATATGACCTCTCTTTCATCACTGGTTCAAAGCTTCTAAATATCAGGCAGAACTGCACCTATTATTTTAACATCTCTGCTTAGGTGCTTTCAGCTGCTTAGAGGAGTTTCTTGCATCGTTACATTCTAAACACTGTGGTCTCTCTAGATGCTAGTATTGCTATGCTATTTTCCATTGCAGGCAAGTACACCACCAGACTCATTCTTGTCCTTAAAAAAAAAAAAAAAAAAAAAAAAAAAAAAAAAAAAAAAAATCGCTCCTGCATTTGCTTCTCTTGGAGAAGAGGCAGCTCTTTTCATAGCTACCACTAGGCTGGCTCAACTCCCCAACACCCTGCTCAGCACAGATGGCTGTGACACCCCTGTTGGGGTTGGGGTGTTCCCTCTGCACCCCCAAAGTCCCCTCCAGTAAGCCTCATCAGCTCCCAGGAGGGCATGGAGAAGACAGGAGCATAAGGATGAGGATAAACCTCTGAATTCCAGATGCTGCTTCAAGGGTTCAGACCCACGTGCTGTTAAACCTAATTAATTTGATTTGGAAATCCTACTGAGAAGGAAAGGAATGTTTCAACTTCTTCAATTCCTTCCCTTCCTCTCTCTTTCTTCTGTTCCAACAGAAGTTCAGCAATGTGCTGCAAATCATTTAGCTCAGTGCTAATTTTCAAGAGAGTAACCAGTTCATCTCAAGCATTTCATTTTTCCAGCTAGGAATGGCTCTAGCTGCTGGACCAACTAGATCCAACCCTAAAATAATGTCTTGATATTGTTGTTTTTAATAAACATCCTCTCCTCTCACTGCAAAGCCCTCAGCAAATGGCCCTGAAAAAACAAAAGACATTTCTGTATTGTTTTAAGTTCTCTTCCTTTCTGAAAAACCTCAATTAAAATGGTGAAAAAGCTACTATACTCTGTAATTATGAACTCATTTCTATTCACTCGCTCAGCAGGAGAGCTTTGTCCTGTTGACCTCTGGGAATGGGTTTCTAAGGCTCTTCCAAAATTTCACAGCCTTAAAACCGACACATTCATGCCAGCTGTAAAACACGTTCACCTTTGCCTTCACCCAATATAACTTGAAATCTTCCAACCTGGGGTGAGAGCCACTCCTGTGACTATTTTATTTGTGAGAGGAGCCTTAGTGCTGGCCATGAATGGACTGGCTCTGGAAATAGTGCGACCCCTTCAAGACAGCATGAAAACTGCATGAATTTGGGCTGTCAGCTGATTGTAAAGAGTTTTCAAACAAATACCTTGCATGTCACACTCCTGGGTGATGGCTGGGATACTCTTTATCTTTCCAGTACAAGAACTACCTGGCCTGAAGAGGATGCATCCCAACCTCTTGACTTGCCAATGGGATGTTTGTGGGAAGAAGTGTGGAGACTTATTTTGGTTAAGTTCCATCGGGAAAAAAAGTCTTGTGAGACAAAATGCTTGGTTATGTGTATCTTTGAACTCTCAGTGCAAGATTAAGGAAGGGAAACCAGAGGGGAAGCAATTTTTTTATAAGAAAGGAAACAGCAGAAAACAAGATGATGCCTGAGAACACAGAATTAGGTACAGATGAATGCAGAGGAGCAGATTTTCACATAAAATGAATTAATAATGTCCTTCAAACACAAGCTAGAAAAATAGCTTTAAAGTAAGTCCTTTAAATAGGACTACAAATCACGCTGCCTTAGAGCCAGTTACCAATCCTCCCATGATTTCATGTGTCCATAACACACCTCAGAACATACATTTATTTTGTCTTTACACTTAGGACCAAATCTAAGGGAGCACAAAAACATCCACAACACAGCTTAGGCACAGCTCATCAACCAATTTCCCAAAATCCCACTCAACTCCAAAGGCTTGGGTCAGCTTATATTTTGCCTGAAATGCACAAAAAGCACCCCAGCCATGCACCCCCTGATAACCACTCCAGAGGTCTCCTCAGATCCCTCCAGTTAAGCCTGTTTCTACCTTAGGACACACCAGATGAATCAACTGGACATCCACCCACCAGCTCTCTACCAGAAGAAAGAAGATGCTACCTCTTCTGGAAGAAGGTGCAAACTGATAATTGATGTGACGGTCAGCTAGGGGTTGTAGCCTTTGAGGGGTTAAGTGCTACACCTTTCCACCCGTGGTGACAACAGTTCTGCTGACACCTGTTTGTGCAAAAAACAAGGGCAAGAAAAGGCTACTCCACACCTCACACAGGCTGCTGAGAGACCAGTTCAGTCTTGTCAGCAGCACCAAGCCAGTTTGGCTGGCAGACCTCAGAAGTGTCACCAATGCCTCTCTCCTCTCTCATCTGTCTCTGTCTAACTCACCACACGCTTTATGATTGATGTGTTGAGTTATATTTGTTCTCAAAAGAGGTAAGAAAAAGACCAAGGGTGCAGGTATTTACTTCACATACAACTTAGGGCTTGGGTTGGAAGGGACCTTACAGATCATCCCATCCCACCCCCTGCCATGTGCAGGGACACCTTCCACTACCCCAGGGTTCTCCAAGCCCCATCCAACCTGGCCATGGACATTTTCAGGGCAGACACAGCTTCTCTGGCAGCCTGTGACAGGGTCTCACCACCCTCACTGGGGACAATTCCTTCCCAATAGCCCACCCAACCCTGCCCTCTGCCTGTGTGAACTCATTCCTCTTTGTCCTACTACTACATGCCCTTCTAATGAAAGGCTCAATCCCAACCAACACTGAGATGCCCAGTCTCAAGTGTCTGTTCTTGCTGAAGAGAGCCCAGAAAAACATCCTTATCCCAGCACTCCCTCCAGTGCGAGGTGTTTTGGCTCAACTCCTCCCACATCTCTTTGTTTTTCAGACTTCCTTGGTTCTGGTCAACATAGGAAGGCAAAATAAAGCAAGGAAATATGTTCTCTGTAAGATGAACAGGCTAATTTTTCTTATGCGGGGGTGAAGCATCCTCCAAACTTTATTGAACACATCCCCTCTGAGCACAATGGGAAGTTGGACCTCCAGTTCATATCTGGTCAACGTAGTTAAGGACACACGCAGTGGGATCCAGCTGGCAGTGACACTGGAGATGCCTTTCAGCATCTTGTTTGGCTTCCAGCCATTTTGGTGCTGGTATCATAAGGTCTGGTGTCTGACAGCTCCCTGCATGGAGTTTGAGACAAGCTGAAATAGCACCTGTGATCATGGAGGTGAAGCCCAGCAGTCTCTGATAAAGGTGAACACTGAATGAGGTCTCCCATGCTCCCTGCAAAGCCTTGGATTTAAGAGTGGCTGCTCTCCTAACCTTCTCCACAGCTGTAGAGCCACCGTGAGCTCCTGTTCCCATTTCAAAATGCTCACAAAAATTACAGAATCACACAATGGTTTGGGCCGGAAGGGGCTTTTCAAGATCACATTTTTCCACCTCTGCCATGGGCAGGGACACTTGTGAAAAGCCGTCAGTGACAACAACTCATTGACCTCCAGACCAGCCCCTGATACCACACAGTAAAAAGATACCTAGAAAATACTGAGTTTTCATAAAAACCACCTCCACCATAGCCTCCACCACAGCCACATGCTGAATTTTTGGATTTTTTTTGCTGGAGCAATTATTTTGCTTTTGGTGAAGCAACATCGTAAGACCCTGAGCCTGTGCATCAGGCCATACGTTTCTATCGAGGCTTCATAACAGTAACATGCTTTGCTGGTGGTACATAAAGTCTTTCAAGCAGTGGCAGAAATGGATAAAAACAACCTGCAAAAGCCTCCTGATGCCATAAAGTCTATTTGTGGCTTGGCTATTTGGGTTAAATTTAGTCTGCAGGACAGGGGTCACTTCAGTCACCAAGACTGTGAAGAAAAAAAAAGGATATAAAAGGTCTTGTGTTTTAGAGTTTTTATGTAATGACAAAGCCACTCTCAATAGAGAGGTGGCAACCCTGCAGCTGGGAAATGCACCCGGCTTGCTCCTGCCACTGCCTCTTGGCATTAGAAAAAAAGGAACAATGAAAGGAAAGGATAAAATTTGCTTAGATGGTTATCTTTTAACCCTTCTGCATGGGTCTTTAGCTAGGAACACAAGGAGGACAGATCAGATATGGAGAACAGCCATGGACACGCATCCCCTGACGTCCTGCTCACGAGCACCATGTCCTGTTGAACGCACAAAGGTTTATCTTTCTCTTGCCATTAGTGTTGAGACCAAAGAGCTCTCTGACTTTTACAGAAGTACTTTATCCTTGCACATGCATAAAATGCAGAATCCTTTTGGCTGTTGCCAGCATCAGGAAAGGAGCTGTGAGCACAGCACTCCTTCTGTGGTGTGCTCTGCCAGCAGGATGGTGGCCACACCGCCTTCCCTCGGGGGTGAAACACGGCTGGGCATATTTTCACTGATGTCCCCCAGGCATCAGTGCTGCCCACAACACCAGAAACGAGAGCAGCTGGGTGAAGAACCTCTACTCAGCCTGCCACAGCTTGAGAAACGAGTGACAGGCAAAACAAATTCCCCAGTGGATGCTAAATACCAACTGCTCCACCTCACTGCTCCATCTTTTACATGGACCACTCAGATGATGGGAGGACCCTACGTGTGCAGCTCTGGGGATGGTGCTGGGACAGGTGACTCGCTCTTAGGTAAGTTGGCCCAGGACCGATGCTAGATAAAAATTTGGCTGAACTTCAGATAGTTTTTTGCAGAGCTGTTGAATCGTCTGTGATCTGTAGGTACCAGGGCTCAGATTACTGCACAGGGATATCACAGAATCCTAGAATGGGTTCAGTTGGAAGGGACCTTAAAGCTCATCTTGCTCCATCCCTGCCATGGACAGGGACACCTTCCACTGTCCCAAGGTGCTCCAAGCCCCATCCAACCTGGTCTTGGACACTTCTAGGGATCCAGGGGCAGCCACAGCTGCTCTGGGCAGCCTGTGCCAGGCCCTCCCCACCCTCACAGTCAATAATTCCTTCTCAATACCTCATCTAACCCTGCCCTCTGGCAGTTTAAAGCCACTGCCCTTTGCCATGCTGTGTCCTGCTCACTGAGCCATGGTTAAAGGCAGCAAAAGGTGTTGATGGAGCCAAAGAACCTCCAGACCTCACTTCCAAGTGTTCCCTTCTGACAAGAAGCTGCAGTGCTGCCCAGCAGCTCCACCCACGGCTGAGCCACATCAGCTGCCTGACCATTGGGTGTCAGGAGGTGGCTTTTTGCTCACCTTCAGTGGTGAGCCCAGTGCAGTCTTTGTTCCCAACAACCTCCTCCCCTAGGAGGGGAGCCTCCGTGCTGTGACCCCTGGCAGAGCCTTCTCCTCAGCTCCTGGAAGGAAGGGCAGTGGGGCAGGGTGATGCCACCACGTCTGGCCAGCGTGGCTGTGCAGGTCCAAAGTGCTTCTGCTTGACCCTTCCCAATATCATCTCTGCTCTGCTCCATGATCACCTTACCTAGAGAGCAGCTGCTGGACCAACCAGATCCAAATGACAACAGGTCCTACCCAATAGCCTCATGAGAGGGCATGGGAATAACTACAAACACAGGGAGGAATGACTTTGTGCCACTGCAACTCCCTCCAGTTCCCTCCATCTGTTACTCCCTTGGTGTCAATCAGACCTTCCTCTGACTTCCAGTCTTAGTTAAATGTCCAGTTTTATCCACTTGCTGCTCACAGCAGCGTTTTTCTTCAGCAGAAATTGCCCTTCTGCCCCTGCATCTTTTACCCCTGGGTACCTGAGAGCATCTGCATCCTCCCCCAGCCTCTGCCAGGCAAGGCTGAACCAGATGACATGTGTGAAGCAGCATTTCCTTCTCTGAGCTCTCAAGTTTATTTATCCTTCACTTCCCTGGGTGACTCTGGATCCTCTCATTAACAAACAGAAGGAAAAAAAAAAAAAAGGCAGAAAACTTTTGCTTTCCATTTTATCTCATCCTAAATCCTCCTTGCTCATGGCTCCCTCTCACTCTGGCACCACATGGTCTTGCAACTCCCACCTGAGCCTGAATCTTGCCCCTGGATGAGGAGATCTTGCCCTTGAAGGAGCAAGCTGGGCCAAGCTGATTCCTGTGGTGTTTTACGATAGGGTGAAGCAGTAGAGTGCCTTTATGGTGTTTTGAAAGGAAATTGTACAGGAACAATGTCCCGAGCAGCGTGGCTATTGAAAACCCTTCACAAAAGGAGTTTGTCACAAGAGGAAAAGCAGCTTAATCAGTCGAACTAATCACTGTAGGTGGTTGAGTGTCCCTGAGGATCTGTAAAATTAAATATAATGGGAAAAGAAATATATCACAGTTTGCCTACGCTCCTCAGTGGAGCCGCCAGCGGATATGGGACGTTCCCTGCCTGGCCCTGAGCCCACCACGACCATCCTTTGGGCTGTCCCTAGGCAGAATCACCTCCTTGGAAGCCCCAGGCCAGGGCCACATGGCTGGGCTAGGATGAGCCCCAGGAGGTTTCTCAGCAGTGTAGGCCCTGACTGGGGAGTTGGGACAGGGATGCCCACTCAGTGTGCTCACCCCAGATAACCCAGTGCGTGGCGTGGGCGTCAGCAGGAGGGTCATGGTGCTTACACAACCCTCTTGCTTCAGGAAGAGGAAACCGTCCCTGACAGCCACCCGGGGCTCTCCAGGGAAGGAGGATATTTCTGCCTCCCTCAATTCTGAATCTAATTAAGTCCAGAAAACACATACACGCGGAAAAAAAAATAATCCAGACTGTTTTTTCCTGATCATTTTAAGTGCAAAGCCAAGTTAATGCAAGGAAGTAAATAAAGTGAGACAATGCTAGAGAAAACTTGGGGACATTTCTGTAATTCTGTTCTTGAAATCATCAAGTATTTGGGGCATGCTAAAAGGAGATGGGGAGAGCTCCTGAGCCCCCTTGCTCCCAACCCTTCCCTCCATGTATGAGCCAGGAGGATCTGCGCAGCCTTCTGCTGCAACTCCCCACACAGGGGCTTTATGTAGGATGGACTTGCCAGGTGCAGAAACACCCCTCTCAAAATCTCATCCAACAGGAGAAGGAGATGACACAAAGCTCAGTCACAGCTAAAGGTGATGGTCCTTCACCTGAGGCTGGCTGTGATTTCCAGCAATCCTGGCTGGGACAAGCACGGCAGCCCCTCATGGCTCTGGTCAAAGCCTGAAGACACACCAGCTGCACAGAAGCACAAGAGATTCCCACTTTTTCTACTGAAAAAAGGAATTCAGGGGCCTTTTGCAAAGAGGGTATTGATTAATTCTTGGGCTTTTACTCCATCCTCTCCAGCACATGGGGGTGTTCTTCTTTCTGCCATGCTTTCCTGTTCTTGCCCCCAGACAAGGACAACCAAAAGAGCCATGAGGTACCAGCCAGCATCTGTGCACACCCAAGGATCTGCTAAGCTGTTCAGCCTGATCTGCCTTTTGAATCCAACAAGATGTTGGATCAATGTGATTTCAATGGTGCAAACTTTTTAAGACTTCCCCAACAACACTTTTGTGGTTGTCAGGAAAACTGTCCCCTTCCTCAAGTGACACAGAACCATTTCAGTACTGTTAACCAGAAGACCAAGAAGTAGGTACAACTCCACCTGTCCTACTGCAATTCCATATATTTCAACTCCATATATTCCCTGTAAAGCCTATCTGAACATGCAAGTTTTTTTTTTTATCATTCCTGTAAGGCTGGGGCAAGCCTCTGTCCATGTTTTTCCATGCATTTCCAGGCCAAAGAATTTGGCCAGCTGGACTCTCCATCCCAAACACATCACACCAGGAGGCCACGGGAATTGGAGGAACCTTGGGCAACACAAAGTCAGCTTGCAATGCTTAAAAAATAGGGGGTTTGGGAACTTTTTGAAAAACAAGGGGCCAAACTCAGAGCCCACCTGCCCAAGCAGATCACATGCCACACATCTTGTGCTGTGTTAGCAGAGAGGCACTGGGTTGGGAAAGGTTTAAGGAGAGAACTTGAGAAATGGGTCTGTTGTGCCCCACATTCCACAGTATCTTTCTTCTTGCAGGAGAGGTTGTGCCACCACCCAGAAAAACTCCATCCTTCCCTCAAGGTGGTTGCCCTTGGAAGGTCAAACTAAGCAGCCTTTGGTGCCTTTGGACATGGTATGAAAACACCTGCCTGTGCTACTCTCCTTCCATGATCCCAGAAAGCAGTGTTGCCTTCCACCACCCTCATCAGGAGGTGGCAGTCACACCTCCTGAGTCTAAGCCAACAGAGAGGACCCTGGCTGCAGGATTTCTGCCAGGAGAGGTGGGGAGTGATACCTCTACTGCCCTGATCATAAGCCCTTTGCAGGAAGGAGCCCACCGCCTCCTGTAGGCTTTTACACCACCACGTGCAACCAAACCCTCCAGTAGATGTGGCTCTGATGTTGACTGCTGTTACGGAAAATGTGCCCAGTTTTTTTAAGGACATCTAATTTGCTCTTCATTCCTATCTTATGCAACAAATGAAGCACACACCCATGGAAAATCAGAGGATCCCAGAATGATTTGGCTTGGAAGGGACCTTGAAGACAGTTCAACTCCATAAGCAGGGACATCTTCCACTAGGCCAGGTTACTCAGAGCCTCATCCAACCTGGCCTTGAACACTTTGAAAGATAAGACACCCACAAAAATGGAAAAAAAATGATTGGGGAACATAAAAACATAGCACATATGCAAGGAGAGAGCTGTGGGTCACTTCCCCGGGGTAGCTTCTCCTGAAGGCAGCGAAAGGTGTGTGGCAGAGACCTCAGGGTAGGTGAGCTGTGCTCCTCCACAACACAGGGACAGCATTTCCCGAGGAAAGGTGACGGGAAGGAAGCAGGGACAGGCGCTATTTATAGCAGGGCCGGACATCAGCGTTGTTCTGCATGTGAAACAAAAGGTGCTTCACCAGCCCAGCACTGTCCCCATCTGAATGTCACTGTCAGGGAGGCCAGAGAAGCCCACACACGCTCTGGGAGGCAATCAGTGCCATTTGTAAGACCAGCTGGGAAAAAAAAAAAAGAGGCAGATTTCTGTGTACCAATCTGCTTTATCGGCTTTTTTTTTTTTTTTTTTTGGTTTTTTTTTTTTTTTTTTTTGGTTTTTTTTTGTAATAGCTGTGTTATATAAAGCTCCAACCAAGCCAAAGGTCACCTACAACCAGGCAAGGCCAGCTGGACGTGTGCATCGAGCAGAGGTCAAACTGGGGGTTGACACTTTGACTCAAGCTGGATGGCCACTTGTGAGGGTGACTCCTGCACCTGGCAGGAGGATGCCCAGCATGGTCACCAGGGATTTGTCAGCCTAGGATGAGGCAAGTGCTGAGCAGGGAGAAGAACCCCTGCACCCCATTACTTGTGGGGCCCAGGGTGCTGCTCCAGGACCCACCAGCTTCAGGAGAAGAGGAAAAGCAGCGCCATGAAAATCAGACCCAGATGTGCCCAGGACTTTGGGGCCACACCTGCTTCTGACCTAACTTAGCAGGACAACCTCTTCTCTTCTTGCAAATCCACTGCATGCCAGCCCTACTCCCATCTTTGGTACCATCTTTGGCTGGTACCAATTCCTTTCTAGGAAACCAATTCCTTTCTCCCTTGGGTCCAGGCATCCAGAGCTGCTTCCCAGCCCCTTCCCAACCCATGCATCACCAAATGGCCCTGCTAGGCTTCTTCTAAGCCTCACTCCCTCTGATGCCCCATCCACACTCTTGCAATTTTGACTCTCTCCATATCCAGATGAGGTTTTAAACAAAAATCCCATTACTCCTGACTATTTTGCCTAACATAAAACCTCACCCTGAGGAATTTTTATATCACCTGTGTGGCTCCACCAGCTCCGGAATGGAGCTTTTCTGCCCCAGACTGATGCCTGGGACATTAAGATAATAGCACTGCAATAAACTGTAAACAGCTTTGTAGTCTGTGTTCTGATACAATCTGTTTTTTTCCTATTCCCTTCTGATACAATCTGTTTTTTTCTTATTCCCTTCCCCCCAACCCCCCATTCCTGCCCTTTTCTTCCCCTACTTCTGTCATGCTTTCTACATAAAATAAACATTTTGAGAGCTAACTCACTGCTAGAAATCAATTTTAAGGAGCAAGTGCTCTCTTGGAGCAACTCAAGTGACACTAAAAGGACAAAACCTCCCCTCCTAGTCCCAAATGCACTACAGAGACAAGGGGATGCTGAAAACCTCCAGCAGCAAAACAAGGGGCATGGGGAGGGAGAGGCTCCTGAGGTTTCAAGGTGAAGGAAGGGGATGGGAACCATGCCCTTTCCTTTTAAATAATTACTTAAAAAGCTGCTTTTTCATTCCAGCTGCCTTCACTCAGGCCTCTTAGCTTTTTGAAATTGAAATAAATGTGGTTTTCTTGCTAAGATTTAACAGCACTGTAGAGGACTTGGGCAGAAGTGTATACCCTCTGCTCTTTCAATTTTATTTCATTTGTGACTGCTTAGGGCTGAAATGACCCCACGTCTCCTCCAGAATGATGCTGGATCAATTGGATTTTAAGGCTTTTTTCTCTTCCCCTAGGACATTATCCCAGTGCTATTGGCCGGGGCTGTATCTCACCCCGTGATCTTCCAACCCCAGCCCAAGGCAGTTTCTTTTGCTATCTCTCCTTGCCATCTGTGCAGGAGGCAGGGATGCCCTGGAGGACTGAATGCTTCTGTCTGCTGATGGCTTATCTGAAGGGACCAGAAAGAAAAAAAGAAACAGAAATGCACATCTGGTGTGTTCCCTCCCATCCTTCCAACTGGCAAGATTTTTGGATGGGAGGGAAGAACCAGCACACAGCTCCATGGTTCATCACAGCCATGGGCATGGGGCTACAGGCAGAAGACCTCTTGGCCCTGAGGGTCTCCTCTCCCAAAGCATCAAGCACTCTTTGTATGGCAGAAGAAGGCCAGAGATAGAAACAGAACTCCCTAAACTCCACTGTGGTTCCTCAGAGGAGCCCAGCCCAGAGCTCCAATTAAGCCCACCTAGCTCAGTCTTGCAACGCAGCAGACTTGGTCATAACCATGTTTTGGAGATCACAGGGCTGCAACCCAGCTGAAATACAACTTTTTCCCACCCACCTCAAATAAGAAGACTAGACTGGCTTTTTGAATTGTGTACAGCTAAAAAGGAGGGAGTCCCCAAAAAGAGAGGAAACAGAGTTTGCTGCTAACAAACCATCTTGACCACAGAAGAATGTTTATAGGTTGCCTGAGAAAACTCTTTTTAGCTCTTTTTTTGGTCCCTCGGTGAAGTGTAGAAAAATCAAACCATGCAGAGTTAACTACATCTTAGCTGTTCATGAGACAGGAAGTGATGGTGAGATTTGAGCACCCACTCCAAGGTGTCTGCAGGACCTCACCAAAAATGCCCCCTGTGACAGCTCAGGCACAGACTACAGTTTATTCCAGGAGAAAGCACTGGCCACTTTTTCTTCTGTTCAATCCTCTTTCAAAGTTGTGGTTTTCTAACTGCTTTATTGCCCTGGGAGTGTTGTCTCAGCTGGAGCAGAACAAGTCAGCAGAAATAAAGCTGCATGTACTACTAACTCCCTTATTCTTCACTTCTTTTCACATTTAACCATAGTCACGATTCCCATCAAGGACTTTAGATGCCCTCATATAATCGGATATGCATTTTACACAATTAAATATCCAATTGACTCGATTAAATTAACTTAATGGATTGAAATCACCAATGCCACAGGAATTTGGCTGCCTGCACAGCACATCCCCTCCTTCCCACAGATACCCGAGGCTGGCTGTGACCCCCTCTTAACCAAACCATACCCACTTTCCAGGCAGCCCTGAAACTCAGCAAATTTTGACTTTTAATAGAAAAAGAGGAAGCAAATCCCAAGAACTCGAGCTTTTAGAGACAAGAGATTGCCAGCTGTCTCTTTGAGTGCAGGTTGGGGGATCTGGCTATGCAGGAATAAGTTCAAGGGGAAGAGAAGGTCCTTAAGGTACTCCTGGATCACTGCAGGACATATCGCAAAATATTTTCAGGATGCTAGTGCTGGAATAAGAGTTTATGCATTAACACTGCTGAACAGCAGCACTGTCCAATGACTCACCACGAGGCAGCTGAGGAAGATGTGCAACGAAGAAGAGAAGAGTTAAAAAAACCCAAACACTGAAGAGGTTTCACCTACCTCCGGTCGTTTCTCCTCCTTCTGAACAGTTTTTTGGTGTGTGCGATTTCAGCTTCATGAGGCAAAGGATGGTAACCCTGCAAAACAGAGGGAAAAGCAGCCATCAGCTCCAGGAGGCATCAGAATGGAAGGGCTGAGAGTGAGACAGAGCTGTACACCCAGCACGTGAGCATGGTAAAAGAAACAGCTTCCCCAAACAAGGATGTTCCTTACAACATCCCAGACCCCACAAAAGCAGCTCTGAACATCTGAGATGTGTTGTATCTCTCAGGGACATTGCAAGGAGCAGGGAATGAAGTTATCTGCAATTTCTGTATAGAAGAAACCACACAGGGCAAATGACTGGATCACATATGTATAAATCCCATGCACACCATGGATAAGGAATTCACCCACTTCCCACATGACACACTAAGCCATCCAATTTCCCTGGGCTGCAACCTTTGTGCATTTATCCAAAACCCAGCTGTAAAAATGTCTGTAAAGGAAGATGCTCAGCATCATCTTGAGGATACCTGGGGAAGCCAGCAGGAGCCCCAGCTGGTAGGTCTGCTGGGGCTGTGCCCTCACCCTGGCAGGAAGGGAACAAAAGCATCAGAAGCACCTCACTGAGCCTGCCCACCATGCATGAGTCAGCCTATGCCACCCCTGCAGCAAGGACAGGTGGGACCCACCTTACAGGAAACAACTGAGGTGACAAGGATGGTAAATCATGCACCCAAGCCCAAGATGGAGGGCAGATTTAGATGAGATACTAGGCAGAATCTTTTTACTAGTAATTAGGAAGAAAGTCTTTACTATGAAGGTGCTGAGGCTCTGGCACAGGTTTCCCAGAGCAGCTGTGGCTGTCCCTGGATCCCTGGAAGTGTCCAAGGCCAGGCTGGACAGGGCTTGGAGCAGCCTGGGACAGTGGAAGGTGTCCCTGCCCATGGCAGGGGGGTTGGAACGAGAGGACCTTAAAGTCCCTTCCAACCCAAACCCATCTAGGATTCTATGATTCCAAGACAAGGCAGCGGCAGAGCTGTGTGTAACTGCAGCTGCTGCACTTCCAGTGCCCTCTTTCCACTCAAGGTGCCGACTCTGACGTGGTCTGTTCATCTGATAAGGGGGCTGCTGTATTTATTATCCTACTATGGGCATGATGAGGCTTTGTTAATGCTCACACAGAGCTCTGAGGTTCCTGGATGAAAGGCTCTACGTAAGTGCAAAGTATTATTTATTTTCCAGGGACCACAGAGCTGTCATAACCATAATGATTTTTATTTATGCAGTATTGTCCTTCCCCAGCTGGCAATAAAAGCCCTGTAAAAGTTGCTCCTTTTACTTCCATCACTATCTATCTCAGCGTAGAGCTCCAGCCACTGCTGGGAATCACCACGTGCAAGGGGCCATGAGGGAGCAGCCTGGGCAAGGGCAAGGGCTGGGTGGGGATGTGCCTCATCCAGCAGCAGCTTTGTGACATTGGCATGACAACATAACACACCGACTTCAGGAAAAAATCCCTCTCTCTTTGTGTGAAGAGCCTTTGGAAACGGCAGTTGATTTCAGTAGCAGTTACTGAGATAACAGTATTTTAAGTTTCTCCAGGGGAAGATGTAATGGAGGAGAAAGGTTCCTGGGGATGATGAATTTAGGCCAGAGAAGGCACCACCAAGTTGAGGGCAGGCAGGGTTTATTGTGACCATCCATCCTGACCACTGCAAAAAGCCTGGAGAAACTGCTGCAGCAGCAACCCTACAGATCCCAAGGCAGCTGGAGCCTTCCCATTCAGAGAGCTTTGCTCCTCCAGACTTCAAGCCATAAGGAACTCACTGAGCCAAAATCTAAAGATAATAGAAAAGGTCCAAAGGAGAGCTACAGGTGAGGGGTCTTTGGGAGCCACATGATAAAGTGTCTGAGGGCAATGTGCTTCTTCAGCCTCAAGAACAGGAGACTGAGGCAAGACTTCACTGGGGTCTGCAACTCCTCCCGAGGGACAGCTCCAATCTCTGCTCCCTGTAACAGGGACAGGACCCAGGAAACAGCTGGAGCTGTGCCAGAGAGGTTTGGAGGGGATATCAGGGAAAGGCTCTTCCCCAGAGGGTGCTGGACACTGCCCAGGCTCCCCAGGGCATGAGCACTGCCCCGAAGCTGCCAGAGCTCCAGGAGCCTTTGGACACCAGGGATGCACAGGGTGGGATTGTTGGGGTGTCTGTGTGGGGCAGGAGCTGGACTGGGTGATCCTGGTGAGTGGCTTCCAACTCAGAATATCCTACCATGATTCTGTAATAGCTTAGAATCACAGAATCCCAGAACAGTTCAGGTTGGAAAAAACCTTAAAGATCATCTAGTTCCAATCCACCTGCCATTGGCAGGGACCTTCCACCAGACCAGGGTGCTCATACTGAAACTGCTTCACTGCTGAGGGCTGTGGTTTGAGTGTTCCTCATCACTCACTTTCCCAATCATTTATTTTCACTGAAGGCATAGGAGAAGCTTGATATCTCTGAGATCTCTGTTGCTTTGGAAAGATTACTTGAAATTGGCCAACAGATACCAAACTGAATGAGGAAAGGAGGGGAAGGAGGAGACACACAGAGTCCAACCCCATCAGCACAGCTACTTTAGGAAATGAGGCTAAAAATAGTATAGTAATTAGTGAGGCTGTTCCTAAATGTTGTACTACCACAGCAGGCTAACCCTTGGGGCATTTTTAAGAATTTAAGCTGCATTGCAGACACATGTGCAAATACAATTACCTTAGAAAAATGAAACTATCTCCGCTCCACACAAGGAACAATTTCCTCTAGTGAAGGCCTCATTAAAGCCTTAGGAGCTGCCTTTCTGCTCATTCCAACTAGAAACCATACGTACAGTGGTGCCTTCCTGCATGTCCTCCTTGCAGAGAAGCCCTGTGCTGCCACAGACCTCTATCCACCAGCAGCTGACGTCAGCGGGATTAGAGATTAATTAATTACATGGGAATAAGTTCCTAATCCAAGGAGCACTCCTGGACACTGCCTGTGCTTGAATAGAGGAGAACTTCATGTCCCCATTTACGAAAATCAAACATCTCCTTTCTCCAGCTGAGTAGTTCCCTTCCTCAGTCCTCGTCATGAGACAATGTTTTGGAAAAAAACAGTCACCGATCCCTACTCTTGTCTATTTTGGTGCCTAAACAAAGCTAAATTTGGAAGGGAGAAAAGTTGACCTTTTTTTTTTTTTTTTTTCTGTGCAGCGAGCTGATGCAAAAGGAAATATCAGCAAATTGCAAGTTAGGGCGGAGTGGCTGGAGAAGACCAAAGGTAATGGGTGGGTGGGGATAGAATCCCAAGGGCATGGTGAGAGCTTTGATAACACAGCCCTCGTCTCAAGGCTGCTGCCCACCATGGGTCATGCAGGAAAGCTGTGGAAGTGCCTTCAGCAGAGCCAGGTTACTAAGGACAACGTGAATCTGAAATGCAGCTCTTCCATCTTTCAGCAGACACACTCCTTCTGAAGTCAAAATCCCTGAACAGAGCCAAAGGAAAACGCCTCTCAAGGCAGAAGACCACCCTCTGCTCTGCAGTGGGTCTACAAGAGGGATGGGTTGTTCTCCTGCTTTGGCTGGAAACACCATCACACTCAGATGCTCATGGTTTTCATAGGCACGTTTGCAACTTCTCAGTGGGAAGCAAGATCACATTTGGTCTCCTTCCCAAATGGGTTTTATCTTGATACTTATTCACAGGTGGCTGGAGAAGGTAACAAACCAGAGTTTGAGTGGTGCTGTTCTGAAAGCGACGGGTGTGGGAAAAGCAAAGCACAAGGAGCCCATGGTCACAGAAAGAATTGCTAATAGGGCTAATTTTCAGTTTTGGAGCTAAACACTCTGTGGTTTGCATGGTGGGAAGCTTGGAGCAGAACCTGAGATGCCCATGGGACTTCTAATGCACATAAGTTCCAATTTAAATCATAAACATACATGGTCGAAGAAGAAGGGCCAAAAGCTCTGGAAAAGAAGGGTTGTTCTGGAATGGTCTGCCCTCTGGGCCAGTCCCCAAGACATCAGCTGTGTTGTGACATGCATGCATGTTTTTAGATTTTTTTGAGGAAAACAGCTGTTGGAGAAGGTGATGCCTGGCAAGCTCGGGTGACTGTCGTATGGCCAGCAAGGGAAATCTGTCATCAACTGGAATTGCTGCAAACAGAGGTCACAGGCAGCAGGTTTGAAGGCCATGTGCTCTCTTTTTGTGCTTTACCTTCCTAATGAAGGTGTCTGTCCAACCTTCATCCCTGTCCACCTGCCTGTGGGAATACAGAAAGCTGCTCCCCAGACACATTTACATCAAAGCTCAATGAAAGAACAAATAAAAAGCTTTAAAGACTTCACTGGCATTCTGCAGCAACCCAAGAGCTTCCACCTCTTTCCCCACTGATACCTGCCCCTCCCCAGCTACATCCCTCTGCTGATCCCACCCTACTCCACACCCCAGCCCAGTAACCTGTGGGATACTGGCTTGGGAAGGAAAGAGGAAGAGGGGCAGGAGCAGAGGAGGGAAGTGGTTGGGTTTACTGCTACCCTCTTACAAAAAAGAATTTGCTATGATTTTTCTAATGCCTCCTTTGCAGCAGGATCATCTGAAGAAGCTGGAGGAGGGCACCAGCTTTGCCTTTTTTTACTGGGGATGGTAAATTAGTAGACTCTTAGAATTATTTGGGTTGAAAGGAACTCAAAGACCATCTAGTTCCACCCCTCTGTGAGGAATGGGGCAGCCACAGCTTCTATAGGCAACCTGTGCCAGGGCTTCCCCACCCTCCCAGCCAGCAATTCCCAGTTCCCAATATCCCATCTGTCCCTGCATGCCTTGTCCCCAGTCCCTGTGCAGCTCTCCTGGAGCCCCTTGAGGCCCTGGCAGGGGCTCTGAGCTCTCCCTGGAGCCTTCTCTTGTGCAGCTGAACAGCCCCAGCTCTGCCAGGCTGGCTCCAGAGCAGAGGGGCTCCAGCCCTGGCAGCAGCTCCGGGGCCTCCTCTGGGCTGGCTCCAGCAGCTCCACGTCCTTGTGCTGTTGGAGCCAGGGCTGGGGCAGCTCTGCAGGTGGGCTCTCAGCTGAGCACAGGGGCACAGGGGCAGAATCCCCCCTGCCCTGCTGCCCATGCTGGGGGATCAGCCCCGGGCAGGGGGCTTCAGGCTGGAGCAGGTCCAGCCTCCCTTCCGTGAATACTCCCAAGTCACAATTTGATAAGCAGGAATGAGGCCGAGCTTTTTCCTGCCACTGATTCTTCTGTGACCACCCTGAGGCAGCAAATCACAGCAACTCCTTTGGCATCTGAAATCAAAAGCCTTATAGAGGATATAGCCCTATCTGGGACCAAGCTGCACCACCCCCCCCCCCTTCTCCTCCACTGCTCCATTCCCAAGTGCAGCTGTTTGTTGCCTGAGGTAGCTGAACTCGTGGGTGTTTCACAAAGACTCAGAGGCTTCTAGGGGTTTGGGTTCATTGCTTCATCCATGTGGTTTTACAGCCTGGCTTTCAGGTGTGAAACCTCAGCCCACAGAGCAATTGCCTTCACTCGTAGCAACTTATACCACCTCTTTCACAGACGTTCCCCATGCAGCAGAAACAACCCCAGCCTGTGATTGTCAAGCAGGTGAAGACACCTGAATAGGAAACAGCAACACCGAAACCCTGAGTGTGAGCAGAAGGTTGAAAAAAACACTGGACTGATGGAAAAAAACGACACTCAGGTGATGAGAGAAGGAAATGATCCAGCCACAGTGCAGGATCAGTCCCGCTGGAGCTTTATCTCAAGAACCTTTTGTGCCCTCAAGAAACATCCGCCCTTGCTTATCTTAAACAAATGGTTGCAGAAGGCCTGAACTGAACAAACAGGTTATTAGGCCTGAGGTAGGAGCTGAGAGTTTCGCTCAGTTTTATTGCACACAAAGTTCAGGGTGGGATTTATTTTCTGGGAGAGCGGGAAGGGTGAGGTGTGGCTGGAATCACCGAGGATGCCCCGTCTGCCCGTGCAAAGGGAACAACAGAAATTCTGAGGCTGGAGGGAGCGTGAAAACATAAATACGTCGTGGTTCCAGAAATGATCAGCAGAAACCCACCCACTGAATTGTAACACCCCGCAGCAAGGCTTTCACCTGCCCATAGGATGGATTGTCCAAGGCTGGGAACTCCAGGACAGCACAGATCTGCAGATATATTTAACTTTTATTGTGCCAGTCACACAATCATGGAGTCTATGGGGTTGAATGTGCCAATATATTCTGTACAACCATCCCAGCCAGCCCCTTGCATGTGAAAAATATGGCAAAGGTGACACTGGCAGCATCCCCATCACCTCTATCCACCCAAGGCTGGCATTTCTGCTGGAGGTGATTCCAATGGAATGTGTCCCAGCCCATGGCAGGGGCTGGAATGAGATGATTTATGGTCCCTTCCAATCCAAATCCTTCTGTGATTCCAAGATTCAGTGATACTTGAGTAAGTCCTGGGGGTATTTTCAGCAGAGCTCTCTCCTCAGAGGCCACTTTCCTCTTCCCCTTCCAGGAATTCCCATGGCTCTGGTCTGTCACCCACAAGGGGAATTTTTTTTTGCATCTTAGAAGGAGAGAGCTGAGGCACAAACCAAAGCCTTGACCTGGGTCTGGAGGCCATGGAAGGACACCAAACACTGCCAGGAAGCCACACAGAAATTATTTCCTCTCTTAAAATGTAAGTGATAAATCTGTTCCTTTAAATTGCAAACTATTCATATTTTCCTGTAAGGTGCTTACAATAAGAGCTGCTTCTGAATAAGCAAGCAGTCGATGTTCAACATCTAAGGAATAGGAAGTGCAACAATTTTGCAAAATACTCCCTACACAAGATAAAAGGCAGGTAAACCCTTGCAGGACTTGATGGTTATGGCTCTATCACCCTTCCTCACCCCCACATGCACAGCACATGTGGGTCCTGGCAACCTCCAAGGACACCTTCTTCAACCTCAGTGATTGGAGCCAGGGCTAAATTAAACTACAGGACTGACAAAGAAATTAATTTCCAGCCATCCAGGAGCCAGAAAAGGAGCAAAACTCTCTGGGTTTTGCCACCACTCATCTATGAAGCTCTGTCGTGGAGAACAGATGCTCTGCAGGACCTTAACAGTAGGATGTGCTGGTCTCATGAATCATGGCATAGTGCAACATGCCCCAGAGAGGCTCCAAGAACATCTGGATAACGTTGTCAGGCACAGGGTGGGATTCTTAGACCTGTTCTGTGCAGGGCCACGAGTTGGACTGCAATGATCCTTGTGGGTCCCCTCCAGCTCAGTTCATTCTGTGGTTCTGTGATTCTAAGTAATTCCACGAGAGATATCCCAGTTTGGAGGATTTAATGGATTAACTGCATCTTTGGGGCGTACATCATAAATCACAAATTGCCAGCAGAGGCTGAATGTGTAGCTGCAGTACACATGCCTCTGTGATGAGCACCGTGGAGGAGACTTTTTCCCCAAAAAAAACCAAAAACCCAAAAAGGGTGGGATGGCTGTGAGGCTGTGACTGTGATGAGGACTGTCACAGTTAAACATCACTCCTTAGTTATCACTAAAACCACCTGCAGTATTCCCTGTAGGGCTGTGCCCTCCCCTGTTGGCCCAAGGATACAAACTCCTGGATTCCCATTTGCTGAGTGTGAGTGCTCTGGTGTGCACTTCTCACAGAATAATGGGTGTTTTCATGAACCACAGACTCGACACATGCAGTCCTAGACCCAAAGAGGTATCATTCAGACACTTCTTTTCCCATCACCTCTCCCTGGTGTTTGTTATTGGCTCCTGACAAGAGAGCAGACACACAGCTAGAGGCATTGAAAATACTTGGTGGCACAAAATATTTGGTGGCAGCTAAGCTGTCCCACTTCATCCCTCTGCAGCCAGCTCTGGGATGGCACAAAACACAGAGAGAAAGGCAGAACAACTCAGCATGAAACTCCCTGTGCGGGGTGAAGGATGAAATGCAATTAAAGCATTAGAATAATTAGGCAAAGCATCCCAATTAAAGCATGGCCTGAACCTTCCTTGACACCTTCTGCTGATTACTGACAGTGCATTTTCCGGGGTCTATTTATAACTCTTGGCCCCTGAGCTCCTGAATTATACATAATTCAGAGATAATAAAACTTTAAAAACCAGGACAAAGTCTCCTAGGAGGAACTGCCTCTGCAAACACACAAGTTCACACCAGGAGGAGAAGCCCAACCAGGCCCAGCTAAGGCACGGAGATGGGGACAGGCTGGAGACACTGCTGCACTGAGACAGGGTGCTCCAGACACGTCAACACGGACACACGGTGCCATAGGAAGAGTATAAATAACAGACAAAAGAAATCCCCTTTTGTTACCAGAATCCGCAAATCCCAAATCAGTTACGAGCTGACTTAGGAAATGGAGCTTTTTCCCATGTTGTAGCAAAATGGGAACAATACTTTGCGAGTGGAAGTAACTCTAATTGTTTTAACTGATGTTATTTTAGTGTTGTTTAGGTTTATTGTTTATTTGTATGTATTTCCTCTACCCTGGTCAGCCTTAAAAACAAACTGTACTGTCAGCAGTAAAGCATCCCATCCATAAATAAATACATTTATCCAGTAAGTAGTATTTGGAGTCCTCAAATGCAGATTATTTAAAGAACCACTAAAATAAATCGCACTGATGACCTGGGTTTGCTTTTCCCTGCAAAAAGGAACCCTTTTCAGCTAATATTGGGAATAAACACTGCCCACATCACTTGCAACCAGGAGGCACCACACATGCTGTTTGATTTGCAGTCTGTCCAGGCAGTCCATGCTCATCCTGAGAAAGGGTTGCACTACTCTGAAAAGCTTTTCTTACATTTTCCTTGGCTTGCACCAGCCTGGGGGTGAGGGAGGAACAGCTTTACCTGGGCCTTAAGAGTTTTATGAGGTTGCTATTGGAATATATATAATTTGAGCTATTTCAGTGCCTCTGGAACCTCACTTTTCTTTAAAATATACATTCTCTCTATATCTGTCATGTTCCCCAGTCTGATTTTTCCTGTTCCTTGTGCTCTTCAGAGCCCAACACCCCCATTTGTGCACCTTGGCACGCTGTTTGACCTTGTCTCTTCAGCTGAAATGAAGTGAGGTGGGACGGCAGGAGGTCCCTCAACACCTCACCACTGTTCCATCCTCACAAGGAGGAGACCTACAGGCAGAACTGGGATAAATTCTTAAGGTGACCCATAAACACACCTGATAGGGCCTTGGGGAGGAGGAGAACCTTAGGAACCTCTAAGCTCAAAACTTTCTGTGCTATGGCCAGTGTTGGTACAGGCTCCCCTGGCCGGGTATGCTTGAATCTCACTTTTGTTCCCAGGTGATACAGGCTACATCCAAGAATATTTTCCTTTCACCCTTACTATTTAAAAAAAAGATGTGCTTTCCATGTCCAATCCCGCAGAACTAGGCCTCTGCTCATCTTCTTTTGGGCAGACCAGGGCTTCAGCTTGAAGGAGCTTCAAGATCCTGCAAGCTCCTGGGATTTGGGACAGTGCTACACTTATGAAACACCTTATTTATAAAGTGACAGCTTCACAGCCTTACACACAACTTCTTTTTTCTTTCACCATGGGTAGATCCAGAGGCAATAGGAGGACTTTCTCAGTGCTCAGTCCTTGGCACTTCCCACTGGACACCTTCCAAGTGCATGAAGTTTTTCAACACCATCAGATTGCAAGCAATAGTTTATAATTCAACAAGCTTTTTTTTTTTTTTTTAACATGATCCATATCCCTGTGATCCACACGCTGCACTATCAAAGCCAAAGGGAATTTTGGCATCAAATTGAATATGGTCATGGTACTGGCAGCTCCTTTTGGCCCACCAGTGGACATTTCTCACAGATCTTCATGGCTAAAGCATGGTCCTTTCCTTTCCTTTGCCAAGTCCCTTGTGTTGTGCTGGAAACATTCTCACATAACAGATATTCCTGTCTGCAGCTGGCTGAAGACAGAGCCAATGTACTTTCCTAAGGACTATGCCACCAAGAGAAGTCTTTTCTCCTGTCTGAAGTTGCTGCTTAGTCTAGTTCAGCCTAGAGAGATCACGTGAGGATCCCATGTCTCTGTCACCCCTGCTTGGGAAATATCCCAATGTGCTTGGGAAATATGCCAATTTAATCCTATAAAAGCCCTACTCTTCCATTTGAAAAGTCACAGTCCTTCATGGGAGTGTGGGCTGTGCAACACAAGGGTCTGACTTGCTCCTTGCCAGCTTACTGGCAGTTTGTACCTGGGAAGAAGAAACTGCTCCTTGAGAGTCCGTCTGATCCCTCCCAGGATTTTCCTGTTACACATTGAGGATCTAGGATTCCTCCTGCTGTAATGGGCTTTAATGCAGGGAAAAGCTCAGAAAACATTATGCACTTGCCACAGAGTATCAATAATATCACATCACTTATTCACTACACTGGTGGTTTTTCACTGACCTTCTGCAGACCTCTGTGAGACACGGGCTACTTTGAACAGTAAAACAGAGACAAGTAAGGAAGGCATGTTTGCAGCAACGTCCAAATGTGACACTGGAAATGGATCTGGCACCTCCACCAAGAAAAGAATCCTCAAAAACTGTTTTCTATCCAGAATTGATAGAGGACAAGCAGCAGGATGGCCGTATTGGTTCTCCCAAGCCTTGCAAAGTCCAAATCTCAAACATGACATCTCCAAAGACTGTGGCATCATTCATACATCAGCTTTCCTGCCAGAGAAAGCATAACTTACAGCTGCTTTTGTGGTGACTACCAGGTGCTGGGTGAAGCTTCTTCAATTAATTTCATATTGGTCACAAGGATGCACCTTCAGGTGTTTCACAAGGTGTTTCCAAGTGGGGACAAAAAACATTAGATTGAGGTTGGATATTAGGGAAAATTTCTGCATGGAAAGGGTTGTAAAACATGGAAGCAGGTTGCCCAGGGCAGTGGTGGATCCCTCATCATTGGAGGGGTTTAAAAGCTGTGTGGATGTGGCACTGGGGGACATGGGTCAGTGGTGGCCTTGGCAGCGCTGGGGGAATGGTTGGATTTAACGATCTTACGAGTTTTTTCCAACCAAAACCATTCTATGATTCCATAAGAATCAGCACCAAAACTCAAGAAACCACACAACTCCTGGATATGCTTTCATATGTCAAGTGACCAACCCCAAAGACATTGCTTAGTGGGATGTCCTGGGTCATGTTGCCCCTCCTCACTACAGTTTTTTCAGCTGCTTTCTAATCTCCTTGATGCCTTTGCAGCTGGCAGAATCAGGCCTGCGATGGGCTCAGCTCCAGAAGCTGGAAAGGGTCTGAGATAGTGGCCACCAAGATTGGAATGGGCAGTGAGCAGAACAGGGCATGACAGGAAAACTGCAGATGCATTTAGTGATTACAAAGCTGGAAGGAGACACCAAACTGCTTGCCACCAGAGAGATGGTAATTTTAGCAACTAGCACATCCCCCATGTCTCTGCCAGCTCCGTTCTCTGCCCAGGACTCCTGCCCACTACCATCAGCACCACAGCCACAAGCATCCTCTGCCTTCAAAGTGGCTTTGAAATCACAGAGGGACTCTACAGGAGCCCTAGGATGCAAAACGAGGTCTCCCAAGCTACAAATGGTTTTAGACATCCTGAATGGCATTCACACATAGCTAAAGAAGATTTAGGTAAGATATCAGCAAGGATTTCTTCCTTTGTGAGGGTGGTGAGGCCCTGGCACAGGTTGCCTAGAGAAGCTGTGGCTGCCCCTGGATCCCTGGAAGTGTCCCAGGTCAGGTTGTATCGAGCTTGGAGCACACTGGGCTAGTAGAAGGTGTCCCTGCCCATGGCAGGAGGTTGGAATGAAATGGTGTCTGAAGTCCCTTCCAACCCAAGCCATTCTATGATTGTGTGATACTGCTCTTTGCCCGCTTCATTTACACCCATGTACAAGATGCTAAAGGCACATGGGGTCCTTCCTCTTGCCTGCACCTCTGCTGGGATTGCAGACAACCCAGTGAGCCAGGATCTCTCAAGCCTGTCTTTCCCAAAACCAAGTCATCAGACATCTGTGACTCTGTGCTTGGCAGCCTCAACCTTTCTCTCGTTATCACTGCCAGAAATTATTCATTTAACATCCCTGGCCTTCTGCCAGCAAAAGCGCGGTGCGAGGAGCAGAACCATCTCCTCCGCTCCTCCTGTGAACCAAAGCAACAAAAACGAGGCTCTTACTCAAGCAAATTAAAAAAAAAAAAAATTCCCACCAGCTAAGAAAAGCTGGAGGTTAATATAAATTCCATGGGTTTGAGGGGGAAATGGAGCTGCATTCAAAGACTCGATGGCTAACCACGCTTCCTCAGTCTGGCAACTGCCCGCTCCCCCGGCAGAGTTATTGAGGAAGTTAGATGAGTGCTGTATTTGTTCCAGCTGCAGATTTCCCTTAACCCCTGGTAGTGGTGTTTTCAAAAAACACGGATCTTGTTTTCTTGATGGCAGTTTTTCATTTTTGTGCGTGCCACGGCTACAGTTATTAGCTTTAAGTGCTGTCATTTGTAGATTAAAACTGAAGAAAAAAAACCCCATTGCCATTCTAAGAAGTCCAGGCTGGATGAGCAAAACGGGGGATTAGAAGAAGGCTTTCAGGAATTAGCTTGGAACAGGAAAGAAGAAGATAAAGCCATTATAAAAGCTTCTGCTAATACAGGAGTCTTTTTTGTTGTGTTAATGCAGCCACACAAATTCCTATGAAGATTTATTAGTCAGGTCATAGAATCTGCTCTCCTTCCTTCTTTGATGATAGAATCAACAATATTTTCCTCGACTAATATGCTCCTTTCTCTCAACAGGGAGGAAATAAATTACATACTTTTCCAAGACTGTGCTTGGGATGCACAGAAGGCTACAGGTGAGGCTGATGCCTTCAGACCAGAGGAACAGATGCTGAAATTCAGATACCTGTTTAGAGGCCGCACTGTTTGGATGCTCCCTGCAAGGTGAGCACAGCCTCAGGTCTGTGGTACCCAACACTTGATGGAGCTGGGATACACAGGAACTGGGATACACAGGACCCCTTCCAGCATCCCAGACCTGCACAACACCCACTGTCCCATGGAACTTCAGTCCAGCAAAGCACTTACTTTATGCGATTCTGCTCCTAAGTCTACTATTTGCCTTGGCCTGCAGCCAGCCGAGCACTTAGGCACATGCTTAAACTTAAGCACAAGAGTAAACAGATTGAAGTCAGAGGGACTTAAAATTAAGCACATATTTCAAGGATTTGCTGGATAAGGGCCTTAACCCTGGTGTGCAGCATTTAGCTGGGATGATTCCCAGCTGATTAGCTCCCCCTTTTCCTCGACCTCCCCTCCACTGGACCGGGAAACAAACGGTTTCTGTTTTGCTACTATGCTAAAGGCCTGGCTTTAAAGAAACCTTGTCAAGCCTCCAGGCAAGCATGTCTTTCTTTAATTATACCTGCCTGTGAAATACCTTCCAGAAATCCCCACCCAAACAAAGCCTGAGGAAAGGAAATAACGGAAATTCTTGATGGTTTCCACGGGGGAAGCGATCCTAACCAGTGAGACGAGGCGCACGTAAGATGAGGCTGATGACTGTTCCTACTGTACACAGCTCCCAGCACAGGGAGACTCCTAAAAGCTCCAGCAGAAACTCCCAGCTACCTCAGCCCTCATCACCCAGGGCAGGATGCTCCCTGAACCTGTCCCCTGGACGTGTCTTTCTGAACACGTAAAGATCTGAAAATCTATTTGGTGACCACACAGGGGAAGAAGAGAGACGTGGAAACACAAAATCCATGAAACCACCCCAGCAAACTGCAGCACCCAATGGGGAATCTTTCAAGATGCCAAATAGCTTCCGAAGGGCTGGAAGTCACTTGCAGGACTGGGGTATGTTTTGCCATTCTACGCCCTTTCATATGAGCTTTTAAACTTTGTTTTGATTGCATCTACCCATGGCAGGACCTTGGTGGCTGTGGGTAGGTAGGCAGGTCTGGCAGAGTGAAAGTCCTCTTGGCAAACAGGCAGCCACTCCAAACATTCATCACAGGCAAGTCTTCGACAGAACAGAAAAGCAAAAGATGAGAAAACTGGACAGAGCAGACGGACATTTTCTGTGGATTTCTTCAGAAACAGGACTGCTCCCATCAAGGAGCACCAACTTGCTTGGACTTGAGAGTGGACTAAGGGACCATCACCAAGTCCCACTCTCATCCCTTACCTGTTCCCCTATAATTCACTTCTAACCATGCCCTGCTGCATTACTCTCTGCTCCTGAACAGTCAGTCATTCCCACCAGGACTTCAACTTCTGATTTACTCGTGCTAAACATAGCAAAGGCACGAAATGAGGAAGTGCCTTTGGATAAGCAAGATGCCTGTGAAAGATGCCTGGATTCCTCCATCCAAACTGCAAATCACTCTAGGTGACCATGCAGAAAGACATGTGCTGTCCAAACATCTTGTCTTTTAATACAACCTCATGTCAGGAAAATTACTTTAGATCTCCCAGAAGAGCACAGCCACCAGTTGCTGCACTACAGCCTTGCCCTTCCTGAACCAACAACTCCCAGAGTTTGAAGAATAAATTCAAGTTCTGCCTTGTATGCAAATCATGCCAGGAAAAGATGCAGCAAGTAGAAGCCAAACAAGGCAGTTTTCTTCTCCTTCAGACAGGAATGTCAGGATGATCAAGTAGTCCCAGAACTCCGCCTCTAACTCAGCAGGTTCCCAGCCTTAGGTACACTTGCAACCCTTGGAGCTACTTGAATTTTGTGGCCTCGCTGGCCACGGGCAGCTGGGTCTTTTGGAATATAAGCAAAGGAGCAGAACCTTGTAATTCTGTCACACTTCACCTGCCCTCCACTGAGGTTAACAAAGCCAATATAATTATCACTTATACTTGGAAGCACCACCAAAATCCTGGAGCTAAACTCTGTGTGCAGAGATCAGAGAGCTGCTCCAGCACCAGGAGAAAAGGCTGAAAGAAGAACCTGCACCTTTCTTGCTTTTACCTTCAAACACGGGCATTAGTCATAAAAGAAAAGTTTAAATAACAAATCTGTTGGCCTAAGCACTTACAAATGGAACTACAAATGGTTTTCCTTTCAGGTAAAGGGAAGTGCGTAGAGTGTCTAGTCCCAACACTTTGGCACTGCAAGAGGGATGGGGGTGAGGCCCTGAATTCCACCCTGGTCATGCGTGTTCTCGCCATTCCCTCAGAATTCCAGGCAAGACATGGGACAACTCTCCCTCACCTCTGACAGGCTTTCATGACCATGTTTGGTCTCGCTTCAGCTCTTGGGGCACTTGCAGGAGAAGAGGAGTTTCCACCTGCCCGCCCTGACGAGGCGGGCGAGGGGAAAGAGGAGCCGGCGCGGCGCTCCTCGGATCATGTCAGGTCGCACGTACGTTTGAAATCGGCCACCGCGTTCTCGGCGGCCAGGAGCAATCTCGCGGCGGCTGCTTCCTCCGCTGCTCGCAGAGCTGATCCTCAGGAAAGCTCTGCAGTGCGAGGAAATCCTGGCCATCGCCAGCGAAGCGTTATCGAGGAGATAATAACAGCAGGAACTGCCTTTACGGCGAGATCGGCACCGCCATCCACGCGGCCGCGCGGTGCCAAGGGCCAGCGAGCCGGGACGCGGCCAGGCGAGGTCATGCATGCTGCTAGATGGTTAATTGTGTCAAAAGACAAAAAAAAAAAAAAAAAAAAAAAAAAAAAAGCTGGTTCCTACAACTTCATGAGCATGATACGCTCTCCCTCTGGCAAATGCATCAGGTTTTCAGTGTATGATGTGGCTTCCTGCGTTGAACTCGACTTCTCTTAGGAGGCCACAGGTCCCACCTTCTCCTTTGGGAGGAGATACCATCTAGCCTGGCAGATGCCACCTGGAAAGACAATCACTATTCATGGTGGCAGAATCTAGCATGGACTGCAAGTTTTGTGACTGCTCTGGATTCACGAGAAATATCAGAGAAACCACAGCAGCCCTCTGACCAGCAGACCTCCTTCCTGAAAGATGCAGGAGGCCTTCATGACAGACAGGACTGGTGGGCACATTGGTATGGCCCCACAGCACCTCTTGAAGACATTTTACCTTAGGGATTGCTGGCTCAGACCTTCATGGTTTGTGATATACTTCTCAGGAGTAAGTAATTAAAAGTGCTGGCTTGAAAAAGCGAGTGCTGCCAGGTGGTGGTGAATCCCTGGAACAAGCACAACATGTCCAGCAGCTGGGTCTCTTCCAACCCCATCCCTGCTGGATACTGCACACCTGCAGCACACAGGCTTTGCACCTGCACTACGGGAGCAGCAGAAATTCCCCCTCTTGGACATGCCAAGAAATGGAGGAGGTGCAGGGCTGGTGGGACATGAGAATTCACCTTCCCTGGGTGTGGATTTGGCCACATGTTGAGCAAGTGGGGAAGATGCTGCTGTGGCATTGAAGGAGCACCTAGGCAGGGTAAGGGGATGGGTTTCCCCCTACCATGAGAAACACCCACCCACTGGTAACTTCTCCAGCCATAACACTGCACCAGAAATAGAACTCCTCTGAGATTTCATTTTTGTTTTCTCTTTCTTCTTTTTTTTTCCTTTTTGCAGGATTACTGACTTCGCAGAGTCTCTCTTTAATGTCACATGTGTGGCTCAGGTCCCTCAGGCCCCAGCAGAAACAGCCTGGGATATTTGCACAGACCCCTCACAATGGAAGGAAGAGGGTGTAGGAGGGAGGATCAGGCTGCTGACCCCTTTATTGTTCTTGGGCCAGAAGAAAGCTTCCTCCTGGCTTAAGAACCACGGCGCTGAAAAAGTTTTCCAGCCAAAACGAGTCAGATGGAGTCACTGGGTGGTGGTTTTTATTATTTTTTTTTTCTTTCTCCTTCCCCTGCCTCCCCCTTCGGTCAAGCGACGGGGAGTCACAGGGTTGTGCTCCATTCACAAAATACCTGCTGCACATCACGTAGTCCTTCCCCCCAACGGTGGGGAAAGGCGCTGTAACCCAAGCAAACGAAAATAAACCTTTTTTTTCTTCCTTTCTCTGCAGATTTGAAAAAAAAAAAAAAAAAAGGGAAGAAAGGACCCTGCTCCCAGACTGACGCCTCCAGCGTGCGCCCGCCGGGGAAGGGGTAGGCGGAGGGGGGAAACAAGACGACGATATGAAAGAAAACAAAAACAGCAAATTCTGCTCTGAAAGGATTAAATGGAGGTTTTCCAAAAAAACACCCCGCCATTATATAACGAGGCTTAGCTCGGAGTCACTGGGGTCACACGATGCAGCAGACTGGAAAAACCAAAGCGCAGTGTAGCCTTTTAATTGTTAAGCCAACCATAAAAAAAAAAAAAAAAAAAAAAAATAGAAAACCGATATTGTGATTGCATAAGACGAGGTGGCCACTCACAAACTGATGGTCGGGGTACTTTTTTACCCCCTTTGGTCTTTCTGGCTGAAGCACCATTTCAGTGTGAGCCTGACTCCTTGCCTTTGTGCTTATCGGGGTGGTGACCTGCTGTGCTGGGACGCTGCCGGCTCAGGGAGCGCACGGACCGCACCGCCCCCCGAAGCATTGAGGCACATGGGGCTGGCTTTGCTCTGACAGCAAAATGAAGCACCAGTGGAAACCTTATCACAACAATCCAGGTATCAAATCACACCACTGAGCTTCCAGATGAAAATCTGCATGCAAAGAGACGGTTTTTTAGCACGTTGGTTGCACCTAGGAGACCTGCCACCATCCACAGCCACCTGCCTAGTCCCCAGGCTCTCCATAATCTTCAGGCTGAGTTGGTTGTTACAACCACAGGCAATCCTGAAGCTTCTTCATCCCTGATGTCTCCCAGCACTGTCTACACCAGAGACAGACTCATACAATCATAGAACCATTTAGGTTGGAAAAGACTTCTCTAAGATCATCAAACCCAACTATTCCCCCAGCATTGTCCAGCCCACCACTGAGCCATGTCCCCAGATGCCACATCCACATGGCTTTTAAATCCCTCCAGGGTGGGGCCCTACCACTGCACTGGTCAATAACCCTTTCCATTAAGAAATTTTTCCTTAATATCCAACTAAACCTCCCTTGGTGCAACTTGAAGCTGTTTCCTCTTGTCCTGTTGCTCGTTACCTGGGAGAACAGACTGACTCTCCCCTCCAACACCCTCCTGCCAAGCAGCTCTAAGATCCTGGATACAGGGCTGAACAAGCTCCATGGGCAAGAGGGATGGGAACAACCCAAACAAGAAGAAAACTCTGGAAAACCAAACTTTAATTTAACCACAGACCCAATGGCTGGAGCAGCACAGCCACTGTTGTCATACTGTGGTGTGACCAGGGTGTCCAGCAGCAGCAGTGGGATGGTGCCATCAGGCTGGAAACCTGGAGATCATCCTCAACTCATGTTTTCCTTTGAATTACAAGGGCACATCTCGTGTGAAAGGTGTTTCACACTTGAATCTTAAAAACTGCCTTTGGTCTGAATTATTGCTGTGGAACAATCATGGAACAACAAGACAGGGTGTCTCATCTCTCCTGCTGCTCCTCCAAACCATGTACATGTAGCTACTCACCCCAAATATTCTCATTCTTATCTAGAAAATGTGCAGCAACCTAAACTTAAGGAATATGTATTTTTATATTTCCTTTGTGCAGAGCACCAAGAGGAAGGCTGGCCAGCTGAAGGCACACACATCCCACCAGCTTTAGGACATTGCTCACAGATGCATGATGGAGCAAATATCAGCAGTCCCTTCCCCAGAACTAACCAGCAGAAGCAATCCATATCTTCTGACACCTGCTTATTTTCTCCAGCCAAAGGGTTTTATTTTTCCCAGCCAAAGGGAAACAAACAGCTCCTATAACCTCACATATTTTCTTTCCGTTTGGACAGGGCACCTCAGAAGAATATACAATGAGAAACGAAATAATGAAACAACTCACAAAAGCAGGAAGAAATGAAGCTTTATCATTCTCTAGTGGTTTCTCTGCTCATACATTACAAGAACTATTTAAAAAAAAAAAAAAGAAGAAGAATGAAAAAGAAAGCAAGCTAACAATGAGGAGTTTCTCCACAACAGGAGGAACAGGACAAGCATAAAAAGGAATAAACCTGGGAGACATGGACACAGGGCCAGCATCGTGTGGCCAAAGGTGTGGAGACCACATTCCACTTGCTATTCCTTTTAGCCCAAATGAAATCAATCAAGCCCACCATCCAGCAAAGGCATGGATGAGGAGGCCACAGAGTTTTCTTTCACTAACCATGACAGCATGTGTACATTTGAGGACTTCCAGAGCCAGCAGGGAAGTTAATGGAGTATCCCTGGAAGTGTCCCAAGGTCAAGCTGGATGGGTCTCTGAGCAAACTGGTTTAGGGGAAGTTTTCCCTGCCCATGGCAGAGGAATTGGAACAATACAGTCTTTAAGGTCTCTTCCAACCCAAACCATTTAATGATCTTGAAAAAAACCCACCCACCAAAAGTACTTTTAAAATCATAAAATGAGGGACAATACAAACGTAGGACTAAAAGGACCTCTGGGTTACAGAGCTTGGTCTGCTACCACAGCGAGGACATCATTTAATCCCTTCATAAACAGTCTTTATTTTCCCTGTGGAAGAGACATCCAGGCGACATGTGCAGCAATAGATTTCCCACTTAAATGACAATCTTTGACCAAACCACCCTGCATTGCAATAAACACTTACCCTGCCACTAAATACCTATATTTACACCCGCAGCTATATATACATCTCTCCAAGCTGAATGGGATTCACTTACCTGCTGCCTCCGGGCAGGAAATTCGCATTTTAAGAACTTCTGGTCTCATTTATTGTATTGCTTTCTATTCCCACAACATCAGAGGAAAGGCAGCAGAAAAGGGTGGGGGAGCATCTTCTGGTTAAGAAGAAATTTATAAATGTGACAGGAAACATTAAACTCCTATTTTGTCGGACCAGGGACGAGGACATCCCCCATTAGCAGGATTTTTAGAGAGCGAGGTGTTTCTAGGCTCTCCAGGTTCCTCTGACAACGGGGATGTATGCACGTCTCCCTTTTCTGGTCCTCTGGTATGACTACTTTTTTTTTTTTTTTTTTTTTTTTGAGAAAATTCCTTCCTTCCCTTCATTTTATTAAAAATTCATCTCTTTTACAAAGAGCGGGGAAGGGGATTAGGGTGTGGAAATAGCCAAGCCAGCAGAAATAGCTGCTTGACCAAAGCGACACTGAATTTTTACTTGGGATCTTTAGAAATCTGGAATTTTTTTTTATTCCTCAACTGCTTTTAATAACATTTTAAAAATTTAACCATTCCTCCACATTACTTCCACGTTGCAGGAAAATATTCAGCAAATTCAAGGGAGTGCAGCAAAAACCCTCTCAGTTTTCTAATGACTCCCCTGAGAAAACAAGGGAGAAGAAAATGTAACATTATTGAGAAGTTAAAATTCAGGCAGGACTTAAGGGGTGTATTTTGGAGTCTATAGAAATGACTGGGGAAAACCAAAACAGGTTTGCTTTGGATATTATATAGCTGCATAAAAGCAAACCTTTCTGAAAGGGAAGTCAGCTGTAAAGCTGGGAAAAATCCAAGTAGCTCCCTGGTGTGTTTAAGCCAGAGCATAATGTGGTGACATTTTTGAGCCTGAAATGCCTATTGAGCTGTTATTTATACCCCAGTACAATTCCCCTTGCCCAAACCAGTTAATTCCCCAGAAAACTGCAGTTCACAGGACTAAAACTACTTGTGGACTCCTTAAAAGTAAAACAGAGCATCTTTCTTCATCATCCTCCAGGAACAGCTCTCCCATACTCCTACTTCTTTGTGGTCCCTGGTCATGAACCCAAACCGCAGCACTTCCTATTGGTAAGCCCAGCCTAGTCCCAACATATCTTTGTGTCCACCCCTTGTCATGCCAACCTGAGGAAAAGCTGCAAAGCTGCTCACATCCCATTATTAATCTTATTTTGTGGTACAAACCAGTGGCTGGCAAACTGGGGCCTAAGGAACAGAGATAGTCCAGCAGTGGGCAACTCATGGTACCCATCTCTCTCCTCCTGAGGCTGGCATGTCCTTAACTTGGGATGGGAACAACAAGGTCGGTGGGGGACAGGGACAGGTGGAAATGTGGGTGTTCGGGAGAACCTCCTACCCCTGACAGGGCAGCAGCACCTCCAGAGAAAGGGACAACCCCTCAGCACATCTGGAACTGCTCTGGTGCAAGGAGCATCGCGCCAGACCGAGCCCTGCCGGAGCATCCCGTGGGAGATACATGGAGTTGAGCACTGTGTGGGCAAAGGTGGGATTTCCAGGGAGTCGTGAGATGGGACATGTCTAACCTCTAAGAAGCAGCTCCCCTCAGGGCTTTGGTAACTGAGGGGGTCACAGACACCTTCGGTTTTGACCTCATTCTGCTCAGAGCCAAAATGCAGCTCAACCAAATTCAGCCCCAGGTGCAGAGAAAGGCCTGCAGGTTTCCCCACGTTGCACATGCACTCCGAGCCCGAGGTGGTCACATCTGGATGGAGAGCAGCGTGACCTGGCACAGGAGGGTGAGAGACGCTGCAGAGTGGGGTTTCTGCTTGGCAAAAGCCTTTGGAAAAGCTTCATTTCCTCTGCCCGGAGCAGTGTTCCAGGGCCATGCGGCGAGGCCGCAGTGCCCTCTAGCGCTGCAAGGCTCCCCTCTGCCACCAAACACTGCCCAACTTCAGAGCTGCAGCATAAACCACCCTTTGTCCCTTCCACCTTCCCTCCCTGCTCATCCCAAACCCTGACTAGTCAATCCAGCTGGGGTGTGAGAACATTCCAGTGCCTCCTATCCTGGCAGGCACTGCAGCCTGGCCCTAATTCTGACCAGTGGACCAGGAGCAGCACCAGGAGCCACAACAAAACAGGATCTCTGTGCCCACCAGGTCGGGAAGACACCCCCAGGAATTATGAGTCAGCATTGCAATGTCTGCCTGACAGCCAGAAGAGTAACACCAGCCCTGAGAAGAGAGAGACCGCATAATTTTCCACAATCAGGAACCTGCTCTGAGCCGTAATAATGATAATAATAATAATGATGATAATAATAAAAATGAGAACAACAATTGTAATAATGATAAAGAGAAAAATAATAATGATAATAATAAAGTAATAATGAAAACACTGAAGTTCCTGGCCATTTCTCCAGTGTTTCGTTTATGCACTGAATAAGGCTATCAGGCTTATTCATAATAAGGCTGTGGTATTAGGAATTGGATATTAGGAAAGATTTCTTAATGGAAAGGACTGTCAGACTCTGGCACAGGCTGCCCAGGGCAGTAATGCAATTGCCATCCCTGGAGGGATTTAAATGCCATGTTGATGTGGCACTTGAGGACATGGGTCAGTGGTGGCCTTGGCAGTGGTGAGGGAATGGTTGGACTCAGTGATCTTATGGGTCTTTTCCAACTTCAATATTTCTCCAATTCTGTGGTATGAAAGACCATCATAATCTGAAAAACCCACTAGAAGATCTTCCCTTTCCTGCACATCTGATAAAACCTTCAGGGTTTATAATCTTCAGGGATCATAGGGACTGTGCTCTGTCAAGAGAGCCCAGGCTCATGGGAACCTGTGAGGTGATGGGACATTCACAGTCTTGGTCCAGCCCTCTCCAGCGCTCTGGAGATCTCCATGGCCTCGTCTGCCTTCCTTGGCAATGGTGGCCTTAACTCTACCATGGGAGTGATGCTGCAGGTGACCACAGCAGTTTGCCCTCTCTGCCCCAGGTGATGGTCACTGTCAGCTGGGTTGAATTAAACAAAAAAAGGGCCACTGAAAGGCCATGTCTCGCTGGAAGCCATGGCAAACCAAAAGCTTTTTACTCAGGAGCAGAGCTCTGACTCCCAATACATTGTGACCTATACTCAAGTAAGTCTTGGCTCTTTGACAGGGACTTTCCACAGTGGTTTTAGCTGTTACTGTATTGGAAAGACCCTTGGGATATGGGCTTGTCAGGCAAGAAACCTTCTCTGAAGGCAGTGCTGTGCCCACACACTCTGGGCAGACTCCAGCAGGAAGTGGGGGCAGGGAGAAGTAATCCCCCCCTTTTGGGGCTCCTAGGGAGGCACCCCAACCTTTTCATAAGTGGTGAACACATAAAGGACACCAGGGTAGACCCCGTGAGTGACAGCAGGGACACAGAGCACAAGGGGCACACTCCGTATGGACCAGGCCACTCCCAGTGGGAGGGGATGCCAGGCAGAGGGATCAGCCCACCCCAGATCCACCAGCACAGAACAGCCTGCTAGGAGAGGGCCACACTGCCATGAGCTGTGAAAGAGGAGCAATCTGGTTTGCCTAAGGTGCTGGGTAAAATGAGAACTACCAAGCCTTGCAGTGTAGACAGAGCAGGCAAGAGAGGAGGTGGCAAGGTGACAGCTCCGTATGGTGATAGTAAATAACACCAAACCACCACAGACCTGTCTGTGGGCTCCAAAGAGACCTGTTCTCCTGCTGCCATCTCCCTGGAAAGATCAGTGATCTGCAGGGTCCAGGACCAAGCCCTCACACCAGTGCTGGACACCAATCTCCCCTCCTTGCCTGCAGAGTGACAGCAAAGGCGTTGCTTGCCCATAATCTATTCTCTCCCCCTGGACACCTGGGTTGGCTCTTATTTCTCTTTAGGAACCTTCCATATCTGACCAAACCCACATGTGAACTGGTCCATTTCTGCACCCTACAGAGATGACAGGGAAAGAACATGGGTACCTCATATGGGAATCATCCAGCCCTTCCTAGACCTCTCCACTGAGGTGCAACAAACCATGTCCCAGTGTGTCCATGCCTCACGTGGGGCAGGAATCCCAAGTGACCAGCACAGGTCCCACCTTTACTCCCACGATCTCCACACTGAACTGTAAGGTCTGACTTCAAAACACTTGTAGGTGAGAAGGAGTCTCAAGGAAAATAGCAAAGCTGCCTGTGGGTCCCTCAATTCAGGGTGGTTTTCTAGCACCAGGACAAAAGCAGCATAACATTAAGGCTAAAGGAAGAACCTGCAGCTTGCTTGCTTTTGCTTTCAAACACAGGCATGTGTAAAAAGGAAGAGTTTAAATAACAAATCTGTTTGCCTAAGCACCTATAGGCTGAACTACAAACCGGATCAGGAATCCTGGTGCTTCTAATCCTGTTTGGACAAAATCAGGAACATAGTGGTGCTAAGAGGAATGTGAACAACTTAGAGTCTGCCTTTCTCCTAAGGAGCTTCTCCCTTGTTTCTCTTCCAACAAGGAAGCTGGATGACGACTGCAGCCAGAAGAGAAACAAGCAGTTTATTGTAACAGCAAGCATATGACAAAAAGGGTCAAGAATCAGTAAGGAAACGGAAGGAGATGAGCTGAAGGCAGTAAGATGCCAAACCAAATGATATCAATGCCATCTTCCAAGTTTATCTCATTACAACAATAAAGCCCAATACGCCTTTCAGAAGTGCCACATTTCTACCTCCTAAAACACAAGACAAGGAGCAGCTGGGCAGTGAAAGCACATTCCCAGCATTCAAAGGAGGGCAAGCCCATTCTGAAGGCACAAGTCCAGCAAATTGAAAGCCAAACACTGCAATACACAAGTCCAGAGACCACTTGGGACATGTGCCAAAACTCTCTGCTTGTGTCTAGCAGGGTTTACAGCACACCCCTGCAACGTGCAGCCTCCTGTGTCCTTTGTGAGTTACAGCAATTCCACAGGAAGGAGCAGGGTGGATCTTGCTCAGAAAAGCTGTGACTGCCCCATCCCTGGAAGTGTCCAAGGCCAGGATGGACAGGGCTTGGAGTGACCTCGGAGAGTGGAAGGTGTCCCTACCCATGGCAGCGGGGTTGGAAGGGGCTGAGCCTCAAGTTCCCTTCCAACTCAAGCCATTCCATGATCCTGTGATCTTGCAGAACATGACCTCTTGGGTTATTTTCTCTGGTAAGTGTACATTTTGCCAAGGGCTCGCTTGCCAAGGACTCTGAAGACTAAATCTGGGACCAGAGTACTTGGATGTGACACATCCAAGCCTGAAAGTTCCCAAACGTTTGCCAAAGGGAGCAAAAGCAAAAGGCACTGACTCAGCCGTCCCTGTGACGTCCTCATGATGCCAAGGTGGTTATGTGGTCTCCTTCAGCAAAACAGCTGATGTGGAAATGGAGAGGATGATAAAGACTCTTTCTGCACCTGAGCTGCAACTCTCTATGCAGCAGATGCTCCCTGGTGTGCAGTAAAAAGCAGATCTTATGAATGGAGAACACTTACCTTCAAAACAGTCATTTTTGGCAGCACTCTGGTGAATTAGTGCCCAAATCCTACTGCAGATTCTTATGAGTAAGGAGAGATGAAGAGGTTATGGCTCATGAGCTGAGCCAAGGCAGTGACCTCATGAGCTCCTAGCCATGAAGCTTTCAAAAATAAAAACCTATTCACCAGTAAAAACAAGCACCTCAGATGGATTTTGAAAGGATAGGCCATGAGAAAGCTTCAAATTACGAGTTGTGGTGAAGGCATTGTGAAGCCTGTGCATGTCCACGAGATGGCAGAGCACACCATGCTGTGAGAGCATCCCCAAGGACTGGGATGCACGAATTCCAAACAAAAGAAGAGGATCTGGGGAAAGGTCGCTTGGGTTTATTTTGTTTTGTTTATTTTTCCACCTTTTAATTGCCAAATAGTCATAGGCTTTCCTTGCAATATTTTGTTAAAATACTATTGATAGATTCCAGCATAAAAACTCATGTATAGGGGGATATTAACACCCAGATATCCAGAACACTCTGTTCAATCCCCAGAAAACCAGAATATTCTGCTTGATTAGGGACATCTCTGCATGTCTCTGTAGGTACCCATTCAGACCTGGATGTACACTGGAGATTAGTTCTGGATTCATGCCCTGTGTCTATCACACCTTAACACCAAAGGCACACAAACCTCCAAGCAGCCTGCAAGCAAGACTCCCCACCTCTCTCAAACGTGGTGCTTTTAACCTTTCCATGGCTGCTGAAGAACACCCAGCAGCTAAAAACTTCCGAGTCATGCTGGAGGATGCTTGGACCACCCCAGTTGTGCTGGAGGATGCTTGGACTAGTTCAGTCACACTGGAGGATGCTCAGACTACCCCAGAGGAGCTAGAGGATGCTCAGATTGGCCCCTCCATCCGTGCATGCCTGCTGTAAGCACATGAGCTCTCAAACACAGACAGAACAGAGTTTATGCATCACCAGCCTGAAAAGCCTCTTCCTCAGGATGCAACACCCATGAACACAACAACCCCATGGGGTGAGGGATTTTCCTTTCACAGGCTCACACAAGGGAGTATCTCCCCTTATGCCCCCACCCCCACACTGCTCCACAGAGCCATTTAAAACAAGGGATGAGGAGCAGTAAAATCACTGTCAGCACTGCACGGTTGCATCCAAATCCAGTTAACAAAGATATGTCAGGATTAAACCAGCTGTCTGCAAGTATTTCACTTGTCCATGTTGAACAAGATAAACCCACACCCAGAGCCACCTGGGTCCTAGCTCCCACAGATATATATGACTGCCTCTACATGCCAAGGTAAGCATGTCTGCAAATTAATGCAGCGCTGCACGAGTCTGCCTGAGGCACAAACAAAGCATCAAATCCAGCATTCCCACTAGGTCTTCCAGCTTAGAGATGTCACACTAATAATTAAGCCAGATACTAATGTATATATTGGAATGAATTCATTGCATTCAATGTACTCTTAGGACATGATGAAATGATAACCAGACCAGGAGGACCTGGCTTATTTAACAGCTGTTGATTAAAACCCTATTGAAGGTAATCAGCTCCTCACACCAAAGATGGTTTGATTCTTCATTTCCAATTATTCCCCAGGGAAACTAACCTTATTTTACAGAATTAATGGGGTTTGTATCAGCTGAACCTGATGGTTTTTTTTTTTTTTTCCCTGTGACCTAAAGTCCAGACATACCAAACATGGAAGAGACTGAGCAGGAAGCAGCTGCAGGCAGTGCTCCTCCCTGTCAAAGTCAGCTGCCCTTCTCCACTCCTTCATGTACTCAGTGCCAAATAGCTCACCCAAAAGAAACAGTAAGGCAGATTGTCACATGGTCTGCAGGATGAGCAAAGCTTTTCCTCACATGATGTGTGAGCAAGAAGCCCGGCTGTTGGAATCCGAAATGCAAGGAACTCTCAGAACTTTGGGCCTGTAAGCCAAAGCTTAGAGTTAAACACAAGAATTGATTTGAGACCTTGGAAAAGGCTCCCAAACTTAAGTACTAAAAGCAAGAATGCAGATTTATAGTTTAAGGCAGAGACATGTTAAGCTAAGTAGAAGAAAGTTTAGAGTTTCAGAGTTTAAGATATAGAAAAAATAAAAGTAGTTACAGAGGTGAACAAGGAATTTAGAATGCACTACTGTAGGTTTGTGTGTCATAACATGATTGGCTAAGAAAGCTTACACTGTAGCATGAGTCCGTAAGATGAAATATTTAAGGATTAGGTCAAAAGCATAAATATCCTTGTTAGCAGTGTTTTATTAGTTAATAAATGCTTAAAAGGTCTTTTAACTAGAGGTCTTGTGACCTTCTGAACCATGCAGTGAAGCTGTGAGCTGAAACTCATCCTTCCTGCCTGTGTAAAAGATTAAAAAAAAAAAAAATCGCACCATCTAAAGTAAATCAGAGGTCCCATCTCTAATTCATTCAAAATTCCCACACCTGGTGAGCTCTTGGCTCAGCACTGGAAAGGGTAACACTACCACAGCACATGAGATATTTTTATCCTTGCCTCTGGAGGCAAAGAGGTTTCAGCAAAAACACACTGAGCATTGTCAGAAACTTGCCTAGCTCAGGCAACTCAGCTCCTTTGAGGACTAGGGCACTGTAAAATGGAAAACTATATGATGCTGACTAATTGACTTTTTCAACTTGTCTTCTGAACTCCTGGGTCTCATCCTGCTATTCCCCAACATCCAGGCTTCAGAGTCATTTAACCAGAACTGCCAAAACTGCAAAGAGAGATCTGGGGAAAGAACATGCTGGAGAAAACACACACATGGATTACCACTGCATATAAACATGGGCACTGCCCCAAAGGACCAATACCTGGGTCAGCACACAGGCACTGCTGGCTTCCTGGCAACAATTTATTTTGGAGCTGTCAGGAGGGGTTGATGCTTTCCAGAATCTCCTTTTCTTCAATATATGAGCCCTGTGCACATCCACATATATACATATATATATAGGTATATACTGCCCTCAGTGTATCACCTCCCAAAAAAGTCTGCGTGGTAACTGCCCATGCCCAGCACTAACACCTGAAACCACAGGAACAAATCTCCATCCCAACCCCTAAAGGACCACAGCCCAGGAACTTTCCTAGTCCTGATGAGGTTTCCTAAGGGAACACAAGGCAGGGAAGGTGCTGCTGCTGGTCCCCACCATGGCAGAGGCAGATATCCTCATCACCTACCTGCCACACTGGAAGGACTTTCTCTATGTCATTCAAGTTGATGCTGTCACCATCCTCGTATTTCCCCTTTCCAAGCCTGTAGCAAGAAGAAAACAAAACAAAAACACGTGAAAATTCATTGGAGATACAGTTAATTTTCTATTACAGCACAAGGGGAATATCAGTTGTCACTGCAAAGGCCTCTCATGGAAACAAAGAGGCTCTCTCTGGAGCAAGTGAGCTGTGCTTCCAAAACACTCCCACGCAAGCGTAAAGCTGTTAATACAAAATTAAATGCTTTGCTCAGTCCTCTCCACCTGCACCATCTGCCACAGCTTGCAAACACTTTTGGTAGTAGCAGCAGTGAGAAAAGCAAAGGCAGTTCTGAGCCCAGGGTGACTTGATTTCCGGACCAAGTAAAACTGAAAGCACAGCCCACCTGGACAGCAGAAATGAGAGCACAAAGAAAGTAATGAAAAACGTTTCCTTTGAAGCACTGCTCATTTGCTGGTCTCCACGGGAGCTGCAGCTCCCCCGATGAGAAAGGTGTTGAAAATCAGCAAACACACACCTCAGACAGGAAGCAGCAATCAATATAAATATAAACAGGCAATTTGAAAGACAAAGAAATTGGGATGAGAAGTCAAGCACTCACACATCATACACAGAACTGGAAGCTGAAGGACTTTCTTGGAATAAGAAAGAAAAAACAATCCAAAGATAATTACTAGTTGGATGCAAAGAGTTTGTGATGATACAGAAAAATAAAGAAATGGTCAATAATTATCATCCTTCTATGTCCACAAACAACAGAGATTATCTTTCTTTATTATGCAAGAGTGATACTTTTTTTTTTTTGTCAGTTAGAAGCAAGATATTGTTAACTAAGTTACAGTAGAGGCTTTGGTAGCAGATGACACAGGTAATCAGTGCCTAGAAGTTAGAGAAGTTAGATCTTGGTATTAGAGACAATGGGAGGAAAAAAATGAGAAAAATGGCATGTCCTGAAGTACCAGGCTCAAGAACCAGCAAGCTGAAGGAAAGCAATTTAATTAACCTTAATCAACTTGAGCATCCTGGTTTAGTAGAATGTATCTCTGACCATGCAGGGGTTTGGACTAGGTGATCTTGAAGATCCCTTCCAATCCGAACTATTCTGTGATTCTGCATTTATTGGAAATCAGAGGTGTTTTGACAATTGACTTTCCATCCTAGATGAAATGCTGACTTTGACTTACAAAGCGCGCATACGTATACAGAAACATACATCTGAAAAATATATTTATATATATGTATTTATACAGATGAGAAAAATCATGTCACACATCTGGGGCCAAACAATGCCAGCTGCAAGTGCAGAGCACAAGTGTATTGCAGGAAAAGGTCATCTGAAAAGGGTGGGGACCGTCCCAGGCTGAATTTCTGATGCTGAATTGTGGCAAAAAGGCAGGTGATGAAGAGGAGGCAGGGATTAGGGGGATGAAGGCAGTTTTCCTCCAGAGACGGCACAGATGAGCCCCAGCTACAGGACCACAGTCAGCACTGGCAGTCGTGTTTCAACGAGGCAGTAGAGAAATTCCTTAGAGTACCTGAAAAACTCAAGGGATACATGTGCTTGGGAGATACTTGGAATGAAGAGAAAATACCAGCTACAAAAGGATGTTTGATCTGGAAGAGTACAAGCAGAGCCAAGAGCTAGCACTGGAAATTAAAGCCAGATGAATTCAGGTCAGAAATACGGTACAGTTCCCTGCTTTTTCTTAACTGTTCCACTTGTGATTATTCAGCATGCCACCAAACAGCATCTTCCAATAAAAGCAGGTGTCTCCCTGGAGGAAAACGCTTCACCCAACCAAAAGTCACTTCAGGTCACACAACTGGATACAACTACATGGTCAGCCTTGGGCAACTGATCAGACTAAGGAATAAAATGGTTCTTTTAGTGTTGAAAACACACACTGAGCAGCACAGTCCTTTTTTTTTTTTCCCTATTATTTTTTTCACTGCACAGCTAAATTTTTTAAAAAATGGTTCCCATTCAAGCAAGAGGGGAAAATGCCTAGCTAGCAGGTGGAGATTCATAGAGCCTCAGCAAGCTGAATCTCAGCACAGATTCACCATGGAGAGCTAATGAATGCACAACACAGTCAGCTTTAGAAATTAAAAAATAATAACAATTTTGTCTTTTCTTGTGCTTCATCTGTCCTAGCCGGGTTACTTACATGGCATGCATTTTTGGGACATGCACCATTTTGTGCTGATAGCATCTGCTTAACTTTTCTGCAGATACACTAGTTTTTGCTCCACTTTTACAGCTGTAATATTTAGGAGTGATTAAATATCTCACCTCCACGCTGCCTCCTCTACCTGTTTGCAATGTGGGCATTCACAATACAGCAGGAACCAGAGGAAAAACACAACAACAACCCTGCTCCACCCTCCCTGCACATAGCAGCTGTCACTGACAGGATCACCTGGCAAGTGCCATCAGCCATGAAGCATATTATATCTTCTTTTACAGAGGAAGCACATTATATCTTATTTTACAGAGGGCCCCCCTTCATCTCCTTTTTCAAGCTCATCTGAAAAAATGGGATTGAACTTGACTAAGAGACTTAGTGACTTAGAAATTTAGTGATATATTGTTCCAAATGTTCTGAAAATTGCTCTTTACAAACCTGCAGTATACCTTACTTACAGAGCAGAAAAAAAGGTTGTCTGAGTCTTCCTGTCCCTGAATGGCAGAGGAGCCTACTGCAGATACTGAGCCTGGGCTGGTATGGGATTTCTGGCCTAGCTGGATGTTTCTAGTTGTTTCCAATCAACTGTTCTAATAACAATTCTAAACTTGCATTCTAAACAAGATGCGCAGACCAGGCATATGGCGCTGGCCAGTATTTTGGCAAAACCAAATTATCAGCAGAAAAAATGTCTCCAAAAGAAGATTTCCATCCCTGGAAACAACATGGCAGTGATGGAACATCAGCTGCAACCCCATCTTTTAGACCTGTTCTAATTTTTGTCCTTCCTCTATGCTCTGAGTGATAGCATGAGGAAAACTCGATCTAATCATGGAATTGTTATGGCTGGAAAAGACCTCTAGGAACACCAAATCCAAGCATTCCCTTGGCCCTGCCAAGGCCACTACTGACCAATGTCCCCAAGTGCCACATCCACATGGTTTTTAAATCTCTCCAGGGATGGTGACTCCACCCCTACCCTGGGCAGCCCCGCCAGGGCTGGACAGCCCTTTCCATGAAGAAACTGTTCCAATAACATCCAATCTACACCTCCCCTGATGCAATGTGAGGCCTTTACCTCTTATCCTGTCATTTGTTACAGGGGAGAAGAGCCCAAAGCCCACCTGGCTGCACCCTCCTGTCTGGAAGTGACTGTTTCTCCATCTGCAGAGAACCTGCAGGGAAATGGTGATATCCATCTAAGCAACACTGGTGAGCCACTTGGTGCCAGCACACATTTATTTGGTTTGACCAACTGACAGCCAGTAGGGAATCCAGAAATACCAGGGAAGCCTGTGGAGGCTGTCACAACCAAAGGGAGCTGTTGAATGTTTTCACAGTTTTATGAAACACATTGATGCTCTCTCCTTCCGTGAACTCTTGCTGGGAAGAACAGTGTCATTCACAGAAACTGTAACCAGGTCAGCACTAAGCCAGGATCTTTCCTCCAATACCCAGAGATGTTTAAATTTAGAACACCAGGATCTAGGAGACTTGGATCCAGAGTTATTTAAACACTCAGATCCATCAGGCAATGCAAAAATACAGAGAACAACTCCACTCCAGCTCAGAACTGGATGACAGAGGAGCCAGAGAGACTGATCATGGCATTCTCAAACTCCCTAAACAGTCCAGTGCCTCTTCCCATGTCCTCGATGTGAGGTGCCACCAAGCCAAAGTTCCTAGAGCAAGGGAGAAGTTAGAGACCTTCCTGGAGAGCACAGTATTGCAGACACAGCACTCACCCTTCTCTGTCTATGTGAGGCAATGGGTGTTTGGAGGTGTTCCGCAGCTTCCTGTGAAACTGGGTGAAATCTAGTTTTTCAGGCTGCAAGTCCCACGTTGCACCACTAGGAGAGAAAAACAGGGAAAAACAGAGAAAGGAAGTCCACTACTAATTAAACACCACTGAGCTGAAGAGCAGAGGGCACATTGGAGCCTGCAGGCAAGGAAAGCTGGCATTTCTGGAAGCACCACTCCCTACTCCCTGCTGCAGAGCACGTGGATGTGAGCCTCCAACCTTCACACTGATGCATCTCTTTTCATTTTTTCTTGTTTTTTTAGGTATGCTGAGCTCTTGAGCCTTGATCTAAGCCTCTAATTTTGATACAGAAGACACCCTGCAAAATATACTCGCTCTCTGCACCAAGAGGGTATTGCAACAGGTCCATGAAATGATGTTTTCTCTGATCCTGCACAACCTGTCTGCTCCAGTGACTCAACACCTGCACAATATGCATAAAACTGGACAGGAAGGATATTTCACTGCTTTCACTGAGACAGCAGCTGAAGAGTTCTTCCCAGCAGCTAAGAAGCCAACACATAATGGTACCTCAAACTAATGGGAAAGTAAAATCCTACAGCGGCAGCTCAGAGTTGACTCAAGTCTTGCCTGTGCAGCTCTGGGGTGACTACAAGTAATTGTACTGGTACTGGTTTCAGGTGTTTGGACTGCAAACCCATCCAGTGGCCTCTCCAAAGAACACATTTATTTAAAGGGATGCTTTAAATAGATTGTCCTTGGTGCCACAGGCTAAGTGGGGATGGGGAGGAGGAGGAGCAGTGATGTCAGTACTACCAGGATACTCTCTGGTGCCTGAGTACCAGCAGGATGGACATACCAGTGAGGGCTAAGGCAAGGCATAGTCCATCTTAAGAGTCCAACTTTCTCTTAAAGCATTTTAAAACCAGCTTACCTGAAGGAGTCAAAGGTGTTGGCAGCCCAGATGTCTGTGCCCAGCATGTCAAGGTTGCTCTCCTTGTTGCCATTCTAGGAGAGATGGAAAGGTGGTTACTTGTCGGGAGGCACATGGAGCTATCCTGACCAGGGCACAGCCTCTCCCACCAGCCACGGAGGCGTCTTGGCTCTGCACAAGGGATCCTGTGTTCCTGTGTGAATCCATGCAATGCAGAGACCCCTCTCCTGCTGCAGAAATGCACCGTGAAGGCAAGGAGTGACAGTTTCAGCCTCGGGGACACAGTGCTGTGCACAACATGGAGCAGACAATGCACAAGCTCAGCTCTGACTCCAGCCCTGTCCTCCTGCCCCATGTCCACAACTACAATCCACCAAGGTCCAGGGGGCAGGCCGAGATTCACAGAAATCACAGAATCATTTAGGTTGGAAAAGATCTCCAAGATCGAGTCTAACCTGTGCCCGATCCTCCTTTGTCACCCAGCCCAGAGCACTTGAACACTTGAACATTTCCAGGGATGAGGACTCCATCAATGCCCTGGGCAGCCTGTTCCAATGCTTAACAATCTTTTCTGTGACAAAATTCCTCCTGATGCCAAATCTGAGCCTGCCCTGGCCCAGCCTGAGGCCGTTCCCTCTCCTCCTGTCCCTGTTCCCTGGAGCAGAGCCCGACCCCCCCGGCTGCCCCCTCCTGTCAGGAGCTGTGCAGAGCCACAAGGTCCCCCCTGAGCCTCCTTTTCTCCAGGCTGAGCCCCTTCCCAGCTCCCTCAGCCTCTCCTGGGGCTCCAGCCCCTTCCCAGCTCCGTTCCCTGCCCTGGACACGCTCCAGCCCCTCAGTGTCTCTCTTGTCCTGAGGGCCCAGAGCTGTCCCCAGCACTGGAGGCGCCTCAGCAGTGCCAGCACAGGGACGGGCACTGCCCTGGGGCTGTGTCACAGCCTGGCTGGGACAGCCCAGGGGCCACTGGCATCTTGCCCACCTGGGCACCCTGGGCTCATGTCCAGCTACTGGTATCAGCCCCCCCAGGGCTCTTCCCCATGGGCATTATAAGAAATCTCCAGCCAGCTGCGAAACACCTTGAATTTTCCTGTGCAGTCAGCTGCTTTTGTCAAAGTGGACAACTCAAAGCACGAGCATCTAAAGCAAAGTTAAGTTATTTAAAGCCCCTTCACAGTCATCAGCCCTCACATGTCCTTCCTGCACAAAGAGGGCTGCCCCCTCCACCCTTTACAGGTGAAGTATAGCAGGTTGGATTTTGCCATTCAAGACCATTTAAGAAATCAGACTTGACTTCGTCTGGATGGACTGAATGCATTGCACATAAGGAGTCCATATTAACAAATTTTCCCCTCAACATTTCTTATTCAGATTACTCACAATCTTGTACATATTCAGATTATTTAAGCAACTCAATCCAAATGGTCCCACCCTGGCAAAACACATGCTAGAGAAAGTGGATTCTCTTTCCCGTCATATAACTTCTGTCATTTTCAAGTATTATTAATATTAACCAAGACATTAGAAACTCATAAAAAATGTGACCATTTCTTAATGAAGTCCCAGAGCTCAATCTGCTCACAAATTGAGCAACGCTTTCCCAACCAATGTCAGGGACACATGTCCTTAGTGAACAGATGGTTACACTGTGCAGTCATTTCCAGCACAACCAATTTAGACACCAGAAACTCCAAACACAGACACACTGCTCCCTTTTTTAGTCTCCTCTAAGGGGTTTATGGATTATGATTTTAACCCCTGGGGATCTGTAAGTTGACACGTCTCTGCTCAGAAACAAATTACCAGAAATACCTAACTCCCGTGCTAAGTCACAGAAGATGAGCTTTTTATTTTAGGCAAATCTAAGCACGATTTTCTCCCACCAAGGAGAAGAATTAGTTTCTTAAATCCTTACAAGCATCCAAATGCAGTATAATGGAAGCACACATGTGCAGGTTATCATAGCTGACACACGAAGAAGAGGCAAATCCATTTCAGGGGGCGAGGCGGTCAAGCAGGTCCAAGGCAGCAATTGGACACTCTCATCCAAACCTGGTCCTCCTAGAAGATGTCCCCAGAACCTCTTGGAGACACTCCAAGCATCAGCCAGACTCCACAAAGACGGCGCCAGGGCCCAGTGATAACACACCTTGTCATTAAGTCGTGAGTCACTGTGGCCATTTCAAGACACCCTTTTGGTCTTCTATGACCTGTCCTTAGAACCAGTCGCTGTGTCAGCTCACAGGACAAGGAGCAGCCTTGCAGCCCTGGGCTGCAGGGAGCTTACTAAAATGCTCATAATGCCAAGACTTAATAATAAGACTTCAAAAAGCCAGTTCTCAAATCCAGGTACAAAAAAAAAAAAAAAAAAAAATTAAAAATTGCGTGTATTTAAGAAAAGCAGTGACTTGCTGTCAGTCCCCCCAGGACTGCAATTATAACCATCAGCAATTTTAACACGAAGCTCCCAGTGACCCAACCCTCAGCTTTAGATAATCTTTTTCACTGAGAAGGAGTTAGTACCGCTGAAAATTAATTAATTCACTTGGAATGATAATTGAGAGACGCTTTCATGAGCGTACAAACAGTACTCTGAGAGATGAGTAAAGCAGATCCTACACACACTGTGGTTTAAATGTATGCCCACAACCTCTGTCCTCCTGCCCCTGTGAGCACAGATGACCTCCATCCACTGCTGCCCAGCCCCTGGAGCTGCCCACACAAACAGGGACGGGCCCACGTGGACTCTGGCTGTTTACCATGCATGCAACTTCAGCAAATTCCCCACAAAGTCAGCATTTGCATGCACGCAGCAGCTTTACAAAGCCCAGCTCAGCGTCCCACCTCTCGTTGCTCCTCATTACCATCCTCCAGACAACAAATACGAAATCATGCTCTTTGTTGCACAACTGCAACCCGGTTAAATCATCACTGCACACAGAACACCAAGTGGCCACTTGGGTCTCTGCTATAAATTCAGGGATTATCCTGCGCCATGTACTACTTAATCATTTTTCAGTTGTGAGCTTGAGGAGCTTCCCCCACTTTTCCTCCTTCTCAGCTGCCTACAACCCCTGGCTGCACTTTGGTAGAAAATGAAAAAAGATGAGATAGACACTGAACTGTCTGAAAGGGCTCTGATTCAGGGCTTCCTTGTTGAAAACTGCAAGTTTTTGTATGAAAAATACAGATAAAAATATAGAAATTTTGAGGAAGACAGTATTATCCCTGCTCAAAGAGGAAAGGATACGTTGAGCCTCATTCCCACCAGAAAGGACCATCACTTTCTAGATACAACCTGGTTCTGTGGGTCCTCTCCCACCACAGCATGGCTCAGAAGGAAAAGCTATTTCCTCAAGATCTTCAGGAGGATGAAATGGATGAATGGACCAGGACTTTGACCACTGGCTCCAAACCTCAGAGTCTGCCATCCACTTCTGGCACAACTGGTGCTCATGTGTGCATAAAGGAGAGAGATTCCAGGAGAATACAGGAGGACACAGGCTGACTGAATCTAACAGGAATGGTCCCTCATCTGAGTTCAAGGATGGACCTAAAGCCATATAAAAAGTTAATTCTTAGAGTCTTTTGCAGAGTAGGAAGATAACTTCCCATATAGCCCTGCAGACAGCTCACACAGAAAGCAGCTGGACTTAAGGTCACCATTTAACACCATCTATGTGCTGTCCACTCAGTTTTCAACGTCTAATGAAGACCTGCCAGCAAATAATTACAGACATCTCTTGATTTCCCACAACTGAAATACTCCAAGACTTCAAATACAGAAAAAATCCCCGATTTCCTTTGCACTGAACCAGCTGACTAGGGACTTCTTTCCCAAAGTTAAGGCAATCAGCACACCTCAGCGGGTCACACATCACGGGAGACTTAAAGAGGTCTTTGAAGTGTCCTTCCCAGCCGATATGCACCCATGCTTACGTGTGACACACACCACACACATGTCGTGAGAGGGATGCCTCCAAGAAGCAGCAAGCACGGGACACAGCTTCAGCACGTCACCACCAGGTATACCTTGGCTGATTGCCTGAACTGGCTGCTTCTCCTGTGGCTGCCAGACCTGGATCCAGAGCCCTGCCTGGAGCTCGACCCCGGCCGGGATCCTGTGCTCCCACTGCTGCTGTGATCCCAATCTTCATGAAAATAACAAACAGGTTGCTTTAGTCAAGGGCCACTCCGTCCCACACACTCCAAAACCACTGACCTGATGGAACAGGAGAGCTCCAGCTTCCAGGCTGCTCATGCCTGCACCTACAAAACCATGCCAATGACCAGCATCCTGATTGTGGGGCTTCCTCTGAACCCTTTAACATGTTCTATTTACACATTGCAAAGGGATGACACTGTGGGAGGCTCTGATGAGGATAAGATTTGGCCCTAGTGCTCTAGTCTATGCATGGGGAAAAATAACAGTTACCTTCTCTATCTTCATGAGTATTAACTATGCATGTTCATCAACCTCACATCCTCTAAAGCTGCTGAAGCGTATTTGGACGATGTCCTTAATAACACGCTTTAACTTTTGGTCAGCCCTGAATTGAGCAGGCAGTTGAACTGGATGATGGTTGGCACCTTCCAACTGAAATATTCTGTTTTATTCCATTCCATTCCATTCCATTCCATTCCATTCCATTCCATTCCATTCCATTCCATTCCATTTCCTTAATTCTCCTCCCAAGCCCAAATAAAATTCTTAAGTCAGTTTTCCCACCTCTCAGCCCACTGTTAGAGTCCAGTTATTCACATGGTTGAGGGCTCTTGTAGTTCACCAGGAGACACATTACACAAATTACTATTTTTGTCTCTTAAAGAGCTGTGCCTGATGTTCTCCTTTATTCTTTCACTTGTTGTGCTGTCAAGTAAACTGCAGGTTTCTTGTTCAGCCCTCAAGGCATAATGACTCATCTGAAAACCAGAATAACTCACCTGACTAGCTCTACCCAAACACCCCACAAGGTCCTTGGGGAGAAAAGTGGATATTGTCATGGCAATTGCTCCAAAAGCTTTGCTCAGAGGCCTGGGAAAGGCTTTTGAAGTCACCTAAAATGATTTAAACCCCATGATACCACAAAGTGCTGAATATTCAACTCTTCCAAGAACTCAGAAAATCTGGGAAATACAAAGGGAAGCCTGTATTTTAGGGCTGATGTGTGAGCTGACAACTTCAAGAGGGTTTCTCATGTCTCAGATATTCTCATGGGGCTACATGAGGTCCTGCAGACACTGCCATGGGCGAAGGCAAGGGCAGGGCCACCATGGCCTCCAAAGCCAAAAGGGTTCACCACTCAAAACTGCCTTTGAACACAACAGACAAGTCCAGGCCTTGGGCACAGGGCACAGACCAGGTCCCAGCTCCACCACTGCCACCTGACTTGGATGAGGCAGGAAGACAACTGCACAGCAGAACCTGAACTACCTAAGGTGATGCTACCCAGTGGTCCAGCAAGGACCTTGATGAACATGAAACATGGAAGTATTCACCCAACACAAGGAATTGGAAGCAAACCACTCCAGTGCGGGTTTCTGCATCGCTCCAGCTGGACATTCTCCACCCTACAAGCTAGTAAGTTTCAAGCAAGTTCAAATACATTGTGGTATTGACTTCAAAAGAGGCAATTACCTGGTTTTCAAGTTGTAGATAAATGAAATTGGAATGGTTGTGGTTGTTCCCACTGACAGTTAAAGCAGCTTCTTCCCTTCTAATCACACTCTGACCCAAATCTCCCAATGGCTGAGAAATACCAAATGGCACAAAAGGAGTTGTTCAACTGGCATGAAGGGATAAAAACCATGGTGGATGTCAGGCAGGCCACTTTAGCAAGGCCTGAGGAAGAGCCAACCTTGTAGACATCCTGAGAAGTGAGAAATACCTCCTTTGACATGGGAAAGATGTGCACCAGATGAAAAGGTGGTTGGGAGAAATGCACCTTCACTGCTTGATTGGATTAATTATATCCTACACACTGATCATCCTGTTCACACATACATACAAAATTTCTGTGACAAATGCTACAGGTCAGCACATGCACCCTTTGCTTCGAAAGACACACTGAAAATAAAAACTGCTCACTTATATTCAGTAGATGCATCTTTTAGGAGTGGTTTTCTGCAGACAAACCAAGATGTTGTAAATTCCAGAAATGCAGCTGTTGTGAGAAACGAGAATATTGGTACCACTGAGCATCAATGTCCACCAAGAAAAGCCACTGGATACAGCACAAACTAGTTAGATCACAATCACAGCTGATTTTAATAAACCAGCTTGTCTCCTGGCTCTAACTCATGGCCTGGGGCTTTTGCTCTGTTTACCTTCCTTACCTTTATCAAGCACTGATACAAATACTGAAAACCAAATCATTTTTAAAATAAAATTGCTACACTAAAAACTGTTGAAATGTCTGCTGAAGATGCAAATGGTCCAAACTTGAGTACTGCCTGAATACACTCATGTTCAAACTCACCAGCACAGTCAATCTCAGTATTTCCCCCAAATTCCTGACTAAGATTAACAACTTTTTACTGGTACCTTATTGAAGGGGATTGAAATCTCCAGAATGAAAACACAATCCCCATAAACAATCCCACACATTTCTGATGGCTTTGTGTTCCTGTAATAAAGCTGCTTCATGCTAAAATGGACCCTCTCTGCAGACCTTCTGTGGGAACTGGGCTGCTCACACCAACCTCATGGGTGATGCTCAAGGAGTGGGTGAGGGCATGCAAGGAAGTTCTTTAAAAAAAACACCCAAGCAGCAAAACCCCTTCACCAGCATCATTTCAAAGCCCATAAAAACCCATTCCCAGACTGCAGAGGCAGCTGGAGTCCAGCAGAAAGCCGTGGTTTGGCACTGGTGAGATGTGGCACTGCTCTTCCTCTACCTGTGTACATTCCACACACGGCTCCTGCTAAACAAACCCACCGTGCTGCAGGAACAGAACTGACTGCCACAGCTGACAAACACTGAAGAAACAGTTGTAATGGCACAAAGCTCTCCACCCCTTGGCTCCTGCTGACCCAATTCCCCATCATCTGGCCCCATTTCTCTGCCGTGCCCTTAAAAAACCAAGGGTCTCCCAGTCTCTCTCAGTTCCCCAAACTGAGAACTTGAACAAATCCTTGAACTCTGCTCACAGATCTTATTTGGGCTCCTCCATCTACCATTTGTGGTCTACACTCACCAGTAGGAGACGGGACCTCTGAGCCACACTTTGGGATTGGGAGGGAAAACGCCATCCCTCCAGAGACTGATTCCCAGAAGCTGCTCAAACCCATGCCAATCATTCCGGCCAAGCTCTGCACCTTCTTAGGAACTGCCAGGCTCATGAACATTACCACTGCCAGCAGCCCTCCTTTGGAAACCAGCTGTCAAATCTAACATTTGCATTTTAATTAGCAATAATCGTATGTTTCACTTACACTGCAATTTTCACCTTTGCAGCGAGCTCTTTGAGGCATGAACTAATTAATCCTGATGCCTTTGCCAGCTCAAGAGTTAATATTTTCTGCTGCTTCAGTGCAAGTTTGAAAATCCTATTTGCAGAAAAAGCAGATAAGTTTCCCCAGTGCAGAAGCCATAAATGGAAACGCAGTGATCACCTACGTGGTTGCTTTCAGTGAAGATAAGTATGGGTGAAGTGGGCTGTGCTGGTAGAGATGTAGATCAACCCTGGCAGCAGCACAAGTTTTAATTGTCCTGAAGATATGAGTGGATTCTGGATGGGATTCATGTTCAATCGTATGTAAAAATTTCAATATTCAATGTACAGCATTCATAGGTGGGTCAGAGGGAAAATAGCAGGCAGCTGGCAGAGTTCTGGACCCCAAAAACCTCTGAGATATTCCCCAGCGTAACAAGGGTCTCACATCTGCAGCCAGGAGACCCCTAGATCAAGTTGTGGGGTGTCCTTCAAATGGTTCCTCAACTTTGATCTTACTCCTGGTCAGAACAGAAAACAGCTATTGTATTAAAGGCCCTTTTTGAGGTTTTTCTGCAGTGGAGCTTTTTACACACCCAATTTGTGCTGCTGCCAAATCTTCCCGTTATGCAGAATTTTTGCACTGCGCTCCAAGTATCTCCCTAGACCTATTCCAGAAAAACCACTCCAATTTTACAAAGGAAAACCAAAGGCTTAATTATTTTAATAACTCAAAATACACCTTAAAAAAAAAAAGGCAGCAAAAAACCAATCATAAGATTACTCTAAATATCTTAGTAGGGTAGACTTTCTAGCTTCTTTCTTCTCAAAGTATTACATAAGGCTGTAAGAATATCAGAAACTGCTATAAAAATGTGATGCAGAAGCCTCAAACTCTTTGGCTCTGTTCCTTCCCTTCCCAGGTCTATGCCCACCTTCCCCCTTCCCCTCTCCAATCTGCAGAAGGGACACCAAACATTGCTTTGAGATCATCTTCTACCAAGGAAAGTAAGGTTTTATCTACACTTGTCTCATAATACAGGACCAAAGGACCTGATAGACTTGGAAGTAGGAGGTTATGCTTACAAGATCTTTCTGGACTACCTGGGAAAGGACCAAGTCTGTGTGGCTGCGTTTTTTGGACAACACTGGAAGAGCCATGCTAGCCAAGGATGTGCTAGATAGCTCATTTACACACAAGGATGAAGAGGAGGAACACTGAGGGCTCTCAGAATGGCCCTGAGAACTCCAGGTATGCTATGGAAACCCATCAGCAAAGCCCTGTGCCAGCCTCAGAGGAAATTCCCTGCCTAGAGCTCCAGCACTGACTGACCTACTCATCCAAATCTGGAAAGATGGACACCTCAAAGGTAAATCAAGTCTCACAAAAAATAAGAGTGTGGGAAGCTCTACAATGGGCAGACAGGCATCACCCGGTGTTCTCTACCCGAGTGGAAAATGAGGGTGACAAGATGTCCCCTCATGTGAGCCACTGGTGACACGAGGCCCAGAAGACACCCTCAGTAAGTAGCAGCAGTTCTCCAGAGCAGGCAGCAAAGCAGTGAAACGTTTCCCTCCCAGACCTCCTGACACCCAAGCAGGTGTCTGCTTCACATGAGGCACTGATGCTTCATGAGGCCAAGCCCAAACAAGCCCAGAGAAAAACAAACAAACAAACAAACAAACAAACAAAAACCAGAGAAAGCTACACCTATACATTAGCTGAATGACTTGATTTCTTTCTCAGCAGTCTGCTCCAACCATAACTGAGCAGGGCTCATGATTTAGTAGGCATTTACTAAATGAGGAAGCATCACCCAGCAATTACAGGCAGAAAAGTGACTGGTTTTCTCAGAGATGCTCTTTGCCCATGGGCAGGTCACCCCACTTAAAGTTCTACTCTCTTCCTCCACCAGGCAGGCAGCCATCAACATGTACTCACTGGCAAAGCCAGTGTCTCTGTCTCTTGCTTTCTCTTTCTCTTTTGGAAACACAAAATCAGTGTCTACAGCATCACCCAGCACCTACCTGCCCCAATAGATCCTCAGCATGGTGGGCAACAGACAACCTCAGCCAAGATTGTACAAGTGTACAAACTGGCCCTGGGCTACGACATGAGCTGGCCAACGAGATGAAGAACCCCAAGCATATTCCCCAAACATGGAACTGTTGGAGCAAGTCCAGAGGAAGACATGAGGTTGATAAAAGGACTGGAGTACCTCACCTGTAAAGACAGGCTGAGAAAGTTGGGGCTGTTCAGCCTGGAGAAGAGAAGGCTGTTGGAAGACCTCACAGCCCCTTCCAGGATCTGAAGGGAGCCTAAAGGGAAGCTGGAGAGGGACTCTGCATCAAGAACTATAGTGACAGGACAGGGAGTAATGGATACAAATTGAAAGAGGGGAAATTTAGACTGGATATTAAGAAGAATGTTTTTACTGTGAGGGTGGTGAGACACTGGCCCAGGCTGCTGAGGGAGGTTGTGGATGCCCCAGCCTTGGCAGTGCTCATAGCACATAAGGCCCTGAGCAACCTTCTAGTGGAAGGCATCCCTGCCTATGGCAGGTGGATGATTTTTAACATCCATTCCACTCCCTTAGCATTCTGTAATTTCCAAAAGTCCTTCCAGAGTCATCCCTCTTGTTTTCTTTCAGATCTGGGCCTAAGGATAGGCAACTCAAGTGAGACACAGGCTGTCCACCAGCACAGGGAAAACGAATTACAAATTTAGTCAAGAGACTCTGCCAATCCACTGTCTCTCCAGCCCTATCTGGTTAGCCAAGAATTTGGGGCATTACATGCTGCCTCCTGACGTCACTGGACTTAAGCCAGCAGGACAATTTCACTGCTGACTTCAGTTAATCTGGACCCAGTGACATGTCCCCTGTCCAAGACCATAATCCCTTCCCTTTTGCTTCTGCAGCATCCACCAGGGAGACTCTCCTGGTGGTTGATCCCAGGAAGTCAAGCAGCATTGATAGCTGCAAAAGAAAATTTTCTGGAACTGTGAAAAAAATCTGCACAGATAATTTGATTTTTCCACTGTCCATTAAAATTGAGCTCTTCTGTGCATTGCAATCTGCTGTTACCCAAGAGACAGCCTTCACACATTGTCCCACACCTCCTATTGCCTTTGCTTTGGCAACATGGCAGCTTTTCCATCCATGACTGCAAGACATGGACATGGAATGATTAGACCTTAAAGCTCATCTCATTCCATCCCCTGTCATGGGCAAGGACACCTTCCACTGTCCCAGGTTGCTCCAAGCCCTGTCCAGCCTGGCCTTGGACACTTCCAGGGATCCAGGGGCAGCCACAGCTGCTCTGGGCACCCTGGGCCAGGGCCTCACCACCCTCCCAGCCAGCAATTCCTTCCCAATATCCCATCTAACCCTGTCATTCCCAGTGGAAGCCATCCCCCTTGTCCCTCGAGGCCCTTGTCAGAACTCTCATGCCAGCACAGTCAGGGATGCTCTTTACTCCAGGCAGTCTGATCTCCAGCCAAGGCCCAAGAGTGCAAACCCACCACCCCACCCTGCCACCATGTGCTGCTGTTTCTGCTGCTTTAACAAACCCAGCCACGTCCTTCACCACCAGCTCAGGGAGGACAGGACAAGGGTGCTACAAGCAAGGTGCGGGACCATCAGGTGTGATCTACACACCCTGCCTGCTCCTTCACTGCTCAGCAGATCGGCAACACGACCATCGACTGCAGAAGCCTCCGAGGGCCCAACCCTGTACCAAGTTCCTGCTGCACCTGGCGGGGCATGGACACAAGCAGTGGAGTGAAAGCAAGTTCTGTTTTACTGCCAGCAACACAGGTTTTTCCTTGGTGATGAGGGGTGACAGCCAGCCACCATGGGGGAAATGAGGGACTTGGCCAGGAAGGAGGATTTTCAGCTCTCCATCTCCCACCGCCTGGAAAAGTGGCACAAACCCACAGGGTTGTTCTGGTTTTTGTTAATGCCTTTTACATAAGGGGAGCCTGGGATGGAGCTCCTGCCAGGCCTTTCATGTACCAAGAGCTCTGCTGGCTCCCTCAATATGCACCACACCAGATTTTTTTACTTAATGAATTGCTCTCAGAAATATATCAAAGAGCTTCCTACTTGCCACAGCCTCACAAGGGGAATGCAAATAAAGTATTATATAAAAACTTCCCACTGGCTCTTTTTGGGGAAGAAAAAAAATTCCAAACATAAAAGAGTTTAAAATTCTTCCATTATCTAAACCTTCCTCATTTATAGAGTCCGTAAGGTGCTCAAATAATATTTTGAGTACCTGGTCTTTGCCCCAGAGGTTCCCATGTGGTGAAGCCTGGCAAACTTTCTGGGGGTTTAGTGGAACATGGCCATACCATGCAGCAAACAGAGAGATCCCAGCAGGAAACAAGAATTACAGATGAGCTGCATATAATTGTGAGACCAGGATTTTCTCAGCACATGAGTTCACAAAATGCATCCCAGGAGATACCCCCATGAGCAGATCATCTCACACCCACCTGCCCACAGAACTGGAAAGACCAGGAGGTTTCAGGGGGAATTTTCTCTGTTTTTAAGCCACTGTTCTGTATGGGATGCCTATCTGCCAGCCTATGGGAACTGACTCTTAAGTCTCACACAGCTGCTAATACAGGTCTCACCAAGTAGTGCAAGAGCAGGACAAGCCTGTGGTGCTCTTTTCCAGAAACACCCAACACATCAGAAACCAGCAACTTAGGAATATCCTGGACTGCAGGTTGCATCAAGACACTTCATTTTTACCCTTATATTGTATTTTATTTAGAAATGGCTTTACTCCCCACATTTGTAAAACAACCAGTGGATGCTTATATACACACATACTATATAAAAATGCATAACACACACACACTAAAAAAAACCCAAAAAATCTTTCTTTTATTTTTCTAACCTTGCTGGATTGTACAGCCCAGAATTTCAAAGGCATCAAGTACTCAGGGATGCATAGGGGGATTTTCAGGCATGGGAAAGTCATCTTCTCTCTAGGCTTCCCTATAACCTTTAGGAAGCCAATTACTTCTGAAAAAGCAAGACTGGACTACTTTGTCTTCACAGAAAATGAACCACATGCTGAATATATTTCCAGGAATAACCTAGATTTCCATATAAATGCCCTTTCTGATGGCCACGTGAGGCATACCATGGTCACTGATACATAACCCACATTTTCACATTAGCTGAAGCCAGCAGAAATCTCACATCCAAGTATTTTTCAAGTATGACTGGCAACGCAGAGATCTCAGCTGGAAACACAATAGGAAAACTACCAATTCCATTTCCTGCCCAAAGCCCTCAAACACCTAAAAAATGGCAACAAAAAAATCCCATCTAAACAAAAAAAAAAAAAAAAAAAAAGCAAAACAAAAAAAAACCCCAACCCAAACAAAAAACAAAAAACCAAAACAAAACCAAAAAAACCAAAGCCAATGAAAACCAAACAAACTCAAAAAAAAACCCAAAAATAACACCCCCAAAACCCAACCCCTTCCTCCTTTGGGAAATAATTAGCTGGCTTCTTCCTTAGCAGGTTTGAAAAGTGATTGATAATTTTAATTCAAGACAAGCATCTTAGTAATGACTTTTTTTTTTTTTTTCTTTTTTTTTTAATATTGAATGATTTTAATGAAAACAGCCAGGAATGGCAATAAACTGCACTTGGTCCTCACTAGCAGCGTTTAACTCATATATCAGTGACAGTGAGAGAAATGCTTGCCTGGACAGAGGAACAATAGCTTGCAGCTCCTCTTTGGTGCCAAGGAAAATTTGTTACTCACAGTTAAAGGAAGCCAAACATGGAGAGAGATAATTACTAGCTCTGCTGCAGGCTGGGAGAGAGCCCAAACACAGGGTAAGCAGCTTGGGCATCAGCAAATGGTGTTTGTGTGTAGGAAAGGAGCTCCCTGTAGGAGGAGATCAAATACATTTAACTTCCAGGGAAAAAAAAAAAAAGCCAGCAAGAAAACAAAAAGAAAAAAAAAAAACAAAAAAAAAAACCAACCCCAAAAAAACCCCCCCCCCCCAAAAAAACCATGTAAGCTGAAACAAAAGAGTGCATGGCACCAGGCAGATGGAGGTTGTCAGGAAAGCAACACCCATGCATGACTCCTGCATCCTCCTGTGGTCCCCACCAGCCACTGGCACGTCAGCAGAGCCCTTGGCTGAAGAGCCAGGGTCCTTCTTCCTTAGGGAAAACCCCTGATCCACCCAAGGAAGCCCAATGGAGATGGCCAGCCTCCCAGTTGGACATCCAGCAGCTGTCTGCAGTGCTGGGAGGGACCTCATCCAGAACCTCATCCAGGTTCTGCTGCTGAATACTTTGAAGCAGATCACAGCTGTAATAAATTAAACCCACAATTCCATCTGGCACCTCCAGGAGCTCATCCAAAGCAGTGCCTCTCTTCAGCACACACCCTCCTACAAAACAACACCCTGCCTTTGCTGGGTGCAGGTGTTTTAAGAGGTGCTACCAGTATCCCATGGCCACGGTAGGGACGGGATGCCTAAGCCCCCATCCCTCACCCAAGAACATTCAGCATGGCTCCATGGGGGGAAGCTGTGCCCAAAATGAGAGCTGCAACATGCCCTGCTCAGACTGGCACAGCCTCTTTTACACCCTGCGAGGGGTTCCCAAATTCCCCCTCATGGATCCCACGCATGAGACTGCATCTGGAGGACATCAAGCAGAGCAAGAGAATGAAAGCCACCAACTTGAAGCCACTTCTCTGGGTGGGACATCCATCAGCCACAGCAATTGGAAATGCTGTTTCCCCTTCCTTCAGATGCCTAAATTTCACATCTCCTCAACAAGTGCTGCTCTCACAGAGCTGATGGTCTCATGGTGACACAGCAGCTCGTCAATCAGATGAGAATGATCAAACACAAGCCCCCACCCTACCCAACCCTCTTCCATGGGGGTACTCACATGAGGAGGGACAGCCACCTCCAGGAGTGCTTAGTAAAAACTCCTCACTCCTATTCACACCATGTCCAAGCACCAAAACTGACTCACACCTGGCTCCTGTCACTGCACGACCAACACAGGCTCTCAGCACGTGCAACTTTGCTTCTTGTGCCAGCTCACTCTCTCAGCTGTTAAATGCTCTTCCCTGTAACACCATCCTTGTGCTGCAGCACACAACAGAGAAGCCCAGCTACACAAAGATCCCTCATTCCAGCTACATCTCATGCTTCCAAGTCAGCTCTGGTGCTCCTAACAGCTTCCTCACACATGTGGCAATAAGTCTTCCAGAATAAATGTGACACTCCTTATCTTTCCCCCTTTAAGCTCCTGGTGAAAGCATCCATCTGCATATCAGGATGTTGCCCACCTCCCACGGTTTGGGCAGGAATGAGCTTTTGGATGCCAAGCAGAGGGACAAGTCTCCTTTTCCACAGGAGGAGGAAAGCTGGCAGCACCTCCCAGGCGAGGCAGTACCAGAAATAAAGGCAAAGGTCTGGGGAGGAGGAACTAAGCACAAACCCTACCTGGTTATGCTCGTGAGACGACGAGCCCTTCCCTCGGGATGGGGAACAGCTGCCATCAAGCTGCTCGCTGCAATCCGCCGTCCACTGCAAAAGGGATAAAAAAAGGGATTGTGTAAAATAATAGCTGGGCTGGGCAAAACTGCTGCGTCAGTCCACAGCGCACAGAAAACACCGTCCCGCCGCGGGCATCGCTGCACACGTGTGGCACCCCCTCCTTTTTGAGGATGATCCCAAAGGCTTTGGCTTGGGAATGCTCCACCCGCTGACAGTGGGTAGAGGGAAGAAGCAGGAACAACTGTAGGAAAGCATTTGATATGGTGCTCTGCAATAGAATCCAGCCCCAATACCTCCTTGCTGACTCTGACTGTGCTTGGAATCCCAGGTGGGTGATACACACTAGAGTGACTAGACTCTTTCACTCATATCCATGGAATTCTTCCATGGAAATTTGGAAAATCAAGGATAGATACATGCCCTGAGCAGCCAACACCCCGTGTTTTCATTTTAAACAAAACAGAAAATTAGTATGGAAGGTGTAGTTTGGCCCTTGCCATACGTGGCCACAGGGGATCAGCAGATTCTTAGGCCAGCTTGCTCCAAGGTTGGGCAGCAAGGTGCCTCCACCAAAAGAATTGAATTTGGTGTCATTTGTTGCCATTTTTTTTCACCTAAAAAATGTAGGGCTGCATCATACTGGTGAAAACAAACAAACAAAAAAAAAGCAATTTTCACTAGACAAACATGAAAGATGCTGCTTAATTCTAAAGTCATTTTGTCTTCAACAAAGAGGAGACTGACCAGCCCCACTTCTGAGGTCTTCCATGCTGGAAGCACTTGGTTGCTCCAGAGACACTCAAGGCTTGGTACCATCACCAAGGATGATGCACCAAGAAAATTAAAAGTCATTTCCATACAAACAACCACCTGAGAGGTCCCTGACAGGTATGGATGAGGCCACAAAATAAGAGTCACTACAGCTGCCCATGATCCCTGCCCTCATCAGAGAGCCCGTTCTAACTCACAGATGGGAGGATTTCAGTCATTGGAGTTGCTCATCTGCTGACCCCCCTGGACAGGCTCATGATGCCATCACTCTTCAGATCCTTTTACTTACCAGACGTATCCCTGCCTTCTTTAGTAATTTAGAGTGCAACCACATGCCTGGAAAGGTCTCTCAAGGTACAAGCTCACTCCTTATTATCTCCACAGCAAAATAAAATCACCTTTTTCCCTCTGATTTTCCTCTTTTTTCCTGGTAGGAGCAAGGTTGGGGACATCTCCATCATGGGCACAACCACATTTTGGGATTCTCTGAAGTGGTGATGGATTCAGCTTCCCTGGGAGCTGAGTGAGGAGGATGTGCCTTTCTTTCCTTCCCCCAGCAAGGAGAGCAGTTGTCCAGGGATGTGGCACCATCCAAGCAACTCACACACACATGACTGAATGGATTTATCCACTCTCAGACAGGGAAAACATCACAGCCATAAGGAAACAAACTGCAGAGAGATTAAGTAACTTGCCCAACATTAAAGATTTAGTTTCTGGCAGAACCTTGCAGTTAAAAACAATTTCCTTGGTCTCAGCTGAGTGCCTTTCCCTTAAATCCATCTTTCTCCCTCTAGCTCTCATTAATGAGGGAACGTGCCACCTTCCATCAGGCTGCCTTCCACCAGAGTTACTCCAGCCAGCTGCAGGATATGTGCCTGTTTATTCCTTGCTTTGCTAAGAACTGGTTAGGAAGAGAAAACCAGAAATAAAAATTTGTGATTATTTCTTATAGGTGGGAAAATGAAAAAAACCTTTGTGAGACAAGAGATAATTCCTTCTTACTGCATCCACTACGACATGGCTTGAAAAATGCAAGTGACTTAGAGTAAAAGCCCGTCCTCACTTTTTGTCCAATACACAGCCCTAGAAATACAAAATGTTGCATTTTGATGGAGTTTCACCATAAATCCTAATTAAACTTCTGCATCAATGGTCTGGGGTACAACCTCATTTAGCTGCTTCATTTGAGCTGCCTCTGTAAGTGGTTTAATTAAAAGGTTTAATGTTCAGAACTTTCATTACTACGAATTTTTCCTTCAGAATAAAACCCAGCCATCTTGAAAGAGAACACTCTCAGAACTAACATTAAAAACTCAGCAGCTTCTTTTTTCCAGGGTAAGCCATGAAGGAAAGCTAAAATGCCATTTCCACAACTGGAAGATGGATTTGGTTGTTGCAATCAAGGATCTTAATGCAAAAAATGTACACGGGCTGCCATGAATTTTTGTCCTTAAGATGCAGAGAAAGCCTGGGCTTATTGGCAGAGCCAGAAGAGGTTACACAACTTTATTTATTAATTTATTTCTAATTCAATACTACTTGTGAGCTTGACACATTAATAAGCAGAACTTGTCTGTTTGACCTGAAGCCCCTCTAAAGTGTCACTTCAAACACAGACATCTTCCAGCCTCGGGTTAATAAAATACATTTTGGATCACTAGATTTTTAAATATATTTTCTCCCACTTCTAAGGGCTTTGATCCTCAAATTGTAAAAGACCTCTTCACCAAAATCTATTCTTAAAAAGGTTCCTTTGTTTGGTAATTTCTTTACATTGAGATGATATAAAACAGGTCTAGAACTCTGGGTCACATCCTCAGCTCCAGCAAACCAGCAGAGTTCAGACAGATCAGATCAAACACTGCTGATACCAGATGAAGAATCATGGAATGGTTTGGGTTGGAAGGGACCTTAAACCCCATGTAGAATCATGGAATGGTTTGGGTTGGAGGAGACCTTAAACCCCATCTCATTCCACCCCCTGCCATGGGCAGGGACACCTTCCACTGTCCCAAGCTGCTCCAAGCCCTATCCCACATGGCCTGAACACTTTCAATGATGAGACCATAAAAAACCAAACCCAGCATCAGGAGACTGCTACCAGCAGCTTGGAGACCTCGAACACATCCCCAAACAAGCGAGCTGCCCCAAACCCAGCGTTTTATCACACCCTGCTTCACATCCAAACCCTGGAAAGACTACTTCAGCCTACAACACACTCTGGGAGCCCCCAGTGTTCCCTCTCCCACCCCACAGTGAGCCTTTCACCCCACCTGGGAGACGTGGGACTGCGTCTTCTCGCTCTCGCCGTCGCCCTCGGTCTTGTCGGTGAGCAGCCCCTGTACCTGGTACTCCAGGACGTAGCTGTCGATGAAGCGCTCCAGCTCCTCGATCTCCTGGGAGCGGCTGCTCCCCGCCTCCGAGGAGGCCGACGCCACCGAGGAGCTCTCCATCCCTTTCAGGGGACGCACCGGGGACACAGGGGGCCTGAGGAAGCGGGACAAAAAAAAAAAAAAAAAAAAAAAAAAAAAAGACAGTAAGGTATTATTTCCCAGTAATTGTAAAAACCCCAGCAGACAAAGCCTATCGGTTGCCACGCGCGGGGTATTTTTTGCTGTACGTCTGCATTTCTGATACAGTTTCTAATAATCCTAGGTGGTTGCATTTAGGGCTTCCAGGCATGCAAAAAATGTTCCATTTCTGTAATATTCCTGCATTTAAAGGACAATGGACATATTTCCTGGCCTCCTGCTTAAAACCCGAACTACTGAAAACTTCCAGACATATGCACAAGAGAAAAAATGTCACACTAAAATGCTTAATTTAATAAATCCAGAGCACTAGTTGTGCTGGATATGGGTGAGAAGCTGGTGGTAATGGACAAGGGTGAGGAAGAGGATGACAACTGAAAAGCCTCTTTAGGGCAGTGGCAGTAAATAATGCTGAGCTAATGGTGTGACTGTAAACGGTCCAGTGAGGAGGTGAGACAGAGATCACAACAGAATTCACTTCTAAAATCTCTCACTGCAGAAAATTGTCTCTTCAGGAGACGTAGGAGATTTATAATTCCCTTCTCCTTCCTGCTTCTCCAGGGCTCAATGACAGTAACACCATAAAGAAAGGAAATCATCAGCTCCTGGGTTGGGCATGGCACTGATCTCTGCTCCCTGTGGCCAGGACAGGACCCAGGGAATGGCTGGAGCTGTGTCAGGGGAGGTTTAGGTTGGGTATCAGGGAAAGGCTGTTCCCCCAGAGGGTGCTGGCACTGCCCAGTCTCCCCAGGGAATGGGCACGGCCCCAAGGCTGCCAGAGCTCCAGGAGCCTTTGGACAGCACTGCCAGGGATGCACAGGGTGGGATTGTTGGGAGTCTGTGCGGGGCTGGACTGGGTGATCCTGGTGGGTCTCTTCCAGCTCAGGATATTTTATAATTCTGTGTTTGGAAAAAACTAGGCTTCGGCCCAGTGTCTTGTGCTACATCTCATATTCCTCCCTTCCTGCAGCTGGGAGGGAGAAGACATGGGAGCTGCCAGCACACTGCAGGACACAACTTCATCCCTCACCCTCTCCTTCACCAGGAATGGGTATTTACAACTATAAAATCACCAAGCAATCCCAGAGTGAGTCACATGCCATCCAGAAGGGAATGGGGGGGGGGGAAAAAATCTGCTTCCAACTCATGTAGTTTCCAGCTCCTGAACTATTTTCTCCTCTGTCACTTCTGAACAATTGTGGCTTCATTTGGAAACTGCCGAGAATGAGCAGTTCTGGCCTAAGGATTTCATCTGCTCAAGGAATTATTCCCAAATGTGCCCAGACTGTCAAAAAGGCTCATTATGTAGACCAATATCACACATTAGCTCCTGAACAAAAATCATATGCCATATTAAAAAGGAAAAAGAAAAAAGAAGAAAGTGAAGAAAGAAAAAAAGAAGCCCCAGAGAGTGTGGAGCCCTGGAGGAGGGCATGCTTCTCCCCTTTTCACTAATTAGTGCCAATTACCAAACGGAAAGCACCAATTATCAAACAGGAAGTGCTAAAGAAGGAGTTGGGAGAATAGGAGGTTCCTGGAGGGGTGTGATGGCATGGAGAGATGGCATGAGGCAGAGGACAAATGAGGACAAAGGTGGCATCACTCAGGGTACAGTGAGCAGGATCAGATATCCAACCTCCATCTCATTGGGCCACACATTACACAAGCCCAAAGGCTTTTTTGTCTATTTCAGACAACACAAACCACATATCTGAGATATTTGTGGATCTCTAGTGGGAAACTCTAAAACCAATTGGTCTTGTGGAAGCTTCACCTCTCTCTAAAGGAAACCATCACTCAGCAGAAAGGAAACTCCTGCTTTTCCTGGTGATCTGTGCCTGGAGCTGGTTTCTCACCTCACCTCACCCTCAAAACACATACAAAAATGGTTTTCAAAGAAAAACCCAAACCCACACTTGAGCATCAAAGCACTTACTATCCTCCCACACTGAACAAACAAATGTTGGTGAGAGCCCTTAATGAAGCAGCGATCCCTCGGCTCTGTGTTGGCTCAACACCTAGCACAAAGGATTCCCAGACACCAGGTACATTCCTTAATCACAACAAACAAAGATCAATCTCAAATTTGCATTTTTTTTTCCACTTCCCCCTTCCCTCCCCTCTACTTTGTCAAAGCAAAAAGCTTTGGGGGTCTGAAAATTACCTTGCACATCTTTCCTATCTCTGAAAGTATTCAAGGCCAGGTTGGATGAGACTTGGAGCAATCTCGTGCAGTGGAATATGTCCCTGCCCCTGGCAAGAGGGTAGAACTAGAGGACCTTGAAGGTTTCTTCCAACTTAAATCCTTGTAAAATCCTATGATTTTACAGAGCCCATGTTGTGCTCATTACTGTGACCATAAAAGAAGGAATCATCAGCAGAAAAAGTCAATAGATGTGCAAACTGCTTATTATAACTTAGTAATTATCAGCATTACTGTAATGTATAATTATTATTAATAGCTGTTATTAAGGGTGATCTAAATGGGGTTCTTGCTCTAGCAAGATGATACAGTTTTTTTAGCAATTATACAGTTTTGCCCTTCATCAGCAAATAGTAAGAACAAGCATTTCTTATGACCCTTGTAGGCTCATTCCCTTTCTCCCAAAGGTGCTCCAGACTTGTTGAACTTGTGGAAACAAGTGGTGAGTTTGATAGGTGAAGAACAGTAATGGAGAAGGAGCCCACTTTGGGTTGGGAGGCAGCAGGAGACTGGAACTTGGAACCAAAATGATTTAAGAAGTGGTGAGTCCATGATGACAAGACCACAGACATGCAGGACAGTGGTGCATTTCCATCAGCTCACTGGAGGCTGGGTGAGAGGACCCCACAGGCATGTCCTCCCCCAGGGAGGAGCCTCCAGCCATTCCCCTCCACCCCAAAAACTCTTCAAAATCTGGACTGCAGCAGTCTGGCAGTGCCAAGACAGAACAGCAGGGCAACTTCTCACAGATTGTCCCCTGGGATGAGACCCACCTTGTGCCAGCCATGCCAAGGGACTTCAGCCCCCAAAACAAGCTTCTGGGAAAAAACATGCTGGCACAGCAACATTACACCAAAACTGCAACCATAAAGAGATCTTCCTAAAACAATTCTTAAAGAACCATTGAATCATGGAATTGTTTAGACTGGAAAGTCCTCCAAGACCATCAAGACCACCAAGACCATACATTCCCCTGGCACTGCCAAGGCCAACACTGACCCATGTCCCCAGGTGCCACATCCACATGGCTTTTAAATCCCTCCAGGTATGGGGATTCCACCAATGCCCTGGGAAGCAATGGCTCTGCCAGAAGCTCTGGACAAGCCTTTCCATGGAGGGATTATCCCCAGTATCCAACCTGAGCCTCCTCTGGCCCAGCCTGAGGCCATTCCCTCTCCTCCTGTCCCTGTTCCCTGGGAGCAGAGCCTGACCCCCCTGGCTGTCCCCTCCTGTCAGGAGCTGTGCAGAGCCACAAGGTCCCCCCTGAGCCTCCTTTTCTCCAGGCTGAGCCCCTTCCCAGCTCCCTCAGCCTCTCCTGGGGCTCCAGCCCCTTCCCAGCTCCATTCCCTGCCCTGGACACGCTCCAGCCCCTTCTCCTGAGGGCCCAGAGCTGTCCCCAGCACTGGAGGTGCCTCAGCACCAGCATCCCCAGGGCCTTTCCCAGCTTTCCAGAGTCTCTGCACCAGCCCAGAGTTGTAGGGAGCAGGGGTGACCCAAAAGCAAGCCAGTTCTCACTCCAATTCATCCAGACAAACCCACATCATGACCTGCTATTAGGACAACAACAGCACATCTTGCTCCTATGCAGGTCCAATGCGACTGAGTACCAGCAAAGGAAGGAAAATAGAGATTGCTTTTCCCAGTGTTTTGCTTCCGCTGGATGGATGCTAAGAGCTTAAAATGCTTTTGCACACGTAAGAGTTTCTTTGAAGCTAGTGGCTTCCAAAGGCAAAAGAAACAGGAATATCACACTGTCACACACAGCCTAAATGGTGAAGGTGGTAAGCAGATTTTCTTGACAACTACACAGCCAGGAGCCAATAACTAATGCCAACGCCTAGGTAAGGTCATTGGGAAAGAACCCTAAAATATTGAGTTCAGGCAGAACTACTTCATGTATTGGGCTTCCTCTCACCTGAACTGAAATTCAATTATTGAAAGGTGTAACCATCACCAAAGCCCAATAAAGGACAAATGTCCAGCCCATCTTTCCCACAACGTGGCCTCAGCTGTTAAGGCTTGACTGAATGATTGACTGACAGCAATTAACTGGAAAACTCATGTCTCTTCCTTATCCTCTGGTTAAACACTAAGAAAATCCTAGGCCAATCCTCCATTCCTCCGTGACTCCAAAGTGAAGTCAGGAGGAATGCAGAGCATCCTTTATGCACAGAATATTTATTTCTCAGAAATGCCATCATAGGCCAGCTGCTGCAGAGACAGGCTGTGACAGGCCTCAGAGATATCCTGACATCCCTGAAAGCCTTTGTCTTGCCACATGGGATTTATCACCCCAGAGTTTTCTAGGAATAAGAGATGCTTCCTAAAAAAGGCAGCTGCAGTGCAAATTCTTCACGTACCAGTGCAGCCACCTGCTTCCAGAATGCTCTTTGATAGGACATCCAGCAACCCTCTAGTGTTAGTTCTCCCTTGAGTGTTTGTAACAGACTGTGATCCTGCAGGTCTCTTCTGCTCTGACACACCTGGGACATGAACAGCTCAGCAGCCCACATTTATCCGTGTCTGAATGGGATGATGGTAAAACCAAACCAAACTGATCCCCAGGGAGACAGAGGGAAAGGCCCCAGCCCAGGCCCAGACATCACATCCTCTCTCATGAGCAACCAACAACAACTTTCACATCTCTTGTGCAGGCTCCAAAACCCACCCCACTGCTCTTCTGTCTCTGCCCCCTACAGCCAAGTTGGGCATCACCTTGTGCAGGTGGAGGTGGGTATCCAGGCTGAGGTGACACCCCCTTCTGCTCAGTGCCTCTCTGGGGCTGGGCAGGGAGGAACAGCTCATGGTCAAACCCTCCATCATCAACTCCCTCACATTCCCTGCTCACTGAGACTCCAAGCCAGGCTTCCCAAAGCTGCTGCTGAAGCACACACAGAAGGAGGAAGTCCCTGCAGCCCCAGACAAGAGAGATGCTTTGACCACACAGACCAGGGAAGAGCAGATAGTACAGGACACCCCTTCTACTTCTTATCTGCTTCTTATCAGCACCTTTGGGTCAGGTGAAACGCTCTGTCTGTCTGAAGTCTGCAAACAACCACTCACCAGCCCATGCTCTGACAGCAGCACAGGCACAAGGACCTTTGACTGTCTGTGTTTGGGGCTGGAAGTCCTCACCATCAGCCTGGCTCGATTTCCAGCATCTCCTTTTAATGAGCCCCTTCTGCAGCAATATTTTCCCTCTCCTCATCCAGCCCTTTTCCAATAACAAGTAATTAGCAATGCGTCTTTCTCGAGCGGTGAGAGCATCTCAGAGAATGAGACGAGCAGTTTATCTTTATTGCTGGCAGGCAGCTCTCATACCCAGCCACCCTCAGGAACAGTTACTATGGAAAATAAAAGCAACAGAGATGAACCATGACTCCCTGTACCCAGGTACTGCTGCATCTCCACAAAGCATCATGTGTCTTAGATTTGCTGCTACAAAACCACTACCTTTCCAGACATCAAAACATCAGGCACAGAAATGTAAATTATTATACCCCGGATCTGACCCTTTTCTAATTAAAATGTAAACACCTTTGAAAACCACATCAGTGTTTACTGCTGGAGCCAGCCGTGGGCTTTTCAGATGCTGATGCATCCGCAGCTGGCTGAGCATTTGATGTATTTCATCATGCCTCCAGTCTCAGGTCTGGTTTCTGGTACCTGGTGATGCAGAAAATCCCCAGTGACAGGACAGGAGCCCACCAGCTGCCACGTTGCAGTGCCACTCATGAGCCTGGCACAGAACACAGCAGGCAAACATCATGGTGCATTGAAACAGAGCCATCAAAACAAACACAGAAATAAATGGAGGGAAAAAAAGAGAGGGGCAGACAATGCCGCAGAATCCAACCCAAAACAGGCAGCTTGATCCTGCAAAAAAGGGAAAGGAGTAACCTGAAAGCCAGAAATCCTCATTCTCACCCAGACAGTAATTTATTATGTAGCATGCTTCCCTGCAATAAGCAACTCTTTGTGGTTGGAAAGCGAATCTTTTTTCTTTTCTTCTCTTCAAACAAAACCAAACCTACATCACCTTTAAAAACATGAAGTCTTTTAGTGTGTCAAATCTGTTCATGAGGTTGGAGTGGTTTTCCACCAGATGGGCTTCCTTGCCTGGGGGAAGACATTACCTTTGGCTTGTGATAGATATTATCAAAAAAGGAAAGGAAAAAACAGCACACAACCAAGAAAATTACTGTCTGAACACCAAGTGAGAGAAGGTGGGTTTGTGGGCTCACCCTGTGGCAGGGTGCTCCACTACAGTGGATGTCAGGGCAAGGAGATTGCTGGGACATCACCGGCTGCAGCAAGGAACACTCACAGATTTTGATACGAATTCAATACATGCAAATGCACCAGCATTTCTAGATATAAAATCTGAAACAGGCCCTAAAAAGCCTCCAACCACCCACCCCTGAATTGCGAACAGCCTGAGTTTTATAGCCTATTTTACACTGGTTCATGCTACAAACTGTGACTTAAGCCAGACATTATAGATTTCCACGTTCTCCTGCTTCTACTATAAGCTAATGGAACAAGAGCTCATGTTACATCTTCCCCTTGTTATTTTTCACCTTTACAAGGAAAATGTTGCCAGGTAAAGATACTGAACAACTACTATGAATACCTAAAGAAAGAGCATTTCACACATGCTCTTCTCTTCAGAGCTGCACTGTTTCTCCTTGGAGAGCATACAGCATCGCTCTGGCAGCTGGGCAGGACGTGATGGCTGCAGGGATCGTGCTGGAAGACATGAACCAAGGATGTTCTCCCGCCAGAGGAGCTTGCACACCTGCACCATGCACCTGTGTGTGCCCTGCTGCGATTCACCTGGCAGGTTGCAATCCTCAGGCAACTAACACCTGGTTTTGTGCTCAGCTCTTCTGGCACCCCAAGGGATGAGCCACGATCCCATGGAAGCAGCAGCCAGGGTATAAAACTATCCATGCAGGCAGCTCTCTGCAGGCAGAGAGCACAGCCCACATCCTAAATAAAAGCATCACAGCCAGGAGCTCATCCATACACAGTCGCTTGCGCACACGTGCTGGTCGCTGCGCATCGTCGTTTGTAAATAACCAAAGGGAAACCATTACTGGGACAAAAACTTTTCTTTCCAGGCACCCGGGCAATATAATGGGCACTTGAGCTTTGAAAAGCTCTGTAATCCTGAAAGACACATCCAACTCTAAGTTGAGATGTCAACCTGCTGAAGTAATCCATGCTGCTGGTGGCTGCCCATAGGAGGGACTGGGCGGGAGCAGCGCACCCCGGTCAGCAGCAGGGCAGGCATGGAAACTGCTTAATCCCTACTAAATCACACCATGGCTCACTGGCAAAAAGCATTTTTGTGCCTGTACACCAGCTTGTAGCAGCATTCAGAGAACATACCTTGGCCACCAGCCAGAACACTGGAGCTGCCACTCCCGGATGGGTTTTATGCTAGGAGGAGCCAGCTGGTCCTCTCCTCTTGGGAATCATAGGGTCACAGAACAGTCTGGGTTGGAACAAACCTTCAAAGGTCATCCAGTCCAACCCCCTGCCACAGACAACGACACCTCCCACTTGATGAGGTTGCTCCAAGCCCCATCCAGCCTGGCCTTGGACACTGCCAGGGATCCAGGGGCAGCCACAGCTGCTCTGGGCACCCTGTGCCAGGGCCTGCCCACCCTCCCAGCCAGCAATTCCCAGTTCCCAATCTCCCACCTGTGCCTGCCCTCTGGCAGTGGAAGCCATTGCCTGTGTGCTGTCCCTGCATGCCTTGTCCCCAGTCCCTGTGCAGCTCTCCTGGAGCCCCTTGAGGCCCTGGCAGGGGCTCTGAGCTCTCCCTGGAGCCTTCTCTTGTGCAGCTGAACAGCCCCAGCTCTGCCAGGCTGGCTCCAGAGCAGAGGGGCTCCAGCCCTGGCAGCAGCTCCGGGGCCTCCTCTGGGCTGGCTCCAGCAGCTCCACGTCCTTGTGCTGTTGGAGCCAGGGCTGGGGCAGCTCTGCAGGTGGGCTCTCAGCTGAGCACAGGGGCACAGGGGCAGAATCCCCCCTGCCCTGCTGCCCACGCTGGGGGCTCAGCCCCGGGCAGGGGGGTTCAGGCTGGGGCAGGTCCAGCTCTCACCCACAGCACCCCCAGCTCCTTCTCCCGGGGCTGCTCCCTCTGCTCATCCCCAGCCTGGGTGGATCCCGGGGGCTGCCCTGGCCCGGGCGCAGCTCCAGCACTTGGCCTTGTTAAACCTCATGAGGTTCCCATCCCTAAAGATTCTCACCTCCATCCCGACCAATTGCTTCTCTTCACCACAGCTTTCCCCTTTTCTGGAAACGAAGCTCTTCTGTGCAACAAGGATAGGGACAGGAGAGCCCCTGTGCATCCCAGATTCTTCTGGAAGATGAGATAGGAATGAGGAAGCAAGATGCTTTTTGCAACATCAGCCACCTTCTGCACCATTGGAAGCAAATCTTCCGTGGCTTCTTGTTGCTAAACCCAAAGGGAAGAATCCTTCCCAGCCTTGGGTATGCTGATGGTTGGGATGGGGTTGCATGAGGAAAATGTGAAGGAGGGACAATTCCCTCTCACCCACAGCTGGCTCACTGCCCTGAGGTGACTTTGTGATGCCTGTATCCTCATTAATCTTTTTAGCCCAGAAATAAGTTTCGGGCATTTAAGACTAGTCCTGATAGCGAAGCAGGGTGGGGGAGAGAAGAAGTGTGGAGTTTATTTTCAGAAACTGCACTTGCACCCCTGCATCCTGCTCCTGGACTGCATTGTCTGCAGAACACACAGCAGGACAGAGCTCTCCTTTGCTTTCAGTTAGGTTTTAGCTAGCTGAGGCAGAGAAGTTCCCTGGACTGTGGTTTTTCTTTTCTTGGAACTGTTTAAACCTGCTCTGGACTGAAAATCCAGAAAAACGCTGGGAGCTCACACTGATAAGAGACTGAGACAAAAAGGGATTTTCTGAATTTGCCATCTCTTCAGAACAGAGAGAGATTTTGTTGTTTAATATTGTTCCTTTTTTGTGCTGGTGAATGCTTTGCCTGTTAAATAAACAGGTTTTTTTCCACTTTTCTCCAAAGAAATATTTTCCTGAACCAGTTGGGGGAGGGGCTGCTTGAATCTGCTTTCTAGAAGAATCCCTTGGAAGTTTTCTCCCAAATTTGCCCTAAACCAGGACACTCACTCACAGGGATCTCTGTGCCTAACATGAGTTGCTCAGCTGGAACTGGAAAGAGAAATCATCAAGTAAACTTGTGCCACATTGCAGAGGAAAGTGGAAAAAAACTTACCAAGTCCTCTCTGAGCTAGTTAAGCTCAACTGAAAAACTCCATGCACAAATGAGTATATTCAGAGATTTTCTGAATCTTTAATTACCTTCAGTTCTAAAAAAAACCCAAAAAACCCTAAAAAATCCCAGTCAACTACACCCATAAACAAATAAAACTTCCCAAACCTGTCTCTGGACCCCCATTATTCCACCACATTCTAATGTTTAAGTTCTAAAAGAAGCAGCAGATTGGCTTTTATATCACAGCCACCCCGGTACCATCAGTCATTGACCTTATCAGTTCCCATACAGGCAGTAGCCATGAGATTAGATATTCTAAATATTCTAGTGGAAAAGAACAGGATTTGGGGAAAGCACAGTTCCTTCTGGAATTCTGTACATGCAGAAGGAAAAGTAGAGGTTTCCTTATACTGCTTCTGGCAATAATAGTAATAATAATAATAATAATAATAATAATAGTCAGGAAACCAAAAGGTCTGGAGAAACACACGGGGAAAGGGAATTCTGTGGGGTCAGTGTCCAACACCACATTAACAGGTTACCATGACAAAGGTGACCATGGCAGCATCCCCCATGCTTTTCCCAACTTTTGGAAACCTGTGCTTGGCAGAGAAAAGCACAGCCTGACAAACACCCCTGTAAGGCATTTGACTCTCTTATTTTTGACCCCAGATTGAGCCAGTCACCAAAGCTTTACCTTCTCCTGGGCTTGGACACAGTGCCCTCCTTAGCTCCTGCTCCTGGAGGTATGTGGACTGGATGTGATCAAGACAGCCAGGTTTCATCCAGCAAAGTTACCGCATTATGGAAAAGTGATTTCCACTTCAATCAGAGAAACCATCTGTGTTCAGCTGAGATCCCTGTGACTGCTGTGGGCAAAGAGCATCATCTAAGGCATCATCTCTCACAGCTTGAGAAGGTCACAGAATCATGGAATGGTTTGGGTTGGAAGGGACCTTAAACCTTATCTCATTCATGTCATGGGCAGGGACACCTTCCACTATCCCAGGTTGCTCCAAGCCCTGTCCAGCCCGGCCTGGGACATTTCCAAGGATGGGGCAGCCACAATTCCTCTGGGCCACCTGTGCCAGGGCCTCATCACAGGGAATAAATTCTCCATAAAAGAGTTTCTTCTTAGATGCCCTTGCAAACCCTAAATCCACTTTTCAGGCTACAAGGATCTCATGCCATGCTCTCCCACAAAATTTCCCATTGCACTTTTGAAAGCAAATGTAGTACCCAGATGGGCCCAGGTTTTGCACTGGGCTCCCAGCAGCTGTCCCAGCAAGGAACATGATGCAGCAGAGGCACCACAGCACCACCAAAGGTCTCACCTAGCCCAGGGATGCTGCTGTGTGGCAGGGATGGGCTCCCTGTGAATCCACCACACTGACAAAAGTCACAGCAGCAGGAATGCCCTGCCTAGGATAGGGAGGAAACCAGACCCTCCAAGCTTTGCTTTGCACAAGCAGCATGAGCCAAGCCCACTAGCTTAACCCTCCTCTCAAATCCATCCCCAGCTTTTAGCTCCTTCCAGCAGCTGATCAGGCAGCTTGAATCAATTCACCAGAAAAACGCCTGCCTTAGGGAACCAGCCCAAGAATACCAAGCACCTCCCCAGACAGGAATTTTTGGGAGCTACTGGCCAGCCACCAGTCTCCTTTCTGAGGCTTGAAGTGCATTTTTTTGCAATCGCTCCCAGACTATCACTCTGTTGGGTGCTCTGCACCAGCAATGCTGCCAAAGATATCCAAAAATTCTGTTCCCAGGTGGCCCCACTCCACCTGTGGTTATTCCCCCCTAAACTGCAGCGAGTGAGGGATGACAAGAAGCCAGCAATGGGGGTAGGAAGAGCAGCCTGCTGATTCCCAGGGTGTAAAGATGCTGCAAGCACTTGCACAGCTGCATTTATCACCCAGAGGACCTGGCTGAGCCCTGGCAGGCAGGAGCAGGACAGGGAGGTGTTTGTTATTACAAAGCAAACAGAGAGACAGGCACGTTCAGGACATGACAAGTAAACTGTTTTGAAATGAACATGAGCTTGGCGGGTGTTTGTTTACCTCCACCAGCAGCAAGGACAGTTGGGACTGGCCCTGATCAAGACAGCTTTGGGATTTACCAACTCTGTGTTCTAATCTTCCCTGCTGTCAGTGACCTTGACACCACTCCCTTCTGCTAACCCCAGGTCTTGGACCACAGAATCACAGAATGCTTTGGGTTGGAAGGGATCTTCCAGTCCCATCCCCTGCTGGGCAGGGACACCTTCCACTGTCCCAGGTTGCTCCAAACCTCATCCAGCCTAGCCTTGGACACTTCCAGAGATGGGCCAGACAAAAATTCCCTGTGCAACCTGTGCCAGGGCCTCAGTACCTACTTTTCTCCTAATATCTAATCTAAATCTACTCTCTGTCTGCGTCCTGCCACTCCAATAGCTTCTCTCTGTCTTTCCTGTAGGCTCCTTTCATGCACTGCAAGAAAGCCTTGTTGAGTCCCAGTACTGCTGCTGGTGTACTGGGCACAAGAACATAAAATTCGTCCCAAAATACCCTTGAACTGCTTTTTGTGTCCAGCTGTTGCATCCACCACGGACACAAATGTGCCATGCACTTCATATGTGACTGGTGTGACACCGGCTCCTCCATCCTGCCTTGCTTCCCTCTCTTGTAAAACGCAAACACAACTCTTTTTTTTCATGGCAGACTAAATTTCCACAGTTCTCCATTACAGTGTAAAATAATTTAAGACATTTCATTTGGGATTGAAACGGGACTTGACATTATTTTGTTTCCTGTTTCAACAAAATATCTGTTCTCATTGAACCCAGCTAAAAATACTCTCATCCCCTACAACTATCCTTGGCCCCATGATTTCTCTAAAGGCTAATTAAGAAAAAAAGCTAGAGTTAGCAATAATTAATTGTTGAGGACAATTCACAGGATCTGAGGATAACTCGGGGCACCCACCCAAAGGATGCAGCAGTGCAATGGGATCATGGGGGGAGGGCTGTAAGTGCAGCACAGGGGAGCAGCTTCTGCAGAAACATCACAGCAGGATGCCTGCTATTCATGTACCTTTGACTTCAGATATGAAATAAAGAGCTCAAACTATATTGATTTGCAGAAAAAAAAAAAAAAGGGGGGGAAAAAAAAGGAAAGAAAAGAGGTAAGGGAGAATTTGATTAACCAAGAGACTGCTTAGGGATATACACCCAGATGGTGTCTCACATCAAAGGCTCTTGAAGGTAGAGCCCCACCCTTCCCAACTCTTGGGTGCCCGTCTGAGGGGGTCTTTATGACCCAACAATTCAGCAGTAGAATCTAACACAGGACTACAAAAGGCACTTCTGCAATATATTATACAGTATGGAAGAAAATAAACCTCATTCCTAGTGCTGAGATAGTGCAGGACTTGGAGGCTTCAGAGGAAGATGCAAAGAATGCCAAGATAAACACATAACTCTTGGGTTTGGGGCAGGTTTTTCCCACTCCTTCTAGAGCTTTCATAGAACCATGGAATGGTTTGGGTTGGACGAGACTTTCAAAGCCATCCAGTGCCACCTCCGCCATGGGCAAGGACACTTTCCACTGTCCCAGGTTGCTCCAAGCCCTGTCCAACCTGGCCTTGGACACTGCCAGGGATGGAACAGCCACAGCTCCTCTGGGAAACTTTGTGCCAGTGCTTCCTGAGAACCCTGGTCCCTGGGAACACCCTACTGCTGGTGAGCATTCCCACGTGTCCATGACATCCAAAGGCCTTCCAGCACCAGGAACCAGAAGTGACACTTGGCACTCAAGCCACACATGTCCCCTCCACCAGTGTGGGACAAGGGTCATGTTTCTCCTCTGTCACGGTCTCCAAAGGAACAGAATTCACCCTTGAAGAAGCAAAAGTGTGAACCTATCACCTAATAACATTTTTTTTTTTTTTTAATTACTTGTTTGCCAGCAGCCCAGATTTGGCTTGATGAATTTTCAATAGTTTTGGTCAAGTCACTGCAGCCAAACCACCGGGAAGAAAACACTGAAAAAACGGTTTCACTTTTTTTAGAGTTTTTTATTTTTAAACAAAGGATTTTTTCTTTTATTTTGCAGTGATGTACACTGAATTTCCACAACTCTCCATTACAGAGCAAAATAATTTAAACCAGATTTCATTTTGGATTGAAATGGGACTTGACATTATTTTGTTTCCTGTTTCAACAAAATAAAAATATTTATTCTCACGGAACCCAGCCAAAAATACTCTTATTCCCCACAACTATCCTTAACACTGTGATTCTTCTACAGGCTAATTATGTAAAAAAAAACCAAACTATCTGTTTTATGGCCTGGTGTTGAAGAGTATTCACTGAATACAAGGATAACCTGAGGTACCCACCCAAAGGGTGCAGCAGTGCTTCAGGAAAGAAGATGCAATTTAAAGTGTTACTGTAACTCACTCGAAAGTTAGAAAGTCAGGAACATCAGGAACATTCACACATATCTTTTTTTTTCTAAAGAGGGAAATAAGGAAAATGGGAACCCATGCTGCCCCAAAAAGAAGGGGCATTAGTACAGCCCTAATTCTGCTGGCAAGGTGGAACACCAGGCACAAGCCCAGTGCCAGCCCTTTCAGGCTTCAACCTCCCAGCAATGCCTCTGCTTTGGCTTGTTCCCAGCTCCTCCATGGGCTGCTCTGCTGCAGAAGAAAACATTTGCTCTCCAGAGAATATCAGGCACTGCACAAGGTAACACCCAGGGCTGTAGAAACCCCAACACAGATAAAGGTTCATGTGATGCCCCGCTCCATCCTCTCTGGCTCCCTTTCAGGTCCAACTGGATCTCGTGCAGGGCGAGGGGACAAAAAAACCCCAAACAAAACAGGTTTTCAGGGCAGTGCTGCTGAATTGTTGTTTTCCAAGCCCTCTGCCACTGAGCCCCTGCGGTGCTGGTAACCTCTGTTGATCCCATCAGGTGCTTTAACTGGGAAGCTTAGCAGTAAGCCCTGCTCCTGAGAGGAGGCACCACGTTACGTGGGCTATTCTCTGCCCAACCGTGGAGTTCTTAGCTCCAAAATCCCAGCTACAGCTTTCAGGAAGAAAATCAAGTGCATGAATGGAGGAAATTCATCCCAGGTTGTAATGTTTTGTTGTCAGGCTGGATTTATTTTTTTTTTTTTTTTTTTCTGTCCAAGGCTTTATTTTTTTAATGTTGAAGTACATGTTAAACCCTGTTAACATGCTGCAAATCCCTGTCTTGCTGGGAAAAAAAAGAATTTGGCACCTCTAAAAGGCACCTGGCCTATACCTGTAGCAAAATGAACATATTATAAACAGGAAAAAAAGTAGGTAGAGAAGGGAGAAACCATAGCAGGGAGGACAAAAGGAAGAAAAAAATGGAATAGAGAATAAAAAAATCATTATATAGGCACCAAAAAAAAAAAAAAAAAAAAAACCAAAAAAAACCCCAACCAAAACCAACCAAACAAAAAAAAGGGATCAGGAAGAGCAATATAAATTAGATGGGGGATAAGGGACATAAAATGGGACAGGCAACATAAAAGAAGGGATAGAAAAGAAATAAAAATGGGATAGGCAACAAAAAAATAGGATAGGTAACAAACAGAATGGGATGAGTAACTAAAGAAAAAAGGGACAGGCAACAACTCTGCATCCAATAACTGGGCAGAAAGTGGCACTGCACACTTTTCACCTGTTAACTTTGGCAGCCAGAGGATTTCTGCAGTAAGAGGATGCACTCTTAATCAGGGCAGGGGAAAGAGGAGGGAGCTGTGATGAAGAGCATGGCAGCAAAGAAATCCCTGCAGGGGGGCTGCCTGGAAAGTCTGGCAGGCTGGGACCACCAAACCCGGCAGGATGGCCACTGGAGCAGGAAAAGCAGTTCACAAGTATTACACTCTCCCTGGCTACAACCCTTACTCTCAGGCTTCACGTAGCCTGAGTGAAAGAATAATATTATTAGGAGACAGACAATAAATCAAAGAACAGCTTGGAAAAACCCGTGAAGCCTCCCTAGAGCCAAGGAAACCTGCACTATCTAGGGAAGAGCGAGATTACAATAATTAGGTCAGTTGGCGATAAGCCTCCGCAGCACACACAGGCACACACGCGCTGCTGCTCGGCCAGGGAGTGCTGATACCCCCCAGGAGCTGAGAATCCCAGCAGCAGAATGCCAGGGGCATGGGAAACACCAGGAGCAGAAAGCCTCCTCCAGCAGCAAACAGCTGCAGCTGCTCAGCTCCAGGTCTGGGGAATCGGTAAGTGAGGCTTGGGAAACTCTGACGAGATACTGGAAAATTCCTTTGCTTTGAGCTGTGGTTCAGCAGCCAACATGTAACTTGAGTGTGCGATCTGGGTGTGCAGCTTGGAAACAGCAGCAGGACTCAGCTGGAGGAGGCCCTGAACAGGTTTGATGTAGAAGCTGGCTCTGCACTGAGCAGAGGGCTGCACTGGAGGAGCTTACTTCAATCCAGAATAACTCCAGGATCTTACCTATGGAGATCTTCCCTGAGCCCAGACTTCTAGGACAAAGCAAGAAAGATGGACTTCAAGCTTAAATGAAAACCAGAAGAAACTTTGTAACACAGCAAGGGGTCAGGCTGACCTTCAGGAGAGGAAACAGGCTGACACAAAATTCAAGTCCATGACAATCCCACTGAGCAAAGCTGCCTCCTCTGGGAGGCAGAGGATGGTCCCATGCAGCGAATGCTGAACAGGGTATGCATGCACTTTTCCATGGAGAAAGGGAGACAGAAGCTTTTTATCACTCATCTCCTCTTCCCTGGATAGTTTGCCATCAGCTCTGCTCATGCTGGCAGCCTTGGGGCTCAAGGACTTGAAGGAGTCACAGCTGCAGGCCCAGCGTGTGGGTTGGACTGAGATCATATCCAGATGTTTGACCCCAGATCAAGCAAACAGGAAGGGCAGACCAAAGAGGAGGATGTGCTCACTGCCCCGACCTGCTCTTGGCTCTTCCTCCCCACCTGTGCCATCATCTGCCTGTCTCTGATTTGGCCATTATTACTGGGGCCCAGCCTCCAGCCCAGAGCACAGAAAGCAGTCACCTATTGCTTGGGCTTTCCAGTCTCCCTGCTTGCACTGATTTATGTCAAACCACCACCTTCCAAAAGTCATTTACTTTTCTTAACAGAGGAGGTAGACACTCCCTCACTGGAGCCTCCACATTGTTTTCTAAGCTGCTTCTTTCTGAACACCTCATCAATACCCTCACCTGCCCCTACAACCCACAACAGATCCTCAGAACAACCCAAACAACAACAAACAGCACGGGATGGTTTTTTGAAGCCTCCTGCTTGCAGTCCACACAGCTGTGTTGGTATCAGCAAGCTTTTCCCACGTGTCAGCTGTAGAATATCCAAGCTCTGCCCCGCTCAGGTGAGACCTCATCTGAAGAGCATCTGGAGACCCCAACAGCACAAGGACGTGGAGCTGCTGGAGCCAGCCCAGAGGAGGCCCCGGAGCTGCTGCCAGGGCTGGAGCCCCTCTGCTCTGGAGCCAGCCTGGCAGAGCTGGGGCTGTTCAGCTGCACAAGAGAAGGCTCCAGGGAGAGCTCAGAGCCCCTGCCAGGGCCTCAAGGGGCTCCAGGAGAGCTGCACAGGGACTGGGGACAAGGCATGCAGGGACAGCACACAGGCAATGGCTTCCAGTGCCAGAGGGCAGGCACAGGTGGGAGATTGGGAACTGGGAATTGCTGGCTGGGAGGGTGGGCAGGCCCTGGCCCAGGGTGCCCAGAGCAGCTGTGGCTGCCCCTGGATCCCTGGGAGTGCCCAAGGCCAGGCTGGATGGGGCTGAGAGGGTGTCCCTGCACACAGCAGGGGATCGAACTGGATGATATTAAGGTGCTTCCCACCTAAACCATTCCAGGAGTCTATGATTCTCTGAATTCATTAAGTATTTCAGGATGTAATTACTCGACTGACTGACTGATCCAAGTTAAACCCAACCTTCACACAAGAATAGCATCCTACAGACTCAGCTGTTTTCTGCGTGCTTCATGCAGCCATGAAGTCCCTACCCTCACTACAGTTCACTACCCAAAAACCAGCAGCCCCCATTAAATACACACAAATAATTTTCCATATTCCTAGGTCATGCAGAAGATGTCATGCACAATGCTGACCTTCAGCCTCAAAACTCCCCTCACTAGCATCCTGACCAGTGCTCTCATTTGGTTATGTGCTCTGATTTCCCTTCCAGCACATTAAAAAACAGTGACTACAGTTCCTATGTACTTTTAATTAAAGTTCACCTATTTTTTGTTAAAATAATCGGCTAATCAAACCTATTGCTTCCAAGCTAACATTCCTCCTAACGCTTTAATCAATAGGCAGAGATGTTCAAAAGACAGCTAATATGGCCTAAGCAGAGCATAGGATGCTGTGAGGACAGGTTCATGATGTGGCTGGACTTCTTAGAAGAGGAGAAAAAAGATGAACACAAGGAAGTCTAAGCCCAAGAGAGGTTACTGGAGTATTTCCAGAAGATGACCAACTTTGTCCTCCCCAGCACTACCTTCACCACCACCCAAATATCATTTTGGATGCCAAACTTCCTTGTTATAAAGCAAAGTAGTAAGCGATGCATACTGGAATTCCCTCAGCAGATCAAAATTGCTCTTAGGATTTGAGCATCTGATTTGGGAACAGAGATCTAGGGGGCTTGGGAGTTGCATCTCCTTTTTATCTGCCTTTCTCCCCTTTAGAGAGAAGCAGAGCTATGCTGGCTTCCAGGGTAGGAGAATAATTAACCCAAAACAAATGCACTTGTTTTTTATACAGAACATGGGACACCTGCTATCACTTAGAGTGGTAGATGATTTATTGGCTTCCTTGCTGAGCAGCAGTGTCTAAAAGCCCTGTGGAAAGCAGAGCAGGCAGTGTGTCCTCCCTGGTATTTAGCAGCCGTTTCAGCCCTGCCATGAAAGGCAAGCTGGCAGCGGTCCTGCACGGAGCCCGTGTCACCATCCATCCATCACCCACACCCACCCCGCCCACCATCACCCAGGCAGGGCATCCTCCAGCAGAACCCGAGCCACCTCCCCTCCTGGGAGAGCCCATGACATCACATTCCATCATTTTTTTAGAGTATGACCAGGCCAGCCCTCGAAATTCCATTTGGCTGGACCTTCCTCCACAGATGTCCGTACGGACAAGGAGCAGACAGGAGACCTGGAGCTGCCACAGGTCTGGCAGCACGGCCTGCTCGCTGCTTCACTCTGCTCCTGGCACAGGGAAAGATCCTGCTGAGGGCTCATCCTTCCCCACTCTGCCCTTCCCTGACTAAACTTGCAGTGAGGAGGGAGGAATGCTCCTGCTGAATGAAGCGAGTGTAACTGGAGATGCTCAAGGAAGAACTCGGCAAAGCCAGCAAGGGATGACTGTGCAAATCAGAGTGGGGGGAAAGGCTGAGTCACTTCCTCCCCCACAGCCCTAAACAGAGAAGAGCGTAAGGAAAATCATTCTCTGAGCTGACAAAAAAGGAAGAGAATCCCCGGTGTAAAAAAAAAAAAAAAAAAAAAGTAAAAAAAAAAACCACCCAAAAATCAAAGTGCACATAGTGACAGCAGAAGGGAAAGGGACAGAAGAGGCAGCCTCCTGCTGCAGCTGTAATGGGAACAAGAGCAGAGAGGGGCAGAACACCATCCCTGGCTCCTCTGGGAATTGGAAGCTCACTAATCACTTTCAACAGCAGCTCCAGCTCAAAGGCAAGTTCATGGACCACAGCTGATCCTGAAAAGCCACTTCAATGCTGCCTCACCTTCTCCAGGCGATGCTGCCAGCCGTGACCTCAGTCCTGATGGGAAGCTCTGTTGAAGTGTCCTAGGAAGCTTTTGGGGACAGAATTTACCTGCACCTCAGCCTGTGTGAGCTTGTAGATGATAACACATGGAACATCACTACCAGGAGCAGTCATGGTATAATAACTGACTATCCAACCCAGAAGATGTGGCAAGGCTAAGATCAAGGATGAAAAACCCTTTTGAACTGCAGGATGCCAGTACAGGCAGAAGGCTCTGGAGAGAAATCAGCCACCAGCTTTTTGCAGCAAGCTCAGAGGTCACACACAAGCTCAAAATGTGGGGGGGGAGAGGAGAGGAGAGGAGAGGAGAGGAGAGGAGAGGAGAGGAGAGGAGAGGAGAGGAGAGGAGAGGAGAGGAGAGGAGAGGAGAGGAGAGGAGAGGAGAGGAGAGGAGAGGAGAGGAGAGGAGAGGAGAGGAGAGGAGAGGAGAGGAGAGGAGAGGAGAGGAGAGGAGAGGAGAGGAGAGGAGAGGAGAGGAGAGGAGAGGAGAGGAGAGGAGAGGAGAGGAGAGGAGAGGGTTTGGGTAGCGAGGGACCTTTAAAAGTTATCTAGCATCATCCCAACATGCCCTCCCTGGCAGCATCCCTACAGCCAATTCCTCCTTTCCCGTGTTCAAAATGATTTGAGTTATTTCCTTAAATGAATTGTAGCGAATTACTAAGGTAATTTACTTAAGAATTAACCAACCTGCTTGCACCCAGACAGATATTATTTAGGCTCACGACTGATGCAGCCTCTCCTTGCAGACAAGAATGAATTTACATTTCCCTTTTCTACCCTCTTTCTTATAGCCTGCAAGTTCTTATCTCCAAAATGTGCCCTCCTCTGTCAAATATGGCTGATATTAGTCCCTGGGTTAAAAAAGGTTCTGGAGGAATAGCAAGTGACAGTCAGTCTGAGTGCATAAGCCTCATTTCTGCTCATTGGGGAAAAAAAAAAAAAAAAAAAAAAAAAAAACCAAGCATAAAAACAGGGGAGAAGCTTCAAAGTGACTGCAGTCGATAAATGAATCTTTCACCCTATGTGACAAAAATATATCTATCAAAAAAAAGTGAAGCAAGTGCTTTTTCCCAGAATCAATTTTGAGAAAAACAATGTGTACTCTGCAGATGCTCCAAAATGCAGGATCGGGGGAGGACCAGTGCCCTGAGGTGAATCTTGGCACTAAAAGCATCCTGGCAGGGAGGGATGCTGCGGTTCTGCTGACACTCTACGGGGCTGTGGTGTCCTGCCCATGACATGATGCTGCTCTGAGCACCTGCAAAGGCAGGAAAAACACTCGTCTGCCTGTGCCTGGCTAGCACAGGGATGGACAGAGCCAGGGATGCAGGGAGAGATGGAAAACTCAGCATCCACCACAAGAGGTTTCCAGAAGTGCGTGTGTTTCATTGCAGAGCTGCTGTGAGGGTGTGAGAAACTGCTGATATCAAGAGAAGGGAGGAAAGCTGGGAGAGAAAACCATTCACCACCTCATCACAGCCTTCATCCACACCTGTAGCCTCCTCTTCCTTTAGAGGCCTCTTCAGACATCACAGCCAGGACCCTGAAAACTTCACCTGGTTTGTCTACTCTCAAGGATCAAACATGTACGTGGCAAGAAAAATACAGAAATCATTTCCCAAAGCACTCCCCGAGTCTCCATGTCCTCCTGTAAAACCTCCTGTTGCAAAAATTACTGCTGCAAGTTTCACGATCACCAGTCCAACTTCCTGAGCCAAAGAAAAATAAAATCAAAGATGCCTCCAAGGTGATTGTCTGGCTGGGAAGAGACATTCTCTGGATCAACAATATGCCCTGATTTCAGGGAATACAATTCCCGTGGGTTCAGGCATACACTCCTCTCTCCTCTCACTGTGCAAAGCAAACACCTTCTTAAACATAAAACATTGTTATTAACCTCCAGCTGACAATCACAGCACAACCACAACCCTTCCTGCTTCCTTTTCTTCTCTTGCTGAGACACACAACATGGTATTCTTGATGACATGTTATTAAAATGCTCCCTGGCTTCACTGCAGTTGGACACGGCGCCCAGGAGTCCTCTAGCCCCAGGGGATTTGCTTCTGGATGGGTAATACAGGGAAATGCAGCACCCAAAAGCAAACCAGCATTTAGCCTGGAGAAAAGCAGGCTCAGAAGGGACATTCTCACTCTCTACAATTCCCTGACAGAAGGGTGCAGCCAGGTGGGGGTCAGACACTTCTTCCAAGTAACAAGTGACATGAGGAGAGGAAATGGGCTCAAGCTGCACCAGGGGAAGTTGAGATTGGGTACTGGGAAAAAGTTCTCCACTGAAAGGGTGATCAGGCTGATCAGGGCAGTGGTGGAGTCCCCATTCCTGGAAGTGTTCAAAAAGCATGTGGATGTGGCACTTGAGGACATGGTTTAGTAGTGAACATGGTGGTGGTACTGGATTGATGACTGGATTTGGTGCTCTTAGAAGTATTTTCCAACCTTAGTGATTCTGATTCCACGATTTGCAGACTACTGCTTTGGGCTGGCTGGCTGGACCTAGACTGCACCACACACCTGCCAGTGACTGGAGCACACACTTCTATGCAGGATGAAAAAATCCTTTAAAATTCACCCCAGGTTAACTCCTGCAAGATCCCTGACTAACAAACACCAAGAAGTGTTTCTGCAGGCATTGACATCCTTCAAGGCCACCTGCAGAAGCTTGGTGGCCCCAAAATGGAACACATATGAGAAGGAGCAGGTCACATCCACGGCCACAGGTGAGCCCAGCCTCTACAAAGCTGCCCCAGCCCCAGGGTCACCCAAGGCTGCTCCACCCAAAACCAGCTCCATGCTGCTCACAAAGCTTTGGCTTCACAAGAGAGGTGCTCAAAGCTGGTGACAGCTTTGAGCTGAAACATCTGCAGTGCATTTCTGTTTTAGCTCAATAGCGCTGTGGTAGCACAGATAGACTTGCGAGATTTAATCAAATTATGTGAAAAACTCAGGGTCACAACTGCTTATTTCATAGAAACACAGAATCCCAGAACGGTTTGGGTTGGAAGGAACCTTAAAGACCATCTGGTTCCAGCCTCTGCCATGGGCAGGGACACCTTCCACCTGACCAGGTTCCTCCAAGCCCTGTCCAACCTGGCCTGGGACACTTCCAGGGATCCAGGGGCAGCCACAGCTTCTCTGGGCAACCTGTGCCAGGGCCTCACCACCCTCCCAGGGAAGAATCTTCTCCTAACATCTAACCCAAACCTACCATCTTTCAGCTTAAAGCCATTCCCCCTTGCCCTATCACTGCTTGACCTGGCAGCAGACCCTCTCAACAATAATTAGGGGGTGCATGGGGTGTGATCCCCAACATATGGTATGGCACAGCTGATGTCAGGGACCTTGGCTGCTGCAGTGTGACACCCTCCTGTGCCACAGCCTCCCAGGACACCCCTCCCATGCCAGCCCAACTACTCGTGTCCCAAGCCAGCAGCCACCCAACACAACTGGCAACAGCTTGGCTGTGAACACCAGCTTCTCCCAAGGTCCTGGTGGATGCCAGCCAAGCAACACAGCTCCTCCAGGATTTCAAGAGCTCAAAAGCATTTTTCAGAATTAATTACAAACCCTGCTAATGGCTCCCTGTCGCAGGTGCCTGGGCAAGCAAGCTGGTGGCAGCTGTGTGTCTGTGTGTCTCCTAGCAGCCTCTGCTCTGGTGCAGGGCAGGTTCCAGTGGTGGTGAAGCCCCTCCAGGGTGGAGGTTTGTACAGCCTGTACAAACCAGTGTGGTTTGTTTTTTTTTTAAGACAAATTGCAGTGGGTTGACCCTGGCTGGAATCCAGGCAATCACCAAAGTAGCTCTCTCACTCCACTCCACAGCTGGACAGGGGAGAGGAAATAGAGCAAAAGGGTCATAAGTTGAGACAAGGACTGTGAGAAATCCCTCACCAAATACCATTGTGGGCAAGACAGACTTGAATTTACAATATTAATTGAATGTGTTAACAACACAATCAGAGCAGGATAATGACAAGCAAAATAAATCTTAAAAACACCTTTTCCTCACACCTCCCTCCCCAGCTCTACCTTCTCCCTCAGTAGTGCAGGGAGATGGGAATGAGGGTTATGATCATTTCAGAATAAGATGCTCAGGGAGAGAAGTCAGAGTCCTTTCCCTGCCTCAGTGTGGGGTCCCTCCCACAGGAGACAGTTTTACATGAACTTCTCCAGTGGGAGTCCATCCCATGGGCTACAACTCTCCACAAATTTCTGCAACATGGATCATTCTTCCATGGGGTGCAGTCCTTCAAGGACAGGCTGCTCCAGCATGGGTCCCCCGCCATGGGGTCACAACACCTGCCCTATCAGGACACCTGCCCTAGCATGAGCTCTTGTTTCCACAGATCAGCACATCCCTGCCTGGATCCTGTTCCAGAACGGGCTTCCCATGGGATCACAGCCTCTCTCAGGCATCCCCCTGCTCTGGCATGGGCTCCTCCAGGAGCTGCAGGTAGCATCTCTGCATCCACATGCCTTCTATGGGCTGCAGGGGAATCTCACCTCTGGAACCTGGAGCAGCTTCTGCCCCTTCTGCCTGAGCTTGGTGTCTGCAGAGTTGTTCCTCTCACATGTTCTCACCCCACTCTTCTGTGGCCACAATTACAACTGCCAGTGATTAGCAACCAATTTATTTTCTTCTTAAATCTGTTATCCCAGAGGCATCACAGTCATTCCTGATGGGCTTGGCCTTGGGGTCTGTCCTGGAGCTGGCTGGTGTTGGCTCTGCTGGACATGGGGGAAACTCCTGGGCAGCTTCTCATGGAAGCCACCCTGGCAGCACTCCTATTACTAAAACCTGGCCACACAAACCCAATAGACCCATTCAAACCACAGGTGAGAAATAAGAAGCTTATGGGCAGCCAAGTGCATCCTCAGGTCACGCAGGCACGATGTGACACCAGCGGATGGGGGACACCACACAGCCACCCACCCCTGCTCTCCATCCCAGGGACAGCCCCACCACATCCATGTTACCCCACCCATATCCCTTCCCATCCTGGTGGAAATGCAGATGTTTTCCACCACCAGCCCACCCCCTGCATGGATGCAACTGCGCCGGGGAAGGAGATGAAGCTGAGCCAGCTGCCACAGAGGAGACGCCCTCGATAAATGTCTGCACGTTATGAAATACACCTGCAGCAGGTTCCTGGCCGACAGGTGTGGCAGGATTTGGTCCTGCAGAGATAGCAGAGGCAGAAGTTTGGTTGTGTCACCACAGGTTCTCCCACCACCCCAGAAACCAAATTCTTCATCTCCTGGACCACAAGTTCTATGTGCCTGGGGGACAGGGAGGCTGAGGGTTGTCTGTGCAGGACAGGAGACAGGAGCAGTGGCCCTTCTGGAGTGAGCACAAGACTACTCTCAGCCAAGCTGGGGTGCCTAAAATATCAGTGACCCATAGACTGCCGTGAGGACTCTCCAAGAACTAACTCAAAGTAGTAAAATCTCAAATCTATTAATTTTCCATCATAAGTTTTCTGCAATCCATCCGTGATAGAGACACCACCTCCCATTCCTGGCCACTGCTGAGCTACCTCTGCATTTCAGGATGACAATGACAATGCAAAATCCAGCAAGCCAAGACTGACCACGGCACAGCTGAAGGCAGACGTGAAAGAAACAAAATCTCTCATTTTAGCATGGAAGCTTAAATGCACAAAAGTTTTAAGAACATCTAATGTTGCTGCCATTTCAGTCTGAACGGAGGAGGAAACACACTTCTCTTAGGATCACCAGCAAGGCATCTATGTTTTAAGTGAATGTATATATATATATGACCAAAAATGTATATGAATAAATAAAAGAGCCAGGGTCTCAAACAAACAGAAGAGGATTGGTTGGCTACAGTAGCCCTTCATTTCAGATGATACAGTAATCTGCTAATTATCCTCAAGTGGCAGAACTGCCCCTTCTCCAAGGAGTTTCACAACATCCCAAGGCATTTATGGAGATTACTCAACCAGAAGCCTCAACACTTCCAATCTTCTGTTGTCCTTTCCCCAACCTGATCCTTCCCCAAACAGAGCAGCAAACTGTTAACTCTGAAACTTAACAATGGTGTAACATAAATGCCTTAACACTTCTGCCAAACTGAAAAACAGTGATATCATTAATGATATTTAATTACTCCATCAAAACAGAAAGGAAGAATGTTAAATGTGTCCCAAACAGCTCCTGAAAATGCTGCCCCCAGCTTCTATAGAAAACACAGGGTCTTGCTATACTTTTAGCTACAGCTCCTCACAAATACACAGGACCCCAAAGACTCAACTGAGCAGCAAGAACATGAAATTAAATTAGGCCCAGAAGGGTTTTCTCTTGCTGCTTTGCAGAGACCTGCGGGCAAAATGTCAACCAGTGACAACTACCACAGTTTCACACCCTTCCTGCTGGGGAAGGACCAAGCAGGAGCAAGGATGGCTGCAAGGAGAAACGCAAGAGAGAGAGAGACAAATCGGGAAAGAAGAGGAGAGTCAACACAGCAAAATTTGTCCTTACCAGGAGATCACAGCAGAATGACCTCAACCACGCAGTTCACCCCAATGTGAAGGTACTCCAGAGACCAAAAAGAGTATTGTTAACCCCATTCAAAATCAAGTGCTGAAGAAGAGACTTCTAGAGATAAAGCCCAGCACCCCACTGTCTTCCCTTCCACAGTTTGGATCCAGGGCTAACATCCATCAAGTATGTTTCCATGCTTTGCATTCCATTTTTCATGGCTCTCAGGAGCCCTCCATAGACCATTCCCATGCCATCTGTGGATCAGGCTGACTCAGCTATGGGAACAGATGTGCCAAACCCAGCCAAGCCCCTCAGGTACCTCAGCCCTCTCCCAAACCACATCACAAAGGCAGAGCAGGAGTTCAGTTCATCTCCACAAATTCTCTCCAGTCTTCCATCCAGCCAGGTGCTGGACTTCACCCCCCCAGATCACCTGAGACAAGTCGCTTCCCTGCATCACCTTCACCTGCAGCAGCATCCAACTGCTGCTCCTCTGCTTTAAAAGTAACCTGAGATCTTATAAATGATAAAAAAAAAAAAAAAAAAAAAAAAAAAAAAAAATAAAAAAAAAAATTGCACAGCCTGAGCTTCCCAAAACAGCCACTGCTTGTCAGTGCCAAAGATAACGCACTCAGTGCAGGGCAACCACAGCCTACAAATCTTACCCAAGGCTGGAGGGGATAAAATGCAGCACAAGGTTTTGCTCTTGGACCTTGGCAGAACAAAGCCTTTATGATCCTCACAGGGAAAAGTAATGTTGGTGGACACAACAGAGGCTTCTTCCACTCACTGGAGACAAGGTGTGAATATTTGCTTATCAGGGTCACGTAAATCATAAGCAGAGTGGGAGGTTTCCTTCTCCATCCCGTGTGGCACCCCCCTGCCACAATGTGGATGCTCAGATGATGGTCCACCATCAAAAAGCCTTCCTAGGTTTTGTAGAGAAGGGACTATTAATTGATCTGGTCTTATTTTGGCATCTTTGCACTGAAAGGAACAACCGGGAAGCTCAGACTATCTTCTGCTTCCTCCCATCTCTTCAATTTCTGTTAACAAGGCTGTGATTTCAAGCTTCATCCCATACCTGCCTGAGCGGTGGAGAAAGAGCAGGGTGGATCACACAGGAGAAGGAATGAACGTGGCACCCACGGGCACGTGGAAATGGCCCATTTGAGATAAGCACCCAGGTTCTGGGGCACTGAGAAACAGCACCTGCCCCTTTCCAACATAATGGCATTGCTTCTTCATCCACTGTGGGATCTCACTAGTGGGACTATCACCCTTTCCAGAGAAGCCTGACCCAGGGAAAGGCCCCGGGAGGTGAGCCTTAGTCTCATTCTATGGAAAAACAACCCCAAGGACTGAGTTTTGAGGCACGGGGAAGCCAGTGACACCCAACAACTGTGCCTCCAGCGTTCAGCATTTCTGGGGACAGCTGCGTCAAAAAACATCCCACGACAGCCGGCTGCTCCGCTGCCACAGCATCTGTTGTCCCCTACTGTCACCCACCACGGCCCCCGAGAGACCACGTGCAGCCAGAGTGACTCTGCAGGAAAACGACAACCGTGAAACGACAACAAAACCGGGTCTCCGGCGAGCCCCTCGCCCGCTACGCCCGGACCCAGCCCGGGGGGCCGCGCCTCCCGCGGGGTGGGCGCTGCTCCCGGCCGGGACCATCGCACCGGGGCCGCGGTCCCGCGGGGATGCTCCGCGGGCACCTTTGTGCCGGCGCTGCCGCTGTGCGGGCTCCGCCGCCGGCTCTGCCGCGACGCGGCCGCCGATGGCCGGCGGCGCCTGCGGCGGGGCCGCGATGGGCTCCCTGTGCTTCTGCCCACCGGGGGGCTCGCCCGGGGCGGGGCTGGGGGGGCCAGCCCTGCCTTTCTCCGGCCAAACGGAGCGGCCGGGAAGCTTCCAGAGGCCGGGAGCACAGCCGAACCCCAGCCCCGGCCGCTCTCCGCGGGGAGCGCCGCATCCCGGGCCGGGGTTGTGGGGGGGGCCCAACGGGCGCGCACGGGCTGTCACCGAGCCGGGGGGACACCCGAGCCGGGGCGAGGCCGCCGCGACACCGCCAGCACCGAGACCTGCCCAGAAACCGGCTCCGTCCGCGGCACGACCCCCACACCCCCCACCCTCCCACACACACACACGCCGCGGGGTTCGCGTCTTTCCAACGGAGACAAAAGCCGGGATGCGCTCCCCCCGCTGCCCCCCTTCGCTCCCCCCCCGGGCGGTGCTGTGTCACGTCTCGCCCCGGCCGCGCTTACCGTGCGGGGCCGGGCGCGGTCAGTGCCCCGCTGAGGGGGTCATGGGCGCGGCGAGGGGCGCGGGGGGGCGCGGGGGGCTCCGGGGGCGCCGCCCGGGAGGACGCTCCGGCTCCGGCTCCGGCTCGGCAGAGGGACGGGCCGGGGCGGCGGGCAGTGACGCGCCGCGCTCCGCCCGCGGCCCGCGCCGGCCCTGACGGGAGATGTAGTCCGGGGCTGCGGCCTGGGGGCCGCACGGCGGCGATCTGACAGGGACAGCCCGAGTGCAGCACCCCCGGGCCTCTGACAGGAACCTCCCCGAGCCCACAACCCCCGGATCCGGCCGGGATCCCCCCGGACCCTCCCAGCCCCGGGATCTGACAGCGACAGGGACCTCCCCCCTCTCGCACCGCCGGGGCTCCGAGGGAGACTCCCCCATCCCGCAACTCGGGGTCTGACCGGGACCGCCCGGACCCCGCAATCCCGGGAAGTGACAGGGATGCGGGAGTCCCGCACCCCGGGGATCTGACAGGGACTCCCCCCATCCGGGAACTCAGGATTCTGACAGGGACCACCCGAACCCTGCACCCCGCGGGGATCTGACACGGACCTGCTGGTCCCGCACCCCGCGCCCTCATAGAGATCCCCCGCATCCACCTCTTGGGGGCTTGACAGGGACCTCCGGATCCCACAATCCCGGGATGTGACCAGAGGCCCCCGGGTCCTGCATGCCGGGGATCTAGCAGGGAACCCGCAGGGACCCCCAGCCATCGAGCCCCCAACCCTCCAGGGCAGGTGAGAGACCACCCGGGCTCAGAGCAGCCTTTGGGGTGGTGTTAACGCACCCAACACAGGCCAGGGGCAAACAGGGACTCGCATGTCCTCACCTGCATCCATCGGGATTCAGTTCAGAGCTGCAATCTTCTCCTCAGGACAAAGTAGCATCCAGCTGGGCTTGAAGGAGGAGGAGGAGAGTTAAACTGGGCTGAAGAGAAGACTGCAAGTGTTCCACAGAACCACAGAATGCTTTGGGTGGGAAGGACCTTAAGATCATTCAGTCCCACCCCCTGCCATGGGCAGGGACAACTTCCACTGTCCCAGGATGCTCCAAGCCCTGTCCAGCCTGGCTTTGGACACTTCCAGGGATCCAGGGGCAGCCACAGCTGCTCTGGGCACCCTGGGCCAGGGCCTGCCCACCCTCCCAGCCAGCAATTCCCAGTTCCCAATCTCCCACCTGTGCCTGCCCTCTGGCAGGGGAAGCCATTGCCTGTGTGCTGTCCCTGCATGCCTTGTCCCCAGTCCCTGTGCAGCTCTCCTGGAGCCCCTTGAGGCCCTGGCAGGGGCTCTGAGCTCTCCCTGGAGCCTTCTCTTGTGCAGCTGAACAGCCCCAGCTGTGCCAGGCTGGCTCCAGAGCAGAGGGGCTCCAGCCCTGGCAGCAGCTCCGGGGCCTCCTCTGGGCTGGCTCCAGCAGCTCCACGTCCTTGTGCTGTTGGAGCCAGGGCTGGGGCAGCTCTGCAGGTGGGCTCTCAGCTGAGCACAGGGGCAGAGGGGCAGAATCCCCCCTGCCCTGCTGCCCACGCTGGGGGATCAGCCCCGGGCAGGGGGGCTCAGGCTGAGGCAAGTCCAGCCCTCACCCACAGCACTTTCTCCCAGGGCTGCTCTCATTCCATTCTCCAGCCAGTCTGTGTTTGTGCCTGGGATTACTATAACCCAGATGTAGGACCTTGCGTTTGGCCGTGTTGAATTCCGTGAGGTTTGCACGGGCCCAGTTCTCAAGCTTGCCAAGGTCCCTGTGCATGGCAGATAAACCAAGTGTTTCTATATAAACACACAAAATCCTGAGACGAGAAATGCAAAAACTGGAATTTAAGCACCTTTTGAACATCTCTCTAGCCCGCTGGATCCCTTCAGCTCTGGTGCTCAAAGCCACCCAGAAATGTTCCTACAAGCAATTTAAACCACTTTCTGCTTACCACACCAGGCTGTCAAAAACACCCACCCAACAATCATCCCCCTTTTCTTGTGGTTTGGGTTGTATTCAAGAGGTTAACTTTATTTCCAATCATGGATTCTTTGTTGCTCCCTGTCTGGTTCTACTGTCACACTCATCCGGATAAATGGATCACGTTAATGAACATCAACGGACGGACTGCAGCCATAAATTCACCAGAATTGCTGGCCTCTGAAGAAATCTTAATTCTACTTTGACAGCAAAATCGGATTCCAAAGATCTCTCTCCCTGCTGTGCTTTATTTTGGGCCTTATCGTTTGCTGGGCAGGTTGTCATGACAACCTGATATTCACCGGAGGGTGGCTGTAATTGGGAGAGCACATTGTTAATTTAGCTCCAGATTCTTTTTTATTTTGTTGTATTTTAAGCAAAGGGGGGACTGCCTAGATATTCATATTTTTATCTGTGATCTTACTATGGTTTAATTATTAATCTCAGTGCCAATAACATCTCTCCAGTGACGGCTGAGCTGCAGAGCTCACCAGGGCAGAAAACGGCTCTGCCCACCTCCTTTTTTCCCAGCTCATCTCCTCATGCAGCCTCCGCACATCCCCTCCAGCCCTCAAGCCCTTAAACCAAGAGCCCCCAGACACAGGATTTCACAGGGATGCTCCTGCTGTATGGGAGCAGGTTGGGGGAGAAAAAAGGTGTGATCTGTTCTTGTGTTAATGGTATTTTTTTTTGGAATTCCAGTGTCAGCTTTAACCTGAAAACAATTCATCTCAGATAGTTATTTAGAGCAACTAGCTCTCTGTGGAGAACACCAGCCCATAATATTAACATGTGAACATGCTGGCATGTATAAATCCAGCTCCTGGATGGGAACAGCACGTCCTGGCTCTGCATGCTGGGACCTCTCCTTGCACCCCACAGCACGTCCTGGCCCCACATGCTGGGACCTCTTTGTGCACTCCACCCCTGCCCCAACATGCTGAAGGCATCCTTGGCTTAGAGACATCACAAAATGTCACAAAATGCCACCAAGCACTCGCCTGAATGCTTGCTGGAAGCCGAAAGGTGGCAGGACTGGGGACTCTGGGTCAGGAGCTCAGATGGATGCCGGATCAGGACACACGACTTCCAGCCTGAGATTTCTGGGAAATGACCCATCCTGCAGAGCACAGTGTCCGTGGGAGTGTGAGAGGGAGCTGGGTTTGTTTTTCTAGGGGGTGTGGGGGGATGTGGACAGGTGGCAGCAGGGTGACTAAAGGTGAACCCACAGAGCGGTGGGTGCCAGACTGCGGAGCAGGTGCCGTGTCTGTCGCTTCACCGCAGCGCTGCCACCCTGGCGTGGGTTTGAAGGTCCCCTGGCCACGCTGCTCATGGCGTTCATTATCCACGTGTCCCAGCAGGAAGAAAGGGCAGCTTTCCGGCAACTGAGGACTTCTTTCCAGGAGCTGGCGCAGCTCCAGGTCCAAAGAGCAAAGTGGAGCTGCCGAGCCCGTCCCCATGCGGGAGCAACCCTGCTCCCCTCAGCCCCTCTGATCTGCACATCCCAACCTCCTCCTTTCATCCCTGCTTCTGGCTTAATCCCATCCCGTTTTAGAAAGAAGGGAAGTTGGGAAAGGAGAGGATTTCTGCTTAAAAGGAAAAAGAAAGGAGAGGAGTTGTAAAAGCCGGGGATGGAGGAGGGAACAGAAACATCCTTCTTTCAAGGAAAAGATGCTGTGGCTGCTGTTCTGGGTACCATATGCCAGGTAATAACACGAGATGACTCAGTGTTTGGGAAATTAAATTGGCTCTTTATTAAAAGCGTGTATTTAGGGAGGTAGTGAGGTGCCAGGGAGTCCCTGCATTGCCTTAGCAGAGGGAATTCAGGCAGGCTGTCTGGCTCCTTATGCTGCTGAGCATGGAGTTCACAAGGTGCTGGGACACATATCCAGCCTCAGCATCCTCCCAGGGCTGCTCCCAGGGAAGCAGAGAGCATCTCTGGGAAGATCTTAGGAGCTCTTCCTAAGCTCTCTCCTACCTAATTCAGTGGAAGCTGTTGAGTCTCTGCCAGTGGGAAGCACTCCAGCCTCAAGACTTTTGTCCCAGGAAAATAGCGAGAGGCGGAAAGAGCAGCTGGGGACACAAAGATTTTTGAGAGCACAAGCTGCAACTCAAAAAATGCTGTGCCAAACTCTAGTCTTGCCCTGGTAATAGCCTTTAAAATGCCTTAGCAATGGTGGGAATCTGCTGATTCCAAGGGGAAATACAGAATATTTACAAAGTACCTTGCTTGTAGCTGGGTTGTGCTGGTAACTTGGTGCTCCTTCTCTAGCTTGGAGCAAATCTTGGCCTCAGAGAGAGTAGCTGAAGGCAAAATTCAATGTACTGTGTTCTGCTCAAATCATACATCCCCTCTGTGGAATTCTCATTTTTACATACAGACAGGGACAGGTACTGAAAAATTAAACTGAAGATGAGAATTCCTTTTTTCTTCCCCAAGTCCTTCCAGCACAGGTGGGATGATGGAGGTGTCTGCCAGGATGGAGGCACAGTGATGACCTCAGTGGGTTTCTAAGAAGTGGCCGTGGCCATTAAGTGCTCAGATGCTCCCTCAGAGACTTCTGCAGGAAAATAAACACTTAAAATAGTTGGCCAACAATCTTTCTGCCAGAATTAGACTGATCCTTATTATGGTCAGGCTGCAGTTGAATTGAAAGCAAATAGAACGTCCCTTAAAAACACAAATAATAGACTCACTGTAGGAGCAAAAGGCTGGAGACAAACAAGGTCTTTATTCCCATCCTGACAGAGATTGAGTGAGCGGCTCTGCCCTCCTTCCCAAGCATCTGTCCCGCTTCCCAAGGGAGATGTCTGTCTGTGCCTGCGGTCCAGGGGCGTCGGATGTGGAGTTCCAGCAGTCCCTGCTCAGTCCCTGCTCCATCCAAACCTCATGGCGTGAGGCAGCCCGGCTGAAAACCTAGAGAGAAACAGAGGTGATGGGGTGTGAGTGTGGCCAGACAGAGTGTTCGTGACAAAAGAGACAGCACTAACATGTCAGTACTCCTGTACAAAAAACAAACAAACAAACAAACAAAAAAAAAAAAAAAAAAAAAAAAAAAAAACCCAACCAAAAAAAAACCCAAAAACCCCCAAAACCCCCAAACCAACCAACCAACCAACCAAACTATATATATATATAAAAATTATATTTTTCTATTTGAGAGCAGGGTACCCACGGGTGAAGCAATGCTTGGCTGTGGTGGGAGGGGAAGCCAGTGTTGAAATGCTGAGTGTGGGGACAGGCTCCTTCCCCCACTTCCCAGTTATTTTTAGAAGGGCGTTTTTATCCAGCACAGCCATGGGTGCCAAGGCTGTTTGCAAGTCAAGGCTAAATTCACTGGTATTTGGAGGAGGTCTGAAATGGGAACAGCCTGGGCTCCTGGGGATCAGGGTTTGTGAGCACTGATTTACTCCAGAAAAGTTGAAATCCTGCTCTGATTCTGCTTTTCATACTACAGGTGAGAAGCTGCAGCTCAGAACAGCTGGATTTTCTCCTTGACCTCCCATGTAGCTTAAAATAATAGCCTTAATTTCCCATATTTCACATAATTCTGTTGAATAATGAGACTACCTGGACATAATTAATTACTTTCCTCCACTGATTTAACTCACAGCTACATCTTTGGATTAAAGCGGCCTTAGAAATACAAAGTATGATTATCCAGGTAATAACAAATTACCAATTTAAAGGATCACCATGATTCTAGCCCCGAGGATTTGCAAAGGTCAAGCTGCTGAGGAGGCTGAGCTGAGAGCTGGCAGGGGCAGTGCAGGGACTTGGGGTGGTGATGAAGGATGTCCTTCCACATCAGGCAAGATGGATCCTGTCAGACACCTCCGCTGGGTAACAGAAAACATCTCTGACAGGGACATTAATAACTCCAGTTTTGCTGGAGTTTGAATTAAACATTGACAAGAGTGTTTTGCAGAGGCATGGCTGGCCAGGAAATATTACAGTAACCAAGAAATCTCTCTCTTCCTCTGGCTGCAAATGGGATTTTTTTTTTTTCCATAATCCTTTATGGTGGATATTAATTGTGTCAAAGGATTGTGATGCTGCTTAGAGGGGTGCAGTGGGAAGGAATTGCTAATAGTTGGGGTGGGAGAAGAAGCAGGGGAATTTCACTGGGTGAGGGATGTGTAAAATCCAGAACACTGGATGGAGGGCAACAGCAAAACGTTTTTCTAATGTGATTTTCCAGGGAGAAATTATTGCACTCTTTCAATAAAGGGGGCTTAGAAGGAAGGTGAGGGCAAACTTTTTAGTAAGGCCTGTAGTGACAGGAAAAGGGGGGAAGGTTTAAACTAAAAACATGTGGATTTAGATTATATATAAATAAGGTTTTTTTACAATGAGGGTGAGGAGGCCCTGCCACAGGTTTCCCAGAGCAGCTGTAGCTGCCCCATCCCTGGAGGTGTTCCAGACCAGGTTGGATGGGGCATGGAGCAACCCGGGCTAGTGGAAGGTGTCATTTCCAACCCAAACCACTCCATTTTTCTATGGGTCTCTACCTTGGCCATTCCATCGCTCAGTATCATACATTGTACAGGCAGTTTTATTGACTTTTAAGCAAACTGTAGTCTCAGAAGTCTGCCTGGAATGATGTAGTAGCAAGAAAGCCGAGCTTTGGGCAAGCACTCTGGTCCTGGGTACGTTTTTCCATCATGAGCAAGGCTGAGGAGAGCAGGCTGGGCACCACAGAGCGCTGGGATGGCTGCACCATCTGAGGGCTGGTACTGCCATGGGGCTGGTAGCCCAGCCCTTGGCTGGAGAGGGGACAAAGGCAGGACGACTCAGCGGCCTTGGGCCTGGATGACCTGGGCTACTGGTGATGGCAGATTCCATTCTCAGCTTCAGCTTTCCTGCTCTGAAGTGGGTACAGCTCTGCTTACTCTGCTGGTAAAGCACCTTGTGAGTCAGCTTTCGCCAGGTGTAAACCAACACTGTGTTTGTAGAGATAACAGCAGCCCTGGGTCAGCAAGGACCCTTTGAACAACTGCTCCTGGTCCTTAGGACATGTCCCAGGAGAGAATCTTCCCTGGGAAAATGAGAAGTGTCTCAGACTGTAACACTACAGCCTCGTGCCTCGTCTGCTTCAGGGCTGTGGCAGCTCCCTTGCCTGGTTTTGGGTTAATCCAGAGCCTGGTGGGGAAGAGCCCATCAAGGAGGCCTTCACCACACACCTGCTGATGGCAGCAGCCCAGATTCCAGCTTCTCCTGCTCCTGGGAGCCCACATCCTCTGCAGTCACCTGCCTGCACCCCCTGTTATCTCTCATGCACCTTCTAATGATGCCTTTCCTGGCCCTGACTCACCCGCTGATGCGGAGATCCTCCCTTTCTGGCCACATCCTCTCTCCCCCTACCAGCAGAGCCGCCAAAAAGGAAGGAGGATTTGCAGCAAACAGGACTCCAGCACCCATCAGCCATGGAGGAGCTTGGAAAATATGCATTTTTGTCAGCTAACCATAGTTTATATATTATGTGTGATAGAGAAGCCATCAGGGTTGCTCAGACTCTACTCTCCTCCAAGGAGAAGGACTCACACTCTTCCTTTCACCAGCAAGATGTGATGCCTCAGAGCACCCGAGTCTCTCATCCTCTTTTCCCCACTGGGCATCTCCATGCTGTGAAATGATAGTCCTTAACCACATAAACTTGTGGTTTCCACATGCCAGCAGCTCAGGCTGAGCGATGACAAGAGCCCAGGACTTATCCTTTGTCTGCCAATAAAATAAGTGAGCTTATCTTCACACGGGCTTTGCTTCTTATCACGTGGTTTTGGTAAAAATGAACCCTGCTGCAGTCCTGCCCTCCCTTCCTCAGCAGCTGCCAAGGGCTGGCACCCCAGTTTTGACCCCATTGCCTTCCCAGACTGGGGAGGAAAGGGAAATGTTTTCATTCCCTGCTTGCTGAAAAAGCTGTTAAAAAAAAAAAAAAAAAGGGTTTGACACGCTCTTGCTTTTGATAGGAGAAAAAAAGAGATAACAATATCAAACCACAGGCACGACAGGCACATGGCAGGTATTTTATCATGCCCTGGCCTCTGGAAATCAGAGCAGGGCAGGTTTTTTATATTAGCCATGTGGGACAAAATAGAGACATGCTGATACCCTCATATCTACACACAGGGTAGCAGGCACACATCAGATGGAAATTTGCAGCTGCCCAAATAACCAACTACGTGAAGGTACCAGCTGCCCTGCCCAACACAAGTTACCCCACTAGCACAGACTTTGCTTGGAAAAAACCTTCTATTTGTTTGCCCCAAAATACTCAGTGTGCGACACCAGAAATGGCAGAAATAATGAGAAGTCTTTTCACCTTGCTGTGACTGACACTTTTCACCCCCATGAGCTGGAGTGTAGAGCTCAGGGCACTGGGGCTGGGGGGAGCCTGGCCTTGAAAGTTTCTAGAGATGGGACATCTGCCACCTCTCTGGGCCACCTGTGCCAGAGCCTCCCCCCACCACTGCAAAAAACATCTCTATATCTAATCTAAATCCATCCTCTTTTAGTTTAAAACCTTTACCCCTCATCCCGTTGCAACAGGCTCCACTAAACTGTTTGTCCCCAGCACTTCACCCAAATTGGCTAATGGCTCTCCAATTTTCCATTATTTTCCCTAAAGAATCTTTCAAATGCGTTTAAAAAAAAAAAAAAAAAAAAAAAAAAAAAGGAAGCAGGCTTTTTTCCCCCAGACCTGTCCCTGTAAAATAATCTTTCTTTTCTAAACAGTCACTGTATGACTGTGCTCTACCCCAGCTAGGGACCCCCAGGCAGGGCTGACTCCACACCACCCTGGCTTTCCTGTGTAGCAGGACTCGACTGTTTTCCCCAGGGATAGGACACAGGGAGATGGTTTCCTCCCTGCACTGAGTGAGGAAATTTCCCTTGTTTCAGAAGTGACAATAAAAGCTGGGAAGATGCTGAGTTCATCTCTGCTTAGCTTGGCTCCTATGAATAATTATTAGCAGGTCTTTGGAGCTAGACCAAGAGTGAACAGGCACAGCCCTTCAGTCAGCAGATATGCCAGTGCCCCTTCTTCTGCTGCTGAAATAAAACGTCTAATTTAACTCAATTTCCAAATTATATTAATTAAAAAGTACTAGCAGCACAATTATGTGCACTCCGCAGAGAGAAACTGCTCTTCATGAAAGGCCTGCTTTTGGATTCCAGATAATATAGTTTCCAGCAGATAATGTTTAATTTCTCTATAATAATCCCATGTTCCCCAGCTGGGGCTGAAGTGCAGACAGTTAGAGCAATAGTAGTTGTTCTTCATTCCATCATCCATCCAGGTCCTGGAGCAGAGAAAATCCATGACATTTTCAAGGTGTGGTGATGGGAAATTATTTTCTACACTTTTAAAGAACAAAAAAGTCTGGTCCCCTCTCCCAAGCAACGTGTGTTCTCCTAAGAGGGATTTGATTTCAGAAAGGAATGAACTTTGCTACAAAAACACTGAATATATTTTCTATTTGCTCTCTTTGGTACACAGCAATTTAAATTGAACAAGAAATTATCAAGAAATACAGGTATGCATGGCAGGACATGAAAGGTGGACAAATTTAGTTGCAAGCATTTAAGAGCAAAGGTAATTAAGGGTGTGGGACCTGGGGCTGTGGTGGATTCCTCATCATCTGGAGTCTTTAATCAAGCTGTTTCTCCTTTTTTTTGGGGTGCATTTAATAGAGGCTGCTAAAACAGTGTGCTGGGGCTTTAGTGAATCGGTGGGCATTGTTTGGGGATTACAGGGTGGGGCTCTGTGGGCTGTGGGAGAGAAGACATCAGAGGACACCATCCCTCCTGGCCTTGGCTCAGCAAGCCTGTTCCTGCTCACCTTGGGAAAGATCCACCTGCAAACATCGCCTCGGAAATCCTGGATAAAATTTCTGGGTGTGCTCAGGTGCAAAGGTAAGCGCCAAACCTTGTGGCACCCCTGGCTGTGGCAGGGCTGTGACCACCCTGCCAGGGCACTGTCCCACTGAAGGGACTGGGGAGAAAACACACAGGAAAAATGAAAAAAAAAAAAAAAAAAACAAACAAAAAAAAACTATTAAAAAAAGGTACAGAATGCCACAATGGTTAGGGTTAAGAAAGGACCTTAAAGGTCCTCTAGTCCAACCCCCTGCCATAGGCAGGGACACCTTTCACTAGACCAGGTTGCTCCAAGCCCTGTCTAACCTAGCCTTGGACACTTCCAGGGATTCTGTCTAGATGGAGAAGAGTTTTGTGTTTTAGTAGATGTGGGTTTGTATGAATTAATGTTTCTTTCGCCAAGAAAGTTTGGACCATGTGATCCTTGGGGTCTCTGCAGACTGGAATTCTGTGACCCCTCGCAGTGCTGGCAAGCCCAAAGACCAGGTAACACATATAATGGCCACAAGCAGCTAAGATACTTCCAAAATATATAAGGAGGTTTCTTTCTACCGTTTTCAGCATTAAATTGTGGTTTCTCCGTGGCTTTGCCTTTTGCTGCCTGATTCCTGTGGGGTCAGAGGGTGTGGCAGAGGTGCTGGAACACCACATCCACATAATATATGGGAATGTACTAGGAAGAAATACAGGAAAGATCCACATAATATAAGGGGAAAGCATACAGGAAGGAGTTGCTGGCTGGGAGGGTGGGCAGGCCCTGGCACAGGGTGCCCAGAGCAGCTGTGGCTGCCCCTGGATCCCTGGAAGTGTCCAAAGCCAGGCTGGACAGGGCTTGGAGCAGCCTGGGACAGTGGAAGGTGGCAGGGGGTGGAATGAGGTGAGCTTTAAGGTCCCTTCCAACCCAGATCATTCTGAGACTCTCTGATTCTCTGGTGTTACTCCCCATAAAAATGGGAATATTAAAATCCTCAGAGCAGCAGAAGCCCTTTCTGTCTGTGGGAGAGCAACACCTCCAGCAAGCACCAGACTGAGGAGCTCCTCCCTGCTCCCGCTGGACTCACAAACTCCGTGTCAAGCACACGTCCTCGAGACCCACAGCTCCATCCTGCCCCATCCCCTTCCCTCCTCTTAACACCACCACCTCTTTGAGACAAGAGAAGGGAACTGGCTGCCTCTCCTGCCCCAGCAGCACCACATCCCACGCCCCATCCAAGGGCAGCTCCGGCTCTGAACAAAGCAGGCATCACCCTTGGAAACCGCCCTGGGCTCCTGCTGCAGTTCACGGCAGGTGAAACGTGGCAGCAAAGTTTACATAAAGCATAGTCAAACAGAGCTGCATTTCTGCCTCTGAGCCATCAGCTGTAGCAGCTGATATTTTCTTGGCTTTCTATGGGATTTGTGCCATAGTTTGTCACACAGAGAATAAATTATAGGAATTCCTGTGATCTCGCTGAGAATAGGTTCTCAGTACAGTGACCCTGATAGTCCAGCAGCCTCCTCTTCCAGCTCTTTTCCCACATCTGAGCCTTTGCTGGCAGCAGTCAAGCCTCAGAGACACCTGAGTCAGGTCCTGGATAAGCACTCAGAGGAGCAGATCTTGTTCCCCTCACTTCTTCCAGCCTTGGATGTGTTTGCTCATGGAGGTTATTCCCGTTCAATGCCTGGCCCGAGGACACCCAGCAGAAACACAATTCCTGGTGTGTTCACCTGGGTGTTCAGAAAGCTAACCTGGAGCCACATTTCTCCACAAATTCTGCTGAAACACACAATTTATTAATTTTTCTTAGACCTTTGGACCGTGTCTCTGCAAGGCCAGGCTGGATGGGACGTGGAACAACCTGGTCTAGTGGAAAGTGTCCCTGTCATTGGCAGGGGGTGGAACAAGGTGAACTTTAGGGTCCCTTCCAACCCAAACCATTCTGTGATTTTCTGATTCTTAGAGACCATAACCCTCAGCATCTCCAGCCATGCAGTAGCCATATTCCTGCCATATTCCAGTATCATATTCCTGCCTGGAGCACTTTTCCATTACAGATGTTGCTGCCATTATTCCCATCCCATCTTCTGTCTGGCAGCAGTTACATGCAGAATGGACATCAGGGTATTTTTCCTATGGATTGGGGAGAGCGGGGGGAGAAATCTCATTTTGTTAAAATTAAAAAAAAAAAACAAAACCAACAAACAAACAAATTTAAAAAAACCCAAATTTTAAAAAAAGAGGGTTTTTTGGTCTGTCTTGTGTATAAACCTTTTCCTCCTAGTCAGAGTTAAGTCTTGGTGGAATGCCCCTTTATTGACTTGATCTTTGGTTAAGCACAAACCCAAACATTCCTGTGCTGCAGAATGCCATTTGCTGTTCAAATGTGAGTCCTGGGGATGCTGGTTTGTACCCAAAATGGGACCAGCATCACAAACAGAAAGGGCTCTGCTTAGCTGCCCAAACACTGATGCTTTGTGCCATCAGAGACACCCTAAGGCCTCTGCCTGGTCACACGGATGACACAGCACCTCCAGGACCTCCACTGGAGGGGGGACCTTAGAGAGATCTCTAAAATACCTCAGTTTCTAAACCAAAACCAAACTGTACAAGCCCAAACCAGGTGTCTGGGCCCAGCACAAACCAAGGAAACACTGGAAAGCCACATTCATTCCACACTAAGGTTCCCTTTCCCTCCCCAGCCTCCACTATTGCAGCCCCCCTGGTTTTTCCCCACCTCTTCCTGAAAGGAGGGAGGGAAGAGGTCTCTGCTGTCTCCAGCCTGCACAACACAGCCTTGGGTGGGGCAGGAACCCTCCTTGGGAGATGCCCAACCTCTACTTGGAGCACAAGGAAAGGGGCAAACTTCTGCCTTGGCAGGAAGGAGCCTCTCTCTCCCTGCAGAGACCTGGGAGGTGGTTGGGGTGAACCTCCTCCGTTGTTTGCCTGACAGGGATCTCCCTGCCCCTTTGACCCCCATCAAGCTTTAGGATTTGAGATACTCCTAGTCAGCTGAATCCTTTCACATCCCAAAAGCCTGGACCCCCTGGCTGTATTAGCAAAATTGCACTATTGCACTGTTGGTTCCAAATGCTTTACAGTCACATCAAGCCCAAAGCCTGAGGTTTAAATTTTACCCTGCCTATGAGTTAGGTGGATAGACCAACAGGAATGGGAAAAATAGGAAATAAACAAGGTTCAGTGTTCAGGTGCTTAAAACTGGTTAGGGAATAGAGTGGCAAAAAGCATATTTTATTTTAAGTGAAAAATCCTCTTTCTCCATGACTCTGTCCATGAGAAAATGGGATGAAAAATGCCATTAAATGTAGAATTGGTGTATCTGTGAGATCACATTTGACGCACAATCTAGACAGAAGAGAAAAAAAAACCTGCAAGCAAACCAATGTCATCATAAGTGGTTGCCATTAACTACAGCATTGAACTGAAGGGTCTTGGAATGATCTTGAATGAGTATTTCCTTCAGGAATTCAGAACAAATCTCAGGCTCAAACCACTCAGCCTCAAGGCTGGAGCCCCTCTGCTCTGGAGCCAGCCTGGCACAGCTGGGGCTGTTCAGCTGCACAAGAGAAGGCTCCAGGGAGAGCTCAGAGCCCCTGCCAGGGCCTCAAGGGGCTCCAGGAGAGCTGCACAGGGACTGGGGACAAGGCATGCAGGGACAGCACACAGGCAATGGCTTCCACTGCCAGAGGGCAGGCACAGGTGGGAGATTGGGAATTGGGAATTGCTGGTTGGGAGGGTGGGCAGGCCCTGGCCCAGGGTGCCCAGAGCAGCTGTGGCTGCCCCTGGATCCCTGGAAGTGTCCAAGGCCAGGCTGGACAGGGCTTGGAGCAGCCTGGGACAGTGGAAGGTGTCCCTGCCCATGGCAGGGGGTTGAACCAGGTGATCTTTGAAGCTCTTTTCCAACCTGAACCATTCTGTGAGCTCCTGCTCTAACAGTGGCTCAACAGCTCCAAGGGAGGATTTTACCCATCACCTATTAAACAACAGAGCTGGAAGCAAACAGCTGGCTCCCCACGGGCCTGTGGTGCTGTAGTCCAAGGGAGGGGCCAAAAACAGATGATTGCTCCCTAAAAATTAGACTTTACTCTCAGCATACCCCCTGCAAATAGCGTATCCTGGACAACCTTCATCCTCCAGGCTCTCCTGGGCAAACCCAGTCCAGCCGTGGCAAGTGATTTGTGCATGGGTGGGCAGAGGAGAGCTGCCTCCCTCGTGAGTGGAGAGACAGGACAAGGGGGACAAGGAAAAAAACTGTTAAATCAGTGTCTTTGGTGTTTGCTGCCCTCTGAGCAGAGCCTGTGGTACCTTGCAGAGGCAGTTGGGCACCACGTGGTCCTCGCAGGGTGTCTGACACCACAGCACACCCCACACAGCCCATCCCCGTGTCCTGCACCAGCTATTCCATCTGCAGTCTTTGCGGCAGGTGTGGTGCAAGTGGGCTCGTGCCTGGTGCTTTTCCAGCCTGGTGCTCCCCCACCCACATTCTCCTGCATCCCAGCAGCCTCCCCATCCTGATGCTCCACATCCTGGTGCTCTGTAATCCCCTCCCCTGTCCCAGTGTTCCTGCAGCCCAGTGCATTCCGGGATACCTTCCCCGATTTTGGTGCTCCTCCATCCTGGTGCTCACCCCATCCCAGAACTCCCATCCCAGTACCCATTCCAGGCCACATCCCCGTGTTCCTGCATCCCATCACCTTCCTCCATCCTGGTTCTCCTTCATCCTGATACTCACCTCATACTGGTCCCCCCAACACAATACCACTGTTCCAGTGTCCCCATCCCAGTACTCCCATCCCAGCTCCCTCATCCCAGTTCCTTCATCCCACTACCTCTATCCCAGTATCCTCATCCCAATACCATCATCCCGGTACTCCCACTGCAGTTCCTAATCCCAGTTTCCCCATATTAATACCCCCATGCCAATTCTCTCATCCTTGTACCCCCTTCCCAGTTCCCCCATCCCAGCATCCCCATTCCAATACCCCCTATCCTGTTTCCCCATCCCTGTACCCTGTCCCTGTTCCCCCATTGTTCTGCCCCCATCCCAGTACCCCCATTCCAAAACAGCCATCTCAGTATCCCCATCCCTGTTTCCCCATCCCAGTACTCCCATCCCAGGGTCCCTGTCCCTGTATCCCCATCCCAATATTCCCATCCCTGTTACCCCATCCCGGTACTCCCACCGCTATTCCCCTATTCCAGTACTCCCATTCCAGTATCCCCATCCCAATATCCCCATCCCAATATTCCCATCCCAAGAACACCATCCCAACATTCCCATCCCTGTTTTCCTATTGCAATATTCCCATCCCTGTCCCCCATCCCGGTACTCCCATCGCTATTCCCCTCTCCCGGTACTCCCATCCCGGTATCCCTGTCTCTGTTCCCCCATCCCAACATTCCCATCCCAATATTCCCATCCCTGTTCCCCTATTGCAATATCCCCATCCCTGCATCCCCATCCCTGCATCCCCATCCCAACATTCCCATCCCAACATTCCCATCCCAGCATTCCCATCCCTGTTCCCCCATCCCAACATTCGCATCCCAATATCCCCATCCCAACATTCCCACCCCAATATTCCCATCCCTGTTCCCCTATTGCAATATCCCCATCCCTGCATCCCCATCCCAACATTCCCATCCCAACATTCCCATCCCTGTTCCCCCATCCCGGTCCCGCCTCTCCCGGTAGCGCAGGGCGGTGGCGCTGTGGCGCCCTCTGGTGGCGGCTGCCGGAGCCTTCGGGCAGCGCCTCTGCCCGATCGCGCAACCCCTGCCAGCTCCCCAAACTTCTAACAGCCCCCCAAACCCCTGCCTTCCCCCAAACTTCTAACAGCCCCCCAAACCCCTGCCTTCCCCCAAACCTCTAACAGCCCCCCAAACCTCTAACAGCCCCCCAAACCTCTGCCTGCCCCCCAAATCCCTGCCAGCCCCCCAAACCTCTAACAGCCCCCCAAACCCCTGCCTGCCCCCCAAATCCCTGCCTGCCCCCCAAACCCCAACAGCCCCCCAAACCTCTAACAGCCCCCCAAACCACTGCCTGCCCCCCAAATCCCTGCCAGCCCCCCAAACCCCTGACTGCCCCTCAAACCTCTAACAGCCCCCCAAACCCCCGCCTGCCCCCCAAACCCAGGCCTGCCCCCAATACCCCTAACAGCCCCCCAAACCCCCGCCTGCCCCTCATACCCCTAACAGCCCCCCAAACCCCTAACAGCCCCCCAAACCCCCGCCTGCCCCCCAAACCCCTAACAGCCCCCCAAACCCCTGCCTGCCCCCCAAACCCAGGCCTGCCCCCCAAACCGCTAACAGCCCTCCAAACTTCTGCCTGCACCCCTCAAACTCTTGCCTGCACCCCCGAGCCCCTGCCTGCCCCTCAAACCTCTGCCTGCCCCCCAAACTGCTGCCTACCTCCCAAACCCCTGACAGCCCCCCAAAGCCCTGCCTTGCACCCCATAACCTCTGACAGCCCCCCCTGAATCCCTGACTATGCCCCAAGTCCCTGACTGCCCCCCAAACCCCTGGCTGCACCCCCCAAACACCTGCCCTATCCCTCAATACCTGCCCACCTCCCCAACCCCTGCCTGCCCCCCAAACCTGAACCTGCCCCCATCATGAACCCCTGCCTGCACCCCAAACCTCTGCCTGCCCCGCAAACTCCTGCCTGCACCCCCAATCTCTTCCTTCACCCCCCAACCCCTGCCTGCACACTCACAGCTCCCACTTCCAGTCAGATGACACGAGGGACCCTTTCCAAAAACCCACAAGGGCACCTCCCCAACCTTCCCTACAGCACCACGGGGATGGGACCTCCCAGTGTTATGGAATATCCCATGGGAAGATCATAGAATCATGGAATCATTTGGGTTGGAAAAGCCTTCTGAGAGTCCAACCATTCCCCCAGCCAAGGCCACCACTGTCCCATGTCCCCAGGTGCCACATCCACACAGCTTTTAAATCCCTCCTGGGAAAGGGACACCATAACAGCCCTGGGCAGCTGTGCCAAGCCTTGGAAATCCTTCCAGTGAAGAAATTTTCCCTAATACTCAATCTAAACTTCTCCTGGTGCAACTTGAGGCCATTTCCCCTCCTCCTGTCCTTGGGAGCAGAGCCCGACCCCCCCCCCTCGGCTGTCCCCTCCTGTCAGGAGCTGTGCAGAGCCACAAGGTCCCCCCTGAGCCTCCTTTTCTCCAGGCTGAGCCCCTTCCCAGCTCCCTCAGCCTCTCCTGGGGCTCCAGCCCCTTCCCAGCTCCGTTCCCTGCCCTGGACACGCTCCAGCCCCTCAGTGTCTCTCTTGTCCTGAGGGCCCAGAGCTGTCCCCAGCACTGGAGGTGCCTCAGCAGTGCCGGCACAGGGACTGGGGCTGTGTCACAGCCTGGCTGGGACAGCCCAGGGGCCACTGGCCTCTTGCCCACCTGGGCACCCTGGGCTCATGTCCACTGGCATTAACACCCCATGGCCTTTCCCAGCTTTCCAGCCTCTCTGCCCCAGCCTGGAGCATGCCATGGGATCGGTGTGACCCAGGGGCAAGACCCAGCACGTGGCCTTGTTGGCCCTCATCCCACTGGCCTCAATCCCATGGATCCAGCCTGTCCTGGTCCTTCTGCAGAGCCTTCCTGCCCCCCAGCACATCAACGCTCCCACCTAACTTGGTGTCACCTACAAAATGACTGGGGGTGCCCTTGATCCCCTCATCCAGGTTGTTGATAATGGGATGAGAGTAGGAAGGATGTTGGGAGTGGTGGGGGTGGGAGCAGAGTGTGTGTGTTCCCAGCCATCCCTGGGGATGCTCCTTCCCCCAGTGACCTGAAATGTGACAAGCAAGTGGGTCCCTTTGCTTGCAGTGTCAGACCATCCTGGCAGGGGTGTCAGAGGAAGGCTTGAAGATTTCTTGCTTGGAGCTTTAACAGGTACCACTACTTTTGGGGAAAAGTTTGGGAAAGGGAATGGCCAGCAGGCAAAACTCACTGATGATGGTGGTGGAGACCACCAGAAAATCCCACTGCACCTGCTCCCCTCCCAGCTACAGCACATGGCAGGCTGGATGTGTCTGGACATTCTAGATGCTGAGGCAGCTCTCACCACTGCAGAGATGCTCACCACTGAGATTTCAGGACTCATCCAGGGTCCTGAGCTCCTGAGAGCAGTTTAGGGGTGGTTTCCCCTGCCCAAAGCACCCTGAGGGCGAAGGCATCCCTGTAAGATCCCTCCAGGGCTCACTGTGGTCAGACCCATTGCAGACCAGGAACCAGCCTGGCTGCACTGGGCTGCAGAGCTCAGGATGGGACATCAGGCTCTGCCCCCCACCATGGGGACAGGTGTCACCTCCTAATCCTTTAGGGATGGGGACTGCTTGGGAAAATGCCAGGAACTGCACATGAAGAAGTGACCAAGCTTCCAGCAGCCATGAGTGTGCATTTGATGGAGCTCCCAATTAATTTTCCTTTGGCCACCCCCTCCTCCAGGAACACAGCTCAGGGCCTTCCTGAAGCCAGGGCTGGAGTGGAAAAGGCAGAGACACACTGCAGCAGCAAGTTCCATAGCTGCATCTTTGCAAGAAGATACTTTAAAATTTGCTTTAACCTGCTCCTTAACATCCAGTCTTATTCTTCCCCTGGAAGTAATGAGTATTTTGCTCTCCAGAGCCTGTCTCCACACCCATATGTCATTGTGTCCTCTCTGTTCTCAGACTTTGTGGGCATAGCTCAAAACCTGTTCCACTGCCCTGAACACCATTGGCACCGGGGAAAGTGCTGTGAGATGTAATTGGGGCTGCAGCTTATGTCAAATAATGACAAATAATTTTCAAGTGCAGGACTCTGCCACAAAGCCAAGGTCTGGTGGGGCACTGGGAAGTTCCTCCACACACACGGGAAACACTGCAGAGCTATGTCTGCGTGGAGCTGGCCTCCCTGCTGGAGCAGCTGGCCAGCTCCCAGCCCTGCTCTGTGCCAGGGCTCTCTTCTGTGCTCCTGGACATCCACCCAGCATCCCAAAGCCAGAGAGACTTGGACTTTAAACGAGGACCTTGCATGTGCCTGTGGCTGATGAAGCTGGTGGTCTGATGGGTGCTGATGGGGTGGGTGGTGCACAGGCTGCTCTGCTTGGCCCAGATGCCCCCTCGATGGCCACCGTTCCCCCTTGATGGCCAAGACGGCCCCTTGATGGCTATAGTAACCTCTCAATGTGGTCATAGTGGCCACAGCACCCTCTCAGTGGCCCTGGTGCCACACAGGGCATGGCATTTGGTGGCACTGGAGTGACACTGAGCTCACAGAGCTATCTTTTTTTCTCCAAATGCACCCAAGGCCCTGGGTCCTGCTCCGTGCTCAGGGGTTATTATCTACTCTCTCCACCATTTGAAGAAGGGTCTGTCCAGGCTCTTCTTGCTCTTGCCACCACCTCCCTGTGGGTGGCTGTCCTTCACAGGGCACAGCTGGACATGCCACATGCTCCATGTGTCCCTGAGCATGACCAATGCTCTCACGGCTTGCTCTTGGCTCTGGTCAGCACTCGTCAAGAGGACAGAAATCAGTGTCCTGCTCCCAACCCTGACACCTTTGCAACCCCTCCAAGTGCTTTTCTGCCTCCCCCAGGAGGCACAAAGAGGGGTAGGAAATTAGGGTTGGGGAAAATCCACCTTTCATGAGTTCCCTAGGAATGGAAATTAAGATAGGAAGTAGCTTGGTGAGCAGATATAACATGAGGATCGTGTTAAACAGCAGGATAAGGTGGAGGCCAGATGAATGAGAGGGGAAGAAGGACCCCATTGCTCAAGGCATGGGGCTGGAACACACTGCCTCCAAACCAGGCACTGTGGGAGAAAGGTCCTGCTTGCCTGCTGGGATCTGCTGATGGGGAGGACTGGAAAGGGACTGGAAGGCCTCAGGGATCTCCTGATTTTGTATGAAGTGGGGGGGTGGGTCTCAGCTCTGGCTGTGCTCTCTGGTGCTGGTCTGGCTGTGGGCAGCCAGCTTCCAGCACTGCGGCTGTATTTTCCCTTAATTTTGGTTTCTCAGCCATTTTACCAAGGAAGTCATTTGGGAGGATGGACGAGAGGGTTAAACCCAGCTGACAGCATCACTGCTATGCCATCCACAGCTGTACACAGCAGCTTTCTGCTATTTCAGTCCAGCTACAGCCACCACTGTAAGCTCTCTGTGCAGATACAGTTTATATCTCCACTGATGGCAGTCAATCAAAGTAACAAAATCCTTATTTTCCTTCTCCCTGCCCCAGCTGTAGGAACACAGCAGCTAGGTGAACACTGAAACCCTGAAGGCTAATCCCTTCCTTAGCTCTTCTTTTTTTGGGGAGAAATTGTTCCCTGTGAGGGTGGGCAGGCCCTGGCACAGGGTGCCCAGAGCAGCTGTGGCTGCCCCTGGATCCCTGGCAGTGTCCCAGGCCAGGCTGGACAGGGCTTGGAGCAGCCCGGGACAGTGGAAGGTGTCCCTGCCCGTGGCAGGGGGTGGGACTGGATGGGCATTAAGGTTCCTTCCAAACCAAACCTTTCTGTGACTCAGTAATTCTGTGATTCTCTTGCTTCCTGGTGTCCTGGTCCATAAGGAACTCCTGGCCCTCCACAGAGGATAACAGGGCTCCCATTCTTAACAGGGACTTGCTGCCTCACCAGCCAGGATTTACTATCCCCTCTAGACCTCTTGGAGATCGTTCCCGGGTTTTTCTCGCCAGGAAGCTGCTGCCGGGGAAGGCTGAGGTGTTTGCCTGGGCTGTGGTTGTGCAGGTGGCCACACAGGGGTGCCAGAGACTGTGCACAGCATCCATCCATCTACCCGTCCATCCATCCATCCCTCAGCCCGGCACCGAACCGCCTCAGCCCGCGCTCTCCTGCTGCTGCAGCCCGACAAGCTGTCCTGTCAGTGGTCCTGCACCCTGGGCCCTGCAGCCCCTTCAGGTCTGGCAGGCTGTGACAGCCGGGATTGCAGCTCGGCTGGAAATGTCAGAGTGACGGGCGGCTGCGAGACTCAGCGACTGCTTTCAGTGCAGAGCAGGACACGGAGTTTTACAGAACCACTGAATGGCTGGGGTTGGAAGGGACCTTAAAGGACCTCAAAGCTCATCCCACTCCATCCCCTGCCTTGGGCAGGGACACCTTCCACTATCCCAGGCTGCTCCAAGCCCCATCTAACTTGGCCTTGGACACTTCCAGGGACCCAGGGACAGCCACAACTGCCCTGGAAAATCCGTGCCAGGGCCACACCAACCTCAGAGACAAGAATTTCCTCCTAATAGCTAATCTGAATATCACATCCTTCAGTTTAAAACTTTTCCCAACTGCCTATCACTATCTTCCCACGTAAAAAAAATCTCTCTCCGTATTTTTTTATCGCCTCCCTTTAAGTACTAGGATACTCTACAAAGCCCAGGCAAATCAACCCTTCAACAATCTAGTAATAAAAAAAGAATAATGCTGGATGCTGCTTAGCCAAGTCCTGTCCCTTTGGTGTAACATCTTCTTGTTGTGTTGTCAGATGGTAGTATTTGTGGACAAAAGGAGTAATACAGGGCTTAGAGCAATTTATAATGAGCAACTCCTGGTTGTAAGGGAATTCTCAGCCTCCTCAAACCCTGATTTTCAGGGGCAACTGAGAAAGACCAGACAGGTGTAGAGGTGGCACTCAGGGATGTGGTTTAGTGGTGGTCTTGGCAGTGGGGGAATGGTTGAATTCAGCACTTTTAAAGGTCTTTTTCAACCTAAATATCTGTCACTCAGTAGAATTGTGTGCTGCTTGTTGCATGTGTGCTGCATCCTGGTAGATTCTCCTTCTTTATTCGAAGATCTTGCTGGATGCTCCTTGGGCTCTGCTCCCTTGCCATCCTCTCTGCTTCATTTCCTTAGAGGAAGAAGACATTTCCTGGACCACAATTATTAAAATATACCAAGTTTAACGAGCATTTCAGATGCCCAGATGCTGCCGCAGTGGGCGTGTAGCTGGCCAGAAGTGTGCTTGAGTACAGGCATTGCATAAGGCACCTCACAAAGGCAAGGAAGAGTCTGCTGAAGGAGCTCAGGAGAGGGGGAGAACAACAGTAACAGCTGGATGAACAAGGAAAGCTCGCTGGGAGGCAAAGACAGAGGTGTTTTTATAAGCTAAGTATGCCTCCACAAATCACAGAACTCCTGCCAGTACCTTGACCTCTTGTGTTAATGACAAGGCAGGATCTGCAGGCAATTAAACAAGGAGCCAGACTGAAGCGCTGCCAAATCTCCCAAATTTATCATAAAGCCACATAACAACGTTACTCAGGGCCCTGCTCCAGGGGCTTAGAGCATTGCATTTCCTCTTCATTATAGAAACAACCTCCTCACTCCCAAAACAGTTAAGTTTCTAGCCTCCCCAAAAGGCGGGGGAGAAAAGGAGCAGAGAAACCTGGAAAATAGGAACCAAGTTTAACCTCACTGTTGAAAAAAAACCTCAAAGGAAAAGACACTTGGAAGAGTCAGGGAGGATGGTGGGGCTGACTCATGGTATTTGAATGCTCAGGGTTGGCAGCACTGCCTGTGGCATTTCTGTTCCAGTCCAGCTCATGGAATCCTGGAAGTTTTGCAAGACACAGTTAGATGATTTCTAGACCAAATCTATGCTTCAGTTCAGAGAGTCCATGCAACCCTGCTCTGACTGCACGGTGTGACATTGATTTTTAAACTTCTGTTCAGGAATAGAATGGAAGGATAACGGCAGAACAACATCCCTGCCACTACCTTTGCCCTACAGCCAGCACTGGAAACCCAGAGCAGTACTGGAGCGGGCACTGATCCTGAACATCTACTGCTCCAAAGGCCATGCAGTCATTTCAGCTACAATCTAACTTGGGGACAAATCCACAGAAAGCTTCTGCAACCCCTCCCAGCACTTAATGCGGCATGTTAGCAACAATTAAATTCTTCAGGTGATGGAGGAAAGCCTGTGGATTTCACAGAGCAGGTGTACTCCTGTGCCTGGGTCTCCCAAATGCAGGGGGCAGGAGCAAGATGCACACAGCCCATCAGGGGTGTGCCCCTCCATCCCTCAGGCACCCAGCTCACGTGCAAAATCTCAGAACAAGGCTACGATTGTGCCATGAGCAGACCTCGAGCACCAGGTCTGGAGACCTCTACACTGTCAGGCTGGGGCAGAGTAGCACAGCCACGAGTTGGGACCATCAGGAAGAGGTGGACACCGCTGGGTGGGAGCAGGATGAGCTGGGAAGAAAGGAGGAATTACTGATTTCAGGCTGCTATCTGCGTAGGGTATGGCTCAGAGCTGGACAATTGGATCTGGAGATGCAGGTCCCCCAGCGCTGCTGTCTGAGTTGTTTTGCTGACCCAAGGCAGCTAAAAATAGAGGCGAGTAGATAAAACATCGCCCTCTCTCCTGACAAACCACATTAGTAACTAAGTGTGGCCTCAGAGAACCAGATTAGCGTGGCACAGCTGGATCCTCCACAGCCTGCCCGATGCCCGTCCTGCGGCCAAGGGACTCCATGACACTGCTCTGCCTTATCCACGTTTCAGGAACCTCCCCTGACAGCCTTCCCCTTGCTCAGATGCAGAAAAGGTATTTATTTTCTACCTGGTGCTTTATTTGGATCTAAGGCATAAGGGTACCTTTGGGATTCCTAGCCCTTCACCATCTTGAAATGTATCTAATAGGTTTAGAGGAGGAGTTAGGCAGAAGATGGAGTTTCTTTAAGAAAATAAATTTAACCTCTGCCCATTTCCTGCCTCACCATGGATGAATGATCATAGGAAAACACATCACCAGGATGTTCCCAGCATCCTTCCCAACCCCACATTTATCAGGGTGAAGTGAGACCCCAGCACGGCTCTCGGTCACTGAGCCTAGAAAAGCTGGAGAGGTAATTTATGGCAACCTGTCCCTTTTTGCCCCAGAATTTGGCCTCCACTCTCGGGGGAGCACAGGACTTTTCACTGCCTGGCTGCAGGAATGGGGAAGCTGCCCCAGCCTTAAGGGGCTCCTGAGCCTCACCAAAAGCCAACAATAAAACCTCCTCATGCTCTTTTTGCCCGGCTCATAAACTGGCCTCTGCCGAGCAGTGTCCTCAGCCTCCAGCCTCATTCCTTGCTCTCTCAAATTATGCACTTCTTCTTTATTCCTCACTCTTTCTGCTCCTCCTGGGTCTCCTCCTCCAGTCCAGGGCTGCAATTAAAAGTCCAGATCTCGTCCGTTTCCCATGGAGAGAGTCGCAGAGTCACTGCTGCCAGAGGGGGGATTTCAAACCTTCTTCTGTGATGTGTCTCACCTCCAGTCCTTGGCCTTGCCTAAACTTTCCCAGCCCTTTCTTGTGGCTAGGAAGAGAGCTCTTCTTAGGATGCATCATCAAGAGACTTGGGTAAATCTGGAATGCAGGTGCCGTTTCCAGCAATGTAAAGTTTCCCTGGAGCATTTGGCTGTCTCCTAATGGGAAAATTGTCTGCTAGGATGAATCCAAGAGCCCAAAGCTCTGAGCTCTTTGAAAAACATTATGCCTGAGTCTACGGTTCGAGGCAGGTAAGCAACACGGTTTGCGTTCGGGGTTTTTCGGTAGAAAAATAACCAGAGGTGCAAAGATCCTGAAGTACACAACACACCTGCAGCAAAATTTTAGCTATCTCCCCGGCTTCTCACTGCTGCCATGCTTTCCCATTTCCTTCTGTCACAGCACAGGAATGCTGCACGCAGCTGGAATACAACTCGGTGAAAGATGCTGTGGATAATATCCTCGCGCTGCACACCAGCACTCGCCAATGTGACCTTGGTTAAAATTGGAAGCCATCCCAGATCTTTCCCCTTCACTAATATATTTAGAAGCCTGTGCTGAGCCTGGCAGAGCAGCACTAACCTGTGCACTCACGGGGTGTCAGAATAAATGTGCCGTGATAGATAGCTTAGGAATTGCAAGGCTACAGCAGAGCAGCAGGCGTGGGATTGAGCTGGGCGTGGGGATCCAGGAGCCATCATCTGGGCCTTGGGTAAAGGCTCACAGAGGGACAAATGATAAACTGCCCATCCCAGAGGCTGCCCAGGCATGTGTGTGCTGGCTTTGAGGGAGTCTAATGCATCACACTGCTGGGACTGGCTCCAAGACACCTTTCAGAGCTGTACATGAGGCTCGGGGTTTTCAAGCCTTGTGGAGATGAATGCCAGGATTAGCCTCTCTTGTGCACTTCCCAAATCTTTCTGCCACTAGAGTGAAATACCTTGGCAGGACATTATTTTTCTTTCAGGAGCATGAGAGCTGGAAGCAGCAAGCAGGGAGCTTGCTGGGGAAAGTCTTCCTACCCTGGCTATTCTGGAAGTGCCTGATAATAGTTATGAGTTATAACACTTCAGATTATCGGGGCTCAAGGGAAACCTTCAGGTGACAGACACAAGGACTGTCACCACCTCCTAGGCAGGACAGATAAATCTGTGTATCACCTTCCTAACCCTTGTCCAGGGAGATGCCATCAGAAGAGAGAATAGCTCCTCTCACCTAGTTCTGCAGCTCTTTCTAGTGCAATCACCATGTAAACAGGAGCACATAGGAATGACAGATAAAGCCTGACCAACCTGGTCTAGTGGAAGTTGTCCCTGCTCATGGCAGGTGAGTTGGACTAGATGACCTGTAAAGGTCCCTTCCAACCCAAACTACTCCAGGATTCTATGACTCTATGAAAATAAGGAAGCTGAGAGCACCAGCACAGCTAATTGGAGAAGCTTAATGACATCCTACCAAAGCTGAGTAACTCTCCTCACATGTGATCTAAGCCCACAGGAAGCACCAGGTATTTCAACACATTAACTAGTGATCACTAACAAAAGGGATATAGGTGTAGAGCACAGATACAGAAACCACAGCTCTCCTGGTGATTGTGAACTCAGGGGTCAATCCTTTTGCCTCTCAGAGCTCACGGAATTATCAAATGTTTTGGGTGGGAAGAGACCTTTAAAGGTCAACTAGTCCAACCCTCCTGCAATGAGCAGCAACCTCTTCCAGTAGACCAGGCTGCTCCAAGACCTATCCAGCCTGGCCTCGATGTGCAAGCTCAAAATCACTTGTGGTGCTGTCTCCTTGCAGAGCTGCAATGAGCTCTACCTGTAGGCATGATTACTTATGGAAAATCTTGGAGGACTCCTCCATGAATAAAGTCTAGCTAGGTGATTCGGCATGACTGAGATAAAACTCATTTCCAGGCATAGGAAGTAGGTTCACAAGTAGCTTTTTGTGCATGGTTATTTACTGGACCAGGCTGGTTGGAGTTGTATCTGCTGTGTTCACTAATGCTGCGTGTAACAACACAGAGCATCTCCTAGGTGTTGGTCACCAAGTGATGGAAATCAGGGGCAAGGCAGATTTTACAGCCTTGAGGAAGCACCTCAAAGCTCAGGGGGTTCAGTGGCCATGCTGTTTTTGTCCCTTGTCCCTCTTCCCAGCAGTATAATCTCCAAACCCAGACTCCTTCACATTATTAGCCTGTTCCTGGCTATTTTGGACCAGCCACCAAGCCCTCTCAGCTGCCTGGAAATTGGTACCCATGCTCACCAGGTTGCTGCTACCCAGTGCCTGGCTTTATTTTTGTCTTCTTGCATCTTATCATCAACATCTAACAAAGAACTTGCAGAACTCCTGCCCCACACAGGGCAGATCTGTGGCTGAGCTCTGCTTTCACTGAGGCAATGCCACATCCAGCTGCAGTGAAGCAGGACTGAGACAGTGACACCGGTGATAATTTGCTTTGCAGTGACTCATTAATGAAGAGAAAAGTGCTCAGAGGCGACAAAATTCCTATTAAGCAGCATTAGACCTGTTTAGTTATGTTTCAGAGATAATTGCTTTAGCAACACATTCACATTTCTAAAGTGCAAAAACAATAGTTACTTTTTGCAAATGTTAAGACATTTCTCCTGGAAAAGACAAGGGAGAAAGGAATTAATTCCTGCTTCAGGAAATGCAGGCACATGCATCACTGAAGGGAAAAAATGAAGATTTCAGCTTGGAGACATTTAAAAATAGAAAGATGGGGAAAACCATCCAGGGATCTTCTCTGTATGAGGTTGTGCTCCTGCTGAAAGAAAGGGCTGTCTGCTGTAGTCAGCCCTGCTTGGGAGTGGTTTGGTACCTCTGCTGCAGAGATAACTCTCCTGAGCATGTTATCAGGTGTTGGAAACTCCAAGGTCACAGCTGCCAGGCCAGGCTCCCTGTTAATGCCTGGTACTGACTTTGAAGGACCTTTTCAAGGGAGTCTAAACTGATGGGAGGGTTTGCTGCTGCATCTTACCCCTGGCCACACGCCACTCAGACATGAGATGAGTGAGTCAGAAGCTAAATTGGTACCCCTCAAAAAAAAAAAAAAATCACTTAAATAACACAGAATCACAGAATGGGTTGTGTTGGAAGGGCCTTAAATATCATTTGTGTAGTTCTGACACTCTGCCATGGGCAGGGACACCTTCTACTATCCCAGGTTGCTCCAAGTCCTGTCCAACCTGGCCTTGGACACTTCCAGAGATCCAGGGGTAGCCACAGCGGCTCTGAGCCTCTGTGCCAGGCCCTCCCCACCCTCACAGCCAGCAATTCCTTCCCAATATCCCATCTGTCCCTGCCCTCTCATAGTGGGAAGCCATTCCCCTTTGTGCTGACCCTCCAGGCCCTTGTCCAAAGTCCCTCTGCAGCTCTCTCTGAGTCCTGTTAGGCACTGGAAGGTCATTATAAGGGCTCACTTTATGGCAAGCCAATCCACCAGACACTAAAGGTACTTACCTCTATCCACCTCCTACCCTACAACATCTCATGCACCTCCTGGCTTCAGGTGACCCAGATATTTCTCTGGCCTGAAGAAGGTTTTGGGCCCCAGAGAGCTTGTCTAGTTTTTCTGACTCTACCAGTTGGCCTAATAAAAGATATCATCTCTCGACAGACACACACCACTGACTTCAAGGAGACCTTGCATGTAGCTGGATCTGCTCAAGATAACCTGTCACTCCTCCAGCTTTGTGCTTATCTGTGGGAACAGGGTGTGTGCAGCAGGAGCCTCGCCTGGGTCTCTGGGTTTCCCTCCCTCTTCTGCACCTGAATGAGCTTATTGTTTGTGCTTCTTTGTCTGTTGGAGGGGAGGAAGGAGGCCTGAAATGAATTGGGTCAAACAAGTTTTTCAGCTGCGTGCAGGTTAGGAGAGGCCACAAGAAAAGAACCACAGCCCTTTGAAGTCAGGCTGCTCCTTTTCTTTTTCATGGGCTGTTTTTTAATTCTGACAGTGAGTGATACTTTCTCAGATGGAGATCAATTCACTGAACACGAGAACAAAGGCTCTATAAACACACCACTATCTAAGGGCTCCCATTGCAGTGACATATCATTGATGGAAGGCAGGAGGCAGCTCCAACTAAATCATGTCTACAGGAAGGGCAAACTTTTACTCCAGGGCCTTCCATGCTAAAAAACACAGGGACTGGGCAGGAATGAGGGCATTCCCCTCTCCATTCCCATCTGCCTTTAACAGATATTGGTAGCTAGGAAGAAAATTAATTTCTTGTTCCGGCTGGTGAAATGCCTTCTACTGCCTGGACATCAGCTTTGCCATTCAGAAACAGCAGGAATCCCCGAGCTCCTTCCTACAGGACAGAGCTGCACCCACATATCATCTCACCACCTGAGATGAACCTCTGGACCTGAGGCTGCTGCTCAAGAGGACAAAGACAATGCCAACCCTGCCAGAGACAGTGCAGCCAGTGAGTGACAGGGAAAGGCAGCCACCACCACTGAAGCCTCTCTGCCTGAACCCATGTGGCTGTGGAGCTGTTGTCCCAGGAAATTCCCTGCTTCCTCGCTTTCCTGCCTTGTGGGGATAATCTGCTGGGAACTTACTACTGGAAACAAGTATTTCCCTTTTAGCTTTATCACTTGTACTTAGATGTCGAGGTAGTAAGTACCTTCAAAATGCTTGGCCAGGCTGATGGCATTCAATCCATGGAAAGACTTAAGGGCAGGAGGTCTGCAACTGAGATATGTGTTCTTCAGGCTCCATTGCTCCCTGGGCAGTGACATGAAGGAGGACACTGTTGATCCAGAAATTCCACAGTCATCGCTCCTCATTAGTCATGGTTTAGCTTCTGGTTTCCTTTGTGTACAAAGAAGGTCCTTGGGCAGAATCTGTGGGGCTGGGGCAGTTTTCTCTTTAACTTAAACAGTCCTAGGAGCAGGGACTTGGTCTTCTCCTTCTAGATTAATGCCTAGGCAATGAGCTGCAAACTCACATGTTCTCTCTGTCTCACTCTCCTTGCCAATTAATTATTTTATACAAAATAGAGAAAGAAGCTGAGCAAGCCCCACTCCAGAATAACTTGCCAGGTGGCTCATCTCCTCAAAGCTGGGAAGGGGTCTTCAAGGTCTCCTCAGGCACTTCCAGATTGGTGTGCTGACCCATGGGTTCATGAGTAAAAAAGGTGCAGCTTCCCCATGGAGCTGTTCTGCAAGAAAAGAGTGAGCTTGTGCATTAATCTGCAGGAGGTGGCGCAGCACACGGTCCTTGGAGAGCAAGTGCACCTCTGTGCTGGCCGTGGTTCCATCATCCCCATGATCTCCTCATCTTCTCCCAGACAGCTAAGATGGTCACACCACTCAGACCACGATGATTTGATCAGCTAAGCACACACCCAGACCTGCACTCAGGATTAGATTTACCCACTGTGTTTGCTGTGAATCCTCAAGCTCAGATGAAGATGGCATTAGGTTGATCTCTGAAACTCTTCCCCCTGTGGTGCAGTCCAACTTTGACCACAAAGATCACCTCACTTGGGACTGAGGGTCTCCTACAAACGTGGAGCACAAAGCTGAGCTCTCCTCTAAAGCACTTGCATCTATGCAAATGAGGCTCTGCACTCATATCTTGACACAGGCTGGAGAGCTGGCATCACAAAACTCAGATTTCTTCCAAACTGCCGCCGGGCCTCCCTATGGACATGTTGGAAATGCCAGGACACTTCCTTGGGGTTTTTAAAGAGCCTTTCTGGGATGAATAACAGAACCTGCAGAAAGGTTAGCATGAAAATAGCTGTGGAGCAAGAGCATCTGTGGGGGACGCGTAGCCAGGGGTTCAGTGTCACCGATTCTGCGCAGCTGTCCTACAGCTAATGCAAAACTCTGTATTCTGAAAAGGTCAAAAAGATAATTAAAGATACAAAAGACCAGCCCTTCCCAGTATTGAAGCAGATGCTCAGCCAAAACATTTGCCTGTAAGATTGTATTTCCTTAAGGTTTATTAACCATTAAGTGTTTTTAGGGACGGGATCATAAAGATAATGAACTAAACGACAAGTAGAGTCAAGATTCCTTCGCAAATTATTCCTGTTGGGTTAGATAAGTGTTTGAAAAGCAAAATGCTTTGCTATGATTTTTCAAGAACAGGAGACCCTGAGTTCATCCCTGGCTGCTCTTCTCTGCTTTAACTTGCTGGTGAAGACAGGCAACCTGCTGGGTTAAGGGGAAAGTGAGCAAGGCAGGCGCGTTGGACCAGCAGCAGGATGGTTCAAAGCAAGGACTGTCTCCCTTTCAGCAATGCCAGCTAAAAGAATTGCTTCTCTCCCCACCCTGACTGCTCACTACATCACCCTGTGCTTTTCAATTGTCCTAGGCAGATCACTGAACTGATCCAGGTGAAAAATAAAGAGTGAAGGGGTTTTGGGTGGAGGGGGAGGGATGTCTGCTGCCAAGAACAGTGTGAATCAAATTAACTAAATTTTCAAATGCAGTCGTGTTAGAAAACATTACTTTTAATCTTGTTTTGCCATGAAAATTATTTTTTTTCTAGGCTAATTATATTTTTGTACATTTTGGCTAGTACGTGGTATGCCATCAAAGTGGAGATAATTCAATATCCTTCACCAGAGATGAGTAATAACACATAAGAAAAATGGGCAAAAAATCACAGCAAATCTTGTCTGGGGTATAGGGAATTAATGAGCTTAACAGCTGAGGCTCCCCCCCAGCTCTGTCTTGCGATGACTCTGGGAGAGAAACACATATTTTGGTCACCATATAAATGAATACCCATTTTTTCAGCACTTTAAAACATAAATGTTTTGCATTATGGAACAATGGAAGCTGCACATGTGTTTGCCCATTTGTCCCAAATCACAGAATTTAGTGGAATTTAATACAGTGGACAAATGGGTTATTAATGAGTTTATTCAAACTTATTCTCATGGACCCGTGCCCCAGCAAGCAGTTTATAGGGGACCACCCTGTTTTGAAGGATGAGAGAGTCAAACAGCACAGACATGGGCTGCTCCCAACCAGAGCTTTCAGGGATGAAGCCTAAACGTGTCAGATAAATAGAAAAGGAAACACCAGTTTGTCTTAAAACTTAAATGAAGAAAGTCTTGTTGTCCATTAACCAATTGACAGATGTACGTAGCGACCACAAACAAGATTTTTAGAACTAGTGGATTTTCATACCTCTTTTTTTTTTGTTAATATACTGGGAGGATTAATACATACTATGTTTCTTATTTAAAGCCCACTTTGTTGTTTGTTGCAGTGGGCTATCCTCTTCAGAGACTTGGATGAAGGCTTTGCCTTTGAGCTGAGCTAGGCAAGCAAATGGAAATGAAATAAATAGTCTTGCATCTGTGGAGAAGCTGGCTTCTGTCAAAAGGTGCAGTTCCTCAATAAACCAAGGCTTCACCTTGAGTGTGACTGCTCCACTGCTCCGGTAACATTTGCAAATTCAGTAATTAAGGAAATTTAGTAGACTGTAATAAGCCTAGGACTTTCAAGAAGCTGTTACCCTTTATTTTTAAAGGTGTATGTAATTTACATACAAAAGTCTTCTCTAGGTAAAAACCATTAAAAGACATCATTGGTCTCCATCCTACTGCATCTGAAGTAGGAAATGGGGATTTTGTTTCTGTGTGCATGTAAGGTTGAAATCCAGGGTGGGGAAATGAAGCTTGTTCTGCTCCCTGACAGAGATTTTGGGGACATCTCTCCTGGAGAATCTCTGGAAGGGGTGGAACCCCTCTGGGAAGGGGTGACTGAACATCCCCACCACTCTCCTGTGGTCCGTTCATCCAGAAAACCCTGCTGAACAGAACACCTGAGCTGAGCAGCAGAAATGGCCCATCCCAGGACAATCAGAGTTGCATGAACACCAAGAGGAATATGAACACCAAGGGTTCACTTCAGCTACCTAAAGGTTGGTCCCCAATGCCATGTGAGATACTTTAGGTACTGAGACAGAGACTGGTGGGCATGACACAGGGCTCAGATGAGATTTGTCATGGAGTGGTGGCTGAAGGCAAGGCCAGAGATGTCCTCAAACATCTCAGTTAACAGAAAAGACCCTTTTTTAGGCTACAGACAGATCTGAGCTACAGCCACGCTCCTCTCCAGTGAGGATGGAAACCATGTGGGCCATGAGACTCCAGTTTTTGTGCCTGTTCCAATTCCCTTGCAGGGCAAACAATCCCAAAACCTGAAGGTTTCCAGGGCAAGGCAATTAGATGGAGCCCATGGAGAAGCCCCCAGGACCTCTCGACTAGGTCAGGCCTTGCCTGGCTCCTGCCTCATCCACCACCCAGACCCAGAGGCATCCAGTGCAGCAGGGGCTGGGCAGGGAGAAGGGCTGGTGCTCTTTGTTCTCTGATTGTTCCCAGATACTGCATGAGGCATTGAAATACTTGGCACGGTGAGGAACACGCGCTCGTGTACGCAAAGCTCAGAGCAGAGACGCAGGAGTCATCCTAACCTCTGCCTTCCTCTCCTTCCCATCACGGAGAGGCCATTCTATCCACTCAGGCTAATTCATAAAAGCAAATTAAACCCGTGGGCCCCTCTCGCTTTTCAATCCCCTTCTCATTGTACCTGCTAACGGCAGCTTACGCTACACACAGGGAAGGCCAGCAACAAACCCATCTGAGGAACCAGCACCCAACCCTTTGTGTGCATGAGCTTAAGAGGGACTCCCGGCAGAGCTGTGCTAAGCGCTTTTTCTCCCGGAGGCAAAACCATCCTTCCCAAACTACACTGCAGCCCATTTATCCTGGCCCAGAGCCTGGGAACAAGAGACTATTGCTAAACTCAGACAGCCTCTTGAACTAGGGATGCTGCTCTGTGCCATTTCCCCCAAAGGCAGGTTGTGTCAACGCCTTCATTCTTAACAACCTTCCCTCCACTGGATGGCAAAAGTGTGTTTTTGGCATCTGGATGGCAGCATTATAAAGCAAGATAATCTTCTTGCCAGGACAAAGGAGTCAGATGCTATCTGCACTCGAGTCCACAGGGTATGCTGTAGGGCTGTGTCCAGACACCCAGTGCAAGCTTTAGATGTCAGAGGCAGGGTGCCGGGAGGAGCAGCCCAGAGCTCCAGTCAGTTTGCCCCAAGTCTCTGCAATGCCATGCTGCTGGATAGAAAATGCTCCCATGGACACCCTGGATCAGTCAGTACATCTCCATCACATACCAGCTGAAAGCATCCTAGACATGCTCCTGAGGCACTCCTGCTTTCCCTCAGAAATTGCCTTTGGGATGGCGGCGCGGCAACCAAACTTTGCAAAGAAACTCTCCCTGCATGGGAAGGCTGCTCAGCTCAGCTCTGACCCAATGTTGGGGGCAGAGGATCTTAGAATCATAAAATGCTTTGACTGAGAGGGGTTAGAGCTCACCTCCCTTGACCCCCTGCCATGGGTAGGGATACCTTCCACTGTCCCAGGCTGCTCCAAGCCCTGTCCAGCCTGGCCTTGGGCACTGCCAGGGATCCAGGGGCAGCCACAGCTGCTCTGGGCACCCTGTGCCAGGGCCTGCCCACCCTCCCAGCCAGCAATTCCCAGTTCCCAATCTCCCATCTGTCCCTGCCCTCTGGCAGTGGAAGCCATTGCCTGTGTGCTGTCCCTGCATGCCTTGTCCCCAGTCCCTGTGCAGCTCTCCTGGAGCCCCTTGAGGCCCTGGCAGGGGCTCTGAGCTCTCCCTGGAGCCTTCTCTTGTGCAGCTGAACAGCCCCAGCTCTGCCAGGCTGGCTCCAGAGCAGAGGGGCTCCAGCCCTGGCAGCAGCTCCGGGGCCTCCTCTGGGCTGGCTCCAGCAGCTCCACGTCCTTGTGCTGTTGGAGCCAGGGCTGGGGCAGCTCTGCAGGTGGGCTCTCAGCTGAGCACAGGGGCAGAGGGGCAGAATCACCTTCCTTGACCTGCTGGAATCTGTCCTTCCCTTCTCTGCCACGAAGGCAAGCATTTCTGGAGCAGCAGGGAGAAGGTGCCTGGTCTAACTCTCAGAGCTTTTTAATTATTATCTTTTCTTTGGCCAGCTTGTGTTGCCCCTCTCATAACAGCACTTACGTGTCTCTGACCCCATCACAACATTCATGTCTGAACCTTCTACTCTCCCCAGCTTTCCTGACCTCCTCAGTTCTTATTTCCAGCGCTGGAAGCAGCCATTCCATACTCCAGCCTTTTCAGGCCTTAGTTGGAGTGTGCCTGCTGCAGACAGTCCTCAGAGAACAGAGTTGTTAATCTGTGACTGGATCTGTCGAGCACATGCAAACCATGATTTTCAGAGCTCATAACTAATTCAAAATTAAACAAATTTTCCTGGAAGTAGCAAATGGCACTTCTATGACAGCAGGGCCAAATTTCATGCTCTTTTTTCAATAGACGGAGGCTTTTCTCAGTTATTACAATTTCATGGAATTATTCCTTTTCAAAACTGGGCAAAACACTGTGCTTTCCCCTCATTCTTGGAAATGGACATAATACTTTGGTTGAAACTTTCCAGAGAACTTCAGCCTAAGGCAGACATCTGGCATGGAATGTTTTTATTTTTTTTTCCCAAACAATTAATAGCTTGACAAAACTTTTAGCTGAACTACCAGTGCCTTGAATGCTGGTCTGTGTTGTGCTGCTAGCTCTGGATATGCTGAGGGTGTTGCAATGGCTCTGTAAGTGAAGTTTTAGGGTCTTCTGCTGCAGGAAAAGGTAGGGGAGAGCACAGCCACGAGAGGGAGTGCAGTTCCTCATTCTCCCCACGCAGCACAGCCCCGTTGCTCCTAATCACAGCAGCCCTCCGGCTATGAGCTGTTTTTCAGCTGTGTGTGGGTCTGGTGCAGGCCTGGGGCTGTGGAGAGTCTCACACGATGAGAGCGATGGAGAAAATGACAAAGAATCACGATATGCTTGTGCCACATCTCACAAAGGGCCCTCATGAAATGTCAGGCTACTTCAACAAAAACAAAACCAAAAACAAATAACCAACCCAGGAGATGGAAAGTTATGAGGAGATTCGAACAGGTCTTGTTTCTGGATGTCTGTAGATTGGACCTGAATACAAGGATGGATCCTAAAGAGGACGTAGAGCACAGAATATCTGTGGAGTATCTGTCCCAGCTCCTTGCAGCACCAAAGGGGGAAGAACAGGCCTTGAAAAGCCACTTGATAGCCAAAAGCAGAATTAATCCACAATGATCCTGGCCTCCCAAAAGACATGAGAGAGATGATGGGCTAACTCAGGGGAATCAGAACTCCATGCCATGGTTCCCAGCCCAAGTACTTCTACATGAACACTGGGGTCAGTCTCATTTTCAAGCTGAACAACTCAGTGGCGCCAGAACTGAAAAGGAGTTTTTTTTCACAGAATCACAGAATCATTCAGAGTGGAAAAGGCCTTTTGTCTAGTCCAACTGCTCCCCCAGGACTAAGTGCCACATCTACAGGGCTTTGAAATCCCTGCAGGGATGAGGACCCCACTACTGCCCTGGACACACTGTGCCAATGCCCGACTACCCTTCTAGTGAAGAAAGTTTCCCTAATATTCAATCTGAAATCCAATCCATGCTTGTCATGGGATGTAGAGGAGGTGATTTATTTGCATCCAAGCAACACCACAATCGCTGTGTGCTCCAGGCATGTTTTATGCACTGAGGGCTCAGGCCAAATATGAAACATGCCATCAGGCGGGACCAAATTATTGTAATATAACACATTATGGCCCATGAGCTGGGCTGTTAAATCCTTCCTGTACGTGCTCATGGCCTGTGCATGTGGCAGAGGAAAATATGCCTGCTGGACTTGCATGCATATGGTTTAAAACATCTTTTACTTCCCAACAGGAAGCATCTCAAGAGCTCACACAAGGCCAGCAGCTTCTCAACAGGTTGGCAACTGAGGCTGCTCGGGCAACAGTCTGCAGGAGAGGTTTGGGACAATGCTCTTTGCCTCACAACTGGGGTTGTCTTCTAGAACACAGTAGGATGGCCACAGCAGCTCAGCTGAGGGGCAGCTGACCATGAAGCCACCATATTTCAGTTGCACTGGCTGGGGAACCCAAAGCCACTGAGCCTTGACAGGCATGGATGTGGAAATTTTGCAGGCGCTGGACTAACCACAAGAGGGGGATCACAGTGAATGCAAGAGATGCTGAAAACAGTCTGGAAAACATATTGTAGACCCAGAATTCAAAGGTATGGGTCTCCCTGCTCTGCCTGCTTTATCTTCCATCCACAAAAACACCACTTGATGTTTTGCTTAAAATTACAGGTGGAAGAGAACTGCACTTCGCCTGCTGGAAAACAAAGACCATCTCTTTGTGCTAAGTATTTCAAATACAGCCTTTGAAAAACGTGTGTTTACATTGGTCAAAGCACACACATCCTTACCCAGGCTCTCATGTCTTTACAATCAGGCCAGAAAATGAGCTTTATTCTGTCATCCTGTGACTTTTATAACTGACCTACAGTCAAACCCGTGAATATCACATATGTGACCACAAAGGCTTACTGGGGAGAGCAGGCACAGGCATTAGGGCGAGGAGGACATGCTGCCGGGACTCCAGCTATCAAATAATCACCACTAGCTGTCGTGGGCAGTGGAAGATGTATAGAGATGCTGCACAGCCAAGCAGGATCTGTTTTTTCCCTCTCAAAGGGGTGGCATGCAGACACACTAGTCATGGCAACTGTCATCTGGGGTGCGATCAGCCAGGTTTTTAATTGGCTTGCAGATGTTGTGCCCTGGCTATATATATTATTTTCACTTAAGTTTATGTCAGCAGGAACAAGACTCCACTAAATTTATCCCCTGTGCTCAAGACTAACTGCACAGGCCTTGAAGGGTATTTTTTAATAGGAGGTAAACCTCATCCACAAACAGTTTCTCATTTCAGGCCTACAAATGAGATATTTTCCAGTCTAGTTTAACTCCAACCCTGCCCCTTCCTTCCACAAGCCCCAAATGACTGTTTTCTCCTGATTCTTTGGTCACTGTGTAAGTGTGATATCCCTTGGCAGAGCCTACAAAAGAGCTGGGGAGGAATACGATTCCTGCCTATTTGGCTCCTTTTAGGGTTAAAGCCAGGATGGGTTTAGTGCCTAAAGCAACATCCTTCACGCAAATGCCAGTATAACATAAATTGTGCCGGGCTCTGAGGAGAAGCAAATGTCAAAAATTAAGTTATTCTTCTGTTTGACTCACAAATCCAAGTAGCATGCAAATAAAGAGGAGCCATCTGTTCAGTCCCTGGGCCATTTGAAGTTAAGCATCCAGTGCCAGCTCCCTGTTACATCAGGTCAGCCCTGCTGGCTGGCCTCCACAGGACGTGCTCAGCCTTGCCCAGGACCGCCTGTCACTGCACAGCTCTCCGTAACCCTTCACGCTCCCCCCGGAGCTCAGCTGGAATTCTGTCGCTGCTTTCGGTTTAGGAGTCCAGAGGAAATGAGCAGAGTCCTCAGGAGGATTAATGGTCCTAATGACTGGAGGTTTATATTAGATATTCGGAAGAAATTCCTGACTTTGAGGGAGGTGAGACACAGGCACAGGTTGCCTAGATCAGCTGTGGCTGCCCCATCCCTGGAAGCGCCCAAGGCCAGGTTGGACAGGGCTTGGAGCAACCTGGGATAATGGAAGGTGTCCCTGCCCATGGGACATGGGTGTGAATGAGATGACTCTTTAAGGTCCCTCTCAGCCCAAACTACCCTGTGATTCTGTGATATGGTCACATGCCAGCACTTCTGCTGCAAACCCAGAGAGGGTAGCTTAGGCCATTGTTGGCTGGAGATCTTGCAAGCCTCAAGTCAGTTGCTGTCCTTCCTCTGTGCTGTCCTCTTCTCAGCCAAAGCAGCCTGGTTCCAGGGTCTCCCAATTCCCACCTCTTGTCCAAGGACACACCCAAACTTACAGAAACCACGGTGTAGCTCCAGGGAATCAAAGCAGAGTCAGTTGGCTGTCAGTGCAAGGAGAGAACAGGAAGCAATAGTGAAGGAACACTCCCTGCATCCTCAGTGTATAAATAAAGGATCCTGCCAAGCTTTGTCACTTCTTGAAGGGGCAGCTGCAGACCAAAATCAGTGACAAGGTTATGGAAGTACAGCAAACAACTTGCAATGGTAAGGGAAGGATGATTGGATTCCTTGGCTGAATCCCTCCCTGGAGCAGGAGCACCTGGATGGGCAGCTCATGTTTAGGAAGGCTGACAGTTTGGAAGCACCAAGGTGCATCTGCAATGGAAGAGACAATACTAACACAGAGAACACACTTTCAGCATGCCACCTTCTTCTCCCATACCTGTGGTGGAAGTCAGGAGCAAGGTTCCTTTCTCCTGCAAGATGGAGTAGGCTGCCACAGTTGTGCTCTCTAAGCCATGGGTTTCCTATCAGAGAATCACAGAATCATTCAGGTTGGAAGCAACCTCCAAGACCACGGAGTACAACCATTCCCCCAGCACTGCCAAGGCCACCACTGACCCATGTCCCCAGGTGCCACATCCACACAGCTTTTAAATCCCTCCAGGGACAGGGATGCCATCACAGCCCTGGGCAGCTGTGCCAAGTCTGGGAAATCCTTCCAGTGAAGAAATTTTCCCTAATACTCAATCTAAACTTCTCCTGGTGCAACTTGAGGCCATTCCCTCTCCTCCTGTCCCTGCTCCCTGGGAGCAGAGCCCGACCCTCTCGGCTGTCCCCTCCTGTCAGGAGCTGTGCAGAGCCACAAGGTCGCCCCCGAGCCTCCTCTTCTCCAGGCTGAACCCCTTTCCAGCTCCCTCAGCCATCCAAGTGTCAGGTGGACTGAGCTGTATCATGCTCTGCTTCATGCAGGCTGGACCTAATCCAGAGTGAAAGTGCCTTGATCCTGGCAAGAGCCCCATGCGTGCTTTGGTGCTACCCCTCCAGCGTCTGGACTTAGGGAAATCCCTAAAAGGGCCTTGAAGGCTTTGGGAACTGGGATGGAGAACAGACACAGACATGCTGAAGCAATCATGACACACTTGCTGAGAGGGAGCACCAGGAGCTAACTGGAGAGCTTTTACAATGTGAGTCACTCACCGAGCCCCATCTCATGGCATGCTAAGCAGTATGAATCAAAGACTGAAAATGCAGGGCATGTCTTGCCCTACAGAAACACCATCAACCACTTTACTTTTTAAGTAATGATTTGCTATTGATTATGTGCATGAAGATGAGGTAGCTCCCTACCTCTCCTGCCAATTTCCACACTCAATTACATTACAAGCGGGTGCCGGAGTTGAGCCATTTCTAGCAGAGCTGAGTTACTGCTCTCGGGAGGGGATAAACTTGATGCATCAGAAATCTGTTGGGAAATTCCTGAGAGTACTTGACCACAGACCTCCTTAAGTACAAGTGGAACAAACATGGCAGTAAGAGAGGGGTGCCCACATCTTCCTGACCCTGGAAGCTAAGTCCTACAGACACAAGACTGCCAGGCGTGCCTTGGAGAGCTAGGAAGGGAATGTGGTCTAGGAACAGTGTGCTTATGGTTCCCCGGTGCTGTGGGGCACTCAGGTTCAGTGATCCTTCCTGCCATGCTAAGGTGAGCCAAGAGCCATGGATGACCACAGGCAGGGATCTCGTCTCACTGAATCTGAAGAGGAATGTCAGGGCCAGGTTCTGGTAAAAAGGAACTACCAAGCATCCCAAGCAAGGTGAGAGCATGAACTGGATCCAGGATCCACTTGGAAACAGCAGGGGCAGGACTGCAAACAAGGTGGCAACATGGGTATGATGCTCACCCAAGACATAGAACCCCAGGTAGGACAACAAAGAGGTGCTACAACAACACAGCTCAGGAAAGTGCCCAGAGCCTAATTAGAGCCTCTGGACTAATGAGTGGTAGGTGCATGGGTGGAGATGAAGTTGGTCAGGGTAATTAATACCAATTAATGCACTCAGGACTCTGAAAAACAACTAAATGCTAAGTGGAGCAGGAAAAATTATATTTCTATTTCATCCATTTCCGATCTCACGCTGAGATCTTCCCTGGTTTCATCCCATCTCAAGTTTGCCTGTGGCTGGGCAGGAGGAGAAAACAACCACAAGCGTCACCTTCTGCCTCGCGACACCTCCATCCAAAGCTCCCACCCCTGCCAGCCTCTTGCCTGCTGTGCTGTTTGCCAGACAAAGGCACGAGGGAATCCTTAGTACATGTCAGTCTTGTGTCACTCACTCTCTCCACGGTGCTTTTGGCTGCAGTGGGTTCGGATGCTTGATTCCACCTCGGTGTGGTTTTGAAGGCAGGGGATGCAGAGGGGAGATCAGGCAGCACCATCGCGTTGCTCCTGTCGGCGTGCTTTACACAAGCTTGTTGTTTTAAAGATAAGCAGGTGCTAAGTTTGGATCTAGAGAATGAGATGAAGCTTAGGAGTGTTTCCTAGGAGGTAGAGAGGGGCAGAATATCCCTTCTGCCCCTCATGGAGAACTTTCTAGCTGGATGTCATGCTTTGTCTGGATGAAAAAGATCCCAAACCCGCCTCTGCTTTTTGTTAGGAACACACATTCCTCTACCAGCAAACTCACAGCAGCTGCTCCTACTGTTCCTAATTTAAACCTTCCCTTTAGATCTAAAAACACATTACTAGTGATGGATTTTGACTAAAGCTGTGGACTTTCGACTAATTAAGGCACTCAGAATCAGGTCCCAGTCTGGATCAGCTTTTAGCAATGGTTTTACTGGTTATTAGAGCAGAGATCCCAGGCTGGATTGCTGTGCTGGGCTCCTCCACCTGAAACAGACAGACTGCAGAACAACAAACCCTAAGTGGAAGATCCTAAAATGGTGTTTCACTGGAAACATTTGATGAGAATCCCAAAAAATAGGAGTGCAAATATGCTGGAAATTTTCTAAATGCACACAGGGAGGCTCTCCCTGAGTAGCTGATATTGAGGGTGAAGCCTCACTGCTCAGAGTTTAAGCTGACAATGTTCTTCTGTGACTCAGCATCGTGCTGACTGCACTCAGGGACCCAGTGCGAAGAAAGCACGGGAGCCTGATGACAGGGTAGGATAGCAGATGAAATAAAAACAAATTGTGATTGTTGGCTAGGTCTGACTTAAAAAAAAAAAAAAAAAGGAAGTCAAAATCCCAAATTTCCAAAACACCCTGCCAAGGAAAACCATTAAAAAGAAAAAAAAAAAAAAAGGTGTCTTTTAGAATACCAGTTTTGGGACCAAGATCATTAGACTTATAAAGATATAAAGGGGGCTGCTTGATATCCAAATTTCATGGATTTCCTGGATTTAGGTGCGTTCTTTGTCTATTTTCCCTGCAAATCATATTTTTTTGCCTCACGCAATCCTTGAAAGGCTGAGGAGTGATAAAGGATGATCTGCAGATTTTGTCAGGCTGGCTTGAGGGATGATTGTCTAACAACACACCGGGCACCTGGTGGCACCTGAAGCTTGTGATCCACATGAAAATGGAAACCAGGCATGTCAAGAAGCTTTCTTTCTCGCTGGAGAAGTTAGGCAGAGTGAGGCAATTAGGAAGGGGATGCAGAGAGGATCCAGTGCTGCTGGATCCCTGCAGGACCAGGGCAACACCATCAGCTGTGCTCCACTTCATCAAGCCCTTCCCTGCGACACGGGCCGGGGGTCTCGCAGCAGGGTGACAATGCTGGAGTGCCACTCTGCTCCATGTATTGGCTTTCCCTTTATCCCCATGCTAGGGTTTGTCCATCTGGAATCATCAAACAGCGTGGGACATGACAAGCCGGGCCATGGGAACCTCTGAGGTTTAACAAGCCCAAGAGCTGAAGCAGCACTTGAGGCGAGGTGACCCGTGGGATCAATCCAGGCTGGCGATAAAAAGCAGCTCTGGGAGAAGGACTTGAGGATGCTGGTGGTGAGGGCCTGGCACAGGCTTCCCAGAGAAATTGCGACTGCCCCATCCCTGAAGTGTCCAGGGCCAGAACGGACGAGGCTTGGAGCAAGCTGGTCCAGTGGAAGGTGCTCCTGCCCATGTCAGGAGGTGGGAGTGGACGATCTCTCGGGCCCATTCCCACCCGGGCCATTCCCCGTCTCTGCGATCCCAGCCCCGCACCCTGAGGGCAGCGGGCGGCGCTCTGACCCGGGAGGGGAGGGGGCGGAGCCTCCGCCGCGCTCCCCTCAGGCGGTCCCGCCCCCCGCGCGCTCCCATTGGCTGATCCTCCCCGCCGCGCGCTCCCATTGGCCGCGCCGCCCGCCCGTCCGCCGCGGTTTGTTTGGTCGCGTGGACCTGTCAAACCCGGCGGGGGTGGGGGGGGCGGGGGTGGGGGGACCGGAGAGGGGAGGCGGGAGGGTTGAGACAGAGAGCGAGAAGGGAGGGGCGCCCCCCCCCCCCCCCGGCGGTCCCACGTGGCAGCGCCCGGCGCCCCGACGGGGCGGGCGGGAACCCCCGCGGCCCCCCCCCCCCCCCCGCCGCCCGCGGCCCGTGTGGCCCCCCCGGCGCGGGGCCAGCGACATCCGGGCCCTTGGCTCGCCGCCGCCGCCGCCGAGCCGCCCGCAGCCGCGGGCCAGCGCCGCCGGACGGGGCGGGCGGTGCCGCGGTCCCCGGCGCGGTGCCGCGTCCGCCGCCACCCGCCGCCGCTGCCCGCTCGAGGTGCGCCGAGCTGCCCCGCCCCCCAGCCCCGTCCCGTGCGGTCCCCGTCCCGCGGCGGGGGCGATGCTCGCCCCGCTGCGCTGCCCGCGGATCCCTCCCTGCTGATTCGTTTTGGACGGTAAGTTATTTATTTATTTATTTATTTATTTATTTATTTATTTATTTATTTATTTATTTATTTTCTGTTTTGTTTGCTCTTTAAAAATAACGCTCTGTTTCCTCCCTGCCGGAATTGCCGGGCGGGAGCCGCTGCCTTCGCGGTGAACCGAGGGGGTCCCTCCATCCCCAACCCCCCCCCCCCACCCGCCCCCCCCCCTTCATCTGCCCTCCCCTCCCGTCCCTCCCTCCGTCCCTCCCGGTGCCAGGGGACCGTGCCCGGTCCTCCCGCTGGGTCCCCGAGCTGCGGCAGCATCACGCAGAGGCTGTCACCCGGCGCTCCTGGCTCCCAGGTCGGACATTCCCCCGTTCTTCTTCTCCAATTTTTATTGACTAATTGTTATTATTTTAAACACCCCCCCCCCCCCCCCCCGATTAATCGCTACTCGTAATTTTTATCATTATCCCCTGGATCGTGGCAAAACTTTCGCCCGACTTGCTGCTGCTGCCTGCGGGGGCTCGCGGTGCAGCCGGTGCGGTCCCACTCCGCGAAGCGCTCCCTGACGTTCAGGATCAACTTACAGGATCGGCTTTTCCTTGCAGTGAAGGACGGGATGCGCGGGGTGATCCCGTCCCGTCCCGTCCTACCTCATCCCATCCTTTCTCCTCTGCCCCTCGCAGGGACCTGACGGCTCGGGATCCCCTCCCGCTGCTGGGAAGCCCTCTGTGGGTTTTTAGCCCGGCTTTTACCCAGCTGCTGCCCGTGCCTGTGAGAACTGGGAGGCGGCTGTGGCTCCTGTCCAGGGTGACACCTCGGGCGAGGCGCTGTCCCCGCTGATGCTGGAGAGCCTCACGCCGTGTCACCGTGCCTCTTAGGTTTGCCTGGCGCAGGATCATCCCCCGGACAGCCCCGCATCCCGGCGGCAGCACCGAGACTCGGCGATGCGGTACGTCTGCTGCTGCGGGCAGCAGCGGCGCTTCCCGGAGCGCGGGGGTGTGGGGGGAGGCTGTCCGTGTGCCCCGGGCTGTGGGGCTCAGGGACAGGTGGGCCTGGAGGGGAGCGTCCCTGGGATGGGCACAGTCCGGGTGTGGGGAGTGTGGGGTGAGCATCCCGGGGATGGGCATGGTGTGGGGCGAGCATCTCTGGGATATGCTAAACCCAGATTCGGGGAGTGTGGGGTGATCATTTCTGGGATACGCTCAGTGCGGGGTGTTCATCCTTGGGATGTGCCCGGTGTGGGGCGGCCGTCCGTGGGATATGCTCAGTCCCGGTGTGGGGAGTGTGATAATTTCTGGGATGTGCTCAGCGTGGGGTGATGATCCCTGGGATATGCTCAGTGTGGGGTGATGATCCCTGGGATGTGCTCAGGGTGGGGTGGGGAGTGTGGGGTGATGATCCCTGGGATGTGCTCAGCGTGGGGTGAGTGTGGGGTGATGGTCCCTGGGCTGTCCCTGGTGTGCTGCGAGCGTCCCTGGGATGTGCTCAGTCCCGTCAGGCGTGGAGCGAGCATCCCAGCTGGCGTGGGTGCTTTTCCAGCTCCCTTGCCGTGGCGGCAGCCGTGTGGCATCCACAGATGTCCCCGCTGTCCCCTGGCTGCACGCGGTTGTGCAGCGGGAGAGGGAGCTCACACCCAGCGGGCTGAACGGGAGGGGGACAGGGTCCCTGCACGGGGTCCTGGGAGCCCCCCTGCCTGCTGAGGGAGGGGAACCCCCTTCCTCCGAGCCCCCCTTTCCGCCAGCCCTCGCCGCAGCTCCGGCGCTGAATTTCCTCCGAGCCCTCCTGCCCATATTGTGCTATTGATTGCTGAGCTGAACTTCCTCCCGAAATCATTAAAGCTTAAAAAATTGATGGCACAATAGAGCCCTTTATTAGCCACATAACTTTTCTTGCTTTCTTCCTTTCTTCTTAGGGCTGAGGTTTTTTTTTTTTTTTTTTAATCAACACAAAAGGGCAGAGCCTGAGCTCAGATTTGTGTCCTGTGTCCCTGTGAGAGCTGGGCAGCGTGCCCTCCTCCACCCCAGCTACCCATCAGCACGGCCGTGCCAGGCTATTTATTAGGAAAAATGGCAAAGATGGAATCGATGCGTGCAGGTCTTTTTTTCTTTTCTCCTTTAATCCCAGCCTCCTCTCTTTGCAGCCTACAGATAGGTCTATTTATTTGTGCTCTTGTAAATGAAAATATTTGAATGGGGACTGTAATATTTTATTCCCTGTCATGTCTATCCTTCGGTCTAATGACGGCTGAGTTCTTGCTTGGTATTAACTTACCATTTTAGTAACAGTTGAGTTTTCCTGAAGGAAATCCCTCTGGGCTGGCCATTACTGTGTCATTGTATAACACAGCAGAAAGATGGATTACCTGGATGGATCTCCTCCAGCGTGACTTCACCAAGTGACAGGCTTCAGCTAATTTATCCCCGCTCCCGTTGCAATTGTTGGGATGGGGTTTATAGCTTCTAGGAAATATTTGCAGAGTCTCCGGGCGTACAATTGTAAATACAGGCACTGATTTGCCAGGTGGGACTGCTGGCAGCATCCTGCTTCACTGTGAAGCCTCAGCTCCTGGAGTCAAGTTAACCCCTATGAGTTCTCCTTTTGTGGGGAAATACAAAGTTTTTACTTTTTCTGGTTATTCAGAGAGGTTTTAAGATGTGCTTGGGTGCATCTGAGTAGAGGCAAGAGAAAAAGGCAGGAAAAAAAAGTACATTTCTATGTGTAAGCGTGTTCAGGTGTAAAATAAATCTCACGATTTCGAAGCCAATATAGCATTTTGTTGAAGGATCCCTCAGCAGTCCTGTGCTGGAGCGGGGATTGAAAGTCATGTAGAGGGGACACTGCCTGGCTGCGTGGCCTTGGGCCAGTCATTTATCTTCTCTGCTGCAGTGTCAGTATCTCAGGAGCATGGCTGCCTGTGCTGGCCCATTTTCTGCTAGCCCTGTCTCAGTGCTGCACACTGTCCCTCTCCTCCTCACCACAGCTTTCATGAGGCACCCTGTTACTTTTAATGCACTGCATCAGGCTGGAGACCCCTGAATGCGAAGTAAACCCCCCCAAAATGCTTCCCTGCTAGGACAGGAGCAATGGGTGTATCCCTCTGTGCTGCCTGCTTGCCAGAAAGAAATCAGATTTGTTCTGGGTAATGCCATCCACTCTGTGTGCCCCTAGTTTGTCATCCCTGCAGTATACGGCATGCTGCTGCCGAAAATGATGGAGCTGTCGAACAAGAATAGCTCAGAGGGGTTTGTATTTGCAGATGACACCGAGCTGAGTGTGGTTGACGTGCCTGAGTGATGGAATGCCATCCAGAGGGACCTGGACAAGCTTGAGAAGTGGGCCCAAGGGAGCTTCATGAGCAGGGCCATCTTCAACTACACCTGGTTACTCCAAGGCCCATCTATCCTGTCCTTGAACACTTCCAGGGATCCAGGGGCAGCCACAGCTGCTCTGGGCAACCTCCCCACCCTCCCAGCCAGCAATTCCCAGTTCCCAATCTCCCACCTGTGCCTGCCCTCTGGCAGTGGAAGCCATTGCCTGTGTGCTGTCCCTGCATGCCTTGTCCCCAGCCCCTGTGCAGCTCTCCTGGAGCCCCTTGAGGCCCTGGCAGGGGCTCTGAGCTCTCCCTGGAGCCTTCTCTTGTGCAGCTGAACAGCCCCAGCTGTGCCAGGCTGGCTCCAGAGCAGAGGGGCTCCAGCCCTGGCAGCAGCTCCGGGGCCTCCTATGGACTGGCTCCAGCAGCTCTACATCCTTCATATGCTGAGGATTCCCAAGCTTGACTCCAGGAGGGGTCTCACCAGAGAGGGGAAGATGCAATTAAAATTTGCAAAAATGAAAAAAAAATTGAAAAAAAAATTGAAAAAAAAATTGAAAAGGTCTGAGAGTTCCTAGAATGGGGCTTTGCAGTTATCAAAATCAGGTGCCTGAAGACAAATTTTGGATCTAAGTCTGTGTGAAACCCTTCCCCTTCCTGGCTTGCCCAGGGCATCCCTGTAGTCCCAGCCTCGGTCCCATTGCAGTGGCACATTCTCCTCAGCAGTGAGGACTTTCTGTTCTCCTCTCTTCTCTTCTCTTGCCATGCTCCAGAAGCTTATACAATTTTTTTGGCGCTTTTCCCTGAAGTCATTATTCTGGGTAACATGGCTTGTTTGTTTATGCTTTTTGGTTTTAATCATACTTCTTTTTTTTTTTTTATATAATTTATTTATTGTGTCTGAAAAGCTTCAGGGCTTCCTTTCTACTCCCCCACTCCCAGATGGTTGCCTATTAAAAAAACCAAGGAAATATTAGAATAAAAAAGGAAATAGTTTGGTTCTGTTATGAATGAAGTTTGGCTTTTCCAGAGCGGGTATGGGAGAGAAAAAGAAGGGCAGAGAAGGAAGTATTGGGTGTGTTTGGAGGGAAAAGTGTGTCCTGCCCTGTATTTTCAGCTCAGCTGAGTCTGTGCCACTCATTTTACAGCACTCCTATGAAAAGGGATCCGGGTCTTGCTCTGCCTTTTATCTCACCACAACCAGCTCAAAGAAACAACAGTCACTCTTCTCATTAATCTGTTTCATTTATTTACTGAGACATTAGTTTCTCCATTACTGTCACTGCAAGATGCCTTGCTTATTTACGTAACCTGGTTGGTTGAAAAGTCTTTGCGTGGGTTTTTTTTGGAGGAACAAGGAGCAGGCGGGTGGGGCATGGTGGTCCTTGCCAGGCTGCTGCCTCCTTCTCCAGCAGCTCTCCAGCACCAAAGGGTGATGCTCCAAGAGCAGGGCTCAGAAGAAAGAGCTGAAAGGGCGGGGTGGCACTGCCTGTCCAGGTGGCAAGGGCAGCCAGGAGCCACCTCTGCTGCTGTTGCAGTCTGTGGTACAATTCCTAGGGAGCAGCACTGGGATGTTGGCAGACGTTCATGCCTTGGAGGTCCTGCCCACCCTGGTGACACTTTCTCAGGTGTGGCAGCAGCTTGGTGGATGTCCACATGCAGGTGCTTCATGGGATGAACATCTGGCACGGACACAGGAGGTGGCACAGTGGCTGGCATGAGCTAGCCTACATCCCCAGGGGTGCTGGTGGACCACGTCAGCCTGCTTCTGGACATTGTGCTGGCTTCATCAGGGCCACACCTTGCCAGGCCAGAGCTGGGGTATTGCAAATGCAGCTGCTGCACTGCTCCCCAGCAGCAGGGCTTGCACGCTGCCTCGGGGTGCTTTTGGAGCAAAGGAGAGCTGTGGGCTGATAGCATCTCATCCTGCTGGTCCATACAAACCAGCACTGGGGCATGTGTTTATTGCTCCTGTAGGAAGGCAGGTCTCCAGCGCAGCTGGGGAGGCTGTCACAGCTAGGACAAGCCACAGGGACAAGATGAGATGGCCTCGAGTTCCATCAGGGCAGTTTAGATTCCATATTAGTGAAAATTTCTCCATGGAAAGTATTGGCAAATGTTGACATGGTCTGCCCAGGGCAGTGGTGGAGTCCCCATCCCTGGAGGGATTTACAAGCCATGTGGATGTGGCACCTGGAGACAATGGGTTAGAGGGCGTGCCAGTGCTGGGGAAACAGAAGGACTCAATTTTAGAGAGCTTTTCCAGTCTTAAAAAAGGAATTCTGTGGTTCTTTGATCTGGGACTGGCTTTGCAGAGGCCTGAGCTGCTGGCTTGTAGTTCCTCGTGGTCTAGGTGTTTTGGTGGCACACACCTCCATTTGAAAGAGGACATGGTGGCCCCGTGTTATGCCACAGATGGGGCCTATATGCCTCTTCTGGTTGAACACTTAGACAGGTGCTCTGTGCCTCAGAGTTCCGTTTGCTTTGCTGGGGTTTCCCTTGGGATATGAGGACATTCTCTGCCTTTACAACCACCAACACCAGGCAGGATGCTTCCTGTTCTCCTGTCTGATCTGTAGAGCTGCTGTTGTCTCTTGCTGCTGCTGTCAGGCTGCATATTGATGGTACAGCCTCAGTCATGGTTGGCACCTGAATGAATTACAGCAATACAAATAAATAAGAGAAGAAATAGTATTTGCGAGAGCAATGGGTTGAAGAGCTAACATTTATGCAGCGCCATTCATCAGAAATGACACACAAATGCTCTGTAAACTCTCACATGCACATAAAATGCTGCACTCAGGCTTCAGGGTAGTGTCAGCTGTTTAATAACAAAGCTGCACCATGGTTCAGGACCCTAAATGCAAAATTCTTCTGCTTGTAGCTGCAGGGAAATTTTGGGTCCACAGATAGCGTGAACCCTATCAGAAACTATTGGATACCCTGATGGACATAATGTGGACATTTTATTTATGTCTTTCAGTGGGCAAAATCAGCAGCTCTGTGGTTTGTCTGAAAGCTGTTGCCTTTGCCAGCCAAGAGAAATGGTCTCCTTTGGGTTCTGGGGTGCATGATGCTCTAGAAGTTTTTAGAATGGTTTGGGCTGGAAGGGACCTTAAAGGTCATCCAATCCCATCTCCTGCCATGGGCAAGGACACCTTCCACTGTCCCAGGCTGCTCCAAGCCCTGTCCCCCCTGGCCTTGGACACTTTCAGGGATCCAGGGGCAGCCACAGCTGCTCTGGGCACCCTGTGCCAGGGCCTGCCCACCCTCCCAGCCAGCAATTCCCAGTTCCCAATCTCCCATCTGTGCCTGCCCTCTGGCACTGGAAGCCATTGCCTGTGTGCTGTCCCTGCATGCCTTGTCCCCAGTCCCTGTGCAGCTCTCCTGGAGCCTCTTGAGGCCCTGGCAGGGGCTCTGAGCTCTCCCTGGAGCCTTCTCTTGTGCAGCTGAACAGCCCCAGCTGTGCCAGGCTGGCTCCAGAGCAGAGGGGCTCCAGCCCTGGCAGCAGCTCCGGGGCCTCCTCTGGGCTGGCTCCAGCAGCTCCACGTCCTTCCTATGTTGGGGACCCCAGTGCTGGGGACAGCTCTGCAGGTGGGGAATTACCTGAGCAGAGTAGAAAGGGTAGAATTTTCCCCCTTGACCTGCCAGTCAAGACCTAAGTAGCCTTATGAGTTACTGATTTTGAGAAAAAAACTGAAGAAAACTGCAAAGTGAAGCCTTTCAACCTGCTGTTGCTGCTTTTTGCAGACCTTCTCTCTAGTGGGCACAATATCTACCAGTCTGCAAGGTGGCCTTTGTGCTGTGGGACCTCTTGGACTCTGTTCCTGGTGGCAGGAGCCTTTCCAGTGCTGTGGGAGCCCTCTCAGTGCATTGTGTTTAAGAGCACACATCAGAGGAGGAGGTTGGGAGGAAGGAGAAAAGTTTACTTCTTACCACACCCCCACTTTTTTTTTTCCCATTTTAATAAAGAAATCCTATTTTTACATATTTATCTGCTCCAGCCTTCTCCTTTCTCCAGGCTTTGTCTAGTGTGAGACCTGAAAATTTGCATGCTTGATCAACTCTGATGTCAGTAACCAAATCAGCATTAGCAAATGTAGGGACCTCAAGCTAACTGGCAAGAGATGAACTCCATGACTGCCACGGAGATGAGCCCTTCTGTAGAGCCTGTTGTGCCTTGGCACAGGGGCACGAGTCAGAAGCCACTGGCAAGTTTGAAATATGGATCCCTTTGGGGCCTTTGTTTTTAGGTTGCCTTGCTCTGTGGTGAGCCTGTGATCAAAGGGAAGCCGAGAAAAGGGTGGGCAGGAGCATGGTGACCTCCGCCAGCTCAGCAGGCTGAAGTCCAGAAGATGTGAGAGAACATACTCGGGGTATTCACTGTCGCTTCTGAGCATCTTGGTTATGAATTGAACAGGGGAGAAGAGAAGCGTGATTGCTGGTAGTCAGTGGGGCTTCTCAGCAGGGATTTGTGGCCAGTGCTGTTACTGGTCAGCCTGGCCTTTGTGAACTGTCCTCTTCTTTGGATGTTTCCACTTTGGAGTTTCTTTCTGGAGCTGGAATTCCATGCTAAGGACCTTGATCTCCTCTCCAACCAAAAGGCACCAGGTACTGTGATCATTTGGGCTGTCCTGTGCAGGGCCTGGACTGGGGCTTTGATGGTCCTTGTCTGTCAGGTCAGGGTTTTTATTCTGTTCTTCTATGATTGGTGCAGAGCTGGTGCTGGCTGGTGCCCTGGATTATTTAAGTTAATATCTGATATGCAGTTGTTTGTTTTCCCCACAAGAAGATAAACACTTCTTGGTCAGCCTGATCAGAAGCACAGAGTTGCCATGCGAATTGTAAGCAGGACACAGGCAGCAGGGTTTCCTTCAACTGTTTCAAACTTTATTAGGCTGTAAAATGAGTCCTTGCATAACATGTAATTAATACTGCAGTGCGCTAATTTCCCGTGTTCAGGTTTTAAGGTTAAAGTGACCCAGGATAGACAGGCTTCACTAAACAAACACGGACATGTAAATTAATGGTATCAGGTTAGAAATGACCCATTTTAGGATTCCTCTTCAAAATATGAAAAAGAGTCTTAACTTAAATTTTTGTGATGCTGATGCAACTTGAGTATCTCATGTAAGTAGATTTGTCTCTACATGTATGTACGGACTCCTGTAGCACAGTCTGTGTTATGTTTTGATCCCTTTTTTAATGTCTTCTATAGAATGGTTTGGGTTGGCAGGATTCTCAAAGCTCATCCAGGACACCTTCCACTATCCCAGGTTGCTCCAAGCCCTGTCCAGCCTGGTCTTGGAAATTTCCAGGAATAGGGCAGCCACAGCTTCTCTGGGAAACCTATGCCAGGGCCTCTCCACCCTCACAGGGAAGGATTTCTTTGTAACATCTAATCTAAATTTAAAACTCTGACTTTAAAACTTATCACTACGTGCCCATGTGAAAAGTCCCTTTCCATCTTTTTTGTAAGCTCCCTTTAAATATTGAAAGGAACATATCTGTGGGTCTTCAGGAGGAACAGAGAAGCAGATCATTTTACCTCATCTAAAATAGTCTAAAAATGGGGTGCTATGTGTAGCAGAGCTGAAAGTAGTGATTTTTTTTTTTTTTTTGGGTCACCTCGATTGGGAGCCCGGTATGCTTGAAAACTATAAAATAAAAAGTTCTCCAAATTTTCCACAAGTGCAATTCCCCCGTGTTATTTTCACATGTTGCAACAATTTGTACTTTAAAGGCACCATTTTAGTAAAGCTTAATATTGCCTCTCCTGCGTTTTAGACTTGCATAGTTGTGCAAGAGATAATTGCCTGTTTGGGAGACAAAAAAGCTAATTTTGCCTCAGGCCCTGTACTTTTTCATAACAAAGTTGGTCCTTGTTGGGAAGCAGCTTGCAAGTGGTGAGAGTCTGGATGAGTCTGGAGGGGCACAAATGGGTGGATGAAGTGCAGGTGTGGTTTAAATAAAAAAAAAAACCCAACCCACAAACCATTTTTTTCTGCCACACTGAATACTGCTGAACACCTTTTCCCCTCACCTTCTGCCTCATCTGATGCTGCCCCATGAGCTCGTGGGGATGGGGACATCCTTGGGGGTTTTGGCAGCCACCCTGGTGGGTTCGGCGTGGGCTGTGCACCCTTGGTGTATTTGCAGTTGTGTGTTTCCATCTCTTTTGCTCTGACGCTATTTTTATTGGTATCAGGGGGTGTTTTTAAGTGGTTTCCAATATGCAGACGTTCAGACAGTGTGCCCTGAGGCTGGTGGCTCCTTTCAGTGCTTCCCCAGGGCTCCCCACACTGCACTGGCCCCAGGGCTGGTGGTGCCAGGGGGGTGGCTGGGCTGACTAAGAAATGTCTGGTGACTCATGTCCTGGGGACACCCAGGTGACTGAGATGACCCAGAGGGGTAAATCTTCCTCCCTATTGCCATCCTTCATGCTGAGGGTTGTCCTCTCCTGCTCCCCCATCTCCGGTGTCTCCATCACTCTGATCTTGTGCTGTGGGTCTTCCTCTGAGTCCATCGCCGGGATGATCCTTTCCCCACCTTCCCATGGGCTCTCTTCCTCCCTCCCCAGAGGCAGAGCTCACTGTCCATCCCCATCCAGGTCAGGTCCTTCATCAGCTGAGCAAGGGGAGGCTCTGCTGCAGGCATGGCAGGTTGGCTGGCCAGCCACAGCTATAGGTTATCAATAGTAATTAATTAAGAATGTAACAAGGTCGTGTATCTGCATGGAGCAGCTTTTCTCTGTGGATGAGGGACGGGTGCTGATGAGGAGATTGTGATAGGTGGCTGCTGCATGGTTGGGCTTGGGAAGGGGCTGTGCTGGTGCTGCCACTGTTTTCCATGGTCAGGTTTTTCTCTTCCTCGGAGCTGGAGGTGCTCGAGATGAGTCTTCATGGAGGGTAAAGAGAATCTTCCTCAGCCCAGACTGAGCACTGCAGAACCCCATGGGTGAGGTTTGCAGCCCTTCTTGTTCAAGATTGAATCCATGTAGCAGTGGCAGATCTTCAGTCTTTTCTTAGGGTGTTCCTCAGCAAGGTGACCTCGTGCTGGCTGGTGTGATGTCAGCTGAGACACCTGCACCATTTCTGACCCTCTTCTGGCTCTAGTTTTTGTTTGCAAAAGGGCTGTTGCTCACTGGGGCTCACTCAGACCTGACACTGAAATCCAGGAGCCATGTGCTTTCTCCCTGTCCATCCTTCTCTTTGCTGGTGGCAGTGATGGGATTGCACATAAACCCTACAAGAATGAATTTAATGGGGAAAAGCCAGACTATTTCCATCAACCACCTCACTGTCCAGCTTTGCAAGGCCCACTGTCCTCCACCTGATATTAAACTAATTATGGGGGTGAAGGGCTGGTTTGTTTTTTATTGTTTTGACTTTAAAGCTTGGAAATTGTTAGTTGAAAGAGGAATAAAAGGGGAAGCACTGAGTTTTTACTTAAAGAGGAAGAAACTCTGGCATGCAGAAGAAGAGAAATATGACCTGGATATGCCTGCTGCAATAGCTAATTTTGGGGTCTTTTTGTTGTTTACAGCTTCTAGCACTGAGGGCCCCAGCCAGCTGTGGTATGGACAGAAAATTTTATAGCTCATGTAGTCAAAATACGTCCTGGTGTCTCTAAGAATGAGAGCTGGGCTGAAGGGCTGCTGTGATGATTTGTACCAGCTGAAGGTGGAGGTAACCTCATGGACAGGGACTCCTTCCACTGTCCCAGGGTGCTCCAAGCCCCATCCAGCCTGGCGTGGGACATTTCCAGGGATCCAGGGGCAGCCACAGCTGCTCTGGGCACCCTGTGCCAGGGCCTGCCCACCCTCACAGGGAGGAATTTCTTCCTAGTATTGACCTTTTGATGTGCTCATGCGATGCAGGAGGATAATTTGTGTCTGTGGACAGTTGTATAGTTTGGGTTCCTCTGGGGTTTTTGTTTTTAATGAGATGCACCATCAGTATGGGTGTGTACAATAAGATTTTTGTCCCTTTCGAGGTGGGCTTCTTAGTTTTTCTGAAAATGGATTTGTGCCTTGCTTGTTTTCATTATGCTTGAAGTGAAGAGTGAGAGGTGGCCCAGATACAGAGAGAGTTTTGGCTGAGTAATAAAGTGTCAGTTGTGATCCTTTTACAAGGGGAGACACAATAGGTGAGTTATCGAAACACTGGGAAAAGGAGAAGAGATTGGAAAAAAACATGTGATATGGTGGGGTGAAGCTTCAGAAGTTGTTTGGGCATTTGGGAGACAATTCATGGGCTGCAGGTGAAGGATCTGACCTGGGACAAGCCTCAGTTTTGTGGAACGAGGAGACAAGCCCTTGGGGACAGGATTTTCCCAGTGATGGATGCTGGGGAAATCCCACAGCTCTTGTGAAGGAGGGACCACTGATATGGGAGCAGGAGAGGTGAGAGTGGAGGGGCTGGAAAGCACCCAAGTTTTGAGCTTAATCTTGGAAAAACGAGGCAAAAACGTTTTTAAGTCTTTATTTTTCCAGAGGGTGCAGCCAGAGCCACAGCCCTTTGGGAAACAGGGTTTGGGGAGGCCACCAGCGTGGGCACCTTGGCTGGTGTGTGCTGGGTGTCACCTTGCACACAGGCAGGGCTGGGGGACACTGCCTGTCCCCCCCTGCCCATGGCATTTCCCTGGCAGCTCCGGTGGGATCAGCGGAGCGGGGTGTTCCTGCACCTGGGCTCTGCTGCCCAGCCAGACCCAGCAATGGGTGGCCTTGTGGCCATGATTCCTAATTAAAAAGCAGGGAGAAACCCGAGGAGCATGAAAGTATAAGCCCGATGCTAAAGCAGACCAGATGCTGCTCAGATCACGATGCCCCACGGTCCACTGGAGCAAGGATGGGGAGGCCTGTCACCTGTAGCCTGCTTGGGGGTGGCAGGGGGGCGAGGGGAGGGAGAGCACAAGGCAGAATAATCCCTTTTTGGTTTTTCTTTTTCCTCTGGAGTGTTTTGGTCTCGCCCCTGGACAAAAGCAGGATAGTGTGGTGTGTCATTTCCTCCCCCGACAGCCATTCAGCCTGGCACCATGTGGGCTCTGCCACCCCCTCCCCTGCCCCGGGCACAGATTGCTCCTTGTTCCAGTTGTCTGTACCACCCAGGGCTTCCTTTCCAAGTTTTCTCACACCCTTTTATAGCTGTGCAGAAGAAAGCTTTAAAGCCACACAAAGGAGGAACCAAGCAGGCAGGAGGGATATCTTTAAAAACCAGACGTGTTTCTCCGCAGAGCCATGGTGGTGGAGAAAAGCTGGGTGAGCTCTGGCGATGCCCAGCACGAAGAACAGGTTCAGCCCTTGTCTCACAGCCAGGGGGGCAGCTGGCCACGTGTGCTCTGTATCCCTGACTCTTCAAATGTGAAGTCAGCTCTTCACACCCCAGGTTTTTTTTTTTGTTTTCAGGTCCCAGTGAAGGTGCAGTGACAGGCTGGGAGGACCAGGTCCTGAGCAGGGTGAATCTGAGCTGGGGAGCACTGGATGCCCTTGCTGAAGACCTGGTTGGGTGCAGTGGCCCTGATGCTCTTGGTGAAAGCATCAGCTACAGCTGTGTCTTGTACGTTTTGGGGATGAGGGAGAAGACCAGCTTCCCTGTTCCTCATGCACGGAAAGAGCATGAGGCTGTTCTGCTTTCTGTTTCTCATGTTTCTCTTGATCAGCAGCTCACTTCACCGAGGACCTGCCCCAGAGGCAGGACCTTTCACCCTGACCAGTTTGCTTAGGTGGCAGTCAAACAAATGACCTGAAGGCAAGCAGCAATTCATTACAGCCCTCATTTAGCATGCAATAAAATGTGCCGTATACCTTGTCTTCTGATCAATAAGTTGTATATTATACACGAGTCAATGTGTTTACATCACAAGGAGGCTTCTCGCTGCCTCCTTTCTGCTGGGCTCTCTTGGCCTGGGATGATGGATCGACGCTGGGATGATGGGGAGGGATATTGTTAAACAGTAATTGGTTACTGAATTATTTAGCTGCACAATCCCTGTAGCAGCAACACCGCCATTCAGCGCTTAACTTGCAACTGTCTCAGCTGAGGAACAAATACAAGGCCCTGCAAGTGCAATGGAGCCGAGGCAGAATAATTCTGTAAGACTGTGCTTTAAAGAAGAGGTTTTCAGTTATTTTGACAATGGTAGTCCTATGCAGTGGGAAGTGTATGCTAATTGCTTACAGGCTGCAGCCTTTTCGTTTGTAAGCTGGATTCTGCTGCTTTGATAAGGAAAAAGTGATGTTGATCCATTGCAGTTCCCCAAATTAAAGGTGAGCATTTCCGTGTGCCCTCTGACTCCAGTGGTGTTAGCTGGAGGTGCAGCTGATGTTGTATCTCTTGGGTTCCTGTCCTGGGTCGCTGCAAGAAATGGGCTGATTCACAAAACAGCCTGATTTGGCGGGCAGAAAACCCAACCCAAATCAAATGCTGTTCTTCTCAAAACCTTATTGCAGGGCTGTGCATCTGGTTGAACACCACCAGCCCATTCCACGCCTGGTTCCAGGTCAGTAGTGATGCTTTCCTTGCACTAACCTGCATCAGAGCCTTACCACACATGGTTTCCTCCTGAATTTTCAGGTTGGCAATTGCTGGAAGTCCTCTACCTCTGAGATGCAGTGAGAAAATCTTCCAGCAGATTCTGCTCCAGCACAAATCCTGCTCTTGGTTTGTGTTTCCCTGCATATTGCAGGCAGCGGAGCCAGGAAGGAGGCACTGCACACTGACACCTCTTTGTACCAAGTCCCCTGTGAGTGCAGCCCTTCACTTGAAGCTGTTCCAGTTCCTCCCCTGCCAGGCAGTTCCTTTTGTCCCTTTGGTGTCTGTGTGTGTAGGAGTGGGTAAGAACGATCTGGTGAGTCTTCAGGATTTGGTTGGAACTGGCCTGAGATCTGGTGGCTTAAACTTATTTCTTCCTTGTAGGTGCTGCACATGTTCTCAATGTGGATGGCAAGACCCTGACTTGATGCTCTTTTTTAATTAAAGCCCAAAGCTTTTATTTTGCTCCTGTGGGTGGATGACAACCTGGGAGGGGTGGGGGGGAAGGAGGTTCAAGCTGTTTGCAGGGGGTTGTTCTCAAGCTGGTTGTCCCAGCAGCACCTGGTGTTTGCCCTGGGATGGGCCTCACTGCTTTGTTTGCCATGGGATGGCCCTCACTGCTTTTTGTTTGAATTAATTTAGCACTGAGGAATAGGAGGCTCCCGTGATTTAGGAGTGAGGAATGTCATCCACAGCACACTCCAGAGCAGAAGAGGGTCTCCCTGAACATCACCAGAGACCTGCAGCTAAAACTTTTCCATCCATCACGTAGGCAAGGCCACTGTTGACTTTTCCAAGCACAATTTGGTTATTGCTGTTCATTTTACTAACTTGCTCCAGTGCCTGGCATATCCAGCACTGGGGCAGGGCTCTGCTTTGCTGCACAGGGCATAAATATTCTGCTCAAAAATCCCAAATGCCCTTGTCCAGTCCCACAGCAGGAGGCTTGATGCTCGCCAGCCCAGCTTTGTTTTTCCTCCCCTTCTTGCAATTCTTGTAGCGCCGCGTAACCAAGAGCAGGATCCAGCCCTGTGATTCAGACCTTCCCAAAGACACATCTCGGGGAAGATTAATCTCCCTAATGGAAGCTGGGCTAGCGACAGCTTCGACTTTCAAACCCTGGTCCCAAATAAACCAGGGAGATTCGGGAAGCTTGTAACTTTCTGAGCAAGTGATGTATAAAGCTAAATAGTTACAATTAACTTCAAAGCATGAAATGGTCCAAGCAAAGACAGTTCAAGCCAAAAAAAAAAAAAAAAAAAAAACCAACCAGGAAATATTCCTTCCTAGATTTGTGTTAAAGATGAGTTGACTTTTGTGTCAAATAAGCTGTGCCTTTAATATAAAGAAGATTTTTAAAAAATTCTGAATTGTAATGGGTAACTGATAATGAAGTTCTCTCTTTCCTTGGAGTAGTGTGGTTCTGTCACTGGAGGGAGCTGCCTGAAGCTGGTATGTTAGGAAACAGGGTTATTTTTGTGTAAATCAGTGTGAGGTCACTTAATTAAACACAGCCAGGGCCTTGTGGGTCTCTGAGGACCGCACTGGAGTGGTGGCCAAAGCAGAGGGGGTGGCAGGGCTGGTGCAGAGGATGGGGACAGAGCCTTTGGCACAATCCCTCTAGACCTGTACGTGATCTGCCTTGTAGCTGGTGGAATCGAGCATGGATGGATGGATGGAGAGCATGGGAAGACCACAGGGAGCTTTAAACTTTGCCCACCTCCCCGTGTGGGTTTTTTTTGGGGTGCTGCCTGGACCCTGTGCGTGCACCCCCAGCCTGAAAGATCTGGCTGGTGCTTCCCAGGCACCCTCCAGCAGCCCTGGCTGTGCAGCCCCACTGTCTCCTTCCTGCACGGAAATGCCGGGTGAGTTTCTTCCGAAACAAACTCCACGTTGGCAAGGCAGCCCCGTCTCTGTTTCATGCATCCTTGCCTTCACTGTGGGGCTGGAGCTTGCATCCCAGGAAAATAATACATGTCCAGGAGGCCAAGACAAACACTGTCTGCCTGCTTTTTTTACGACCTCCTGTTGCTCCTCCCAGCCGTCACCACTATTCCCTTAATAAGGGACTTTTTGATCTCCAGAGGGAACTTCCTCACTTCTCAGGGTTAAAACCAAGGTGGTTGGCAAAGGGAAGCCCTGGAGAAACAGGGGACTCCTGCTCCCTGCAGCCCTTTGCATGGCAGTGTTTTGATTTAGAACCTCATTCTGGTTCAGAACTGGGGATGATCAGGTTTTTAACTGCCAGAGGGCAGAGTTAAGATGGAATATTGGGAAGAAATTAGTCTTTGGGTGGTGAGGCTCTGGCACAGGTTTCCCATAGCAGCTGTGGTTCCCCTTGGATCCCTGGAAGTGCCCGAGGCCAGGAGGGGCTTGGAGCAACCTGGACTAGTGGAAGGTGTCCCTGCTGATGGTTGAAGTGGTGTGTAAGGTCCCTTCCAACCCAAACCAAGCTGTGGTCCTGTGGAAAGGACTGTTAGGTTTTAGTGGAAATGCAGACAGTACATTTTGATGAGAGGTGAGATCCTCTAGCTGCCAGCCATCTCCCCCAGGACTATGCCAGCAGCAAGTCTCATGCTGGTGACTTCAAGCACAGACGGTGGCCCCAAAACCCCCAGGGCCCTGTGAAAACCGTACCAGGAACATTGGGTAAATGCAAATGATTCAGCCCAAATCTCGGGACTGCAGCATCAACATTCTACTTGAAGCCCCAGCTTCTGGTATCAGATGATGGAGTGGGCTGTCTACTGTGGTCACTGGACTGAAGGGGAGAGCAGGATGAACTTCTGTCTTTGTGGTTTGGAGTAGAAGCTCAGAATCTTGTCTGCCATTCAGACTTAGAGGCAAAGAAGTAATTTGTTTAAGCCATGGGAATTTTTTTCGTTTGGAAACTGCCAGGGGGGTTTTGAACCTCCAGGGCTTGCAGTTCCAAGTGTGACAATTAAAAGTTTGGGGGTATTTAGTGAACTCTGCATAGCTGTTTTTCCTCTTTCATAGCTCCATCATACCTTCTAATTAATTCCCTTTAATTGCTTTTAATTTCCTTTCCTCCTTATTTCTCCTTCCATATAACTAGTGCTGTCATCCTTTTAGTTTGCCTTTCATGTTAGAGACTCTCTATTTGATTTCGTTTCATCCACATTGTGTCTTGCAGCTATTTCATTCCTGGAAAGCTCCAGCTCCAGAGATAAAATCTAAGTGGATTCAGAGTACCTGAAAGGATCGCATGCTTCATGGCTTTCCCTTCAGTAATATGGGAGATAAACAGGATGCAATAAAGGATCCATCCCTCCTTGGAAAAGGGCCATTTCCCGTCACCTGTATTTTTGTGGTACCGTCATGCCAGGGATGCTCTTAGTCACTGGTGACAAGATAAAGAGCCTGCTGGTCCCTGGTGCTGGCGGGTGTCTGAGGCTGGAACGGGCCCCTGGGATGACACACTGTCTCTTGATTTAGCATCCCTGCTCTACCCAGCAGCATTCCCACTGCTGGGACATGGCCTGGCAGCCTGCTGGCAGCCCTGGTCCCTGCCCGGATGGAGGGGACACAGGGAGGGTGGCAGTGCGCTGTTTTTGGCCAGATAAGGTCAAGTTATTAAAATCTTGACATTTATCTTTGAGAACTTTTGGTTTTAATGTGCACCGAGGGTGCTGTGTGTTCTGGCTGAGGTGCTTTCCAGCCCAGTCAAAAATAAAAAATAAAAGCGAGCAAAACCTCCTTTTTATGCTCAGAAGAGTCCTGAGGGGTTGGATGTATAGGTGACTATCAGAAGAGCTCCATGTAATTTGGTCAATATTCACCATCTGAAGAGCTCCATGGAAGCTGGTCAATATTCACCTTTTGAAGAGCTGGCTGCGGGGTGGGAATTGTAGATCAAAGTTTTTCTTGAATGGGAACCAAATTGCTTTGTCTAATCTAGCAGTTTTTTTGCTGCTGCTTCTCCATTCATAATGGTATTTTAACATGGTCTGCCTTGATGTTTTTCACCCAACAGAGCTAAGTGGGGGCTTCCTCTCTTTCTTTTCCTTGGAAAAAATGACCAGCAGCATCTAGTTCTGTCTGGAGCTGGCCCAGTTGCCTGCTTTATGTTGTAATGCTGGTAAAACCCTGGAGGAGTTAACACTGGGATCATGAGGAATGTGGCTGGAACTGTCAGCTGGGGACTTTGGTGGTGGGGAAAGTTCCAGTACTCTGGCTGGGGAGCAGAAGGTAGCATGGAGCACCAAGAGCTGTCCTGCTGTGAGCTGGGGGCATGCACCTCTGCTAGGCTGGGGTTGTGGGGCAGTTCTTTAGAGCCTGGTGAAGAAACTTTGGGCTAACCAGGCTGCTGGAAGGAAGGAAACAGCTGAATTTGTGTGGAAATTGGTAGTAGAGGAAGCTGTGGGAGGAACGTGATCCCAGGACTTTGAGGTGCCAAGAAGAGCAGAGCTATAGACAAACAACTTCTGCCACCAAAAAGACTGACTCACGCTGCCTTGGAAGTTTGTAATGGATTATTGGTGTTATTTTACTGGCAGTGGGAATGGTAGTAGAAGCAGTTGAGCCTTGGAGGGTCCCCAGGCAGCCCTCCCTGAGTCAGTAGCCTGTTATGGTGAGTGTCTGTCATGGTGAATGGGTGCAGCAGAAGGCGTGGGAGATATTCAGGGCTGGTCAGTGAGCTGTAGGGTCTGTTTTTTCAGATTCTAGCAGCCTGAACTCCCCTTTTAGGAGGATACAGGACTTATGAGGTTTTAGTGAAGTATCCCTTTCTGATAGGGGAGGACTCCCACATCTCTCTGTCCTGGTGGGACCAAGCTGTGGGCAGGAGCTGGTGGCCTCCAGGTTAGCCCTGGGGCTGTCCCCGCTGTCTGGGAGCCTGGGACTGAAGTGGCTCTGGGCCAGGCAGTCACCAGGATGTACTATTTTGCAATAAACTGATCTGAGCACTTTGTGCCTTTGCATTTGAGTGTGAATCATCCTGGTGAGAACTGAGAGTGAGCAATCTCTGGAGCTGGCAGGTTGTTGGCAGCCCCAGGCCGGGTGGTAGTTATGGGGGAGCCTCCTTGTCCCCATCCTGTCTGGGCATGTCCTTGTGGCTGAATCTGGGGACAGCAGCTGCATGCAGACTTGGCCTCTGGTCCTGAGAGCAGCATCTTCTTGGATCCTTGGTGGAATTAGGGAATAATTGAATAGTTAGGGTTGGAAGATCATCATCTCCAACCTACTGCAATGAGGAGAGATGTCTAGAAAAAGATCAGGTTGCTCAGAGCCCCACCCAGCCTGACTTTGAACACTTCTAGGGATGGAGCAGCCGCAACTTCTCTGGGCAACTTGTGCCAGGGTCTCACCATCCTCAGTGTAAAAATTCCATCCTTCTACCTAGTCAAAACCTACCTTCTCTAAATTTAAAATCATCATTGCGATAGGCCCTGCTACAACATTTGTCCCTATCTTTCTTAGAAACCTCTTTTAGCTACTGGCAGGTGCTCTAAAGGGTCTCCCTTCTCCAGGTGAACACCCCCAGCTCTCCCAGCCTGGCTCCAGAGCAGAGGGGCTCCAGCCCTTGGAGCATCTCTGTGGCTTCCTCCAGTAGGTCCAAGCAGCAGGAGTTAGAAATCCTTCTCCAGGGTGTGATGAGGAGATGCATGTCTCCTCTTTGGCATAAAAAGCCACCGCAAAAAAAGTTTTGGGGAGCCAGCCTTGGGCTACTGCCCCACCCTGGGAGCTTGGCAGACCCTGCATCCCCCCGAGCCAGACAGGATGCTTTATTTCCTCGGCAGCCGGGCTCCCGGCCGAGCATCCCTCGGCACTGTGCTCCCGACTCTTCCCGCTCCCATCTTAATAACCGTAAAGATCGGGGTTGCCAAGGTCTTCCCGTTGCTATAGTGAGATTAGATAGGGCAAAGTGCTGCATTCCCTCTGCTGAGGGGAGAAATCACTCCCATCCCTTCCCTGGGCTTCACCAGCCGGGTTTTTTTTCCCTCCGCCAGCAGCTACTAATTGCACCTGAAAGACACGCCATGTATTTCACTGCAATTAATACTTCATAGCTTAAAAAAAAAAAAAAAAAAAAAAAGGAAATTAAAAAAAATAAAAATTTAATTATTGAGGCATTTTCTCCTGGAACCAACTTAAAGAGACTCTCCGGCTGGAATGAGTTTACAGTGCTAAACTGTGAAGTTAAAATATTTATCTTCATAAACACGTCACTTGAGCCGTGTTACTCCTCGCAGGGTCATTAGCAAGAGGCACGTTAGTCCAATCAGGAGGTGCCTGGGAGACAGAGATTTGCCTTTTGCTTCTGGGCGGGGTTAGGAGATGATTTATTAAACGAATTTGAGAGCTGTGAGTCTGGCCAGACCTCTGAGTCAAACCGCTGTAGGAAAAAAAAAAAAAAAAAAATCCCACCAGCTGGAGTTTTGCAGGCAGAAGATGGGGTGCAGTCATTTCGGTGCTGTTGGTTTGCTGATGTGGAGGTGTTCTACGCAAAAACTCCCGAGGACGTACAGCAGCTGATCCAGGGAGCCGTCATATTGCAGGAGGTAGTTTGCATTTTAATTTTCTTAGGTTTAATTCTAGTTTCCTCAGGTTTTATTTTCACTTTCTCAGTTTTTGTTTTAATTTCCTTGGTGCACCTGCGGGGCTTGGGGTGGGTTTATGTAAGAATTCAGGTGATATTTCCTTGAGTGCAAGAGCACACAGCTTAGGGCATGGCATGTTGTCACGCCCCTCCACCTCCTCTTTTGGGTTTAGAATGTTGATTTTGAGGCCATAAAGTTTAACCCCTATGACCCAGTACCAGACATGCCCTGGAGAGTGATGCCTGTGATCTGCTCAGTGTGTGGGGAGAAGACGGAAGGTTTAGGTAATAGTGTGTTTTTTGGACTTGAGGTTGCATTTTGTGCATGTTGGGTGCTGGCATGCCAGGATGTGGAGTGGGGTGAAGGACATGGGTCTTTTGGATGTGTGGTGCACTTCTCAAAACTAATTTGTTTTCTGGGGAGACAGAGGTGTTTGTGTCTGTAAACCTCCCAGCTCCTGAGAGTGGGGAGGAACATGCAAGGGAAGAGCTCGTGGTGGCCCCATATCCTGGGAGAGGGTCCTTGGCTGGTGACAGTGGCAGAGCCTGGTAAAGATTACTCAAGCTGTAGATCTGTCACTGGGTTTTCCTCCTCTGAAATCCCCTTCTACTCCTTGGGTCCCCATCAATTTATGTATACAAATTGCCCACACGGGCAACGTCACAGGGCCTGACCAAGATTGTTTTAGGGTCTTGCACCCCAGTTGATGCACGGAGCTCACCCCTTGCTAAAGCTTGGGTAGGGGGGAGAGGAGTTGAAGAAGTGTGTGATACCTGCCAGGTAGCACAAGTTCAGAATGGAGAAAGGCAAGGAGCAAGATGGTGTTGGTGGTGTGGGAAGGCTCTTGTGTCCCATCCTCTGAACAGAGGGATGTAGCCTGAGCACGGGCAGAGATACATCAGTCTTCCGTCCCAGCAGCAAACCTCGATTTTGAGTAAAATTTTTGGAAACAGATCTCCTGAGCAGCACTTGGAGCTGTCTTCACAAAGAGGACTGTTGCTAGAGACCCTGTTTTCTGTAGGAAACCAGTTCTTGCAGACATTTTCCAGTAGGTCCCAGTTTGTGCCATCTGCCCTCCTCTCTCCCACTCGCTGTCTGCCAGCCTTCCCTGGATGTGCTGAGTCTCACAGCCTGAGGTGTCTGTCAGGTGGGCTTTTCCTTTCTTTGCTGGCAGACTTGCAGTAGGAAACTTCACTTGATGTTGACTGTCTGATCTACTCTGCTTCAGCAACCTCAAATCTTGATTCTTTCCTTGCTCCCACCGCTGGTCTTGGCTTGAGGTCAGACTGGGAAGCACCCAGTGCTCTCCAGGTGCTCTGTTCACATGGTTTTTTTTGGTAGGTCTGTAATGATTTCACTTGATCCTCTTCCAGCAGTGATGGCATGGGGTGTGCTCAGCACTAGTCACTTAAAAGAGGTGTATTTAATGGTTACACCCTGCTGGTAAATGAAGAGCTGATAATTCTGTGATCGGGGAGAGCCCTCCTGCCAGACAAATGCAGATCTTTTGGCTGCAGCAGGACCTAACCACCATTTCTAGGGAGTTCTATTGGCTGCCCTTTTTCAGCAGAAGGTTCCTGCTGCTTGCAGCTGCCACAACGAGCATCCTTGGCTTACAGGAACCTTTTGAAGGAGCTTCTGCTTCACCATGGTGGGGCCGAGTGTGGCATTGTAGCTGGTGTCCCAGGCAGGTGGACCTGGATGATTTCTGGGCTCAGTCCTGTGCCTTTTTGATATAAAACAATGGAGGGAGTCCCTGGTATGTGCTCCCAGTTTGGCTTCTGTGCCAGTGGAGTTGTGACTCTGCATGGGGAAGGGACCTGGTAGAACCTTGGCCCTGGAATGAAACCCACCTCTGGGTGTCCAGGAAGTCTCTTTCTGGAAAGCCACATAAGCTAAAGGGCATGGTTCTCCTTGGTGGAGTGAGTTTATTACAGTTTTGGGGAGAAGAGTGTTTTGGGATCGTGTAGAACTTGCTATAAGATGCCCTAGGTGTTCTCCAGGATGTCTAAAACTTACTGGGATTTTTAGGGAAGAACCAAGAGTATAGGAAATGAGGGATCAGAGAGCTGGGGAAGAATACATAAGGGAAAATAAAGGGAAAAGCAGAATAAAACCAGCTTCCCTTCATGTGGGGATACGGATGGGGATGTCATCCCAAAGCTGTGGTGAGGGATGGAACTTGATGTCTAGGGGTGTGTACTGGATGCTGGATGGCAGGAAGGTGTCTGGGCTGATGATAATGAAGTCAGTGGTGGATTGGTAGGGGGAATGGGAAGGAAAGTAGCATCAACAGGCTGTAAGGGAGCAATTCCATAGAGTGTTGTGAAACTACCAGGGACTTATGAGTGCGGGGCATGTCATGCCTGGAAAAGTGAGTGGTGCTTACAGCTGATAAACTATTCAGCTGGCTTTTCCCATACTCAGTGAGAGAGGGGGTGATGTGTTTGAGCAGTATGCTCAGCCCTCATCCAGGCTGAGAAGCAGCAGATACCCACGAGCAGGTAGGTACCAGCTACAGTGAAATCATCTGTGTGGGAATATGGGGAAAAAGCTGGGAGCAGAGAGGGAGGTGAGCCTTTTGGCTGTCACAGGGCACTTGGAGCTGTTCTGTGGGTTTTGGGGTGTCCAGTTCTCCGGCACTGTGGCTGGTGCTGCCAGCTGTGGTGCTCATCTCCTGCTCCCTGAGCCGTGCCAGAGGACATGCATTATGCATGGCCACTCAAACTCTCACCCTGTTGCTTCTGATTACAGGGAAATTACGGGTTACTGGGCCAGACTGTGCAGCCGGTGACGTCTGTGGGGCTTTGATGCCCCGAGCAGAATTCGGTCAATGATGCATTGCTAAGTGCAGGTGCTCGGCAGCAGCCTGACCTCAGCCCTGGAGCTCTTCGTTATCCCAAGCCTGGATTTCACAGGGAATTTGAAAGCTCTGAGACTTGCTCCAAATAGTTTGTATGGTTTTTAAATTTTTATTTTATTTTTTTACAGTCTTGCAAAGCTTTGGCAAAGAATCTGTTCCGGGTGCTGTTTCCCGTGACTCAGAGGGTAAATAGCAGTTGCTGTGCTCACCTGGTTTGCTTGCTAAAAATGAACCTGGAGCAGTTCAGGGGCTTGTTTCCTTCTTGTTTCCTTCTATTTCAGGCGAGTTCATCTCTGATTATGGGCTGTCAAACCTCAGAAATTCCTAGCCGCCTGTCCACTCTCTAATTTTTTATTTTATTTTAAATGAAACAGAAAAGGAACATAGCCCTCTTCCAGTGGAAAGTCATAAATACTCCTAGGAGCAGGTGGATTTTTTGCCCCTGTTGTGCAGCAGATGAGGGTGCACGCCTGGGTAGAGGTGCAAGCATGGGGAGCAGCCCAATTTTTTGGCAGTTGACACTAAGTACCAAGAAGCTTTATCATGAGCACATCAAAATATTTACATCCAGCTCCACAAATTTCCCTTGGGCCATTTGTTGTGACATGTTATACTGGGAATGTTATGAAGAGGAGGGCTGTCTTTCTCTGCTACTTTTAAGACCGACCAAACTGTAATTATAGTCATTATTTCAAGGCTGTTTCCCATTTTGTGGCAGGCAGAAGGACAGGGCTGAGTGATGAAGGCGTTGGAGTTGGTGTGGATTTACATCCTGTCAGGCCTGTGCTTGGTGTTGGAGGAGATGGGGAGGTGCTGGTGTGACCCTGGGAGGAGGTGGCTGCCCAGTCTGTGCTCTCACAATCACTAAGGCACACACAAGCACCACTGCACACACTTTTATATTCATGTTGGACCACTGCCCCGTGTGGTGTGGGACCACCATGTGTCCCTCTGCCACATGCTGGAGCTTGCTGAAATCACCTTGGCTTGCAGGGGGCTGGGGTAAGGTGGAGCATCTCTGCCATGGGAGAAAAGCTGGGAGAGCTGGGAGTGTTCAGCCTCTCTCCAGGGAGACTTTAGAGCCCCTTCCAGTTCCTGAAGGGTCTACGTGGAAGATGGAGACAGAGTCCTTAGCAGGGGCTGTTGCAAGAGGACAAGAGATAACAGTTTTAAACTAAAAGGGAGTTTGTTTAAAGTGGGTAAAATGGTGAAGGCTCTTAAAATGAGGCTGGTGAAACACTGGAACAGGTTGCCCAGAAAAGTAATGCATGTAACATCCCTGGAAGCATTCAAGGCCAGATTGAATGGGGCTCTGAGCAACAAGGTCTCGTTGAAGATGTCATGGCATTGAATTAGATGACCTTTAAGTGTCCCTTCCAACTCTAACCTGTCTATGATTCCTCCTGGATCCTGCCATCAGTCAGCTCTGACTTGCAGCTGGGAATGCTGCTGATGTCCACAATTGCTGCAGAACAGGTAACTACAGAGAGGTTGACTTGTGGGCGGAAGAAAGCTGAGGACAAATGGCAAAAAGCTGATGTTGAGGGAGGGCTGTAATTCATCCAAGGAGGTGAGAGCTCCCTGGGGGGACACTGGGGTGTTTCCCTCCTTTGGCCACTACCTGCCTGTGTGACCACAACAGGTTTTGTGTTTCCATTGCCTTGCTTGTGGAGCATCTCTCTCCTTTTCCAGGGCAGGGATTGTTTTTGATGTTGCAAGTGAGGCAGTAGTAGCTGGCCTAACATGATAATACGCCCTCCTGGCAAGGTCTGTGGACCTCTCTGTAATATGGTCAGGGAATTGTAAGGATACAACATTCAGGCAATGCCCAAAGCCAGTAGCTGTGGTTCTTCTAATGTCTCTGTCCTTAAGGAGGTGGAGGATGTTAAGATCTGCAGTGAAATGATCCTAACTTACACTAATTACCCAGACTTTTAGATAGCTGCCTCATAAAACTTGCACAAAATGCCAAATTCAAAATAACAAATAGCTTGGATTTTCCGCTTTATTTTCAAATACAAGGAGCCCCAAGGTTTGTTACTTTGATTCTTGAAAATTTTATAGAAGTCAGCGATGGATTGGCATGGCTGGGACAATCACCTGGAAGGGAAGAGGTAAATGAAGGAGTTTTTGGGCAGTTAAAAGGAAATGGGGAGCCTTGGACAGCTGGTCATCCAGTTAACCTAACTAGAGCCAAGGAGTGTCCATTTTCATGAAAAGGGTGGTCAGACATTGGAAGGGGCTGCCCAGGGAGGTGTTGGACTCCCCATCCCTGGAGGATGTCTGGAGTGCCTGGATATGGCACTCACTGCTCTGCTGACAAGATGGGTGTCAGGCACAGGTTGGACTTGATGCTCTGTGAGCTCTTTTCCAACCTGAATTCTTCTGGGATTCTGTGATCCCGCTGGGATGTGGTATCACCACTGTGTACAGTGTGGGAGGTGGGAATGGCTCCAGAAGGAGAAGACTTGGGCTATGGAATTGGCAGCCAAGGCAGGAGCACACAGCTCAGTCCATTCTGACAGGAGGCTGGAGCTGAATGTTGTGCTGGGGCTCAGTTCTGCTGATGAGCAAAGGGCAAGCCTTAGGTCCAGCTGCTCCATGGATGGGTTGGTGCTTCGGGACAGAACAGGCTTGGGTTAATGCAAAGTAATTCAGAATTGGGAAGGAGAGTGCTTTTATTCTCCCTTTAAAATCTTCTTCGGGTTCTTCACAATTAATTTCTGCTCAGGCTCCATGCATGACCTTGACCAAGCCACTCTAGGCTGAGTTACATGAAACTGATTTTGGTGGCTACCTAAATAAAGAGCTGGAATCTCTTGTTTACCTGGTCCTCAGCTGTGAAGCCCAGAAGTTAATTCCATGTGGGAGACTCAAGCACACAGGCTTGAGCATTCTTTCATGCTAATTGAATTCCTGAGCTCTTATTTCTACCTGGGGAAGGAAGAGACAATACTTTTCTCCCAAGCTCTGGGAGGCGTATTGAACACATGGGAATATGGGGCTGCAAGGGCATTGAACTTTTCAGAAAAAATAGAGGGGAATTGGCCAAGATACTCCTTGTGATTGAGATTTGTAAAACCAGCTGATGCCCATGATCATGGACTGCCGAGGGTGGATCTTCCAGGTCTCTGCTGCTCCAGCTCTTTTCTCGTCTGTGGGTGGAGGTGGCTGGAATTTCAGGCCACAAATCCCCAGGAGACTATCTGAGCAAGTTTATTTTGCTGTAGTTTTTTGCTTCTAGTCAAAGGGCCTCCTCCCTTCCCCTTCAAACCCTTCCTTTGCCCTGTATTTCCTCCTCTGAAATCCTGTTTCCTTCTTCCCACCAGGATTCCCTCCCTACCAAGAAAATCCAAGCTGCTTATTTTAATGTTTGAGATAGATACAACACACGATTGGAGGTCTGTGCACCTTCATTTCAAAATGACTGCAGTGCCTCTGGTTTTTCCAAAGAGCTACTGCCTGCAGTTACTGGCCTGGAGGAGGCTGGCATCTTTGGAGAAAGGTTTTTTGAAGGAGGTGGCTCTGTGCTGGGATTCAGAGAGTGATGAAATGCATGCTGGTGATTCCCTTCTGAGGGCTTTCCAAGCCCTTATTCCCACCTCCACATACCCAGGGAGCAGTCTGGAGGAGTACCAGCTCTCGTTTCTCCGCATTTTGCTCTCATTTAGAAGGGTGCAGCTCTGGTCGGTGCTGCTGAGAGCGTTGCCCCTGCGTGGTAAGTCAGGAGGAGTAACTCAGGGATTTTAATCACTTATTCCAAGTGTAATTCCCAGGCTGTTCTGAGTCACGTCAGGAGCTGCAGAACAAGGCACCCCCATCCCTGACGCTGGCAGACGATGACATCGGTGAGGAAGAGCACTCCCATGCCCTGGCTCTGCACACACAGCCTGGGAAAAACGAGGGCCCTGTCGGGTAGGAAAAAGAAACGCAAGGGGTAAAACGCAAGGCAGAGGCTGATTTGCCACAGCGACAGTAAGTGTGGCTCTTGAAAGTTGTCTCGGGGTCGTGTTGCAGGTCCAAGGTGTGGTGGAGAGCACACACATGAGCACGGCAAGACACGTGGCAGTCAGGGGAGGTGGTGCATCTCAGGAGGAGGCCGTGGTTCAGGAGGTGCCTTCTCCCTGCAGCACAGGGTGCTTAAGCAGTGCAAGGATGTGGCTGTTGGAGGAGGAGGAAGAGGGATGCAGTGGTGCCTCCCGAGGCTGCCTGGAGAAGTGGTGGATGCCCCATCCTTGGAAATATTCAAGACCAATTCAGGCAGGACTCTGAGCCTGATGTAGCTGAAGATGTCCCTGCGCATGGCAGGGATGCTGGACTAGACTTTTAAAGATCCCTTCCAACCTGAAATTCTAGGATTCTGTGATTCCCAGGAGCTCTGTGTTTCCCATAAAGCTGATTTGGGTGAAAGCCAGAGAAATATCAAGCTAGGACTGTTTGCCCAGATATGCTCAGTGAGGAGAAGCAGTCTCCTAGGAGAAGGATGAGGTTTTTGGGAAGGAAACATCCCATCTCCCTCAGCCCAGCAGGCTGGGAGAGATTGGGTTTAACATCTCATTATTGCAGTTGCACTCAGGAGATGAGGCAGTTTTACTTGATTTTGATATTAAAGACATTCTTTAAAGAAGTGTCAGCCCATAGACTGCCACTTTTATAGTTAAAAAAATGTAGCTGCTTGCCTGGGGTGTATTTGAGAACAGCAAGGAAGAGGCTGTATTAGATTAATAAGTGAAGGTTTAATTAATTGTCATTATTTGCATAATAGTGTCCTCTAATTAATAGGTAATGGGTATCCTCTGAATTAATGCACAAGTGGGATCTCCAGTGATCCCATCAGAGAAGGGGTTTTATTGCTGGGAAATGCAGTTTTGCTTAGTCTTTTTAGTAAATTTAGTAACTGTGAGAGCCAAAGGGTGTCTGTGACAGTGTATGCTGTGCCTGGAGTGGTGGGGTCTTTTAGGGACAGCACACATCTTCCCTAAATGCATCAGGCCTGGAATGCAACCAGGGTTTTGCTCAAGTCTTTTGCTGGCCTCCTGCAAGCAGAAGCCAGAAAAGAAGCTGGTTTTGTGTTTTATTCTGTCTTCAGTAGCTTGGAAAGTGGTTCCTTGTATTGTGGCCATGGTTTTCCTCTCTTTTTTGTTCTTAAAAATCCCTCATGCTGTCATTTTGGTGTCCCTTCTTCAGCTGGTGGGTCCTTTTCTGCTGGTCTACAGGCTTATGAATGGTTGCTGTCACAGATATGTGCTGGAGGGGATCTTTCTCTCCATTTCTATTCCTCCCTTATTTTTTATGCTTTGATTATGACAGTGTTTGTGGTAAGTGGAATGGGATGACGTGGAATGACTTAAGATAGAGATCTTGGTGTAAAGGAAAGCCTGGTGTTCAGTTTGGGGATGGAAAGGAGATAGAAGATGGGGGGCCAGCCTTTTCTGTGTAGGTAAGTCCTGGCAGTAGATGGGATTCCAGGCTGAGAGAATGCAGGATGCTATCAGCATCCTGGAGAGTTCACCATGTGAGAGGAGACAGGCAGAGGGATGCAGATGTTTGAGAGCACTGGGGAAGCAAGGGGGAAGAGATCCAGCATAGCTGTTTCTTCATTTTCCTATCAAACCACCCTAGACCTGTTCCACCTCAATTTTAAAGTATATTTTGTCCCTTGTCAGCCTAGCAATTAAAGCAGTCTTCCCTGCATCCTAATATGCACTTAGACATTGGCATGGGCTTCCCACAGGAGCTGTGGCTGCTCCTGGATCCCTGGAAGTGTCCAAATCCAGGTTGGATGGGGCTTGGAGCGCCCTGGGACAGTGGAAGGTGTCCCTGCCCATGGCAGGGAGTGGAGTGGATGAGCTTTAAGGTCCTTGCAACCCAAACCATTCTGTGATGTTATTTCCTGCAGTGACAATCCTGCTGCTTTCAGAGAGATGGGTGTGGACATGGATTTGTCTCTGTTGGAATTTGCACCTGCTCATACCAGCAGAGAGCTGAGACCTTAGTGCTGATTTAATTTTCTTTCAGTTAATCCACCCCCTATCCTCAAAAGAAAACTTCAGTTGTGTACCCAGGGAGTTTTTCCTCTCGTTTTCCACTGAACTCTTGTGAGATGCCGTGATCTTTGAGTGATGGTTATAGGCTCTGTCAGAGGAGAAGCATCATGCTGACAGACAGCAGGTATTTTGGAAATAAATGACAAAAAAAAAAAACAAAAACCAAAAAAGACCAGGTTGTGGAAGTAAAGAACGTGTATTTTTGTTGCTTCTGTGGCTGCGAACAATCTCTCCTTACCAAAGGCATCTCTTCAAGAGAGGAAGCACAATTTGGCTAAAATTGCTTGAATGAGGTCATAAAATTATACTCCATGAATGGTCCTGTTATTCACAAAGGACAGTTGTTTGGATGGAAATTGCTGAAGACCTTTCACTGGTACAGTGGGGAAAAGAGAGAGATTTCATGAGCCTCCCACAATTTAGCTGCTGAGGGGATTAATACTGCTGTAACAGCCAAAATACTCTGTTAGAGACCATTTGTCCTCTACTGCACTCCAGGGGCTGTTGCTCCTTGCATGTGATCTTGAGCAGAGCACATCAGATACTGCTTGCGAGAAAGTACATTTGTGTCATTCCTTAAATGTCAAAACGTGTATCCAGCACCCCCTTTTCCAAAGCCTGGAGCTCTTCCTTGCCATTGCTCCTTTAGCTGAGCCACTGCTCACGCATGGGGTGTTTCTGGATGTGGGAGAAATCCCCTCATGCAGTAGGATGCAGGTGGATACTCCACTCACCTGGAATGACAGAGAACTTCTACACGAGCAAAAATAGTTACTGAAATTATCTGCTGTGCCAATCAGCAAGGCCAGGGCTTCTTCTTTGCAGAAGAGAGTCAAGGAACCTTTAGTGCATCTTGCTTGGAAGACTGTATGTGTACCTTAGTGCAGTGTACTAACACAGTCCAGTACTGACACACCTGGAGTGCTTAAGAGGATTTCCTTCGTGCACTTGGTTTTCAGCTGGAGGATTCAAGTTGGTGAAAAGCCCAGATCTCAATTCATACCAAAGGTTTTTTTTTTTAGTTTAGGAGTCCAGAGGAAAGGAGCAGCCTCCTTAGGAATATTAAACTGACAGAGGACAGGTTCACATTAGATATTGGGAAGGAATTATTGACTGTGAGGGTGGGGAGGCCTTGGCACAGGGTTCCCAGAGAAGCTGTGGCTGTCCCTGGATCCCTGGAAGCATCCAAGGCCAGGGTGGACAAGGCTTGGAGCAACCTGGGGTAGTGGAAGGTGTCCCTGACCATGGCATGGGATAGAACTGGATGAGCTTTGAGGTCCCTTCTGACACAAATCATTTTAGGATTCCCAGAAGCCCTGTATTTCTCATAAGATTGCTTTTTAATTTTTTTTTTTAATTTTTTTTTTTTGTAGTTCAGCAGATGAAGAGCCACCTTCATCTAATAAGGGATGTTGGCTGAGCTTCAGGGCATGGATTAAATACAGCAGTGTGTGGGGAATGGAGAAAAGGCTGAATGTGAAGAGTTCTGTCCCTAACCTCAAAAAAAAGCAGGAGGTAAAGGGATCCAGAGAAAGGACAACAGGAGAGAAAAGCAAAATATAGATATTTCTGTTTTCTTTTTTGCCTTTTTTCTTTTTCTCTATTGCATTAGTTCTTTTTTCTGCAGGTGTCTTACAAAAGCAGTGTTTTGTCATCTTCTGTATTTCATACCTCCTGTGTCCGTGCCAGGATACCTGCTTTTATATGGTGGACAATGGGAGTGCAGCTGGCACTGAGCTGAAGCCTGAGCTGTTCTGCACCTCATGTGGATTTGAGTTCAAATAAATAGTTTGACTCACTCAAGGAGTGAATCAGAAGAAGGAACTCAAGCCTCTAGCCTACAAGCACCGTGCTGTGCAAGGAAGGTGTATAAACATGTACATTTTTCTTAAGTGTGCAGTTCAATGTGAAGCTTGTGCTGGAGCAGAGTCGGCATTTCAGACCCACCACAGCCTTCCTCAGGAGAGTGCAAGGATATTTTGGTTTAGACCTGATATTATAGACATCCAGGAGAGTGGAAGTTTGTTGACTGTCCCGTTCTCAGATCTGTCTTTGGTGCTAAGTGCTTTCAGTATGAGTAAACTGCAGTGTTAAAAAGTAAAAACAGGGGAGAGCATCCCCACAGCTGATTCTGTGTTCTGATTTCTTGCTTTTGGAAAAAGTTGGTGCCTTGCTGGTGGTGGCTGGGGGCAGGTTCTCCTGGCCTAGACTGGCTTTGTTCCCTCAGTCACCCAGCGAGGTCACACCAGCACAGTGATGGATTTAGGCCTAGTGGTGCAAGTTTCTCTCAGCCATTGCCTATCCAAGCTGGATTGGAACCACTGAGTGTGACCAGGGGGAGTGGTTCTAGTTTTAGACTAAAAGAGGAGAGGTTTAGAGTAGGTATTGGGAAGGAATTCTTGGCTGTGAGGATGCTGAGGCCCTGGTACAGGTTTCCCATAGAAGCTGTGGCTGCTCCATCCCTGGAAGGATTCAAAGCCAGCTGGGTGAGGCCTGGAGCAACCTGACCTACTGGATATCTTTCCTATGGTGGCTGGCATGGGAATGAAATGATCTTTAAAGACCCTTTCAGCCCAAACCCTTCTGTGATTCTGTGTAACATCTTCTGGAAACACAGCTGTAGGACAGCTCCACCAGGTTGGACAGCCCAGGTTCCTGCTCTGGGGTCCCTGCTGGGTCCCACCAGCTTTCCTCTTGGAAAGCCAGAAGGGGTGTGACCACTCTGGTGTCCCCAGAAGTCTTCTCCAAGGCCTCAGGCTGATGGATGTGCTTATCTGCATGAGTATTACTCATCTGAGGAGGGGCTGTGAGACGATACCCTTGGTTGTCATTGCTGGCTGGTTTTGTCAAGCCTCCAAAGCCTTGCAAATCACTCAAGGCATGACATGGTCGTCTGTGCATGAGAGGTGAGATCTACTCTGAAATTGTTTTTATTATGTGTTGGTGATAGCAGATAAATAATGTTCCCTCTGGCTTGCGCATGAGGGGATGGTTTTCTCCTGTGCCTTCAAACGAGGTGATTAATAACAACCATTAATCCCCATGAATGACAGCAGTATATTAGGAGCAAAACACATGTTAAAATAATTTGAGAGGCTGTTGTTGGGTCATAGGCTAACTCATTCTCTTCATATATAATATTTTCATAAGGTGTAAATATTTCTAGGCTTGAGATGTTGGCTGGAGATCAAGTTTTGGGTATCAGCGTCACTGTCTGGACCAAAACTGAACCAAACTTCCAGTGGAATTTAATTGAAGTAGATTTAGACTGGATATTAGGAAGAAATTTCATAATGTGAGTGTGGTGAAGCCCTGGCACAGGTTGCCCAGAGCAGCTGTGGCTGCGTCTGGATCCCTGGCAGTGCCCAAGGCCAGGTTGGAAGAGCTTGGAGCAACCTGGGACAGTGGAAGGTGCCCCTGCCCATGGCAGGGGATGGGATGGGATGAGCTTTAAGGCTTATTACAATCTAAACCATTCTGGGATTCTGTGAATTCAAAAGTTGGATTTCAGAAAGCCTGGACTATTCATAAGCTTAAATTGAATTTGGCAACTGGATATGTTGAAAATCCCCAGGGGGAGCTAATTTATTTTTAATGTCCAGGCATTTCAAGTGAAATGTCAGAATGAAATGTGTCATTTTGGAAATGCCAAAACATTTTCTTTTTGACAGCTTCTCAATGAAGCTTTTTAACTTTTTGTTTAGGAGTTACAGTTAACAGTTAGAAGGAGGAAAGATTAAACAAGTCTTGGTAGTTTTCATTCAACCAAAACGTGGAGGGGTGGCAAGCTTTTATTTTTTTTCTGTGTCGCCGAACCTCTTTCACTTCCCCCCAGATCTGTTTCTCATTACTCAAGATAGTCTTCTCATACTTTTAATACAATTAGGATATGTCATTAGATTTTAAAAAATAATAATTATTCACCTCTTCCAGCTCCGGAAATGCCCTGGTTTGGAATTTGTGAAAATTGACTGAGGCAAAACTCGTGCAGGAATAAACCCATTACGTGTGGTGATCCTAAATTCAGAATTTCATGGCAAAGCTGTAGGGTTGCCCATGGTGCCGAGGGCAGCATCCCAGCCCTCGCTGGCCATCCTGGGCTCCACAGTTAAAGCAGGTGAGGCCCTGATGAATCCACTGGCAGGAGTTTCTCAGGCATCATCCCAGGGCTGGAGGAGGTGGTGAGGCACCTTGGGGAGGTGGCACCACAGCTTAGGGAGCATTGTTCTGACTGCACCCACCAAGCACAGCGAAGTGGTGGATTCCCCATCCGTGGAAGTGTCCAAGGCCAGGTTGGATGGGGCTTGGAGCAGCCTCATCAGCAGATAGTGGAAGGTGTCCCTGCCCATGGCAGGGGGTGGCACTGCGTGGTCCCTTCCGACCCAAACTGTGCTATGATTGTACTGTCCAGGGCTGCTGCGCTGCCCATTCTCTCTCAGCGCCATCTTCCCACCCTCCTAAAAGCAAAGTCGGTGATTTTTTCAGGTCAATGCCCCTTTTTATTTTGGAGGGTAAGCTCAACAGACATCTATCTCGGTGATGCAGGATGTTTTCCTCTGTGGGGCTCGTTACCACGCGTCTGGAGGTGGAGTGACATCATTCTCACGCTGGGGTCTGCAGTGAGCCATTGATCTTGATGTACCCTCTTTGCAGGCAGTAATGTGTGTTCTTTCCTTAGCATTTTGGGCAGGAGATGCATCACGCTGCCTGCTGGAGCCCAGGGAGGAGCATCATCAAAATGAAGGATGCCAGAGGCTTAATTGGTCTTTGAGGATCAGCCCCCAGCTCGTTTTTGTCTTCAGCTCCTTTCCACTGTAGTCGTTCCCCTGGGTCTGAAGAATTGGTATGAAAAAAGAGTTTCCCATCGCAGTGAGTCTCAACTAATTTTATTATGTGTTCTGGAGGAAACTGTGCAATATTCAGTAGGCAGGAAACAGATAAAACTGGTGGGGGGGGGGGGGGGGGGGGGAAAGAAACCACAGGGTTATTCAGAAATCAGTCTGAAAAAGCTGCTGGTTTTTCAGACCAGAGCATGAAATCCTTTGCACCTTGCTCCCCTATTTGAACCATCCCTCAGCAGTCTGGGGGCTGTAATTCTCTGCTGTGTTACCATTTGCTCCCACGAGGCAGAGAGCAGCCCTGTCCTGCCCAAACACTGGCAGGCTTTTTGCAAGGGCAGCACCACCAAACAGAGGAGCTGAGGACACTGGAGGTCAGGGCTGGAGACGCTGACTTCCTTTACCCTAATTAACAGGCTAAGATTCCAAATGCAGCCCAAAAGCAAGTGTGTGGTGGTGGGGGAGGCAGAGAGAGTTGGGACGTGTGGAGGGGTGAGTGATCCCTCTGGAATTGCTGGAGAATTCCCGTGCCCACTGGCGACTGGGAGCTGTCAACGCCGCGGCGGGCGAGGTAGAGGTCTCAAACCTCTGGAGAAACATTTTGCACAGTGTGGATCCAGTAGCTCTCATCCACATCCGAGGTTTGGGAAGAGCTGTGTGCAGGGGGATGGCAGCAGCCTCGTAGCTTTTGTTTCTTTAATTGCTAACAGCAAGGCACTGCTGTTCTCTGGAGGAGAGGGGAGACGCTCGGGTTTACATTTCTCTTCTCCCGTTACTTTTACCTGGCTTGCTTCAGTCTCTGCTGCTGAGCTGTGAAGGATTTTCATGCTGTTAAAATAAAATTAGCCAGCACCAAAGCAAGGGATTTTTTTTTTTCAAAGCTTATTTAACTGCAAGACAGCAATGGGGAAATGTCACCAAACATTTGTTTGGTTCTGCCGTCAGGTTGGTGTAGCAGGGCTTTCAGATGGTTGCCCATATGTGGGGAAAACACATTTTCTGTTACTCATACTGCAAGCAGCTGTGTCTGGAAAAGGCAACCTGCAGCTCTCTTTGCTACAGGGTGCAAGGCAAAATTCATTTTCTGTGGCAGTGGCAAACTTTGGATGGGCTCTAGAAGTGTTTTGGGTAGCTGATGGTGTAAAAATATTCCTGCTCTGCATGATGGCTGTTGTTTTGCTTTAGCTGCTGTGGCCCTAATGCTAAAACAAGGCTGAATTGTCACCCTTGGGCTATTTTGTGCAGGTCCCTCCTGCACCAGGGTTTGCAGCTGATTGTTGGTGGACATGTCCCCACTTTGCACAGTGGGGAGAGACATCAGAGAACCCTAGAATTATTTAGATTGGAAGGGATCCAGAGCTTAAAGCCCATCTTGTCCCATCTCCTGCCATGGGCAGGGACACCTTCCACTGTCCCAGGCTGCTCCAAGCCCCATCCAACTTGGCCCTGGACACTGCCAGGGATCCAGGGGCAGCCACAGCTGCTCTGGGCACCCTGTGCCAGGGCCTGCCCACCCTCCCAGCCAGCAATTCCCAGTTCCCAATCTCCCACCTGTGCCTGCCCTCTGGCAGTGGAAGCCATTGCCTGTGTGCTGTCCCTGCATGCCTTGTCCCCAGTCCCTGTGCAGCTCTCCTGGAGCCCCTTGAGGCCCTGGCAGGGGCTCTGAGCTCTCCCTGGAGCCTTCTCTTGTGCAGCTGAACAGCCCCAGCTGTGCCAGGCTGGCTCCAGAGCAGAGGGGCTCCAGCCCTGGCAGCAGCTCCGGGGCCTCCTCTGGGCTGGCTCCAGCAGGTCCATGTCTTTCCAGTGCTGAGGAGCCCAGAGCTGCATGTGGGACTCCAGATGGGGTCGTGCCAGAGCAGAGGGACAAGTCCTCTCCCTTGACCTGGCAATATCTCTTCAGATATCCTCTGGTGTAGTGGGTTGACCCTAGCTGGATTTCAGGCACCCATCAAAGCAGCTCTCTCACTCCCCTCCACAGCTGGATTGGGCAGAGAAAATATTGTGAAGAATTCATGAGTTGAGATAAGACCCGTGAGAAATCCCTCACCAAATACCATAGTGGGCAAAACAGATTCAGCTTGGGAATATTACTCAAATTGATTAACAACAAAATCAGAGCAGGATAATGAGAAGTAAAAACAGACCTTAAAACACTTTCCTTCCACCCCTCCCTCCTCCCACCGTAGCACAAGGAGATAGGGAATGAGGGTTATGGTCAGCTCATCACATGATGGTCCTGCTGCTGCTCTGGGAGAGGAGTTGGAGTCCTTCCCTGCCCCATCATGTGCTCCCCTCTCCACAGGCTTCCCACAGGCTCACAGCCTCTCTCTCTCAGGCATCCCCCTTGCTCTGGCATGGGCTCCTCCAGGGGCTGCAGGTGCATCTCTGCATCCCCATGCCCTCCATGGGCTGCAGGGGAATCTCAGCTCTGGCACCTGGAGCAGCTCCTGCCCCTCCTTCTCTACTGCTCTTTGTGTCTGCAGAGTTGTTCCTCTCACTTGTTCTCACCCTGCTCTTCTGTGGCCACAATTAAAACTGGGCAGCAACATCTTTCTTCTTAAATCTCTTATCACAGAGGCATCAACATCAATCCTGATGGGCTTGGCCTTGGGGTCTGTCCTGGAGCTGGCTCTGCTGGACATGGGGGAAGCTCCTGGCAGCTTCTTGCAGAAACCACCCCTGCAACTACCAGAGCCTGGCCAGGCAAACCAAATAAATCTGGTTAAGAGCATTTTCCACCCACACACCCATAGGCAGGTGTGAAGCCCTCATGGATCCTGATATCTCCCATCCATCAACTTGTGCACTGAGCAGTGTCTTCAGGATGGTCACGGCTTGCTCTTGCAACCTGTGCCACAGTTACCCTTCTCCAAACCCAGCAGGATCTGTGCCAAAGGAGAACATGCTTGTCTGGCTGAAGGAAAAAAAAAAATAGCCAACCCATCCTAGGGCCTGTTTAGGGTGCCTGTGATTTATTTTTTTTCTTTACACAGTGCAAATGGTGAGTGCCTGTGTGGCAATACAAAGCAGGAAGAGAAATGCTGCTTAGTGCTGATTATGTCTTCATGTGGGCACAGCAAGGGTTCACTCATAGGTCTGGGGAGAATGGTGTTTTTGTGATTCTGCAAATGGCTGCACTCAAAGGTGGTAATTTGAATTTCTCTAGTCCTTAATATATATATCACATATATGTTTTATATATATATAGATAGATTAGCCTACAGAGATCCAGTGGTGAGGCTTTGTCTCACCCACCCCCCATCCCTTGTTAGCAGGATGCTTCTGCTATCTTTTGAGATGAAAGGTGCCCCAGAAATGTAAACCACCGATGAACTGTGCTCCTTTTAATGTAAAATAGTAATAATAAATACTGTCCTGCTGTTCCCCTCATCCCTTGTCATCACAAAGCACTCCATAAATTGCACTCCAGCCTCTTGCATTCCAGCTGTTGCTCGTACCGAGACACAGCCGTGCGTGGGAATAAAAGAAATACTACCTTTGGGGTCACTGCTGATGTTACCCACAGGTTAATGCGAGTGGTTTGTATTTCCCTTCACTCCCCCTTAATCCAGTCTCTGATCCATGTTGATCTGGAGGCTGAGTTCAGCCTGCAGCAGTTTGTGCCTTTATCTCAGTTGAGTCCTAATACCAGCTGGCACGCTGGCTGTCTTGCATCCCTCTGGCCTGGGCAGAGTCAGTGACCTGCTCTCTGCTCACCAGGCAGTAGATTGAGGCTCAGTGGAATCCTGGGTGTTCACCTGTCCTAAAAACGGGACAGGGTTGTGTTTTTGACGGCCTTGCTTTGCTGCCTTTCCCCATGGATTTAAAACTGCCGCGTGGCACGATGCGATGCTCAGGTTTCCCTTTGGCAGGCACTGCTCCTCTCCTCCTGGGCTTGGGTCTTTGCTCATGGAGGAGAGTCTCAGTCATTCCTGTATCATGTTTTCCTTCTGTCAGCCGCACCTCCTTCCCATCCAGCATCCACTCAAAGGGTGAGTGTTTTGGAAGGAGGGGTGAGTGTGCCTGAGCTCTGCAATGTCTCCACGGGGAGCTCCTGGCTCCTCAGAACATCCTCCAGCTCCCCAATTGTCCTTCCTTCCTCATCCTCATGCTTTTGGCCCGGGAGAGAACATCAGCCAGGAAGTCAGATGCTGTCCCGGCCCACGCACAACAGTTGAAATTCCCCAAGTGAAATTCATTTTTTAATTTCATTAGACATCCAAAACTCTTTCCTAGCACTGAGCTAAATTTATATTTTGGAATAATAAAATGGTTTTGTTTCTGAAGGCCATCTAGTCTGCTTGTAATGGGCAGGAACCTATTCCATTAGACGACGATGGTCAGAGCCCCATCCCACCAGGACTTGAATGTTTCAGCCACCTTCTTTGGGGTCTTCTTTGTCCTCCAAAACTGGAAGGCTAAAGATTTAGTCGATGCTCAGCTGCAAACTGGCCTCCACACTCATTTGCTAGGGCTCAGGCATATCCAAATCACCCAAATTCAGTCCGGGCTCCCGTGATCTGGCCACAGCCTGGGGGACGATAACCTCCATCATAAAGGTCCAATCCAGCAGCCTGGGTTATTTTAAAGTAGGTAAGTGGAAGAGCCCACTGAGATAAATGCTCAGGTAATCACACAGGTCCAAACTGTGAAACCACCTTATGTCATCAAAGCAATTTGAAAATCAATTTGATGTCTGGCAGGGAGGCAGACATGTCGGGTCCCTTCGGCGTTCATTAGCATTCAGGTGGCAGCGCTCTGCCAAAGCTGCTTTTTCTGAGAAAGCTATTGAAAAAAAATTAAAGGAGAGGGAAAAATTAAAATTAGGCATTAACCATAATTTCCTCTCATTAAAGGTAACAACAGCCCCAGCACCAATCTGGAATGGGGCTGGTTGATGGGTTTTCAAGATGGGGAAACAGAGTGCACACCACAGAAGTGAAGTGATGATCAAATAAGAAAGCAAATGAGGCTCCCCCCTCGTTTTTAACAAAGGCAGGAGCGGGGCCAGTGGCAGAGTGGTTTAACTGAGCAGTTAGAAAATTGGAGGTCAAAGCCTGACATGGCTATTGATGAATTGAGGGTGTTGGAAGAAGAGTAGCAGACATCACGAGTGGGCTGTAGAGACTGAAACATGAAGCAAGATTAAAAGAAGTTAAGTACCTGGAGGTGGTGTGGCTGTGCAGCAGTGAGGTGAACCATAATTACAGTCACCACATGCTGCAGACTGGAGAGAGACCAAGGGAGAGAGGATCAGAGTGGGGTAAGGCAGAGGAAGGGGGGGAAGATTCAGGGTTGAATCTCTTTGTTCCAGATGTGTTTGGGCAGGTTGTGTGGTGCAACACCTGCTGGTCACCTCTTTTTTGCCATCTCCTCCTGACTTTATTCTAGTTCATACCCTGATGCTTCCCATGCAGCCTCAGGTCATTAATGAAAGGCTGGATTGTGCTCTGCTGGCTGAAGATGAGACTGGGGCAACCTCCTGTGGACATGGGGTTCAGTGCTTGAAGGAGCAAATCCTTTGAAGCTCTGGCCTGGTGATTTGTACCATGTTGGACATAGTGGCCAGGGTGCTGGGATGGAGTTGACTTAGGGCTGGCAGCAGCTCTCAGGAAGGGGTTCCTGCCTGGTATTGTCAGGTGTCAGGCTCCTATTGCAGCTTTTCCTGCAGTGGTGTCACTTAGTTGCTCTCACTTGATGAGGTCTCTTATTTTCATGCAGACTTTATGAGCTTCATATATTCCTATCATCATGCCTCCCTTTGAAACTAGAGTGGAGATGATGCCCTGGGCAGGTGATGTACTGAAAATTGTAGGTGCAGAGACTTGCATGCATTTTTTTTATTAAGCTTTCTGGTTTACAAAGGCAAGCTCTAAATGAATCCCTAACGACTGTGACTGCAAAATTATCTCCATGAATCCAAGCGTAGCAGCACCTCCCCGAGTCTGCAGGTAGCCTGAGACAGTAAAATAATGGGTGAGCACTTCTGCCTCTTACCAGATGCTTCGGGGAGCTCAGCTTGGTGACTTCGCCTTGATTGGACTCGACTAACTTTTCCCCTGGTGATTATTTTGGTGCCTTAAGTGACCAAGGGAATGGACTAAAGGGTGGCATGGGGGTTGTTATCTTTAAGGTTCCCTCCAACCCAGACAATCCTCTGATTCTATGGTTCTAAATCTCTCAAAGCCTCCTAGCACCATACTTTTCCATGTTTGCACTGATTGCATGATCAATGAATTGATTGAAGCCATGTTTGCATGTAACATTTTTCATCTGGCTTCTCAAGGAAACAAATCTGAGACCTGGCTCTTCCTCTGTCCCATCAGTCATTCTTGAACCATGAAGTGGGTAAGGGTCAGGTTTGTTGGAGGACTAGGAATAATTAGAAGTGCCTAAATTTCTTCAGAACAAATATCTTGCCAGAGACCCTAATGACCTGAGTGAGGAAACATCTGCAGTGATACGAGACACACCAGTGATGGTAGAGCCACGCCATGCGGTTGCCACCCAGCTGCAGATGGGGTGGAAGCTTTTAAACAAATTAATCCTGAGGGTGCCTGCGATCTCTGTGCAGCCAGACACTCCTGGGATAAATCCTGGACCTAATTCCGAGCTGTCTGGCATCTCATGTAGTCATCCAGCTTCCTCAGAGCAGGGACAGGGAGCAGCCCCTCTGGTGTTTCACTGCGAGGCACTGAGGGACTGGACCTTTTGCATGTGTCTGAGCCGGGCAGACGCGAGTCTTGGATCCAATTAAAAAACACAGCAACTTGTGAGTTCGTTAGACATGACTAAGGGCTGCTTGGGTTAATGGAAAAGTTGAGCGGAGCTTAATTGTTCCTGCATAAAGAGCACATGGAGGAGCTGTGGAGGCGGTCAGAGGGGACGTGTGTAAGGTGTAGCTTCGGTGCTTGTAGGGTGGGAGGGAGTAGATAAGCCAGCATCCCTTTAGGAAAAATATAAAACTAGGACTCAGAAGCTCTTATTGTGAGGGCTGTTGGTGCCAGAGCAGCTGCAGCAGAGAGCTGGCCTGGGGTGCTGTGGTTAAAATCTTTTTTTTTTTTTTTTTTTTTTTTTTTTTTAACGCTTTTTCTTTATATGGGGGGACTTTGTGCCAAATGAGATGCCATGTGCTGGTGACAATCTTGCTGTGTGCCGTGTGGCTGGCACGGAGCCCATGTGTAAGTGCTGAGGGGTGGGAGTTTGTCTGTGTGCCTGCAGACCCCTGTCAGCTGCTGGACACGTGGGCTGAGCCACAGGTCCCCGGGGCTGCCATGGAAGTTGGGCAGTGACACGGAGAGGGTCAAGAACTTCCTCCCTGCAGCAGTTTCCCAGTGTCTTCTCCAGCCATTCTAGAATCCTACAATAGTTTCTGTTGGGAAGGTTCATAAGGATTACTTAGTTCCATGCCCCTGCCATGGATAGGGATACCTACCACTAGACCAGGTTGCAGTGACAGAGCCCAGGGGTAGAAGGTGAATGGTTGGCAGCCTTCAAAACTCTCAACAAAGCCTCCTCCCTCCTCCCCAACCACTCCATCCCATGGAAAGGTATGTTTGTGCCTCCCACCTTACTAATACTTAAACCCCAGGTCTCCATGACCAGCCCCACCTCTTTGCTTGCACATCACTTGCTGATTTGTTTTACAGCTATTTGGGAAGGTGAGAGAATAGGCAAAGAAGAGAGAAGGGGTTGGGAAAGGCATCACAGTTGTTGGAGTTTGTGGTCAGATCCCTGTTGTTGCCCCAAGGGGAGACAGGGACACCAGGCTGAGTGTGGGGAGCACCCACATCCCTCCATCACAGCAGTGAGGAGTCAGGGAGAGTTTAGTAAGTGTTGCATCAGCACAGAAAAACGTACCTGATGCAGAAACATCATGACGTGAAATAAAAATTAAATACGTCTTTTCTTTTTCTTTCTCCCTCTTTTACGCCTTGGTAGCACACACTGAAGCTGTCTGGGTGGATCTGGTCTCTGCACTCGGGTCATTTTATGACTGTTCTTGCTGTTTTCATGGGAGTCAAGTGATTTATGTGCATCTTTGCAGATCTGGGCCTTTAGCTAATATCGAAGTGCACACCCACGCATGCCACTATGGCAACATCTAATAACCCCAGTGTAGAAAAATATTTCCTTTTCATTGTAGCAGTTAAGCTGGAATTTCTGAGAGGACTGATGGCATGAAGTGCCGAACTCCCACCCAGGTAAATAAGAGTTGAGCATGTTATTCTTTCCAGTTCCCTTTTTGACGAACTCCTTGGAGCGTGTCTCTGCTGATGGTAGATTGTGTGGGGAGAGGAGGCAGCTGGAGCCTGGGTGGCTTCCTCACAGCCATTCTTGATGGTACTTTGGAGCATTTAGGCACCACCCCAGAGCTCATGTGCTGGGAAAAGCCATCTTGCCAGTGCTTTGCAGAGCAAGGTGTGCTGGATGAGGAGGATTCTGAGATCTGTCTCCAGCTTTCCTCAATAACTGACTCACCTCAGTGTGACTGCAGGACATGAACTCTGTTTTGGCAGCTCTGGCTCCTAACCCTGCTGCCTTCAAGGGCTACATCTTCCCTAGAAGAGATTTGCACTGTGGTGATGATGGTGAGATCCCTTCTGGCCCTAGGCTGGGCTCCTGGTCCTCAGCAATCACATGCCAAACGCTCAGTGTGCTCCAACACAATGTGCTAGTTTGGTACCAGGATTTAGGATCCAGCAGAAGCATTTGGCACCAGAATGTTGCCTCTCCCTGGGTCACGCTGAGGGATGTTATGTGTGGGTACCTGGGGGAGATACCTGAAGGTGTTTTGAAGCTGGGGATAGAGAGGGGAGGAATTAAATAAAAATAAGAGAATGTTTGTCCCCGCCATAGCCAGCAAAGTGGGATTAATGAAATTCTGCAGAGGGCAGAGAGAGGGCAAGGACACAGTCAGCAAAAATGGATCTGGATGGCCGTAACATAAATAGGGAGGGGGTGGAGGAAGCTGGAGGCACTGCAGAATTAGCTGGACACTGACTATATTTGAAGCCCCTGCTGGCCTCAAAGGCCTTCATTCAGTACCCACTTTGTTTCAACGAGTAGAAAGACGAAAGAGCATCTGTCATGCAAATTGTATGGTAGGACAGATGCCCAGTGTGAGGTCCTGCACTGGCAACCAGTGGTTCAAAACAAACAAACAAAAAATGTCCTTTTGAGTCAAGAGATCTGCTGTTGGGTTGTCTCCAAATGCCTGTACATTGACAGGGTGAGGTTTTTTCCTCAGGGTGCCCCTTCAGAGCTGGGCTGTGCAGCGAGAAAAGCTGCTCTGCTGTGTGCATCATGAGTTAATTACCAACTTCTAATCGCATCTGGTGTGGCTGTCTCACAGGCCATGTCCTGTTGTCACTGTGACATGGTGAAACCTGGTGAAAAATCTCATTGCTCTGGGTTTTCCAGAGCAGCTGTGGCTGCCCCTTTCCTGGAAGTGTCCAGGGCTAGGTTGGACGGGGCTTGGAGCAACCTGAGACAGTGGAAGATGTCCCTGCCCATGGCAGGGGGTTGGACTGGATCATCCTTAAGGTCCCTCCCATCCCAAACCATTCCATGATCATCTGTTAAGGAACTCATGCAAACAGTTCTGCAGTGCTTTGGAGAAGAGTCATGGAACAGTTTGGATTGGAGGAAATCTTCACGACCATCTGGTTTCAATCCCCCTGACATGGGCAGGGACATCTTTAACAACATCAGGTTGCTCAGATGCCCATCCAACCTGGCTTTGAGTGTTTCCAGGGTGGGATGTGAACCATTTCTCTGGGCAGCTTGTTCCTGAGGATGGGTTGGGCAGCAGAATTCCAAAGGCTGATCTGACACCGTTAAGTCCATGATGATGCTCCTTCTTTGCCACTGGATAAACGTCAGCTCCTGTTACAGAGTGCACGAGAAGAAAAGATCCCAGATGGCCTCTCGGTTTGAAATGTCAGATGTATAGGAAAAATGGCTTTTCACTCCTACCTACTGATCTCATGCAGGGATTGATGCATTTGGGGGTAAAGCCACAAAATAAAGGCAGAGCCTTTATTCAGGGCACCTCCCTGTCCCCCAGTGAGAGGGGTGGGAAGGATGGCAGTTCCTGCTCACAAGAGGGCCTGAGGAGAAATATTTTCCAAATTTTCTTAAGATACATGGTAAAAACAGACTTTGGGGTCAATGCTGCTGAAGTGAGAGCGCTGCTGGAAGTGGAAGCAGGATTTCATGGTAGAGCGTGGGATTGGTGGATGCTTTCATGTTGTAGTCCAAGGCAGGGTAGACCCACTGGTGGCTCCCATTTGGAGCATGTGAATCCTCATGGAGGGGCTTGTGGGTTGTCCTCCTCTCAGAGGTTAGGATTGCTGAGGGGAACAACCCTTCTGGTGGAGTAAAGAGAAAATGAGGAGATGAGTCTCCAAACAAGTTCTGTAGGCACTTGCTTGGAAAGCAAAAGATTGATTCCTCCTCTTGAGGGTTTTCAGATGCTCCTCTGTGTTTAGCTTTGCTGGACGGTTTAAAGGAAAATGCTGAGGAGGATGAAATTTCCTATCCAGTCCTCTCAGTTAATTCCCTGAAGCTCGAGGAAGGCTCCCTGGAAGGTCAGTGCCAGCTCCTGCAGTAGCGTGATGGACTCATTTCCCTTTCCCCCACCGCGTCCCCGCAGACAGCCCCGTCTCCAGGCCCTGCTGTCACGGTGCAGCTGTGCGAGTGGCAGAGTGCAGATGCTCATTTTTTTTTTTTTTTTTTTTACGAGCTGGCCGAGCCTTCTGCCGTCCCCCAGCTTTGGCAGAGGAGGCTGCAGCTCCACGCACGGCATCTGCTGGAGCGCCCGGGGGGCTGGCAGGGTATGAAAGGGAGCTGCGGGGCCAAGCGGGAGGCACTGGGGTGGCTCGGGATGGATGTGGCCTCGGGAGGGGTTGGGAGCAGATCCCGTTTTTTTTTTCCCTTCTTCCCCCGTGTCTGTTTGTGTTGGATGTCCCGGCAAATTGTGCCCTCTGCAGATGGGCTTTGACCTTGGCTGCCACCCAGGCTTGCTCTGCCGGGGCAGGTAGAGATGGGATGGATTCACAGCCTTTGAGACCGCCACTCTGCCCGTGGAGCATTTTCTAAATATGAGGTCTGATTTATGCCTGGTAACTACCTTTTTCCACTGTAAGGAAAAAAAAAAAAAAAATTGGTAATTTATTTTCCCAGGGTTGTGGGAAACTGCACTTACTTGAGCTTGAGGTAACTTCAGCTGAGCTTGTTGCAATCTCTGATCCATCCCAAGGCTCCTGAGTTCAGAAAATAAAAATAAAACAGTGATTACAATCCCAATGTGCCCCATGAAAGACAGAATGGGGCAAATAGCAGGAGTTCGGGGAGTTTTTTATCTTGTACATGAATGTGCTTGATGAAAAATAAATGCACTACAACTTTAAGGCTTTGCCTGCAGCTAAATATAAGGGTGTGCTGGCTCCACCCTGCTGCTCTGTTAGGGATACAGGCATTTATTTTTCTGGGGTGGGTTTTTTGCTTCATTTTTTCCCTCCTATTTTTTTTTTTTTTTTGGGTGAATCTCCACCATGAAATAACCAACAGTTTAAGCGAGTGGTCCTGGAGCGTGCAGGAGAGGTACCTCCTAACATTCTCCCCATGGAAAGTTAAAGGATTGGGACTTGACCAAATTTCAACTTTCATGTAAGTGCTGTGCGCTGTTGTCCGATGGGGAGATGAGGATGGCAGGGACGAAGTCTTAAGACAGCAATCTACTGTTTTAACCTGACTTTCCCGAGTTCCCAGCCTGCTTGGTGTTAAGCCAGCAGCCAGGCTAGCCTGGGGAAGCTGAGCTTTGCGGCTTGGGGATGTTCAGCCCTGAGGGGATGATTATTCTTTTCCTAATTTTTTTTTTTTTTTTAATTTTAGGTGAAAACTCTGTTGCTGTTGTTAAGACTCAGAGAGGTGGTGGCAGGCTGTGTTTTCAGTCAGCATTTACTCCGTCTAAACTTATTTTTTTCCGACTTTCTCTTTTTGAAAGAGAAGCCAGTTTCATCTCCCATTTTCTATAATCATCTGCTTATTTTATTAGCTTTTTCCAAAAGGCTGTATTTCCCCCGATGCCCGGCCACCTGTTTTCTATGAGCTGCTGAAGGTCTGAGCTCTTGCTCCGCGTGTGCCGAGCAGATTTCTTTCAACAAGCCAAAAGAAACGACACAGCTATAGACTAAAAAGGGCAAAAAACCCCACATGCTGTGCTATTTTGGTAGTAGCAAATTATGCGTCCTACAAATTACCATTGGTTATGAACATTGTCCGTCTGTCTGGATGACAATGTCCTGCTTTCAGACCACTGCTAATACATTTAGAATTAGGATAATACTCATTGAACTCCAAAGCGGCTCCTCTTTTCTTAGCCCTGATTTATTCCTACCAGCAAATGTCACATGCAAGTGGAAGTTTTATGGCTGGATAATTCACAGCCTGTTGGGCATCTTATTAGGAAGGGCTCAGACTTTTAAAAAAAGTGACTTGAGGTTGTTCTTTTAGTGTTGGGAAAGTCGATTCTCTATATTGTCTTGCTTGCTGACTTTATTTTTTAATTTGTTTTCTTTTCTTAACCTCACCCTTTTTTGTTTACTTTTTGTTCTCCCTTTCTCTTTGCCTCTCTGTTTCTCGTCCCTTTTTCTTTTCCTCCCTTTCTTTTCCCCAATTTTCTTTCCCCCTTTTCTTGTCTCCTCTTTTCTTTCACACATTTTCTTTTTCCCCTTTCCCTCTTTTCTTTCCCCTTTCCTTCCCACTTTTTGTTTCCCTTCCTTCCTCTTTTTTTTTTTCTTTTTTCTTTTTTCTTTTTTCTTTTTTCTTTTTTCTTTTTTCTTTTTTCTTTTTTCTTTTTTCTTTTTTCTTTTTTCTTTTTTCTTTTTTCTTTTTTCTTTTTTCTTTTTTTCTTTTTTCTTTTTTTCTTTTTCTTTCTTTCTTTTTTTCTTTCTTTCTTTCTTTCTTTCTTTCTTTCTTTCTTTCTTTCTTTCTTTCTTTCTCTTCTCTTCTCTTCTCTTCTCTTCTCTTCTCTTCTCTTCTCTTCTCTTCTCTTCTCTTCTCTTCTCTTCTCTTCTCTTCTCTTCTCTTCTCTTCTCTTCTCTTCTTTTTTTTTCTTTCTTTTTCCTCTTTCTTTCCTCTCTTTCTCTCTCTCTTTCTCTCCTTCTCTCCCTCTTTCTTCCCATCCTTCTCTTTCCCTCTCTTTCTCTCTCTTTCTCTCCTGTTTTTTTTTTCAATTTTCCCTTTGATTTGCTTCCTATTTTTTTATTTATCTTATTTTCTCTATTCTTTCCCTTTCATTCTTTCCAGTGAAGCACCTGTTGAACTGAGGGCTTGCTCACCTTTCCATCTGAGCTTCATGAGCATCAGCTCTGAGCTATGACTCCAAATCCACAGTGAGGACTGTGGTACTGTAAAAAATAGATGTAACACTGTAAGAAATAGATGAGGATTCCAAATAAGAATTTCCCCACTACAGCATCAGAAGCACATTTACCTTTTGATATGCCTTTCACAGGGGGTTCATGCCCACGTCTTGACCTGTGTCTGGTCTTTTTGGGCAGTGTAGAGTGAATACCCTAAGCATATATTTCCAGATGGGACATTACATGGGGGTTCATGGGCAGGGATGGGAGCAGGGTGAAGCTCAGTGATGGGGTGTCTGTGTCTGCTGGGTGAATCCCAGCACAGGAAACCCAGCAGGCAGCTTTGTCCTCTCCTGCAAGTCCTCCCTGGACCAGAGTGTCCCCTGCAGCCACGCCAAGGGCGGGTTATGCCCTTTCCAGCTGCGAGGCTTGAGAACAGATGGCGTCTTGTTCCACTTTCACACCACCCCTGGCTTCCTTTCCAATTTTCCTGAGTCACCTTTTTCACAAAAGGGATTGAAAGGAAGAGGCTGGCACGTCCATGGGAGCAGGTAGCTTTTTCCCTCCCGTGCTGCCTGGCACATTGCTGTTGGAGAGTGTCTGGTCGGTGTTTCTGCAGCGTCTCTCTGCCATAACGCGTCTGTGCTTCTCCTCTCCGGTGTTTTCCGTGCCGGTTTTCTGTGCCAAGCAGGAGACAGGAGGTGAGCTGCTTTACTGACTGTCTGGGCGGGGGGAAAACAGTGCTGTGGCCTCATTTTGTGTCAGATGGATTCAGGCATTGCTCCACAATGAATTCAAAGACTACTTCCTTCCTTCTCTTCCTCCCCCTTCTTCTTCCTCTCCTTCTCTTCATCCTCCTCTGCTTCCTCTCCTTTGGTGCTTCCTTTCCTTCTCCTCCTTTTTTTCCTTCTCACCTGCTGCCTTCTGCCTTCTCCACCCCGTCCTTCCTCTCCACCTTTTCCTTCTTTCCCCTCCTTTCTTCCCCTCTTTCCTTCCTTTCCTTCCTCTCCTTCTCCTGCCTTTCTCTCGTTCTTTTCTCTCCTTCCTCCTACTCCACCTCTGTCACAACCACTACCACGTGCTGGTGCTGCTGCAGGATCCAGATGCTGCACAAACCCAGAGCAACATTCCCAGCTCTGACTGGCATGTCCACAGCCCTTATCCCATGCCAGACCTCTTTCTCCCTTGCACTGCAGTGGCAGCTTTTGCAGAAAGGAGACCCCAGAGCATCCCAGCAGAGGGTTGGTGGTGTGGGACCCCCCAAGTGCGCTTTTGAAGGCTCCTCCCTTCAGGTTCCAGGGGTGTTTGTTGCCAGGATCAGTCCCACTGTCACCCTTCAGTTGCTGCTGGGGTGTCTCAGGGCTTTGGGTGGCCAAACAGGACAGCAGCCTTGTGTCTCCTGGTTTACACCCATGGGTACAAGAAAGGTGTGAAACCCCATAATTGTGAAGGTGCTTTCAGAGGGCTCCTTGCACAGGGACCCATTTTCAATAGGGTGAAAACTATCCACCGTAAGGTGAGTGCAGGGCTGGCTGGGCTGTATCCTCAGATGTTCAGGAGCTGCTTTGGGTGGTGTTTCAGGTCATAAAACCCAAGTTCTGTGCCTGGAAAGACAGGTTGCTGCCACAGCATAAATAAATATATAGAGCCTGGACAGGCAGCAAATTCACCATGTGCAATGTGTGTGTCTATCCACCCCTCTTGTGCTTTCCTGTCCAAACTGAGAGTGGCTTGGGCATTGAGGGAAAGTCCTGCGGGGAGTGGCTGAAGGAGCTGGGGGGCTCAGCCTGGAGAAAAGGAGGCTCAGGGGGACCTTGTGGCTCTGTACAGCTCCTGACAGGAGGAGACAGCTTGACGGGGGGGGGGAGTGTGGTTGGGCTTTCCTCCCAGGGAACAGGGACAGGAGGAGAGGACATAGGCTGCACCAGGGAATGTTCAGGTTGGACATGAGGAATTTTTTCACACAAAGGGTGATTAAGAAATTGGAATGGGCTTCCCAGGGAAATGTTGGAGTCCCCATCCCTGGAGGTGTCCAAGGAAGGCCTGGACATGGCACTGAGTGCTCTGGGCTGGTGACAATGTGGGGATCAGGCACAACTTGGACTTGATGATGTTGGAGCTCTTTCTCAACCAAGATGATTCTGTGATTCTCTGATTGCTGCCCTCTCGAGAGGGAGGGAGGTGATGTGTATAGGTGGCAAGGTACCTGTTACTTAAAATGAGCCCCCCATGGGTCCCACGGAGCTGGGACTGGCATGAGTTGACACTAAAGCTTTGTCAGAGCCTTTGTCATTCCATCTGCGTCAAACCCCTGGAGCAGGAGTGAATCTCCTGTCCTCCAGGTGATTTTGGAGGAACTGTGTAATGATTGTTGGAATGTGGATGTCCAGATCCCTCCTTACAGGTCCCTGAACTAGTGGCAGTGGGTAGGAATTAAAGGCTGTTCCTGTTGAAGGATTGATGAGCTGTGGCTGATGCTGCTCTTTTATACACCTTTTCCATCCCCTAATGGGTAGGGTGCAGTGGCCACTGGCAAACTGAGCAAAAGCTCTGCAGAGCACCTGGAAAGGGCTGTGTCTGTGTGTGTATGGGCTGCAGAGGGGAAATGCACACCCACCTGGGGGTTAGCAGTGCTTAGAAATGGAGGTTCTCCTTTGGAAGCCTGTGTGAGCACCATTTCCCGGGAGCTGCCTAATTTAAATCATCTTTGCTCTGTTTTGTCCTATCCATTATTTTCAGCTGTCAACATTAAGTGCCACAAAGACCCTGTAATAGGCTTCTTTCTGCTTCCCTCTAATAATCCCAGAAACAGTCACTGGGCCCTTTGTCTGGGGCTCTGTGATGACTCTCAGTGTTCAATTTACTGGAGAGGAACCACTTTGTGGAACAGTAGGACAATCAGTGAGGCAGTGGCTCAAGTGCTGCCATCCTCCCTTTGAAGAGGCAGGAGAGGAGCGAGATGGAATTGTGTTTTGCCCATCATGGTTAATGACTTCTAAGAAAAGCTTCAGTGGCAGCTCAACAAAAGCGATCCTGGCTTACAAAAATAGATGCATTTAATTTGCCCCAGAATTTATTGGGGTTTAGAGTGATCCTTGGAGCTGAGTGAGAACAGTGAGACCTGGTGTTCAGGTCTGGGTTAGGACTCGGAGTCTGTGTCCAGCAGGAGGGACCAAGCCTTGTGTGTCAAGGCCAGGATGAAATCCAGCAGAGATGAGTGTTGCCAGATTTTCTTGGCTTTTTTAAGGCATTGGTAGGATCCGGTGAAAGATCTTTACACTGATACCAGGTCCACTAAAGAGGAGGTGAAAGGTGAGACAGCAGGGTCCTGTCAATGCTGTGGATCCCTCTTTGGCAGTCCTGAACTACACAGACATTTCTTACATGTCCTCAGGGATGCCTGGTTTGGGCTGGGGATGAACCAGGACGCTTCTTGAGGGCTCTTTCAGTATTTGGGTGCTGCAGACTTTATGTCTTCCGTGGGGCTGTGTAAGTAAGTAAGGCAGCCCGTGCCTAACTCAGAATAGATTGAGGAAACTTTACCCTGGTTTCTTATTCCTCATCTTTTACTGAAGTGGAGGAACAGCAAATGCCTCCATTGCATGAAATGTCTCAAAACATCCAGCATTCCATGTGATTCCATATGGATTTTGTGCTAAGTTTTCCTTATCTTACTTGTGCTGCTGACCTCAGCTGTGCCCATCTCCTGCCCCTTCTGCCATCAGTTCTTGCTCCAGGTCTGCCCTCCCAGTCTGATGCCAGTCTGCTTCAAAAATTCCCCTTGTCAAGGGATCAGCTCAAGGCAGCTAAAAGTACCCGAATTACAGCTAAAAGCACCCTAACAGTGCTGCACTGGGCATTAAAAGGCTGTTTGTCTTCACTGGTCAAGAATGGCTCAGCAAAACCTTCTGTAGAGATTTTAGGGAGAGTAAAGGTGTGAAGATGGAGCTTGGTGTGATTTTGAGGAGCTCCTCCATGCACTACCTGTCATACTTTTCTCGTTCAGCCCTCTTGGTCCTGGATGTGAAAGGTACCAAGATGGAGGGAGTCAGGGATGACTCAGAAAACAGGTGAAGAAGACTAATAATTCAGCTTTTCTATAAGTGCATAAACAAGCTATTATGGTGGGAGCGTAAATAATGAGGAGGAAAAGAACTTTCCAAGTAAGTGTTGCAAGGAGAAGTAACTTTGATTTTTAAATTCGAGCTGTGCATGCAGAGGCACAGGATGGTTGCTTCTGAGTCTATTTATCCTGAAACTTAATTCTTACAGGGACCACTGTCAAGGCTTTTTTTTTTTTTTTTTTTTTTTTTTTTTGCATTGGTTTTATGTTGACTGGTGCTACATTTAATCTGCCACCACTCTGCTCAGACCCTTTGCCTGCTGCTTGGCTTTCTTGAGTCCTGCTGGAGTGTCTGATGGGTTTTTATGGCCTCAAAGCCTTATTCCACTCCGTGCTAAGACAGCAGCCTTAGGAATGAAAAACGAGTTTAAAAATGCTATTAAAGAAAAGCTGTTGGTGTAACATGATTTTTGCTCAGTCCCATATGGCTTGGGGGTCCTAGGCTCATTAAAAAAACCCACTTAAAGTGTGCTCTGCCTCACAAATGTCCCACAAATATCCCCTTGATGTTAGCATGGCCCACGGCTACACCTGGGTGCTTTCCATGAAGTCCCAGGTCTGCAGTTGGCTGGAAAGCTAAAAATCTAAGGAGAACTGTCATGACAAAATCCAGGCTTGTTTTAGCCCATTTAGTTGTGGAAAGAAAAGTTGCAAACTGGACCTCTGAGCAATCCCAAGGGAAAAGAAAAACAATGTGTTAGAAGAAGGGAAAAAAAAAAAAAAAAAGACAGAGCTGGAAGTGTTGAAGGCAGTTTCATGGGTTTGGGATGGTGTGAGCACTCAGCTCTGGCAGTAAAGCTGAAGCTGTGGTTGAGGAGAGAACTCACCCTTGGGCTCTTCCTTGGAGTCAAGGAAGGTGGATTGTTTTCCAGCGATGAAATTTCCTATTGAAAAATTGAATGCTTCCCTCTCTCCCTTGTGAATGGGACGCCTGGGAAGTGAAGCACGCTGCTTCCAATTACCAGCACAGCCAGCCCAGGTGCTGCAGTCAGTCAGGAATTTATACCTTTTCCTACGTTCTAGAAAAGATAAAAACTTTTTTTATTACTATTATTTTTTATTTTTCCTTTTTCAATGTACATAATGAATTGAAAGCAGGAGCCCAGCCAGACTGCTTTTGATTTGTTTCCATATTAATGTTTTATGTCTGAATATGTGCCTGGTCACTCAAATTAGTCAAACTTGCTACTGCAGCTGAGCCCAAAAAAATGGTCCTAATCAATGCAGGCTCATTGATAGGGCTGGAGCACCTCTCCTGTGCAGATAGTCTGGGAGAGCTGGAATTGTTCAGCCTGGAGAAGAGAAGGCTCTGGACAGACCTTACTGTGGCCTTTCAGTACTTAAAGGGGGCTTGCAAGAAAAAAAAAAAAAAAAAGATTTTTTAGAGCCTGTTGTGATAGAACAAAGGGTGATGGTTTTAAACTGAAGAAGGGGAGATTCAGAACAGATATAAGGAAGAAATTTTTTTGCTGTGGGGATGGTGAGGCACTGGCACAGGTTGCCCAGAGGAGTGGTGGGTGCCCCATCCCTGTAAGTGTCTGAGATTAGGCTGGACGAGGCTTGGAGCAACCTGGGATGGTGGAAGATGTCTGGAATCCCTTCTCCCCAGACCTTTCCTTGCCTGCATGGGCAGGGTGGATGGCCTGATTTACAGGCAGTGCTGGCTGGAACTGGTGTGAGCTGTGACTGCAGATGGGCCCGTAGGCTCCAGCTTTGCATGATGCCTTCTGCAGATACCTGGCAGAGCACAAAGACCTTGTTAAGGCAGCCAGTTTGACTACAAGTGCACACCCCTTCCAGAGCACAATTGGCTAAGTGGTGCTCCAGGACCAGGCTATTGCACCCCCACGTTCCAGTTGATATTTAAAATAAGAGCATACATCTCTGGTATTGTTTCCATCCAGGGTTGCCTACAGCTCTTCAGGCAGGATCCCCACTTTCCTGCAGGGTTACACAAAGCCTCGACAGAGGCAAAACTTGCCCTGCAGTCTGAGACAAGGGGCAGCAGGCAGATCGTGGAATCACAGAATCCTTTGCAATGGAAAAGGCCTCTAAGATCATTGAGTCCAACCATTCCCCCAGCTCTGCCAAGGCCATCACTGACCCGTATCTTGAAACGGTTTTTAAATCCCTCCAGGGATGGGGATTCCACCACTGCCATGAGCAGCCTGTGTCAGGGTTGGGAAACACTTTTCATTAAGAAATTTTCCCCAGTACCATTTAAACCCGCCCTAGTGCAATTTGAGGCCTTTCCCTCATCCTGACCCTTGTTCTCTGGGAGCTGGGCCCAACCCTACCATGGCTGCACCCTCCTGTCAGGGAGTTGTGGGGAGAGAGAAGGTCTGTCTCCTCTCAGACATCTTTTCTCCAGGAGTAATTAGTTGGAGGAAAATGAAAAAATACACAAAGCAGCTTACAGTGTATGGAAATGTTGCATATACATGTGTGTGATTGCAGAAGATTCCCGTTGTACGGTTGTGTTACTGGGTCATTAGGAGTGAGCTGGAGTGGGAACACCTGGGGGGCCAGAGTTAAGGGTGATTATTCAGCCCAGCCCTGGCTTTTCTTCACTTTGGAGAGCTGCACAGCATAGTTTCATTCTGGATTTATATACACCTAATTGGCATGTAGTTTGATATGCAAATAAAACCATATAAATATCAAGAGCAAGACTAAAAGCTGTGCTTTCCACTGTCATGCTACAATCCTTGCTTTTCTGGTCAGTCAAATCTATTCGATTGCTCCTTTCATCATCTTGTGTTTTGAAGGCATGATATCTCTTTCAAAGAACATCTGTCAGACGTATATTAATTAGTTAATTTTTCTGCATGGAATGTAAACACGAGGGTGGAGAACCCAAAGCCCTGAGGATCCAATGAGGTGTGTGGCCAAGTAATTATTTTGGGGTAATGCAGAGAATGTGGCCTGTGCTTAGTCTATAAAGGCAAGAAACAGGTTTCCTACCAGATATAGTCAGTTTATGCTAAAGAATGAAGTGAAGTTTTCTTGATGTGGGCACTAGAGCCTGTGTCATAGACACACCATAGAGTTGGCATTTCCAAACTGAGCTTTCTAAGCCAAAGATGCTACTGGCAGTGGTGCTGAAGTATGTTTAAATTCAGTTTTTAATTAAGAATATTAAGTTTAAGTAGTTCAAGAATGGAAGAAAGCATGGAGAGAGCAAATATTTTTATGTTGAAGGAATATTTAAGGTGTAAATTTGTTAGTTGGTAGCACCAAGTTTCACTCCTGACTTGGGGCTGCCTGGATGCTTCTCATGTGGCTCACACTGAGAGCCAGATTTATTGGGATTTTTGTGTTTTGATCTTGGTTGAATGTCTTTTGCTGTGAGTCATCAATCAGATGTATCTTGTGTGATAACAAGAAATAGGTTTTTGTGTGAGGGGGCTGTGACGTGGTGTACATGCACAGCAGTTGGGCTGGGGAAGAGCTTGGTGTGCACTTTTGGGACCAAATCCAGTGCTGGCAGTAGTACAGAGGGGTGAATTGAAGCAGGGCCATGCACCACAGGCAGGTGCAGTACAGGAATTCCCAGAGGGTTCCCCAATCCCAGAGCACATCACTGGCACTGCAGCATGTCTTGCCATTTGGGACATTCAGAAATCCTGCTAAGGCAGGGTCCTCTCTGTCAAATCCCTCCTTGGCCCCTCCGGCTCTCTGGGCTGAGGTGTCCCCAGGCTCACTGGTGGTCACTGAGCTGAGTTCCCATTTCTGACCTCATGTTGGACAGCTGCCCCTCTATCCTTGACAACAAGGCTCCTCCCTTTGGCAAGAAACAAAATGCAGTGTCCTCTTAGCAGAATGCATTTGGGATTTCTGCAGGTTCCACCAAAGCAGTGTTCAACTTCTACCATCTGTCTTTACCACTTCTGCCTTTTTTTTTTTTTTTTTTTTTTTTTTTTTTTTTTTTTAATTTTTTTTATTTGCTTCCTGGCAACCCTACTTATGTTTTCCTTTTGGAGTAAGGTTAGGGAATATCCCTTAGCCCTTCTTTTTGTTCATCCCAATTTTTTTTGTTTTTTTTTTTTCTAGTTTCCATCCTTTTCCTTCAGAGCTGAACTCCACTGATTCATGAGTTTTTTGCAGGAGCAGAGAAGCCTGAAGGCTGCAAGCTGGTCTGGTTTCTAGGTGCTGTGTTTTTTTCGCAGGTCCCTTGGGGTGGGAGGAGGCCTGGAAGTTGACTACTTTTATGTTTTGTTTTGGTTTGGTTTGGCTTTTTTTCTTTTTGTTTGTATGTTTTTTTGTTTTTTGGTTGGTGGATGTTTCATGGGCTGCATGCAACACTGGGGAGCTGCTGGAGCCAGCCCAGAGGAGGCCCCGGAGCTGCTGCCAGGGCTGGAGCCCCTCTGCTCTGGAGCCAGCCTGGCAGAGCTGGGGCTGTTCAGCTGCACAAGAGAAGGCTCCAGGGAGAGCTCAGAGCCCCTGCCAGGGCCTCAAGGGGCTCCAGGAGAGCTGCACAGGGACTGGGGACAAGGCATGCAGGGACAGCACACAGGCAATGGCTTCCAGTGCCAGAGGGCAGGGACAGGTGGGATATTGGGAACTGGGAATTGCTGGCTGGGAGGGTGGGCAGGCCCTGGCACAGGGTGCCCAGAGCAGCTGTGGCTGCCCCTGGATCCCTGGAAGTGTCCAAGGCCAGGTTGGATGGGGCTTGGAGCACCCTGGGACAGTGGAAGGTGTCTCTGCCTGTGGCCCTTCCAACCCACACCATTCTGTGATTCTGTGAGCTGTGTAATTATGCAGTAGAGTGCAGATCAGTACTGAGGGCTTTTTTTTTTTTTTTTAAACAAGCATTGTTTTGCCATACCTGTCCAGCCAGATAATCACAAAAATGCCTCAAGGAGAAAGAGAGATGGCATTCACCATCAGCTGGGCATCTGTAAATTGCCATGTATCATGAGGTTGTTGGTGAAGCCACGACACTGGCAAAGCTAGGCAGAGGATTTTTTGCTGGGGCTCGTGGTTTCCTTGCCTTGCTAGATAAAATAAAACCTGCCAAAGCAGTGGCAGTGAGCTCCCATCTATCTGTTCTCATACTCCCAGCCGCTTCTGCCTGAATTATTCATGCTCCGTAAGTGATCTGCAAACAGCTCCTGTGATCTCCCTGTGATCTGTGGGTATGCCAGACTCACCCCTGCTTAGGTCAGGGCATTTTCTTGTTTCCTTCCCCGCGGCAGGGAGTCTGTGGGAATCTCCAGATTCCTCACCGCCTCTTTCTGATTAACCCAGACGTGTATTTATTATTTACGTGGCAGGATTTGTTCAGCTGTCCCAGGCACACGGTATTATCAGTGGATAAGCAGGAAGACTCACTGCAAACATCTGTAGTTGTTGCTTGACAAATCCTGTTTGTATAAATAATATTAAGGAGCTGCAGAGGCTGTTGTAGAGTAAATACCCTCGTGACTGAAGGCAGCACTGCCAGCGTTTCACCTGCATGTGCATCTCAATAGAGATTCACTGGGCTGTTTTACACACACACGTATATACATATAAAATACTTCAGTTTATTTTTTTTAGTTTAAAGGTCCCTTCCAAACCAAATTATTCTGCGATTCCAATGTATATATGTTTTACGTATTTGCTTTTTTTCCACAAGCTCTTCCCCTGTATTTATTTCAGCTTTTAGTTTTTTTCCTACTGATTTGGACATGGAAATAGGTTGGCAAAACCAGTGAGAAGGGCAGTTTATGGGCAGGTTGTTGGCAGGTATTTTGCGTGCTCTGCTGTCCATATAATTTATGAAATGGGCTGTAGGCCACCACACCCACCCCAGATCCATCTTGGATCTACGTCTCCTGTATCATCTACTTCAACCACTCTTTATTTTGGGATGAGGACCGGGATGCTTCTGGAAGCCACTGCCAGTGGAGCTGCAGCTAATGCTCTGAGCAAGGGACGTGGAACCCCCTGGTCCCCTTCTCCAGCTGAGGGAGTAATTTGGGATGAAAAGAGCTCCATTTAGGCTACCTGCTTTTTTTTGCTAACCCATAGGAGGACCTGTGCCTCGCTTAGGATATCCCTCACCTACGACATAACCGGGATACAGTGAGTTTGTTAAAATGTCCTGTCTCTCTGCATTCTGGAAAGAGGATTTTCTATTAAACCTTAGGGAAATTACTGGCCTTGTTAACTAGTGTGGAAGTAATGAACCACAGCAGGGTGACTCGGGAGATTTGGGCCCTCGCTTTGTAAGACTGCATTGTTTCTTCAAATGAGAGAAATAATTTAAGCAAACAAACGAACAAAGAATTTCTGGAAATTAAAGTACGGTACAAATGGGATGATTTGCTCATCCTCTCTTTAATAGGAGCAGAGCAGTGAACAATTGTGTGGTCGACCTCAGAAATCTATCCATGGTAACTAGTCACAGGAGAGAAAAATAGACAGCCTGCCACCAACTTGGTATTAAAGTTCTATTTTCCCTTTTTTCCACGGTTGCGGGCCAGTCAGGGACTTTCCATGAGCAATCAGCACAGCAGAAATCCCCTTCTGCTCCCTAGCAGCCATCCCTGCTCAACAATCAAAGGTGCTTTTTGTACTGGTTTTGGCTTAAGTGGGGTTTGGTCCCAGTTTTCAGTGGGATCAGGCTGGGGCAGACCCTTCCTGCCAAATGCATCCTGCTGAAACAGGGCTGTTATAGAATCACAGAATGGTTTGGGCTGAAAGGCACCTCTCAACCATCCAATCCCACCTCCTGCCAACACCTTCCACCTGACTGGGTTGTTCCAACCTGGCCTTGCCCCTTCTACCCCAAATCCGAGACGTGTTCGTCATGGGGTCTGGTGAAGGAGCCTTGCCTTTGGTTTTGTCACCTGTACCACGTGCTGGGTGTTAAATTCCTGCTGGGGTTTGAGGTGTGTGCAAGCCCTGCATGACCCCAGTGGCTTTGGGCAGGTCCTGAAAGAGCCCAGAGGAAGGACAGAAAGATGCTGCCAGGCTGGAGTTCAAAAATAAATACAGCAGAAATACTGGGCCTTCAGGCTCGATGGTCTGTTCCTCAAAAGACAATTTTGGAAGGGATCGCTGAGCTTTTGTTCTTCCATTAGGCAGCTGAGGAGAGAGCATTGTTTTCCTCCCCTCATCCGTTCCCCTTGTAGGGGAAGAAGGAGGACTTGGCCACCCTGAGCCGAGCATCCCAGGGGACCTCCCAAAACAAAGGGCTGCGTGGAGGAGGATTCCGTCATCCTGTCCCCGTCATCCCCTTCCCTCCCTTCACCCTGCCCTTGGCACGGCCGTACCCGCCCGCGTCTGGGGAGCACGGGGAGGGGAATGTTCCTCGTCTTCTTCCCTGGAAACACAGCTAACTTCTCTTACCTCCACGTTTACTGTAGCCTTGGTGAGGCAACCCCAAGGGGTTGTCCTCTACCAGGAAGGTGTGTGAGCCCTGGGATGGTGTGGCAATGTGGCATATCCAGGTGCGGTGGCTTGGGTAACACATTCCTGAGGAATGTCGTGTGGGTGTTCCTGGATGTGGATTGAAGCTCTGTGGACACGTCCCAGTGTAATTTCTCTCCTGTGTGCTGCAGGCATCCATCCTGATCTGCAGAGAAGGCCTGTGGGTTGGAGAGCATCTCCTCAGCCATGCTCTGCATGACCCTTGAGTTAATTCCCCACACAGGAAAATGTGGCTGGCCTGGTTTTGGGTTTATTTTTTTTAAATTATAGGTTGTGTAGGTTTATTTACAAATAACTGGACTAACACCAACCTATCTTGTTTTGCCCAGGCTCCAAGACTGACCTTGCTGAGAGCCCCTGAGATACTGAACTCTATGAGCGGAGACCACTTGACTGCACTCAACACCTTTCAGGATCAGGCTCTAGGTAATTATTCTAATTCTTTGCCTGGATGATGGGGGAAAATTGCTGTTCTGGGCTATACAGACCATCTGAAATGACCTTTCTAGTCGTTCGTCCTATGAACTTGTGGATTTTTTTTTTTTTCCTGCTGAAGTTTGTCACTCTAGATCAATGGCTGGGCACTAAATAAAACGACTGATCCCTCAAACATAAAGCAAAATAACAGCCTTGCTTCCAGAGGGTGAATCATAGAATGGTTTGTGTTGAAGGAACCCTAAAGACCATCTAATCCAAGCCCCTTGTAATGGGACATATTCAACTAGACCAGGTTCCTCACAGTCCCATCCAACTTAACTTGAATATTTCCAGGGCTGAGGCATCCTGGAGTTGCTGGATCACCACTCTGGTAATGGTCACCAGCTCTTATGCTTGGGAAGTTCTCCTGAAGTTAACTTGCAGAGAGCTGTAAAAACAAGCAGTCAATATCAAAAAAAGATATTCACTACCATCAAAAGCAGTCAAAGGCTTAAAATATGAATATTTGTTGGCAAGGATGCTTGTTCAGATCAGGCTTTTAAGAATTGCTCAAAACCTACAGCTGCAGGAGCCTTCTTTTTAGAATAAACTCAGCATCTTATTTGTCTGGGTTTACAGTAGCTTCATTCTCTCCTCCAGACCTGACCTCACTATTGTGCCTTTGAGGAACTTTAAATCCTTGCTCCAAGGTGGATAGATGGAAATCAAAGAGCCTGGGGCCTGGCATTGTCCTGCTCTGCATCTTCATGGAGATGAATATGGTAGTTTGCCTGGGGAGCGTGGGCAGAATTAGACCCAAGATTTGTGCTTTTATCCCAGCAAGGCCAGCTCAAACACAGAGCACGAGCTGGAGGGGTGAGGATCTCAGAGTTGGGTTTTAAGGGGAGTAAAGAAGGAAGCAGGATGCTGTGGATATTACTCTGAAGCACTAAAGATGAAGGATTTCCTGTAGGATTGACTTCCTCAGTGAGATGACATTGCATACAAAATTCTCCACGCTGATAGAAGTATCAGTCAATAGAGGGTTATAATTTTTAACCTGATTTGCTGAGTTTTTCCCCAAGTCAATAAAAACCAGCTCCACACTGATTTCAGTAGAGGCTAAAGCCCAGCTCTCAGATCAGAGTGGCATGAGGGCAGAGGGTCTTGCTGCCCACTCTCCATGCAGGAACAGAGGGCTTTTTTCCATCCCTTGCAGCTCTGTGTGGTGACATTTTGAGGACTCAGGCAGGAGGACGTTGACTGGGTTGTTTCCTGTTTTGACAATCTCCATTTCAAACCCTCTGTAACGCAGCCTTGTGCAGGGAATTCAAACACCACATCCCATGTCCTCCTCTCTTTAATATTGCATTGGAGAGCTAAGCTCATGTTTCCAGTGGGGAGGGAGAATGCACAGGTCATGAAACAGGCTCAGAAAGTGAAAGAGAGGAAAATGAAGAAAGAAGGAAGAAGAAGGAAGGAATACATTCACCATCAGGGCTGCAGTGGGATGTTTTTCTGTGTTCACGCAGAATTTGTGGGAACGGGGTGCTACCTCAGTGCCAAAAGTCTTGTGCTTTGTGTTTCAGCTGCCGCTGTCAAAGCTTGGAGAATAACTAAAACAAAAAGGTCACAGGTCAAGTGGATGTTTTCCAATTGACAGGACCTCGGTATAAATCCTGGGGAAGGAAATAACCCAACAAACATCCACCAGCCCTGTGTCTCTGTCCCCTGCTCAGGTGCTGGCTGCTGGTGGCAGGTCCTACTGGGACATGCCACAGGCAGGCAGCTGCTGCCTCAGCATCCTGAAACGGTCCTCAGGCAGCATCCCCTCCCCAGTAAATTTTTGTGCAAGAGTTGGTTTCAGATTTGACCTAGGTCAGCAATTAGGAGGGTCAAGAGATTGCTTCAGGTGAGCATGGAAGGTGAGAAAACACCAGCCTGTGGGCTGGAGGCTCATCCTAAGACCCTGCAACACATCTTCCGCTGAGGACTGGTGTTTGCTGCTTTAAATTCAGCAGTTTTGGGTAGGCAAGGCTTCGGGGAAGAATCAAGGCAAATGTGTCTCTGCCACCACTGCACATTGCCCCTTGCAAAGCTCCCCCCTGAGGTTTTGGTGTGGCCAATTGCTCTTCCCTGAGTTGTAGCTTGAAAATAGGGACAGATAAAGGCAAAGTGTTCTGGGAGCCATGCCAAGCCACGGCACCGAGTTGTTAAGAGATCTATATCTCAATAACAGATTTTTTTTTGGTCTTTATCAGCTTTTAAGAGAAAATACGGTGTTTGCAAGAGCAGATTGGGATCATCCTAAGGAATGGAGCTCTCCTTTTAAAATTGTATTGCTTTTATTACTATTATTTTAATAATAATAATAATAATAATAATAATAATAATAATAATAATAATATTTCTGCAGTGAAGCCATATATGAGAATGTTATTTGTGTAGGAACTGGAAATGAACCTGAAATGATCAGCGTATTTTTTAAAGGCACTTTACAAGTCATTTGGCATTGGAAAAGGTGCAACTATCCATCAAAGCAGGGCTTGGGGATAAAATAATTAGAAATCACACAACCATAGCAAAGGAAGATTAGTGCTAAAATTAGAAGCCATAAAGTTGTTTTTAGATTAGGCTGGAATCTGGGCAGGCTGCTTTATTGTAGCCTGTTACTTTAAAAAATGTAAGGTGAGAGGTGTGAATTGTCTGCATTTGGCCATGTCCCAGTGGAAATGCTGTTGTAAATGTTAGGTGGGGTGATCTGTGAGGTGAATTTCAGGGAAATCCTTAGGGGATAGAAGCACAGTCCCATGTGAAAGGTGACCCAGCTGCTAAAGGAGCTGGGTTCAGTGCTGAGCTCTTCTCCACAAGGGTTTACCCAGAAGTTTGGTTTGCTCCTAGTTTTGTTTCAGGGTTGTAGTGGCCAAATACCCACATTGCATCCAGAAAAGGTGGTGGGATGGCTGGAATTGGGAATTTAGATTGGAATTTCCACCCACAGGTGGGGTGGGCATGAGTTGGAGCTGCTGTGGTCCCCAGACCTTGAGCTGTGCCCTTGGGTCCAGACAATGACATCAGGTGGGCACAACTCATGGAGCTTCATCACTTTGTTTTTCTCCTCAGGCATGAATAGGAACGAATTATCTATCAGAGACAAACAGAAAATTGGTCAGAGGACAGACCAGGAGAGCTTGGGGTGCTCATTCTGCACAAGAGAAGGCTCCAGGGAAGGCTCAGAGCCCCTGCCAGGGCCTCAAGGGGCTCCAGGAGAGCTGCAGAGGGACTGGGGACAAGGCATGTAGGGACAGGACAAAAGGGAATAGTTTTACAGCAGAAGGAGAGATCCAGACTAGATAGAAGGAAGAAATTTTTTGTGAAAAAAAGGGTGAGGCCCTGGTACAGGCTGCCCAGAGAAGTGGATGCTCCATATATAAATCCCTCCAGGAAAAAGGGTCTTGGTACTAAAGCCCTTCTGGTATAGCTGGAAAGGTGTAACATGAGCAAGAGGTTGGAGGACAAGGTCAGGCACATCCAGGTGTTTTCACCGAGGAAGATGTCCAGTAGAGATCCCTTCACCCAGAGAAAGGAGACTTCTTCAGGGCTGATGCCTTTAGATTTGGAGTGGAGTTTTGGAATGGAAACCCGAACTTTATGGGATGTGCTGCCTAAATACGGACACAATTAGGTGTACCTCTTCCCCTGGTCCCAGCAGAGGTACCAAATGAAAGGGTCTCAGGTTCCCTGCTGGCTGGGAAGCACCAGCCCTGTTGTGACCACCCACAGCATCTTTCCTGCACGTGCATTTCCCAGTGCCTGCAGGGGAAAAGTGGAGTTGAGCAGACTGCCTGCTCCCCCCAGCACGCTCCCTGCTGTGCCTCCAGCTCAGTGAAAGCAGGACAACTCCTCATCCACTCTTTGTAGCCCAAGAACAGAGCCTTGGAAAAGTCCAGCAGCGGGAACTTTACTAATTCCAACTAATGACTCCGAAATACTGACTGAGGGGAACAATTGCACATCATCAAAAGTCGCAGACAAAAGAAATGCACTGCATTGTAATAGCAAACGAAGCTGAATCTGATCTGATGGAGCACCTTTCATATTCCAAGCGTTTCAAAGCCCTTGGCAGAGTAATGAGCTGCATGCTGACAGCAGGGCCACTGGACTGGGCTTTATGTGACCAACAATAGCCAGCACAGTTGTTGGCAGAGGACTGCTCGTGGTGGGAGAGGGGATGGATGGTGGCTGGCATGTTGGGGCTGTCCTGTGCTTTCCTGGGTTTTTTAGTGCTGTTGGATCTCTGGCTAGCGTTTGGATGGGCGCTGGAGGTGACGAGGCAAGATATGTTGGTCTTTCTTAAAGGTGGCTTAGAAGAAAGATGTAGACAGAGTTTTTAGTAGGGCCTACAGCGAGAGGACAAGGGTTGATGGTTTTAAATTAAAAGCAGAGAGATTCAGACTTGATATGATGAAGAAAGTCATTATGATGAGGGTGGTGACGCCCTGGCACAGGGTGCTCAGAGCAGCTGTGGCTGCCCCTGGATCCCTGGAAGTGTCCAAGGCCAGGCTGGATGGGGCTTGGAGCAACTTGGGATAGTGGAAGGCATCCCTGGCCCTGCCAAGGGGTTGGAACTGAGTGTTAAGGTCCCCTCAATCCAAACCATTTCAGGATTCTTATTTAAGAGGGGTGGAGAAACACGTTCTGACACACATGAGGATCCCTTGGCGCAGCTGAGAATAGACCTCGGCCTCCCAGGTCAGCATCCGGCCCTCTAATCTTGCGGTCCCCATGACAGTTTCATGAAGGCCCACGTACAACTTCAGGTCTTTAATTTTAGCCAAGCCAGAATAGCATTGGTGCAGCTGTGGGAACAGATATCCTAGTCCTCAAACTATTTCTGTGGCAGGGTAGTTTCTTGCCAGTTGTGAGGAGAGGAAAAGGTTAATTGCATATTTTTTTCCTTTTTTCTTTCCTTTTTTTTTTTTTTTTTTTTTCCAAAAAGGAAATAAATGTACCTACCCCACCCTAAGGGGACAGCACAAATCTGTCAGCCCTTGTTGGGTGGGGGCAGGCAGCTGGGATGTGTTAAGGAAGTCACCCTGGGGAGGGAGAGGGTTTGTGGCATGGGTGGGGGGCCTTGGCTGCCTGCCCTGAGCTGCAGGCAGAGAGGGGGCTATGGTCCTGAGCTGCATTAGACAAGGCTCTAATGCTGTCTGCAGAGCCCTAGAATCACATAATTCTTTGTGTTGAAGGGCCCTTAAAGACCATCCAGTCCCACCCCCTGCCATGGGCAAGGACACCTTCCACTGTCCCAGGCTGCTCCAAGCCCCGTCCAACCTGGCCTTGGGCACTTCCAGGGATCCAGGGGCAGCCACAGCTGCTCTGGGCACCCTGTGCCAGGGCCTGCCCACCCTCCCAGCCAGCAATTCCCAGTTCCCAATATCCCATCAGTGCCTGCCCTCTGGCAGTGGAAGCCATTGCCTGTGTGCTGTCCCTGCATGCCTTGTCCCCAGTCCCTGTGCAGCTCTCCTGGAGCCCCTTGAGGCCCTGGCAGGGGCTCTGAGCTCTCCCTGGAGCCATGGGACTTCTAAGGAGTTAATCTCACCCAGGGTTGCAATAGAAGATCTGTGCCTAAGCCTGGTTTGGAGTTAGAAAATATGCTGAGGGGTGAAGGAGATCTCAGACCTTGTCCTGTGTGACCCAGGTCCTTCACTAACTCCTTCCTTCAGCTCCCTGCTAGACAAGACAACCAGATTCCAGCAGCTTCACGGCTTTCCTGGAGGAGCATGTGGGTTGGTACTGGGTTTGCTGCATCACCCCCATCCCAGCAGACAAGGGAGGGTGGGAAGCTAAGCTGCTTTGGAAGCCTGGATCCTCCTCACTCCATCTGTGTTTCTGTGCACTCCAACTGGGTCGGGCTGATGCCATGGGCAAGACTTCCTCTTGCAGACAGCAGTCTTGCATGCTGTCATCCTGCAGCAGGGGCTTGATGGTGTGCAGATGGATTTGCTTTCCTGTTTCCCTTCCTGTCAGCCTCGTGCTGAGCCTGGCCAGCCCTGCTTCCCAAGCAGGAATATCTCAAGAGGCCGGCTCACCATCTCCATCGTGACCCAACCTCGTGTAGGTGTTCTGTTTCCACTTCTGAGTCAATGCCCAAAGGAATATATAAAGAACCAACATTTTAAGTTTCTCAGGGAGCTGATTGCAATAAAAAAATACACAGAGCCTATCCAAACCTTTCTTTTTGTGGTTTTATACAGGCAGGGCTGTGGTGAGCAACCTGTGCTCATCGTCTTCTGAGCAGAGTAGGAGGAAAATCAGCTCTGGGGGCTCAGAGGAGACTGTGCTCAGAGGAGGAGCAAGGGGAGGTGGAGTTGATGTTGATCCTGGTGGCGTGTTTGAGGTGGATCCTTCCATTTCTCCAGAGGGATGCTTTGCCTATGGTTCTCACTTCAGCTGAATGTTGTGGTAGGGACAGGAGGGAAGAGGTTGGGAAGGGAAATGTTGAATTTATAATTCCGAGCTGGCACTGTTTGATCCAGGAGAGCATCAATGGAGCCTGGGTGCTGCTTCCCAGAGGATGGTTGGATCTGCTGAGGCTGTGCATCCCCCGTGGGGCTGTGGGGCAATGCTGTGCTCAAAGGTGAGCCACAGCCCTGGGGCAGAGGGGACTCTCACTGCCCTCTTTGGCACAGCTCCAGGGCAAGGGGCTCATCTGGATTCTGCCAAATAGGTTTTCCTTGCCTCCTGTCTGGGAGTCACCATGTGTCTGAGCTTTTAATATCACTTCACTCTCCCTCCCTACATCCCATGCCCCTGTCCCAGATGTATTTGTTTAAGTGGCTTTAATTAACTTACATTTTCCTGTGCGTGACAGCTCCTTGAGGCTTTGGTAGCTGTTTTCTGTCCTTCCACAGTTGTCACTGACATGTAGCACTTTCCCTGCAGACCAGCTTTCAAGCCTACCGTGTTTTTCCCTTTCTCTGCGGAATTATTTTAGCATACTGAGGGAAATGGTTTCCATGTGAGCATAGTTGCACACTCTCAGTTGATTATTAGGTGTGATTGTTCTGATCCCTGCTGGTATCTACGTGGATTTTGAGCAAGGAAGCCAGAGTGGCGTAGGATGATGGCTCAGGTCAGATAGATTTATCTTCACGAGTGACAAGACTGATAACTCTGGAGTGGCATGGCTACAGGTGTTATCATTTGGGTGTCTCCTCAAGAGTGAAGGTTAATGTCTTGCCACTACTGATCCATCACAGTGTTATCTGCAGGATTTGCAGGTCTTCTCATGCCTTTCCAGCAGCAGCAGGTCCAGTTTTCTGGAGCTCTCAGCTGTTTACTTGCTCCCTGCTTCCAGCAGCCAGAGGGATCACGTCTTGCTCTCATGGATTTGTTTGAACTCAAAGTCAGGGATAATTCCTGCTTGTCACTGCCCAGTTTTATGCTTCCCCAGTGGGATGGACTGGGGCAAGCCCAGGGGTTCAGTGCTCTGCCAAGGGAAGGCATCACAGGATGGATTAGGGTTGGAAGGGACCTCAGAGCTGATCTCGTTCCACCCCCTGCCATGGGCAGGGACACCTCCCACTATCCCAGGTTGTTTAAAGGCATCAGGCAGATGAAGGCAAGACAAGCCTTGATCCTGCCTTCCTGAGGATCACCCAGGAAATCTGACCAGGAGGATGGAAAAGAGCAAGGAAGGACTCAGATCTGAAGTAAAATCTCCTGGGTGAAAAGGAAAAAAAAAGGAAAGAGCAATAAATCCAGCAAATTAAAATGAAAAGGCAGCTAACATGAGTGACAATTGTACAGCATCAGATAATGCTGCATCCTGAATTCCAGTGGGATAGGAAATATGAAGCAAAAATCACTCAGGTGCTTCTAGATAGCGATAAGGAAAGCAATTCCCATTTACCGGTAGAAATAAAATAAGAGGTCGTGATAAACCCTCCATGACTAGACTGGATTAGGGCTCTGGCTGTGAAAATTCATTACAGGCATGCAAAAGAACGTGTATGGTGCCAGCTAAACTGACTACAAACACCATTTATTTGGAGAAGAGACGATTCAGTCAGAATAAATAGATTTCTTTCAAAGGGAAGGGAGGGTGATCTGACACAAATCTATATTCCTGCCTTGTCATTTATTATGCAAATAAGCCTCACACCTCTCTAAGAAATGAGGGATGAGTTTATCTTGGAGTTTTATGTTGGAAGAATAATCTTAAACTGCTCCAAGGACTCCAGGGCCAGGCTGGGGTTTCTTGCACACAGTGGCAGGAGATGCTGATGTCAGGAGGCATTCTGATGGCAGTGAGGGTCATACAGCTTGGTCAGATGTTTCCAGAGTTCCCATAAATAAATCCATTCCTTCACATTTTTTCCTACTGCTTGTGGTGCTTTACTTAGAATTATCTTATTTTATTTTTTATTTTTATTTTTGCTTTGTTCTGTTCTATTCTATTCTATTCTATTCTATTCTATTCTATTCTATTCTATTCTATTCTAGAGTCATAGAATCACAGAATGGTTTGGAATGGGAGAGACCTTAAAGATCTTCTAATTCCACCCCCCTGCCATGGGCAGGACATCTTCTACTATCCCAGGTTGCTCCAAACCCCATCCAGCCTGGCCTTGGACACTTCCAGGGATGGGGCAGTCACAGCTTATGTGGGAAATACCTTTTCTTGTATTTTCTATTATTTTATTCTACTTTATTTGCCCCTTCTCTGTAGGAATGACTATATATGGGGGTCATGTGCAGATGGGAGCTTGTGGCTTTTTTTTTTTTTTTTTGGGCATGAGCTCCTATTAAAGCTGCATCACTCTGCTGGGCTCAGTGGAGCAGGACACGTTTGAGGTTCAGACTCTGAGGTGGTTGTAGGTGGCAGCAGAAGCACTTAGCCTGATGTGCAGGGACCGAAACGTGACCTAACACCTCCTGTTCTAGCAATTACATCTCTCAGGATGCTAATTTTAGAAAGAGAATTGAGCTGGCAGGGGCCACAAACAGTGGATGAAGCCCTGATGTTCCGTTCAGTGGAGAGAGGGCTGAAGCCAGTGTTAAAAGAACGAAAAGCAACAACAAAAATGAAACAGAGAAGTATCTCTAGAAGGTTTATTTTTTTTCCCCTGATGAGGACGTTGTAATTTTTGTAGTTTTGTTTTGGAAAAACTCCTGATGAATCGTGTGGTCCTGAATTATATATGTGTGAACAAAGCTCTGGGGGGGAATCCTGACTCACAAATCCACCAAGCTCCCATCTCCGAGATGGACTCTGAGCGTGACTCAGGACACCTGGGTCTTCTCTCTAAGGCAGCATGGAAGTCAGGGAGGTGCTTGGGGAGTAGAGGGATCTAGGTGAGACACTGTGCAGTTGTAGGACACCCAGAGAACCTGGGTTGTAGCAAAAACACTCTTGAAGGACTTCCCTAAATGCTTGATCCCAGATCCTTCTCCATCACAGCCAGTCAAGGTATTTGCATGGACTTCTGTTTCTGGTGATCTTAGGAGAAGATAGATGGGAAATAGATGGCTTATGACGGGAGTAAAGGGACAGGGATGAGCAGGAAGGACTGAGCACACAGCTTCTGCTGCAGGCAAGGAGGAGGACAGTGCACGTTGGTGTCTTACTTCTCCAGGGATATTTTACACTTGAGTTTTGCCCTCAGCATTTCTCTGTTGCTGGGCTGGCCGGGCTCTTGCAGCACTGTGGAGAGATTCTGCTAATGGGATCTGACCTGATGGCTTTGCATGTTTTAAGTAAATTAAACACAGCTGCTAGGAAAATCCAGTAACAGCACCACGGCTCCGTTGTCTGCATTGTAATTACAGTGGCAACCACTGGGAAGTTCTACTTTCTGGTTTATTTTAAAATAACTTCTGAGCCACCCTTTGATCAACTACTTCATCCCCAAGTCCTGCCCATCCTCCCCCAAGGTTTAACCCTTGCTGAATCTTTAAGCATCTGTCTGATCGCACTTTCGGTCAGCCACAAAGGCAAGCAGCTGATTGCAAAAACTACATTTCTCCCCAAATATATCCTGTAATTTAGAGCTGAGGGAGAATTTTAAGCCAGAGCTTACAGGGTGCATACAGACTGCAGACACTGAGTGGAGTTTTATGGCTCCTGGGGAAGGGCAACTTGAAATATGCATATTTTTATTATGCTTTAGCCAAAATCCTTTGTGCCCCTGCAGAGAAATGGGTTTTCTGTCATAGTGACAACAGCGAAAGGACTTAGATTTATGTAGGAAGCAAAATTAGGAGCTTAATTAGTTTTTCCCTTGTCAACCCTTGAGTACAACCCATGCCTGCAAAATCAAGTGGTCAGCTTATGGCACGGGCATAGCTGCATGCTTCTTCCCCGCATTAAAAACTCACACCATCTTCTCCATAGGAGCTGCATGGGCTTAAATTTCTGAAGGACACCCAGGATTAGGGAAATGGCTCGGGGTATTCCATCAGAGCCTGCAAGAGGGCATAAACCAGCTATGTTTTAAGCATGTCCCATTGCAAGGAGGTTGGCTCAGCATCACGGGGTGCCGGTGCCACCTCGACGGCAGCGTGTTCAGGGCACCAGAGCTGCTGCACCTGAGGTCATGTTGTATTTGATTATATAATCATAGTTTGGTTTGGGTTGGAAGGGACCTTTAGAGGCCATCTGGCTCCATCCCGCTGCCATGGGCAGGGACATCTTCCTGGATGCAACCCCAGGTTGCTCCAAACCCTGTCCATCCTGGCTTTGGACACTTCTAGGGATGGGGCAGCCACAGCTGCTCTGGGCACCCTGGGCCAGGGCCTCAGCACCTTCATCATAAATTGTGGTTCTGGCTACTCTTCATCCTTCTGGATATGGGATGAGCTGTCTCACAGAGATCTGAGGGTGCATTTTCCAGCTTGTTCTCCGACCTGATTCCTTCTCTTTGCATCCAGGCTACCCAGGACAGGCAGATCCCAGATGTGGTGCCCTGCTCTGCTCTCCCATCTGCTGCCAGCAGCATGTTGATGTGTGTCTGCCTTGGAGAGCAAAGCGGGTGCCTGTGCATGTGATTTGGGTGAGTGTGATTGAGGTTGTAAAGTTTATGAGATGCTGCATTTTATGGTAAATTTTAAATTGACACTGCAATCAGGAGCATTAGGGTCTGTAAAGGAAAGTCGGTGTGATGTGTTGCAGAGCACAAGGTGGTAATTTCCTCTCTTATATTGATCCTATCAACAGCAAAGAATGAAACAGCTGCTTCTTGGAGGATTGTTTTTTTAATGCGTTCATTTTATGTAATTTGTAGAGTATTATTTATTATGAGGGGTTTTCCCCCCTTTGCTGCCTTTCCCTCTCCCCCTATTTCTAGAAGGGTGTGGCGCTGTCTTACCTACCTGTCTCACCTGTAGATTTCAAAAGCCCTTTCCAGCCGCAGCCGATGCTGTTGTTTCCATTTTCACACAGGAAGGGGAAAAAACTGAGCATTGGAGATTGGAAAGGATGTCAGCCCAAAGATGCAGCCAGGTCACTCCTTCTGAGCACAATCCACACACTCAGTTCTTTCTGAGCTGGGAGGGATGATCTGTCTCAGGGCAGGTTTTTTTTTTTTTGCTGGAAGAAACAGTCCCTGGCAGTAAAAAAAAAAAAAAAAAACAGCAGTAATCATCTCAAACACTCTCCTAGGCAATGAAATGTCCATGTGTGCCAGGGCATGCTAGAAATGCCTTTTCAGAGTATGTTTTCCATGTGGGATTTTCTGCAGGGGTGTGGGTGACTTGGCTCCCATGATTCTAGAGGGCATCTCCAGGGCACTGCCCTCTTTGAGGCAACACAGGCTTTCAGTGAAGCTCAGGAGTCTGAGGAAGTCAAAGACTCCTTAGAGCATACAAAGGGAATGGTCAGAGGCCTCTGGGAGGAATTTGAGTCTCACCTGGTTATGAAAAAAGATGTGAGATGAGCTCTTCCCCAGGCTTAGACCCATTACAGCTGAATCACAGCAAAGTTTTTTTTTTTAATGATGTTTGGTTTTCACATATGCCAAGAAGATTTAAAAAGAACTGATTGCAAAAGTCATGGGCATTTAAAAGTAACATTTAATGGGGATTTCTTCAAGATGCTGTAATACAGCCTACTGTAGGAGCATCTGCTTTCCAGATTAACAGAGGGTTTGCAAACAGCACTTGGGAAGCAACCTCCAAGTTTATTTCAAAACTGCAGAACAGATTTGGTGAATGATTTATGACATGGATTTGCATATCAGCTGCTCTTTCTCCTTTCTTTGTCAAATTTACTTGTTCCATTCCTATTATGCACAAGCACTGGAACCGTCCTGGAAGTGTGGATGTGCCAGGATTGTGCTGCTCATCACAGCACGGACCCGAGAGTGCAGAGCTGCAGGGCATCCCCATCCCATGCACATGGGTTTTATTTTGGAGCTGTTGAAACTTAGATCAGGAGCTGGAGGTAGGCTGCAGTGGCAGACAAAAATACTAACTTGGTGCCCAATCTCCTTTCAGGGTCATTGGATGTTTGGCCAGTGGAGTCTGGAGGGTGTTTCACACCCCAAAAGAGATACTGAAGTTTCACACCCCAAAAGAGATACTGAAGTTTGAGTAACTTAGTGGCTCATCAAACACCCAAAATGGTGCCAACTGCATCCCCATGGGCTGCAGGAAGAGCTGGGGCAGCCACCACACATGTAATCACAATTCAGCTGCTGGCCATAGGTGTCCATTATTACCCTAGGACACATTGCTTAGTCTCCATCTGTCAGTCAGGAGGGATGCAGGTCCAGGGTTTTGCCTGGCAAAGCCAGGCATGGATCTGGGATAGCTCAGGGAGTCCAGTGTAGCAATGAGAACCTGCATTAAGGCAACTAAAGCCAGGATCTGTGTGAGCACCTCCCTGAAATGCCTTAGGTGGGGCTGAATCCTACCTGGTGTGCCAAGGACTGGTGTAGGTTTATCAGGCTGCCCCTGGGAGTCACCTCCAGGCCTGGACACTGGGGAGGGCATTGCCCATGGTCTGTGCTGGTTCTCAGTCCAGGGCAATCCTGTGCTTCAGGTGACCTAAATTCCTACTGCTGGCTGGCTGGTCAGGGCTGGAGCATGGATGGCAGCCTTGGAAGTCCACCGGAAATATATCAGTGCTTGTTCTGTTGAGGACAGGGCTGTTCCCTGGAGAAATCTCTGGTGTCCTCAGCATGGACGTGGACCTGTTGGAATGTCCAGAGATGCTGCAGAGGCTGGAGCCCCTCTGCTCTGGAGCCAGCCTGGCAGAGCTGGGGCTGTTCAGCTGCACAAGAGAAGGCTCCAGGGAGAGCTCAGAGCCCCTGCCAGGGCCTAAAGAAGGCTTAGAAGAAAGATGAGGACAAACTTAACTGGGTATGTTGCAGTAGGACAAGGGGTGATGGTTTTAAGCTTTGATGGTTTTAAGGGGAATCAATTTAGATCAGCTGTTAGGAAGAAGTTTTTTACAGTGAGTGTAGTAAAATACTGGCACAGGCTGTCCCGAGAAACTGTGGATGTCCCAGTCCTGGAAACATTCAAGGTCAGGCTGGACAGGGTTCTGAACCACCTGGTTTAGTTGGAGATGTCCCTGCTCATGGCAGAGGGGTTGAACTAGATGGCCTGTGAAGGTCCCTTCCAAACCAAACTGCCCTGTGATTCTGTGATTAAAGGCTATTTCTTCACGTGGGCTTGACCTCAAGGGCAGGACAAGCATTCCACATCACCAGTTTATTTGGGAATCATCTTTCCCAGCCCAGCAGCTCAAGCCCAGCCAGGTGGTGGGGATGTCAGTGTGATGAAGAGGGGCAGAAGCTCCACTGCTGGCAACACGTGGTGAGAGGAGCAGCCCTGTGAGTGAGCTGATGTGGCAGGTCAGTGATGTGTTCAGGGAGGGTAATTAGAAATCCGAATGTCATCTGCAGGAGGGCGTGTTCGAGTCATTCTGCAAACCACCCCAAGAAGCTAAAAGGGACTTTGTGGCTGAAGGGGAAGCCACAGGCAAGCCTGGTTGATTTGTAGCTTCTCATTGCACGTGTGTTTTGGGAATGGGAGACTGCAGCCTGGGCTGCCCTCAGCAATGCCCATCCTATTTTGGAAACTGCTGCAAGAGCACCAGGGCATCTTCTGGTTCAGGGGGTTGATCATGAGTGTGTTTATTCACAGCCACTCTTCTTGGAGGTTTGATGAAACTGTGATTCAGGTGCAGCCTTTTATTGGCCCAGGAGCTCCCATTTATTGCCTCATGAGAATTTTTCTGTGCCTCAAACAATGATTTGTTTTGGGTGGAATCACAGAATCGCAAAATCATTTAGGTTGGAAAAATCCTCCAAGACTGTTGAGTCCAACCATGCCCCCAGCTCTGCCAAGGCCGCCACTGACCCATGTCCTCAGGTGCCACGTGCACGTGAGTTTTAAATCCCTCCAGGGATGAGGACTCCACCACTGCCCTGGGCAACCTGTGCCATGGCTGGACAGCCCATTCTTTGAAGAAATCTCTCCTCATATCCCATCTCAACCTGCCCTGGCTCACTTTGAGGCCGTTCCCTCTTGTCCTACTGCTTGTGAGAAGACACCAACCCCATCTGCCTACAGCAAGGTGTCGAATTGCAGGCTGAGCTCCCCTTGCTCTGGGGAGCAGCTGCAGTGAAGGACCTGTGGAGAGAAGGAGGCTTTAGGCAGAAGTTAGAGCTGAAACCCAACACTTCCCATGGGAAGCGTGGTGCCAGGCCCTGCCCTGGTGCCGGGGGGAGGTTGTGTGTCAACCCAAGCAGGGCTCATGAGCTCTGCCATGAAGCCAGGATCCATTGCAGGATTCTTGCAGCCTACCCTGTAAATTTTGCCCTAGACAAAGATGATGGTGCTGGCCCAGTGTCGTCATGTTGACAGTGGCCTGCATTAAGCTCTTCGCCCGTTGTTGATCATTTTTGGTTGTTGAGTGGCAAACAAGCCATTAGCCCAGCACAGTGGTGGCTCCTTGTGAGTTAATGAACTGAACAGGGCCCTGGCTAAGGAAGGAGGTCGTGCTGGAGGGTCCCAGCAGCTGGATGCTCTTGAAAGCACATGGACTCACTGGCTGCAGGGAAGTCCCATTCTCGGGGCTGATCGTGGCCCTGGGGCCGGTCTGCAGCCACTTCATGCTGCACCACTCACATGTGCTCCATGCATTGCCTCCTGCCTGGATGTCCTCAAGACTGCCTAAATGTCCTCAGGCTGGTGGTTGTAGACACGTGAGAAGGAGAATTAGAGGCCATCACAAAGGTTGCCATACATGGTTTTGCTCTGTTCCTTGAGTGTATGTGCAGAGGAGTAATTTACCAGTGTCACAGATTGGGTAGGGTGATCAGAGCCTGTTGGCTTCTCCATCCTGACATCCAGGTGTCAGCCCGACTTGGAAAATACTGTTGACACTTTCCCATGAAAATAATGAGAATGAGAATCTCATAAAGGCTGAATCAAGATCATTGGCTCTTACTAAAAGCTGGGAGAGGAATCCCATTTGCTTTCTTGTGTCATGAGTGATGGGAAATAGTGCTGGTGGACCCTGCACTTGCAAACCCATTCAAGGGCTGCCTGGAGAAGAAAAGGAGATGATTCAGTCAGAAATCTCTTGGAGAACCGGGAAAGAGAAGGCAGTGTCTCCATCTCCAGCTGCCCCACGATAACAAATGTGTCCTTGCCCAGTGGAGAGACTGCACACAGTGAGATCCTTGCTTTGCACACCACTAAGCCTTGGCAGAGAGATCCTCTTTCATTTGCAGCTTCCATGAGTAGGAGGGAACCTCTTGACCCTGGCCAGGACTCAGGTACAAACCCAGGTTCAAGGACAGGTGTGAGCTGGTGGTATTTTCCCATTTTAGGGAAAATACCCCAGATTACGGCTTCTTTGGCATGCAAACAGTGCATTTCCATCTGACTGCTGAGCCACAGGAGCATTTTCCAGCTGAGCACTACTGCATCATATGTTCCCAGTGTTGTAATAGCCACAATGGTCTTCCTCTTAGTCCTCACCCAGGAGAAGGCCTGGGCCAGTCCCCCAGATTGTCCTAGGGGTCCTTGTTGATATGGTGGCTACCTGCTGGTGGGGGTCTCACACCTTGAGATTGTTCTGAAGTGGAGTTAAGCACCCCAGAACATCCTTCTGCTGATCTCCTTCATCAGCCCTGAGTCCAGCCAAGCTGCTGGGCCTCCCGCATGGAGGTGTCAGTTTCTGGAAATGCAAACCCCCTGCCTCCATCATTTGGAAGTGCGAATGGTGGCCAGGAGCTTCAGTAGAGCTCCATTACTCCAAGAAGTTTTCCCAAGCTAAGAGGGGCAGGGAACTTTTATTGGCAGAGTTGGGAGTATGCTCTTCATACACCTTCCATCTCTGTATCCTAGCAGTTGTGGAATGTGGATTTGTTGTGGATTTGCACTGCAGATTCTACTGAGCTGCTACTGATGACTGAACTGTGGATGTAGGAATAAGGTGATAATCCTGAGGGGCCAAAGTGTAATGTTTATCTGGGGGAGGGATGGGTGAAGCAGCCCAGAGCTGCTCCATTCCTGGGGTGTTCATCTCCCAGCTGTCACTGGAGATGTGATACAGGGGGAGGATGGGGTGGGCTTGCACCTTCCTGGCGTGGTGTTGCTAGGTGATGTTGTGGTACAGGGCAGGGTGATGAGCAGAGGAGCTGACCCTGGGGACATGTGTGGTGGGAGAGCAGGAGCAGGCCTGGCTCTGTGTTTTCTCATTGTCCCAGTAGAGGCTTCTCCAGAGCTGGCTCTTCTTAACCACATAATCAGTCCTGGATCTGATGAGGGTTTTTTTTTTTTTTTTTTTTTGTGTGTTTTTCTCTCTGTTTTTCCTTAGGAAATGGTGAGAGGAGCGAAAGGAGCATCACCATTTTGAAACAAAACCAAGGGTACTGGTGAGTACACACCGGGATGGGCTTTGTGGGGAAAGCTGGCAAGCAGGTTGCAGACTGGGGAGAGCTATGTGGTTGTCCTGATACCTTTCTGGGGTCTTGGGGTTCTGATCTGCCCTTCAGTTATTGAGATTTCCTGTGGGAGAGGAGGTAGTTTGCTGTGTTAATGGATAAGCACAAATCATCTTTACCACCACCACCACGATTCTCTGCTGTCGTCAACAACCAAACCTCTAATTGCTCTTCCTGTAAATCCGTGGAAGATGCTCTCATCAATATGTGCGTTCTCACTGCTGAGTTCTGGAAGGAGCAGGCAGCAGATACACTGGCAGCTGCACAGGAGTGCACCAAACAACAATATTTGTTAATGCTTGGAGTGGTTTTGGCTGTTGTTGTGCTTGGCCCTTTCCAGGCCCCGTCACGGGGCTGCGATCTGGGTGGCATTTCAAGGTCCTCTCCTCTTTTCTGCAGCTGTCACACGGGAGGATGTCACTTGGATGTTTGCCTAGAGGTCTTGAACAGGAAGAAAGGAGAATCCTTTTTTTATCATCTGAGTTATGCCAGAGCCAGACCCTGAGCTGATGTTTTTGAACTGAGATATTTTGCATTGTGTCAGGTGGGAGGCTGGGTTTTCACCATCTTCTCGTGAGCAGCTTCCTGGTTTACACTGGCCAAACTCTCAACAGAGCCATGCTGTAAGCCCCCGCAGGTTCCCATCCCTCAGGGACCAAATTCCCACGTCTTTCCTCTGTGCATGTGTGATGGATGCTGAGGAGCATCTTGGTGCTGGGCTATCACAGAATTGTAGAACTGTGGTTTGGGTTGGAAGGGGCTTTTAAAGCTCGTCCCATCCCACCCCCTGCCATGGGCAGGGACACCTTCCACTATCCCAGCTTGCTCCAAGCCCCATCCAGCCTGCCCTTGGGCACTTCCAGGGATCCAGGGGCAGCCACAGCTGCCCTGGGCACCCCGTGCCAGGGCATCACCACCCTCATCATAAAAAATTCCTTCCTTACACCTATTCTTGTATCTCTGCTGTATCCTGGACTACAGGAGCAGTGCTAGTGGAGGTTGGATCATGGGGAAAGGCAGATTTTTAAGACACACCTCAGCTCCTGTAGTACAGTTTGAGTGTAGATGAAGGGAGAAACTTACACAGTGTGGTTTCAGGAAGCAATCTTCAGACATATAAAAATGTAGGGGCTGTTTATAGTTAGTGGAGATGTTTCTATCCCATTTCTCATCTGATCTAGTTTGGGCAGCATGCGAGAATGAACAGAAGTCTGTCTCTCTTTTCTGGCTGCAAGAGCAGCCCAGGTAAGGGGATGGTGTGCCTGCAGGATCACCTCCTGACAAGGCAGCCAGGGAGGGTGCTGAGACCCTGTTTTCCCCCAACACCCCTGCCAGCAGAAGAGCTTGAGAAGGGGTGCTTTGTTCACAGGAATCATCCCTGACTCCAGAACAGGTTCTAATCAGTGCCTGGAGCACAGACTAAGCTCCTTTCTGTCTCCCACACCTCCTACAGCTTCCCTGCTGCCTCTCTGCAATCAGCTAGAAGAAAAACTCAGACTGTTCCTGAGAACAGCAACCCCTTCTCCTGTAAACAGGGCAACCAGCTCTGCCTGCAGAGCTGAGTGCTGTCAGCCTGGGGTGGTGAGCGTGCTTCCTCACCCCAGGGACCTCTTGCACCCATCTGCTCCCAAATTCCAGCTGTGTTTCCCCTCCATGCCCCCCAGTCTCCTGGCAGAGATGGTGATGACTGGGAGGGCCTGTGTGTATGTGAAGCACTGGGTATTTCATCATGCTGGCTTTCCAGACTTACACCAGTGGGGGTTTGGCCCCTTGAGCTCCAACAATCCTGAAGTGATCCAGCTTATTAAACATCCGTTTGCGCTGTCTTCAGCATTAAATAATTGGTTCCTCAGCATATTTGAGTTGGAGGGTATCTGATAATCCTCTGAACTACCCATCAGGCTCCATTATCATCTCTGCACTCCTGTGCCAGATGCCTTGTGTCAACTCTGCCTGGGGTTTACAAATAGATTTTGTTTCTCCTGCAGTTTTGCCTCTTTTCTTCTGTCTCCCTCTCTCAAAAGAGCTGTTTCAGGCTCCTTAAAAATTTGTGCAGACACCCCAGTCAGCATCTTTCTGCTGACTGCTGAGTGATGGGTCCCATCCTTGTGCTGCCTTCTGCTCCTGATGGGGTCCCCAAGCAAAAACTCTTCATTTACCTCAAAAGAAATAGAATTGTTGCTTCGACTGAAAGGATTTCCACCTGCAAACCGATAAATCTTCACATTGTTTGGGTTTTCTTACTGGCTCAGAGGATTTGTAGCATGCACAACAATGACTTGTCAGCTGCCCTCTGGCAGACCAGCACTGCACCACGCACACGTGGGGCACAGACCATGTGTGTCCTGATGGTGTTTTAGTAAGGATGCTTCAGAGGGCTCCTAAAAAGCCTCATAGCCAGGTGGGTAGTGTGAGAGCTGAGAATAGAATAGAATAGAATAGAATAGAATAGAATAGAATAGAATAGAATAGAATAGAATAGAATAGAATAGGTTTGGGTCAGAAGGGACCTTTAGAAGACATCTTGTCCAACCCCCCTGCAATAAGCAGGGACATCTTCAACTACACCAGGTAGCTCAAAGCCCTGTCCAGTCTTTATCATATTATTTTTGTTACCTGTTGCTGCTACTGCCATGCCAGCTGTGAGAGGGATGCTCAGCATCCTTCAAAAATCAGGCTTGTGCTCTCCAGGCCTGCAGCATCCTGGAGGAGGTGGATGGCTTGGGAGATTATAACCTTGTGGATCTATTTGCTTTTAGAACTAATCCTAAAATCACACACACCAGGACCAGGGCCTGCAAGATGCATATATTCCCATTTTACAGGAGGTGCTGCTGGATGTGTTGCCAGTATCAGGAAAGACACAGCTGGGTTTTACTCATGCAAGATGAACTTCTTCCTTTTTATATAGCTTAAGAAATGCTTTTCCCCATTGAAATGTTTGGGTTATCAAGGCTGGTCTCAGGCTGACAGGGTGGGATTGCAGGTCATACCAGGGTGTAGCACTGGGGCAGGCAAGAGGAGTCAGAAAAACAGGGCTTCTCTCTTTTACAAACATCTTCCCATATAGTCTGAACACTTGTTTGTTCTAGAGGCATCTTTTGCTCCTAGGGTAGAAAACATGCAAGGCAAATTCCAGCATCTTCAGCTCATTTAGGAACTCTCCAGCTTGTGCATTAAATTTTACCCTTGCCTTTTCAGATTGCCTTTTAAAAATTTTTTCTTAATTCTAGCCTGTCAAGAGGAGATTGATAAGAGGAGATTAATATCCTAAAATAGCCACCTGGTACTTCTGTAAAAACATGTTGGTGCGATGGTCTAAAGGACAAAAACATGGTATTTTGTACCGAAATATATTTGCTTTTGCAATAATAAGTTCCACTTTGCATCCCTGCCCTGGGTCCAGTGTATTGTTGGACAGGGGCTATCTCTTAAGTGAGCTTGCAGTATATAGAGGAAAGAACAGGGTGAAAAAAAAAAAAACAAACTATAAACAGGGTAAATTGTTGTGGAACAAAGAGGTATTAATTCTGGTTAGCACATGGAGGAGACTGATGCTGGGTGGTGTAAAGTGGCCCAGCAAAGCCCACATGCCTTCAGCAGAGGCAGAGACCTGCTTTTCTAAGATATTTGCAGTGTTTTAAAGCCTACAAATTCTGCTTGTCCAGAAGACGTGACAGCGCTCCGGTGTCGCTGTAAGACAAAAACCTCCCTGATTCCTGCGCCTGTGCCCTAATGTCATTACTTTCCTCCTTTTGCAGATCCGCATAATGACATTCATGGTCACACACGCACACAAAAATACTTTATATAAAGAAAATGAATCTGGCTTCAGCCGGCTCTCGCCTTCTGGCTGCGCTTACCTCCAGACCCCGGCTCGCCCAGGGTGAAATGAAAAGGGGAGTTAATGTGGCGGGGTCATTTCTCACTGCTGAATTGGTCAGCCGTCTACGGAGCCAATTTCTGCAGCTTTTCAGTGGCGTGGCAGACCCCTGGGTAATATTTGCCTGAATAGAGCCCTAAGTGTTTAAGCTGTATTGCTAGGAATGGCTGTTTTATCCTATGCATCTGAGATTTCGACTCATCAGACATGAAGCAGGTCAAGACTCTCATGCCATTGTGTGCATTATAGCGAACAGAACAGAATATGCTTGATAAAAGGGAGGACTTAAAAGAAATGCTTCTTTAGACCTGAAACTTTCAAGTCCCACAATGCATCAAAGACCCCTCGTATAGACTTTGAAAGGGGTGAAAGGCATTACCTAATATTTGGAGGAAATGAATAATAAAGCATCCCAAGTGCCTGGAAACTAATTTAGGAGTGCACGCTGCACTGTATTGCCTCTGCTGGATTTGCTCCCCAGAAGAGTTGCTAACAAAAGGCTTAAAAAATAAAATAAAATGACGTTTGGTGACCAACTTTTCTGCCTTGAAATGCCCCCTTTTTTGTAATGTTTCCTGGTAAGAGTTACTTATGAAAAGATGAAATACAGCCTGTGCTGCAAACACCAGGTCTCAAATGAATCTTGGGAGCCCGCAAGGTTTCCCACCATTCTCCTCCCCACCGCAGCCTTTTGTTCCTTCATGTTGAAAGCACTGCTTGCAGGATGCTTGCAGGATGTCCAGGCACTACCTGCTCCTGGAGTTTAGTCATATCTCAGGAAAAAGAGGGGAAAAAAATCAACCTATTTCTGTGGCCTTTGCTTTTGTTCCAGCAAAACCACCTTTGTGTAAAGCTGGGGCTGCTCTGTTGGTGACCTGTGGCTCCTTGCAGCTGAACTGGGAGCTGGGTACCCTGCTGAAGGTACCAGTTGTGTTTCTGGTATCCCCACGGATGCTGGAGGTGCTGTTTGGAGCCAGAGATATTTATTGGAGAGTCACAGAATGGTTTAGTTTGGAAAGGACCTTAAAGCTTGTCTAGTCACAAACCATCTGCCATGGGCAGGGACACCTTCCACCAGACCAGGTTGCTCCAAGTCTCCATCCAGCCTGGCCCTTCCAGAGGTTTCCTTCCATCGCTGTTTCTGAGATTCACTGACTCCTAATGCAGTGGTCTTCAAGGCTCCCATGGGATTTGGGAGCTGCAGAGCTTGTGTGGGCTCAACCTCTGCCTTGTGTCATGAGTGGCTGGTGGGGACGTCCACCCCACTGGGACTGGTGGGAGAGGCCTGATGGCTCTGGGATTCAGCAGAGGGGAGGTTGTGCTTGCAAAGATAACCTGCTTCAGAGCAGAGAATCGAACCTTGTGGCATACAAAGTTTCCTCAAATCTCATGAAGCGTTGGGAGATGAGGACAGCAGGGCAAGGATGTTTGGGCCTGAGGGGCTCTGCTGTCCTGCTTGCCCTGCCCTTGCCCATCCCCTCTGCCCGTGCTTGTCTCACTGAGCTCTGTTTTCACCATCTGTGGAGATCAGTTAAATCTGAGTGCTTTCTTACCTGCTTCTCCCCCAGGCCATGATTAATTGAGGGCAGGAGGGCAGGCAGGAGTGCTCAGGCAATATTTACAAGAAGAAGAGGATGTTAATGGACCAGCAGGGCTGGACTAGTGGGGGATGGAGATGATGGGCAGTGGTGGTGGGGGCAGTGAGTTTCCCACTTTTTTTTTCCCCCCCAGTTATCAGAGGTGATTAAAACCTCATCTTTGTGTCCAAAAGAGTTAAATCTGGACTTCTACCCCTATAAAATTTCCGATGCTGGGGCTGCTGTTTCAGTGGGACCTTCTGTAGTGAGGAAACAATGGGATATTGGGATGGGGAAGGATGCCTGTGAGTTACCAGTCATTGCAAGATTGGGGGAAGGAGAACTTCCAACAAAATAGTGTTTTCTTTTATCAGAGCTCAACCCAGCAGCCTTGTTAGGCTGGGGGCAGTTATTTTAGTTACCAGTTATCAGAGAGGCAGTGGATGCCCCATCTGTGGCCATGTTGGACAGGACTGGGAGCACTTATGTTCTAGTGGAAGGTGACCCTGCCCATGGGCAGGGGGCTGGACTAGACGGCCTTTAATAGTTCCTTTTCAGCCCTAAACATTCCATGGTTCTGTGGATCTGTTTAGTGTATCTCCATGGCATCCTTCCTGACCAGGGTGTGTGCAGCTGGTTGGTTCAAGGCACTGGTGGTCTCAGCCACAAAGCTCAGTGTGTGGGTGAGGCACAAGAAGTGGTGTACAGGGTGACACACAAGTCCCAAGCCTTTCCACCACCTTTTTTCCTTAACACTTGAGAGCCAGGTGATGAAAGCCTGACCCATCTTTGGCAAAACAATAATCAGAAACCAGGATAGGTTGGAGCTCTTGGAAAGGAAACCTGGCAGTGCTGTGAGGGGAGTTTCATGCCCTGTCTTAACGATACATCAGTGTCCGGGGACTTTTTAGTCTTGTGCTTGGGTTTTATGACCCATATTACTTCTCTTTTAATTTTTATTGCTTGGCTTTAGTTTTTGATACAGTGCTGGAAGCACCTCGGTGGGCAGGGATGGCTCCCTTAGCACTGGCTGTCACCTGTGGCTTGACCCACATTTCAGGGAGGAGCAGAGGGGCCGGACGTGGGCTCGACAGCCCTTCATGTGGTGACACTCCTGCCTGTGTCAGCTGAGAGGTTGGCCTTGCTGATCACCCCCCTGGGCTGTGCTGCTTTCTCCTGGGCTTCAAGTGTGTCAGCACATGATCTTTTGCCCTGCAGAACATCTCATTCAGGGGGGGTCTGTGACCTGTGATCATGTTCCTAGGACATTGTTGAGCCAGGAAAACCAGATAAGGCATTGGTGCTGGCTGGCCCTGGTTTCTTCCTCCCAGCAGATCAGGTGAGGTTTGCTTCTCTTCCGTGTGGGCCATCCTTGCTTGTAGTTTTGCTTCTGGTTTGCTACACACTGCAGAGAGAAATAAAATCTTCTCTAAGATCATTCTGATAGGTAAAGGTAGTAAATTGTGGAAAACTATGAGGTTTGTCTGGGAAACTTTTAACTCTTCAGGAGCATGAGGGATCAGCCATGCTGTCCTGAGCTGGACCCTCAAACACAACTCTCCCAGGTCTGCTGGTGGCTCTTGTCTCAGAATAGCTCTGGATAAGATGTGCTGTCAGGGGAAGCAAAGGGAAGGGATTTATTTAGCCTGACTGGGAAGCTGGCATTGCCCAGGCTTTGTGGTGTTGGGGTGACTTATGTTAAGGGGATATTTGGGCTGCACTGGTTGGAAACTCATTGTGAAGGGACACCTGCTCTGGCTGTCCCCTGGGGCTCCCTCCGTGCTGGCTGATAAACCATGCCATTTAGGAGAGGTTTCACTCCTTGCTGCTTGGCATTTCTGCTCACTGCTCCAGGACAGATCCAAACCCCACCGGCATCAGGGAAGATTTTCTCTGACTTCAGCTGGCTCTGTCCTCCCAGAGAGAAGACGTGACACAACTTCTGCATCGCAGTTTATTCCTGGTGACAAGTGCACCTTCCCCAGTGACCTTTCACACCCTTGAATGCAGGGGATGGGATGCTGGTCCCCTCCCATGAGCAGGGCTGTCAGAGACAGGGAGCTTGCATGCTGTTGAGAGAAACTCTCCCCTCAGTACCCAAGGGACCTGAGTGCTGGTTCAAAAGGTTGCCAGGCACTGTCAGCTCCTGTTTTGGGCTGCTGTGCTGAAGGGAAATCCTGCCAAGGAGGTCACAGGCTGAATTTGAAGTGATTGTGGTTTAAAATGATCTTCCAGGTTTGTCAGCCCTCTCAGAATTCAGCTCATGTAAGAGTGGCCAGAGGTTTGGGGTGCATGGGGCTGGGAACCACCCCAGGGAGGGGTATCCTTGCAGGTGGCACAGCTGGGCCCTGGGCCTTCCCCAGCAAGGCAGTGCCCCAGTTCATCTGCAGCAGGTGATAAAATGCAGGTGGCCACAGGAAAGGAAGGAGCGATGACATCAACCTCAGCATCGAGTCTGCCACGGTGCTGAAGTCCTTCTGACAGCAGCAGTGTGGTCAGGATCCACCCATCCACCCATCCCTCCATCCATCCATCCATCCATCCATCCATCCATCCATCCATCCATCCATCCACTCACATAGATTTCAGACTATGGGTATGCTTCCCTGTGTATGTGGCTACATCCCTTTCCCTCTTCCCCCAATCAGATCTGACATTTGCTCATGTCCACAGTGGAGACTCCACTGATTTTTGCAGCTCAGGGTGAAGCTTGCTGTGCTTGTCTTCCACCAGCATTTCATTTGAAATCCAACCTGCTCATGAATGCTCTTGCTCCAGGTTTCTTTACTGAAACACTTCGTAAATAAAATTAGGTTATCAAAGCAGTAGAGCCTGGCAAAAAGTAAGTAGGAATGTGTCTTGGCATGGAAAAATATCCTCAACCAAGAAAAAGCCTAATTTATTCTGGGGAAGCAGAGAGAATTCAGCAACCCCACTTTTGTTGTGCAGTTCACATGTATTGCTGTATTCACACCTGAAATCTTTTGCTGAAAGTTTGGCATCATTTCTTCCCCTTTTGCTCAGAGAACTGCTAGATTCGAAGTGGCTTCCTCCTTTCTGGCTCTGTAAGAGCTGATTCCCACAGAACCCACAGCCACCACAGAGGAAAGGACTCGTTGGGCTGGGAGCTGCAGCCTGCATTTCATCACCTACCAGGAGTCCCATCTGTCAGTGGGAGCTGCACTGCTAACAAAATTATTTATTTTGTCCCGTCATTAAGGATATTCATGCAGCAGAAATGGGAATGATCTCTGCTTTGTGAGTTTTAGAAGCCCATTTTGTATTTGTCTTGGTGGTAGAAGAGCAGTAAAGAGCTCTGTGATCTCGCCTGTTACTATAAGTGAGTTTTGGAAGAGGTTTTCTGTCTGATACTCTGTCTAAAAGCGTGGGGAAATGCCATTCTAAAGGCTGTTAAAACACAATTGCTCACTGATTTACACCATCAAGGACTGCCTCTTTACTGGGAGATGTACACTGAATAAAAGCAGTTCAAGTGGTGCTTTTAATAAATAGATAATGGAACAGCATTTTATCTTCTGCTTTAATCCGTTATGTTAGCATAGGACAGTGTGTCCCTCTGATAGATTTGGAGATAGCAGAACCTGCGAGTCAAGCCACTTTTCCTTCTGAGTCTTTGAAGAGAAATTGCACACTGCTGAAAGGTACTGGATTCTCAGTGGACTGGGATCTTTCTCCCATGGATGGGTTCAGCTGGGTCCCAGTGGGTTTGGGTTCAGGGCACTGATCTTAAAATCATGAGTATCATGGAATGTCTTGGGGTCCAGGGAAGGGAATGGAGCTGGGGAAGGGGCTGGAGCATCAAGAGCAGCACGGGGAGTTGGGAAAGGGGCTCGGCCTGGAGAAAAGGAGGCTCAGGGAGGACCTTGTGGCTCCTGACAGGAGGAGCAGCCCGGGGTGGGGTTTAGATTGCATTAGAGAAAATTCCTTCATGGAAAGGGTTGTCCAGACCTACTGGCACAGCTGCCCAGGGCACTGGTGGAGAGGTTTAAAAGCTGTGTGGCTTTGGCACTTGGGGTCATGGGTCAGTGGCCTTGGCAGTGCTGGGTAATGGTTGGACTCCGTGGTCTTAAAGGGCTTTTCCAATATAAACAATTCTGTGATTCTAAATTGGAAGGAACCCATAAGGACCACTGAGTCCAGCTTCCCTACTCCTTGCAGGACTGTCTAAACATAAGAGCATCATCCAAATGCTCCTTGAACTCTGTCAGGCTTGGGGCCATGACCTGGGGAACCTGTTCTGGTGCCTGACCACCCTCTGGGTGAAGAGCCTGTTCCTGATTTCCAGCCTGAAACTTCTGTGAAGTAGCTTCATTCCATGATGCCTTGGCTTTGGCCATGAGACTGTTGCCTCGCTGGGTAGCATCACCCATGCTTCACATCCCAAATGCCATGTGGAGTCCTGTGTAGCCCCCAGCTCCCATGGTTTTGAGTGGGAAGGGTGTGGAGCCACAGGGAAATAAGTTCCTCTGTGGAAAGCTCCTTGCTAAACCCTTGGACTTCTCTAGAGGCACCAGGTCGCTGGGGCTGAGTGCCTTGAAGCTAAATGAGCTGTTGGCTGCTTGGTTAGGAAAGAAACAGGACACTTTGGGAGGCAGGAAAAAGGTCATTTATCCTGTTGCTGCTCATCCTTGTTAATTCATTGTTTCCGTTGAAAACCCTGCACTTAGCTGCTTCATGAATGAACCCAGTGTCTGCGCCTCCAAAAACAACTTGGCTGGGTGAAAAATAAGACCTCCTTTCACCTCCTCTCTGCTCTGCCGTGTTTTTTCCCACCTTGTTTTCTTCCACTCACATCCATCCTGCCTGGGTGGCAGTCCCAGTTTGTCCCTGTGGAGCGGGGCTGGAGCCCAGGGGCTGGATTTACAGAATGGTTTGGAAAGGGCCTTAAAGATCATCTCATTCCACCTCCTGCCAGGGGCAGGGACACCTTCCACTATCCCAGGTTGCTCCAAGCCCCATCCAGCCTGGCCTTGGACACTTGGAATCCAGGGGCAGCCACAGCTGCTCTGGGCACCCTGTGCTGGTGTTTTGTCACCCTCAGCATACAGGATTTTACCCCAGGGGCTGTTCCCCTGTGTGGGAGAGGTTTGCTGGGACCCTGCAGGGGTGCTCCCAAGCCAAAGGGGATGGAAAAGCTTGAAGGAAAGGTCTGGAGACGGGGAAGTGACTCAGCTGCATGGCAGGAGAGACTGTCAAGGAGGAAGGGTGGGTAGGGAGACTGAGATAGAATGTGGAGGCTTAGTGTGGGGGGCAGAGGGGCTGGAGGGTGACCTGGGTGCTGGGATGGGGCTGAGACCATGCCCAGCTGTGGCAGCTGTGGTGAGCAAAGCCTTTTCTGGCGATTGCCTAGGTGTGGAAGGGCAGCTGGAGCAGAGGAGAGATCTCTGTCCAGTGGTAGCTGGTCTCCCAATGCCCTTCAGCAGCTGGAATGGAGCAGAGCTGGCACCACATCAGCAGTGAGCTCTCTGAGGACCATCTGTGAGCCAAGGGCAATGAGAACAATTACCAGCCAGAGGAAAAAATCACCAAGAGAGAGGCTGGAAAAAGCTGTGGGGTAGGCTTAGAGCCAAGCAGAGGCAGAGAAAAGGGGATCTCTAAGCTAATGAGTGGGCAGAGAAAGTACACTGTCTGGTCTCCCTATCTCATAACACAGGGTCTGTTTAAGGAAACAGCTGTGTCCATGAGAAAATGCTTTCCCCTTGGGTTGAGCCTGTGAAAGTGGCTGGCATGGGATGCCTCCAAAGCTGGGAATTTAACACTCAGATAAGGCTTGGATGTTGTTTGGGAATGGTAACGAAAACAAGAGCTATGAATGAGACCTGGAAGAGTGATTACTCTTTATTCAGGGGTTTAAAACAATCATGAACTTGTCAGAGTTGGGAGGGCACCTTCTTGAAAGCACAGCTGGGGTTTGGTGTATCAGCCTGTGGGTGCTGGGCTGTTTAGGGCAATTGGTAAAGCCTGGATGGGACCTAAAACCATAATGCCACTCTGCTTGGACACAGGGAGATGGCGAGGTCAGCCTGGAGAAGGCTCCAGGGAGACCTTCTACCCCCTTCCAGTGCCTAAAGGAGCTCCAGGAGAGCAGGAGAGGGACTTGGGACAAAGGATGGAGGGACGGGACACAGGGAATGGCTTCCACTGCCAGAGGGTAGGATTAATGTTGAAATTGGCAATGAATTCTTCCCTGTGAGGGTGGTGGGCCCCTGGCCCAGTTTTCCCAGAGAAGCTGTGGCTGCCCCTGGATCCCTGAGAGTGTCCAAGGCCAGGCTGGACGGGGCTTGCAGCAGCCTGGGATAGTGGAAGGTGTCCCTGCCCATGGCAGTAGGGTGGAACTGGATGAGCTTTAAGGTCTGTTCCAACCCAAACCATTCTGGGACTCTGAGATTGCTGGCCTTGTCCACAGAGCTTTTCTTTGAGGAATCCTGCCAGCAGGGAGAGCAGCTTTGAAGCTTTTCCCAGGGTAGGGAAGAAACCAAGAGAAGAGTAGATATTTCCTAAGAGTAATCTGGCTGGTCCATCTGGTACTCCCAAAAAGGCCGGTGAGATGGCACAGCACAGGGGGAAGGCTGTGAAAGATTGGAGGCATCAAAGGAGAAGGTGATTAGAACCCAAGCAGAATAGCAGCAAGGATGGTCCCCAGGGAGGGAGAAAGCCTGGCAGGGTTCCATCAGGGAGGGTTAGCAAAGGGAGTCAGGAAATTAAAGCAGGGCAGTAATGAAGGTCAAGCTGCTATCTCCAAGGCTTTGGAAGCAGGAGTTTCACTGACTCTGAGCTGCAGAGCCTGCTACTCCAGGGAAGGGGGATGGGAGGGACACATTAATTTGTTAAATGGGTAGAAATAAATTAGTGTGTAAACCTGTAACATTTGTTTCCCCGGTCTGGAGGGGAGAGCTGTGCTGAGACTGGTTAGGCTGATGTTTTAACCAGGTTTGCTGAGGTTTTAGCACTTAGGTTTTGTAGGCTTTTAAGCCAAACCTCCCTTTTGGATAGTCTTGATTATAAAATCCTCTCCATCCTGTCTCCCAGTGAAACTGTGTGGATTGGAAATGCTGCTTTTCTGACCCCTCTCTTAAGTGTTTGGCGGCTCTTTTCTCCCACAGCCCTGGAGTGCTGGGGAGGGAGCCTGAAAGGGAGTGGAGCAGTTGGGTCACCTTGTCCTAGATGTCACCCCAACCCTAACCTGGCTTAGGCTGCAAGCCCCTCCAGAGCCTGTTACCTTTCCAGGGCTCTTTCCTGGCCTGAAAGGGTCAGAATTCTGCATCACCCACGCACATCCCACCCAGCTGCAGAACTAAGTCCTCCCTGTTAACAAGACTCGTTAGGCTCACATGGGGGAGTGGATATGTGGGGCCCCCACCATCTCTCATTCTCTCCTCCTGAGTGTGCATCTCTCACTCCCTCCTCCTGACTGTTTCAGCCATCTCTGCTCCATCCTTCAGCTGGGACAGGGCCTGCTCTGGCACTTGGGGTGCCACTGTCCCCACCATGAGCAGGAGCCCATGGTGATGGGGTTCAGAAGTGGGCAAGGGAAGATGCTGCCACAGCATTTGGTTCTATTTTGCAGAGCTTTGTTGAGTTTTTCACAGCCACCCACTGCACCTTCTAGCTCAAGGAACCTCCAGGAGTAGGTGGTGGAAGCATTGCTTAGTGTTAGGATGGGTCAGAAGTTGTGTTGAAGTAGCCTGAAGTGCCCTCACCCCGAGCTGTGTTGTGGCTGATGGAGGGCAGTTCTGGCCCACACAGGTTTGCTATAGGATCAGAGCCTCACTGCCCTTCCCCAGGGACCCTCCACAGACAGGCAGGACCACCACCTTGGCCTGGAGCAGCTGGAATTTGGCGGCAAATTACCCCAGCTAACCTGGCCCGGCCACCCCACCGCCAGCACGGGGGTGCAAGGTCTGGGCTGCCACCACTGCCACAACAAGCTGAGTGTGACCCAAATGGAGGAACCTTTAGCAAGACCGAGCTCTGCTAAATAGCTTTCTGATGTAGAGCACATCTCTCATGACTGCACTCCCCAAAGCGACTTCTTCTCGTGTACGGAATCGTGACCTCAAGACCTGCCCCAGCAGGAGGAGAACAGGTGGAAATCATGGGGCTCCCCTGCTTCTGTAAAGATCCTGATTGCCTTTTTGTTTCTTTGCCAACTTTCTCTGTTCCCATTATCTCATGTTGAGGCAGTTTTTTAAATGAGCATCTTTGGGAACAGCAAGGCCATGGAGATAAGAGCTGAGACAACTCCTGCACTCAGAGATTCATTACCTGCTCCCATGTAAAGCCAGGAGGGAAGCAAGCCTGCTTTCCTTTTTCTTTTTGTTAACAAAAATATTGCAGTGGAAATTTTTGAAAATCAAATTAAAGCACAGAAGGACCTGAGAAAGTGTGGGGGCTACAAACTACTGCTGGAGCAAAAGGGCTCATTAGAATATGAATTATTTAGGAGGACAAACTGGAATGCCATTATATAAAGTGTCACTGACTGAGTCCAGCTTAGTGTTTGGCTGCACTTGATAAATGAGTCCATTCTACTACTCCTCCTCTTGTTTTTTTTTTTGTTTTTTTTGTTTGTTTTTGGTGTTTTTTTTTTTAATATAGGGGAGAAAAATATGCAATTACAAGTTCAACCTATTGAAAAAGTCACATCCTGCTGGAGCAGTCAGACCCAAACCCTTCGGGTCTTACACATCTCCCTAAATATGAAATCCTGGGTTTTACCCAGCTGCTAAAATCTGGGTGCCTGGGTGAGCACTGGGGGTCCCTGCTGCTGAATTTGGGAGGGGGTGCTGCATTGGGGTTCCCAGAGGAGCCCCAGCACAGCCCCTGCCTACGCAGCATCACCTGAGCACGGTGCCAACCTGCCTGGTGTGCTGGCTGAGTACGGGCTTTGAGACAAGAAGCCTTTGTCTTCTGTGGTTATTTAATTTTACTTTTTTTTTCCCCCTTCTCTTCTAAGTAATTTACTCTGGCTGCACCCTCCCTCGGGCTTGAGTGGAGCGGGGTGGGGGGGATGTTCTGCCTCGTCAAGCATTGGTTGTGGCGGAGGAAAAACATGCTGTCCCAGGGACCTGAGCTGGAGGCGAGGAGGAAGGTGGGAGTGGAGGCAATACCTTTTTTGGAGGGATTGGAGCACTTGTGGTTGTGCTCTGCTCCTCAGCCTGGCTGTGCTTGGGTGCAGAGCTGGGGAGGAGGAGAAGGGTGGAGGCCGGCAAGGCAGTGGGGTATTCCCTGGCAGGGCTCTCACCTGCTGAGGGCTTTGTGCCAGGCACAGATACTTAAAGGCATGCTCAGGAGTGGTGCTGTGGAGATCCTATCTCCCCTTTAGTGCATGGAATCACAGGATCCCAGAATGGTTTGGGTTGGAAAGGACCTTAAAGCTCGTCTCATTCCAGCACCTTGCACCGGAACAGGTTGCTCGAGGCCAAATCAAACCTGACCTTGAGTGTTTCTGGAGATGAGGCAAACACATTCAGGTGAGATAGAAGAGGCCATCAAAATTAGTGACTCTTCAGGGAGATGAAGTTTCTTGTGAGCTCCTGACAGTTTGGGTAGTGGAAGCCACAACAGGGAAGATGATCCTGCATCTAACATCTTTCATTGGTTCCTGCTGCATCTTCCTAGTGGCATTTACAGGTGAGACCCCAGATGGTTTTCTTTTTTTTTCTTTTTTTTTTTTTTTTGGATGGGCACTTATTTTTTACCTTGCATCTGGTCATGTTCTTGAAGAAGTCTTTACCTTTGGTTTGGATCACCTCACCAAAACCCTGTTGGTTGGCATTCAGTGATTTTAAGACAAACTGGCTTATTTTTTTTTTTTCCCCTTTTGGCAAAGGTTGAGCTATTTTGTAATGTCTAGCATTAGGTAAGACTTGTGATTTAATGCCTCATCCCTTCAATTCACCTTCAGCAATAACAATGTATTCTAATCCACTGCTCAGGTGTTGATGGATGGGGCCTGTTTGGGTTAAACATTTGGAATTTGAGTTGTTGACCTCATTCTGTCCCTGGAACAGGAGCAGTCAGAGGAGCCCTTGAGGAACATCGTGAGCAGCAGGCTCTCCATCACCAGTTAGTGGCAGAGTCAAATGGAAATGTGAGGCCAGCCTGGCCCTTAGCCAGATTTCATCTCCAGTTCCCATGGGAAACTGAATGTTTAGGACAAGAAGCCTTCTGCAAATCCTGACAAAAAAAAAATAGACTGGAAGCTAAATTTTTCCTTGAATTAGATTCAGGAGGATGGAAAGACGTAAGATCAAAAAAAAATCCATCTTTTCTATGTGGCTGTTTCACAGGGACCACTGCCCACCTTTGCTCTGTTGGTGCATGTGGAAGTGAGCAGTCTTTGAGCTTGGTTCAGGCTGGGATCGGGGAACAAACATCCCACATCACTCCCCAGGAGAAATGCTGCAGTGCCAGTCCAATGTGAGACCCTCCTCCCCATCCCTGCTGCTCTGGGACCTCCATGAGGTCCAGTGAGGGTGCCTAACCTTGATGTGGTCATGACATTGGTCAGGGCTTTCTTGGCTCTTGAGATGAGGAGGTTTCCTCTCATCTTTGGCATGACTGAGCAGGTCTGGTCCCTTCCAAGGAAACTGCAGAAGCAGCAGGAAGAAGAGCAGGTACCAGAGTGTCCATCCAGACCCAGAGGAAGACACAAGTGAAGGCTGGGCAAGAAACTGCTCCTGTGGCCTGGCTTGGTGTGTCCAAATCACCTCCTTGCTCCTGTGATACTCTGAAGACCAAAGACATGAACCTGCCCCAGGACTGAGAGTGAGGAGCACACATGAGCTGGTGGGCATGCACCCTTCTCTATCCCCTCTTCTGCTCTGAACCCAGGGAAATGCACTCTCACCTGAATTTCCTGAGCCACACATCTCTCCAAAACCTACCCAAGCAAGAGATAGATGTTGGCTGGCCACAGCCAGGAGGAGTGAGCAGCTTTTCCTAAACATGATGAGCCCCATGTGAATATGAGTAACCACTTTGGTTTTCGAGGATGGAAGAGTAGAAGTAAACCAAAATAAAATTGAATTGAATTGATGATGCTTCAAGGAAAAAAATAAAAAAAGAGATGTTGCTGAAGAGAGTGCTAAGGGTAGTTTAAATGATTCTGGTGTAACCGTGATGCAGAAAAGCTGCTTCTCATAGGGTTGTTTGAGCATTTAGGTTTGCTAAAGGTTTCTCAGAACATTTTCTTTCAGCTAGAGTTAGGAGTCTGGAGTCTGGGGCAGCAGACAAGGCCCAGGTGTCTGTGTGTTCAGGCTGCTCATAAGGATGTCATTCCATGCCTGTTACCTCTGCACTTCCCTTCGGGGTGTCACTGAGGTGTCCGCCCATGGGTTGAGTGTTTTCCCAAGGGACGGATAAAGCTCAGGGATGGGAAAGGCCAAATGGGATATTCCTGTTAGAAAAAGCTGATTCCAGCTTTAGTTGATTTCCTCAGGGTCACTGAGGTCGGTGTCAGAATGAAGTGTGGAAAGGGCTGGTCTGGGTCATGCATCCCTTCCTAGGCAATATCCAACCCCAGATGCAAAGTCCTGCAGTAGGGAGTCATTCATCCTGACCTCTCTCATCCCAGGCTCTGATTTATCTTCTAAAACCCACTCCAAGAAGTTTTCCCTAGGGATGTGTGACATCCAGCCTTCTTTCTGCCTTCCTGCTCAGCCTGGGGTCTGCATCTCCCTGGGAGTTTGTGGTTTCCCCCACCACCACCTGCTACGGCATCACTGCCCCAGTTCTGAGCATCCTCCCTCTGCTTTTCCTTGACTGTCCCCTTCTTCTTACCTTCTGAAGGGCAGTGATGACCCCAGCCAGACGCTGAGCTGTCATCATCTCAGCTCTGCTCAGATGGCTTGGCCTCTCCTGTTTGTCTAGTACATAGCTGATTTATCAGCAGCGATGTTGTATTTGCTTCCAGATAAGAAAATGCTGAATCTTAGAGGTGGGATTGAGCCTTGTGAAATCCCCCTAGAAACAGCCTGATTCCCCTCTGACAGCTATTTGCTGGGATCCCCTCTGAATCCCCTGCAGATGTGCTTTATTCCCGTAATGCAGTGCTCATTTTGTAGCCAACCTGCCACGCCCTAGTAAATCGAATTCTGTACAAAAGCATATGTATATTATCTCTAAGCAATTATCTTTATTAACCAAACTTGTAATCTACTCAGAGAACGAAATCAGCTTTGTTTGACATGGTGTGTTGACCGCAGAACCTTTCTGACAAACATGAGCTGTATTTCCATCCTTTAATTCCTCCTCTGGGTGACTCTTGGGAGGATTCCCATTATTTTACCCATGACTGATGGCAGGCAAGCCAACCTGTTCCTCAGACCATCCCACTTGCCCCTTTAGCAGATCAGTGCGCTATTTGCATGCTTCCATCCATCTGGATCTTCCCTGGTATTCCAAGATTTATTAAAAATTAACATCAGCAGGCCAGGGAGCTTCTCAGCCAGCTGTTGGAGGGCTCTTGGGAGCAAGTTATCCAGGCCTGCTGATTCAAAATTGTTTCCCACTGGTAGATGCTGTTTAACAACCTCCTTGGTTACTAATGGACTGGAAAGTGCTTCATCCTCTTCATGTGATACAAGCACCTCATCCTTCCAGATGCGGAGCAGAAATATTGATTGAACATTTCTTGCCTTTTCTGCATCATTACTTTTCTCCTCATCTGAGGCTGCGCTGCTGATTTATGCAGAGGCATTATAATATTGCCCCGATTGTTGGCCGTCCCTTCCCATATGCAGCTGAGCACTGCATGGGTGCTTTGCTCTGTGACCCCGCACAGAGAAGTCTCTGCTGTTTTGACTCCATTTCTGGGAGGGCCATTCTTTGGTTTGACACAGTGTAGGACTGTGGAAGAGGCCTGAGGACCAGAAAATTCCTCTTTCTGCCCTCAATCACTTTTCATTCATTAAGGAGGAGTTATGAATTTGCAGAGCCACCTCCAAGAGCTCCAAAACCATCAGCCCTGCCAGAAAAGATGAGATTTGCCCCCAAAACTTCTGAGATTCTTTTAAGTGGTGACCATTCTGTCAACCTGTCAACCCCCTGCTGTCATCTCAACCTGTCATCTCCATGCTGCCATGCTGATTTTAGGTTAATCATCTCAAGATCTGCAAGCTCTCATCTCTCCTAGCATTTTGTGGCAGCTTGCTCTCTCCCCTGACCTAAGACAGAGCTGCTGTCTTCTTCTCCCATCTTTCCTTTTCTCCTGTTTCCCCAGCTGTGGGTTGTTGCAGTAATAAATTCCACATCTTATGTTGGACTCGATGATCTTGAAGGTCTTGTACAACCTTGTGATTCTGTGATCTTGTGGCAGGAGGGGCAGATGCACTCAGTGGTGGGGCAGAGGTCTTCCAGGGCCTTCTTCTACTTCCCTCTGGTGAGATCCCACCTGGAGTCCTGTGTCCAGCTCTGGGACCCCCAACATAAGGAGAATGTGGACCTCGTGGAATGAACCTGGAGGAGATCATGAAGCATCCAAGAGTTGGAGCCCCTCTGCTCTGGAGCCAGCCTGGCAGAGCTGGGGCTGTTCAGCTGCACAAGAGAAGGCTCCAGGGAGAGCTCAGAGCCCCTGCCAGGGCCTCAAGGGGCTCCAGGAGAGCTGCACAGGGACTGGGGACAAGGCATGCAGGGACAGCACACAGGCAATGGCTTCCACTGCCAGAGGGCAGGCACAGATGGGATATTGGGAACTGGGAATTGCTGGCTGGGAGGGTGGGCAGGCCCTGGCCCAGGGTGCCCAGAGCAGCAGTGGCTGTCCCTGGATCCCTGGAAGTGTCCCAGGCCAGGTTGGAGCATCCTGGGATAGTGGGAGGTGTCCCTGCCCATGGCAGGAGGTGGAATGGGATGAGCTTTAAGGTCCTTTCCAACCCAAACCATTCTGGGATTCTGTTGTGAGATACTGTGGGAGATGCTCACAGCTCTCATACTTACTCACAGGATTGTAGCCTTCAAATCTCCACTTTGGGAAGAGAGTCAAAACGTTTTAGCAGAAAAATGGTTGGTGTGATGAGATGCTCAGAAAGAAGAGTTAAATGTGTCCAGGCAAAAAAAAAAAAGAACGAAAATAAGTGCAAATTTTTTATATAATGAGACTAATAAACTTCTAGAGGCAGTTGCCAAAGGATCGGGGCAAGCCCCCTTGATTTGAAATCTTTCAGCCAAGATTTTCTCTGCTTCTAAATGCTGGAGGGCAGGCAGGAATGAGAGCCTTGCTGCAGAAATTACTGGGTGAAGTATTTTATTTTGTATGAAGCTGGAGGGCAAAATACATGATCATAACGGTCCCTGTTGCTTGAAAATACTGATACGAAATAAACCTTTGTTTTGTAGCCTAAACTTCTGTGTGGTCTGAAATCCATGAGTAGATTTAACATGGATGTCAAAACCTTGAGTAATGGAGTGACGGATGTTAAAATCTTGAATAATGGGGAAAAAAAAAAAAAAGTTATGCTGTAAAGTTTGGGATGGCAAGGGATGAGGATGCTTGGGGAGCAAAGATGGGAGCTGTGCAGGAAAATCCTCCTGCACCCACTGAAGGGGGATTGAGCAGCCGTGTTCAATATTGTGTGTAGCTCAGTTCCTCCCTCCCGAGTACAGCGTGGAAGCAGTGGAAATAAAAGCTTGGCTTTTGCTAAGGAAAAGAATGACCCATAATGTCATTTTTTTTTTTTTTTTTAATGTGGGAAGAAGGGCTGAATTCAATGTTTTCCTTTCTCGCTCCATCCTGCTGCAACGCTTCGCTGTGCGGCCAGGCAGGCTGGCGAGCAGATAATGAATCTGCCGAAATGTGGTTATTGATATAGCTGAGATCATTATACCTGAGGGTCTTGTGAGCTTTCCCATCTAAAGGGGCATTTTTCAGAAGGTTGTGGTCATGACATAAACAGTCTCATTCCGTCTGAAATCTCAGCTGGCAAAGTCCTTAGCCCGGGAACATTTTTTTTAAATACATTATCAGGAAGGTAAATCAGGTCAGCTGCATTTTTATTTTTTCTTTCAGCTAGGAGAAGTAAAATGGTTCATTTGCCTCTCACTATTAACGTGATGCTCTGCAAGGAGCTGTGGCCTGATCCACAGCTTTTGAAAGCAAAAGAGATTTGTTTCCACCTACATCAGGGAGCTTCTGTGGAATTTGCTATTCCCGGTTAAGGATAACTTTCCAGTTTGGGAAGGAAAGCAAGTGATATGTGCAGAGGGTTATCAACACTTGGAGGCTGAAATGGTGACTATGATGGGCTGTTGTCTTGGTTGTCCTTAGCCCATGCACGTGTGGGATGGCGTGAGTGGACCCAGTGAGGAGCTGTGGCTCATTTTGTGTCAGAGCAAAGGAAAAATAACCTGCCGAGAAATTACGAGGCAGAGAAAGCATTTCAAAATTGCAGCTGGGACTGTGAATTGCACAGGGAAGTTTAAAGTGATTGCAGTGGAGGTCAGGCTGCTCTCTGTAACATCAGTAGCATCTGAGTCTTTGCAGATGCTCTCCCTTCCACCCTGCAGCAGACTGTATTTGAGTTTTTGCCACCTGTCTCAAATTTGGTCTGAGGTGCTGGGGAAGTTTTTTGGCACTGGGGATGGTGACAGATGTAAGGTGAATGTTCAGAAGCTCTGTGTGATCAGAACCTCCTTGGGGGTTTTCATCTCGCCCAGCTTCAGCTGCCCTGGGTCGTGAGAGGTGTCCCTGATAAAATTATGCGTCAAGCCATCAAGCCCTGAAAAGAGGGTCTTTGATCCATGTCATGCCTTTTATTGTTAACATCCATTTTGTGTTTAAATTTCATTTTATCACCATTTATTCTTAGTTGCCCTCACCCAGTCCCAGTCCTGCACCAACATAAACTGAAGCAGACTCAAAAGTCTTTCTCAGTGAAGGGGAAGGGAGGACTGAAGCATTAAAAGCAGTAAAGTGACCTGTTCTAGTGGAAGGCGTCCCTCCCAATGACAGGGGGATTGGAAATACATGGTCTTGCAAGTCCCTCCCTCCAAGCCATTCTGAGATTTTTTTTGACCAGGATGTTGCCTTCAGGCATGTGTCATTTAGCCAAATACAGGTTTAATGGGAAGTTTGTGCAGAAGTTTTGCCATGTTCTTGCTAACATGAGATCTTCCTCATACCCTGAAGCTGCACAGGACCAAGAAAGGCTGGGAACTGTGGATCATGAAATATTTGGGAGCTCTGGGGGACCAGAGGCGGCTGCATTTCCAGGTCGGGGAGGCAGTCAGGGATGGTCAGTGGGACAGTTCTTTCCAGAGTTTCTCAGTGAAGCCATATGATGTATGAAGATCCTTCCATGTGGTTGCACCTATATTTTGTAAATATATATATTCATACACCTGTTCAGTATCACCTTGGCTCCATCCAGCCTTGTTTCTTGAAAGAAATCCAGCTGTGCTTCCTTTCCTTGAGAAAGACTCTGGGTAGAATAATTGACTGTCCCTCTGCTGGAGACAATGGAGCCTCATTGACTTCTGCTTTCCGTAACAAAACACTGGGGATCCCGCAGGATCAATCTGGATTACAACCATTAAGGTTTCAAATATGAAAACACTGAGGCTCTTTAGGGAAAGCACTTCATCAGCATTGGTTTTCACTGATTTCCTGTAGAGCTTTTCAGTTTTTTTGGATCAGGGTATTGTGGCAGCAGAAGCTTTGTATACGGACACATCCTGGACCAGCGAATCTGCCCAGTCTGTGGCATGGGGTAACTGGTAATTCAGCCTCTTGCTGGAAACTGCTCCTCGTCTGCAGGGTGTGGGACTACTAGCAAGGAAATACCTACCCATTCATGCTTTCCTAAGGTCCACATTTCTCTTTAAAGATGGAAAAACAGCAGCTCATCTCTGCGCCACGGGCACAGAGACCTTAAACAAGTTGTGTGGTGTCCGCATCCTACTCCCTTCTGCCCTGCTGGTGCCCCAGTGAGGAAGGTGTTTATCAGGATTGTGGGCTCACATCTCTTCCTTCCCCATACTCTTTAAAATAAGGCCAGCATTTGGAAGCACTTAGGGCAGGTTTAACTTTATTGCCACGTTGGAGTTCATGGGGACACGCACCGCTGCAAATGGAAACACGTGCGAGTGTGTGGGATGGACACCTTGGAGGAAACCTCCCCAGGCTTTTCCAAGTTTCCCATTTCCAAGCATCTCCAGTGAGATTTAGTGAGGGGAAATATTCTTATGGGCTCCATTTCTTAGCAAAATCAACCTGTAAAAAAAAAAAAAAAAAAAAAAAGGTGGTTTTTTTTAACCACTGCAGTTTGGCAATGAAATAGGGACGTTTGAGGAGGAAAATTATTTTCCTTTGAAAAATGTGACTGATGCAGCAAGTCTCGTTGCAAAAAATATCTTCCTCTAGCTCTCAGAGAGCTGTATTCACTGATGTTGATTATTGGGCTCCAGCTAGAAAGTTTAAAATCAGCCTGGAAAACTGAAGTACAAAAGGAAAGTATTGAAGTATTGTATAAATTCACAAAACAAAACAAAACAAAAAAAAAAAAACAAAAAACCAACAACAACAACAAAAAAAACCCCCAAAACCAAAATAACCAACAAAAAACCCCTCAAAACTGTGTCAAAATATATTTTGCCCATGAAAATCTTTATATTTGATGATAATTTCTTTATTTTTCTGATTAGACAAGCTTCCTTCAAGTACTCTTCTGGAAGGTTTTCAATCCAATATACTTGAAATTAGAGTTTTCCTTACCTGTGGTAAGCATTCATTGCAACCTTTTCTGTTATATTTTTACTATGTGTTTCCTGTTGTCCTTGTAAATCAAGGTGGGGTCTGGCACAACCTTTTCTTCTTTTTCTCCTGCTGTTCTTACTTCACACCTTCTTGGAAGTACTTTATTTTCTCCTCATTTTAGTGTAGGAGACCTGTTCAACCTTCCATTAACAGTGATAAAAAAAAAAAAAAAAAAAAAAAAGGGGGAGCTAATTTCATATGGAAAAGGGCAAATAATTTCCAGGGTTCAGTGGAACCCTTAATTGGTGTGCAGTGGTTTTGGACTCAAAGTTATCACTGACATGTTTCAATTGTCACAGTCCACACCCAGGTATTTTTCTGTATTAAAGTACTGGGTTTGGCTTGCAAGAATTTGGGGTTGGAGTAGTTTAGGCTAGAAGAGCCCTCCAGTCCAACCATTCCCCCAGCACTGCAAAGGCCACCACTAATCCGTATCCCCACGTCCATACTACTTTGAAACCCCTTCAGGGATGGGGACTCCACCACTGCCCTGAGCAGCCTGTAGCGTAGGACAATGCTTCCAACGAAGAAGTTTTCCCCAGTATCAAATTTAAACCTCTCCTAGTGCAACTGGAAGACATTTCCTCTTGTCCTGTCCCTGTTCCCTGGGAGCAGAGCCTGACCCCCCCCAGCTGTCCCCTCCTGTCAGGGAGTTGTGCAGAGCTACAAGGTCCCCCCCGAGCCTCCTTTTCTCCAGGCTGAGCCCCTTTCCAGCTCCCTCAGCCTCTCCTGGGGCTCCAGTCCCTTCCCCAGCTCCATTCCCTTCCCTGGACATGCTCTGACACCTCCATGGTGCTGAGGACATTTTCGTACACCCTGATTCTAAACCATCTTGAGAAGCAGCACCTTGAGCAACGTGCTTTTCTACCACGGGAGAGATGTAATTTTTTCTTCAACACACTGGCTTTGGTGAATTGATGCAGGCAAATCCTTTTGGTGGAGGGGGGGAGTGGAGATTAGGTTTTGTGGGAAGTGAAGTGTTGCATGGTTTTGTGCTTGAGGAGCCTGGGTGGGTGGTTGCACGGGTGCTCCCATCCCACAGGGGATACCAGCTACGGGAGCACCAGGAAAAGCAGTGGGTGGCAATTGGTGTTCCTCTTCCATGCCGACTTTGACAGTCACTGGATGCTGCCCAAGTTTTTCTCTGCCCTTATCTGGGGCCAGACACATTGTTCACTCCGACTTCACGTACTGATTTACCCAGACACTCCTTAGAAACCCAGTAGTCAGAGGAGCTGCAGATAGTGCTTTGGGTGTGGGGATGGAAACAGCATTAATGTTTTTTTTCCTACAGACTGAGAAAGCGTGTAATAAAAGTTTCAAAAGTAACCGTGCGCTGAGCACGGAGCTCTTCCAAGCCCTGTCTGGGAGTGCCAGGTTGCCCCAGGCTATCTTACACTTGATTTTGCCTTGTGCTTCAGAAAGATTTCCCTTGTATAAACAATTTTGGTTGTGATTTGTTTTTATTTTTTTTAATGTGCCTCTTTGGAGGAAAACCATCAGAAAGGCATGTAACGTGGAGCTCGGTGTCCAGCTGCTGTCATCGAATTTATTGTATTAACAAAAAAAAAAATCTATTTCCTTGTTGTTATTATACCTGTGCCAGAAAGTAACTAGCATTTTATGAAATGCAGTGTTTTACTCAGTGTGACTGCTTAAACTGGGGCAGAATCTCAAGAACGAGCTGTTCCCTGGGGCACCCAGTGAGGAGGAGAGGAGGGAGCCCAGTTATTTATCACTCAACACGATGGCCAACCCTTTGGGGTTGTGTGCACGCCAGCGAGCTGGTCTTAGCCAGGTGAGGCTGCTCATGGCTGCTGAGACAGGCTCCCGAGGGGTGAATCATCCTCTGGGGACATCCTTGTGGCCAGGGGCCACAGGAGGTGCGTGCAGGATGGGATTGTTGGCCGTCTGGTGCAGCTGAGGTGGCCAGGAGTTGTCTTCCAAACCTCAGTGCTGGGGGTGGGGCTTGGAAACCCCACACTGGGCACTCTTTTGGGAAGGTTTTTCAGTCACTCCTTCCTTGGATTGGACACCCGAGTTGGGGTCTTGTCACCAGGACAACTCAGTGACTAGGGACTTGAGTAACCAACTTCCCTGTCTGAAGATAACTTTGCCTCTATCTTCTTGCTTGTTTGAGTCATTCAAGTGCATTTTATTAAAACCTGATTTTTTTAGTTGAATTGCAGCCAGTTATTTTTTCAAAGGAGGTGGTTTTCACCCCCCTCCCCACATTTGCCCAACTCAGATGGCTGCAGTTTGCAGGGGAAGTGGAGCAGATCGTATGAGAGTCAACCACAGAGTGACCTCTGTGGGGGCAAATCAGGGGTCACCAGTTAGACCAGGGAGAGGATTGTCTCACTGAGCAAGAGAACAAAAAGAATGAGATAAACCTGCTTTAAGAAAAATGAGATTTTAAAAAATCTTAAAAAAAAAAAAAAACCCGCAACAAACACCCCAGTTTTTTCTTTCTGAAGAACTTTGTGTGCTGGTTTAAAAAAGGAAACTTGAACAGATCCGGTAAATAATTAGTCCATGTCCCGTGTGTTGCTTAGACCTTAATAGTACAGGTGGACGAGGAGGGCTTGGTGCCAAATACTTTTGGTTTAGAGGGAGTGGTGGGAGTGAATTCTCCCAACCGCTCCTAGAAAGGCTTAACTTTCTGCACACAAATCAATGACAATCTCCGCTTGGCTGCAGACACCCGGGGAGCGACGCTGCCGGATTCCCCGCGCAGCCACGGCAGCCGAGGGGAGCACGAGGGTCGGCACCTGGAGAGGGAAGGTGGGTCAGATGCTGTATTTTTGGCTTCTGAAATATGTGACTTTTTAGTTTTTAAACCCTCTCCCCACCCCCTCTCCCCAGCTTTTAGGGGTTTTGCAGGATATTGAGGGGAGGGGAAGGCGCTTGAATTTATTGCTCGGAGGCTAATCGTGCTCGTGTTGGAAATCTTTGGCGCGTCGTAGAGATCCTCTGTACTAATCTATCGCCATTTACATGCGTTCTTAATTGCTGTTTGAACTCAAACCCGTGGATCTCTGTCTGATTTCCTTCCTTGGTATCTTGAATCTTTACCAAGCTTGGAGATTTTGGCTGTACATCAACACCTGTACCATACAACCTCTCAATTTACGCGGCTTTTTTTTTTTTTTTTTTTTTTTTTTTTTTTTTTTTTTTTAAGTATAGCTTAGTTATTTGTTTATTTGCTTTAGATAGGAAATACCAGTGCAAAAACAGATCTGCCAGTACGTCCAGCTGTGTAGGCAGAAAAGATCTCATGAGGCAGTTGATTAATATTTAAAATAGAATAGAATAGAATAGAATAGAATAGAATAGAATAGAATAGAGTAGAACAGGAATATATATTAATATAAATATTTCAGTAGATGGAAATATATAACAGATAGAAATATAAGTCTATAATTAGACAAGATAATATATATTCTATTATATATTTTTAATACTCATTTGTTAGTATTTGTGTTGAAGAAGTTTTTGTTTCAGTTGTTCATTGCAGAAAACTTGCGAGAAAAAAAATCCCATTCTTGTCTTGAGCAGTTAAAATGTCTTGGAAGGTTTAATGCTGGCAGAAAAATTGTGATTAAGGACATGCTGTGAAGCGTGGTCGGGAGGAGGTTGATGCTTGATGCAGGGTTAAGCCCAGCTCAAGCTGACCTGCTCCACACTGCCCATGCTGCAAGCAAGGTTTGCATGGGGGAGCCACAGCTCCTTTATCTGGAGACCCCATGTCTGGAGACTGGGTGTAAATCTCAGTCGATCTTGGGAACTTTTTGCTTCTTCACTGGCAAACGGGATGCAGCAGGGCATGCTAAGCACTTACATTTTCACCAGCGCCTTCTGGGGATGAAACTCAGTTTCAGCAGCACAAATCCCCTCTCCAGCTCCCCTGACCCCATGTAGGCAATTCCCAGATCCGCACCGCGGATAAAAACAGCAGCGGTGGTTTTGTTTAAGGTTGGGCTGAATGAAAACAGGAGGGGAGGAATGTGCTCGGCGGAGGAGGAACCGGCGCTCGGCCATCCCGGCGCTGCTTCCCAGAGCGCGCCGGGTGGACGGGAACACTCAGCGCGGCCGTGCGGGGACCTGCAGCTTCTTCTGCCCCCAAGAAAGGGGATGTGGAACCCCCTTCCATTTCACTCAGGTGCAATATTTGGGGGAATGAAGCTGAATAGAACTTTCTCCTTCCCTCTGCTTGGTGGAAGTGGAATCAGAGAGGGGTTTCTCCTCCTGGAAGGATTTTGACGTTGCTGGGTCCTTCCGAGAGCTGTTTGCAGGGAGTGGTACCATGGGCATGGCCAGCCCTTTATGCCTTCAGCATCTCTAGCGCCCCACATCAGAGAAGAAATCTTTTGCGTGCTTCTCAGCCCATATCCCGATGTATCTACACCAGGACAGCCCAGCAAGACTCCTGGGAAGGTAAAGGAGATGCTCTGTGGTCTCTCCCTGGTCTTGCAATGCCTTCCATCACTCCCAGCAAGGACTTTCCAAACCCCTTTCCAGAACAGGCAGTATTTAACACTGACTTTTTGCCTGTGCTTGACACTGTTCACTTCAGGTGCCAGGCAGCGAGGAGTCAGAGCCGGCGTGTTTGAGCACTGAGCAAGCATTAGCTGGAGAAACCTGGGATTTTCCAGCAAGCCTGGGGCTGTCCAGCACCTAACTCCCGTATCCTCCTTTGAAATTCCTCCTCTAATTAATAAATAAGTAGCAAGTTTCACTGACATAATTTCAAAGCTATTGCTCTTAATTAAATAACAAGCTATTAAAATAGTTTCAAAACTGGAGTCTTCCCTGCCCAGTTCATAGTCCTGCTCTTTTTCCCATTAAGTGTCCCTGGTGGAATGCTTTTATACACTGGGAAGAAATTAGAAAAGGTGAAGGATCTCAGACCACAGAGAAACATGATATTATTGAATGTGTGTGGATAATCTTGGAAAAGCAGGCAGTGATGGGAGGACCCATCCCTGCCCCTGGCAGTGCCCCTGCCTTCCTGGCAGGATGGAGATGGGAATGTGAAATCAAGATGGGTCTCATCTGCATGTTGTTATTCCCCTTCATATTTGTATATATATATATATATATATATATATATATATATATAATTTTTATATAAACATAATATGTAATATATTTATAAATATATAAACCAGTACAATGTATCTTTTTGAGTATAATGCATACTGTAGATTTACATACAATATAAAAATTAATATAATGTACATATATGCTATTACATTGTCATTTAATGTTGGAGAAGGGGCAGCCAGCACCCAGCTGCACCCTGCTGCAGGCCAGGTCAGTGAGGTAGCTGCACGGTTTATTTTCCTTTGCCTGAGAAAGCTTTAGTGATGAATAGAGGGAGGGGATCTGAGGCTGGGATGCTTCTGCCAAGAATGATTTGGAGGCCTCTTTATATTAGTCAGAGCTTTTTTATTCCTTACTGGAAGCCTGAGAGGAGCTGCGTGCCTGATGGCAACTTTGCTCACAGGTCTGCATAAGTCTCAAGTATCTCTCATGTGAGGGGCTTGCCTTAATTACAGATTTATTTCTCGCTACTCTAGGATTGCCTTCTTCCCTATTCCTCAGAAAGATGTCCTTGCACCTGAGGAATGGGTGTGTGGTGGTCCTGAGTGATTTTTTTTTTGAGGTGGGAGAAAGGCCGCCATATCCCAGCTGTCAGTTTTGCAAGGGACTTGATGTTCTTGGCAGCTGCAGAGGAGGAGGAGGAGGAGGGAATGTCCACACCATGAAATCTCTGCGCTGTCTCCATGTGGATTCAGGCGGATGTTGGGACCATCAAATGACTTCCACCTCCCAGGCAGAGGCAGCAGCCCAGCACTGCTGTCCCCCACCCTGCCCTGCCTAGCAGGAAACCAGTTTGGGAAGTGCCTCCGTGTTGCCCGCGGATGAGCCAGCCCAGGAGGAGGAAGGAGACCACTTTGGATTGAGGTCCTGGCACTGCTGGGAGGAGGCAGGGTGGAGGGATGGAGACCAGCCAGCTTCCTAACTATGCAAACAACCCACACCCATGTTCAGTGTTTATCCCTGCCGAGCCCGTCACCATGGTATCTGGGCACCTTTTGCCAAGGTGAGTTGAAGCTGATGGAGCAGATCCTCAGCCAAACCCCAGGCTCTCTAGGCATGTGCCTGGGAGGTCTTCTAGATCAGCTGGATCTTCCAGAGCCACTGCTGCTGGGATAATCCCAATCATTTTGCTGCTGCCTTTGGACCCCCTGTTGCTGCCTGCCCGGTCCCTGGCTGACTCCTGTTGCCATGAGCTTCTCCAAGCAGGTGCATCCTCACCTCTGCCATGGAATTTCTTCATGTGCCACACCACAGTGCCAGGTGGGTGGCTGGAGAGGTGGATCCACAGGCCCCTATGCTGGCACTGCTGCCTTCATGCAAAATGCAGGCCCTTTCTCCAGCATGTGGCTCTGGGAGGGAAGAGGAAGAGGAAGAGAAGAGAAAGAGGAGAGAAAAGAAAAAATGGGAAAACAGCAGAGAGGGAGGAAAAACAAGAGCATATGCTTTTCTGCAAGTCTGTTTAGCTCAAAAAAACCCAAGAGTTTCTTGTTATGGATGTTGAGCAATTCCAAAACGGGAGATGTCCCCTCCTGCCTTAGCAGCAAGTCACTGTCCCAGCCCCTCACTGGGTGTGTGGGAGGAGATGAGACACATTGGCTCATCCCTGCCTCCTGTCTCCAGTGTCCCTCCAGATCTTCTCCCCAGCCATGCAGGGATGCAGACTTCCAGTGCAGCTGCCTTCCCTCCGCAGAAATAATCGTTCAGGGGATGACACTCAAGGCAGCTGTGGGTGGATTTGGTGGCTTCTCATTTCCAAGTGGCTGCCCAGCAATTACATTATGGCTGCTGTTGCAGTCTGTGCTGATGGGCAGAGTGCCGGCTGGGATGGGGGCTCTGGAAGCCCACCTCAGCTGGGATTAGCACCTCCATGCCACAGCTGGATGCTAAAAAGGAATGGACTGTGAAAGAACGGATCAGGTTTGCTTTCCTTTGTTGTAGAATGATTTTGGTTGGAAGTGACTTTAAAGATCGTCTATTCCACACACCAGAAGTGGGCAGGGACACCTTGCACTATCCCAGGTTGCTCCAAGCCCCGTCCAGCCTGGCCTTGGACACTTCCAGGGATGGGACACCATCACTTCTAACTCTCACTGTCTGTCTTTAGGGAGATCTTTTGCTCCATGTCCAATTTATGGATGAGGCAACCCCCTCGGTGGACGGGAGGCAGATCCCAGCCTCTTCAAGGTGCTGGGTGGCTTTGGGAGCTGCAAGGGAACATGAGAACCTCTGAGTGTTGCAGGGCTGTGATTTACATCCATGACAGGGCCTGGTTTACTTTTGGCAATTTATACCCTTTTAGTCACATCTGAAGAGAAATTAAAGAGATTAACTCCTCTGAGCCTTAATTTCCCTGGATGTAAAGTAAGCAAGTAGTTGCATTCCATGAGTCTGGCTTTGAGAGGTCTTGGAGATCCTCTGTATACAAGGCGGTAAAGTGAATGCTAAGTTTTGTATGGAAAGAGGATGACAGATTTTATGCTTATGGCTGCAACAGAGGAGTCAGGTTGCAATATTCCAGCCCTTCCACTGTGCACATGCACTTTCCAAACAGTTTTGTTGCAATTAATTACAGTGCAATTAAAGCAGAACGACAGTGCTAACTAAGGGCAAAATCTTGTGAAACAAATGGTGTTTGGGCTGATTTTGTAATTGCTCCAGGTTCCCCAGATACAAATTACAGTGTCAGGGCTCCTGATTTATGGCAGAGCAATATACACACAGATAACTCAGGGCAAGAGCTGCCTGTGTGGGCTGCAGATGCAGAGGTCCATGTCCCATCAGTTCTCCTTGTTGTTGACCCGTGAAGGGTGGGTTCTCTTTGAACTATCCCTTGGCCAGCAGGACACAGGTGGCACCATCTGTCCCTCTCTGCCTCATCCCCAAGGCTTCTCATGAGGTTTCCTCACCAGGGAGGTGTGGGTGCCGTTCTGGGTGCAGGACCATTCTGGGCAGAGGGATTTACAGCTGTGAATGGGGATGTGGTGGGCAGAGGGATCCCATCCATCCATGCTCCAGCTATGGAGAACATGGCTGATGATGCAGAACCACATCCTAGGAAGGGCAGTGGGGGTCAGGCAGTGTCTGGAGCACAAGTCTGATGAGGAGCAGCTGAGGGAGCTGGAAAGGGGCTCAGCCTGGAGAAAAGGAGGCTCAGGGGGGACCTGGTGCTCTGCACAACTCCCTGACAGGAGGGGACAGCCGGGGGGGGTCAGGCTCTGCTCCCAGGGAACAGGGACAGGAGGAGAGGAAACCACTTCAAGTTGTGCCAGGGGATGGTTTAGGTTGGAAATTAGAGAGAATTTCTTCATGGAATGGGTGGTCAGGGATTGGCACAGCTGCCCAGGGCAGTGGTGGCATCCCCATCCCTGGAGAGAATTTAAAAGCCATGTGGCTGTGGCACTTGGGAACATGGGTCAGTGATGGGCTGGGCAGTGCTGGGAGAAGGAATGGTTGGACTCAGCAGGATTTTCCAGCCTGAATGGTTCTGTGATTCTACTGAGTTGTTTAGCCCTTGGGTCCCAAACTTTAGGTGCTCGCAGAAGGTCCCTGTGAGGGTGAGCAGGCGAGGCTTGGCACTGCTGAATCACAGACCAGCCCTGCTGCTCAATCCCTATCCGTCTGTCTGGTGGGGCTGGAGTAAACCACGATGGATCACAGTGACTCAGCTGGGGAAGGTCACCTGCAGAGGGAATGCAAAGAGGTTGTACCCCTCATCTGCTTGTCCGATGGGTACCAGGCATTTTGTTTCATGGATTGGTTCCCTGTGCTCCTCTTTCCAGCCGTGCTGGGAATATCATGCTTTGTTTTCGTGTGGGAAGTCCCTTTCCAGATTAAAGAGCTGGAGTGGGTGTTTTATCACCTGTAATTAAAAGGACGGAACCTGTGACTTTTTAGCAGAGAAATCCTGTGTTGTGAGTGTTTAGAGGTTGTTAGAGTTAAAGCATTTCATGAATCCAAACAAAACCCAGATAATTCAGATATCACTATCTGGAGTTTAAAAATAAGTGAGGCAAATCTCTGAAAACATAATGAGATCAAGCAAAAAATGAGATGAGCTTAAAACATCACTTTTTGTAATTAAGCCCTTCATTTTTTACCCATGGACAGTGGGTTTGGGCTCTGAGTTGATGTTCCAGTGCTGCCATGAACCTACTTGGACACACCAATGGCTCCCCACAGGGTCATAAAATTGAATCATACACACAGAGAACAGTTGTTTGGAAGGGACCTTCAAAATTACCTAGATCCAACCTCCCCCAGGACAGGGGCACAGACAGATTCCACTGTCCCAGATTGCTCCAAGCTCTGTCCAGCCTGGCTTTGGGCACTTCCAGGGATCCAGGGGCAGTCACAGCTGCTCTGGGCACCCTGTGCCAGGGCCTGCCCACCCTCCCAGCCAGCAATTCCCAGTTCCCAATATCCCATCTGTGCCTGCCCTCTGGCAGTGGAAGCCATTGCCTGTGTGCTGTCCCTGCAGGCCTTGTCCCCAGTCCCTGTGCAGCTCTCCTGGAGCCCCTTGAGGCCCTGGCAGGAGCTCTGAGCTCTCCCTGGAGCCTTCTCTTGTGCAGCTGAACAGCCCCAGCTCTGCCAGCCTATCCTCTTAGGAGAATTTTCAGCCATGGACTGCTAATCCGTTCACCAGCCACCACAGAGTCCTGTGGTGCTCACGAACATCCTTTGCTGTGGGTCTCAGGTGCACCTGGAAAACCAAGGTGGTTCTCAGCACCACCCCAGCTGTGGATTGGAGATGAGCACCTTCCCCCAGCCGGTTCTGGTGTTGGGTACCAATGCTTCCTGCACACATCCCAGCTATCAGCTGGACTCCTGCTCTGAATACTAAATCCTGAGACAGAGAGAAGAAGCCCGAACACTGATTAATTTGAGCCTGCGCTGCTCTTATCCTGGTTTCAAAGTAATTGTCTCTCTTGTCCACAATTTTCTCTCCTTACATTTCGCTGCATATTTATTAGGTTTTTGTGAGGCTATCTGCAGCCACATTAAACCAATTTACTTCTTGAAATGTCTGACCTTTGATCTTCCAGCCACTGCCTTTCGGAGCCAGAAAAAGAGCCTTTAATAACGTGTCACATGAAAGGCTGGCTGCAGAGCCTGTCACTTCCACATCCCAACTCCAGTTAATAAACTATCGGATGAATCAATTATTGCCTCATAATTGTTACCTATATTTTTGTGCTAAACAGGAAGAATATTTCCCCCCGCCCCCCTCCTCCCAGTGGCTTTGTAAGGCGAGTGTGTGCAAACAGCTACAGCTAATATTTCTCAAAAAACATCCTCAATCTTTGCAGCCAGTTCTGATCTTGGCAGACGCGTGTCGGGGCGGGGGGTGGTTGCAGAGACATTAGACTATCTGTGGGCATCTTATTTTAGGAGTGCCTGCAGCATCCCTCTGTGCTGTGTCTCCTGAGCCCCTCCAGCTGCCCTCTGCAGCGGGTGCAGGAGAGGAGAGGGGTGTTAGTGCGTTGCAGAGTGTTTTGCTGGGGGTATTTTGGCTTTTTGCAGGCAGCAGCAATGAGACAGGGGTGTGCCTGGACTTCTCCATCACAACAAGGTTGGAAGCTGCCACCCCAATGACTGCACTCCTCACCATCACCTCCTAGCCCCTCCTGGTGTCCTTGTGCATCAGGGCTGGATGCTTCTGTGTCATTGCTGAGGCACAGGCATCCTGCTCCAGGGGTGATGCCTCACCTCCTAGCCCATGGGAAGGACAGATTGGGGACAGGACCCCTTTCAGTGGACTGCTGGCACTACTGGCACAGCCGGCTCTCCGTGTTATGAGTCAGGGCACCTCACACCATGGTCTTGGCTGCATCCAGCCACACCACATACCTTTTATTTTGCATTCCAGTTATGTAGTTGGAGTGTCAAATATGTTATCTCTTACTGCTCTTACAGAGCCATTGAGCTCTTGGGGGGTTGCTGTGAAAAACAGAGGCAGATGTGGCCAAGCTGCTGTTCAAGTAAGGACTTGGGGATGGGGCTGGTGGGATGCAGTGTAGCTCCCAGTGGTCCCTGCAGCCTCTGCACGCAAGACACTGCTGCCCTGAACCCCAGGAAGACACTGGGTCTAAGATCCCTTTTTTTCCAGGCTGATGGCTCTCTGCACCTGGTTTGGGCTGCTGTCGGGGAAGATGAAGAATGTTGCTCAGGTCCTCATGGAAACCAGAACATCCACGAGGCCCCAGGGGTACAAGGAGCCCTCTGCTCAGGCAGCAGAACTTTGCTCAGGCTTTGGGGAGAGGTATCCCTACCAGCTGCCCTGGTAGGGACACATGCCTCCCTCTTCTGCTGAGATCAGCAGCAAAGCTGGGTTTCACAGGGGTGGACTGGGCCAGTGAAGTTTAAGCACAGCAATTACAGTTTCTGTCACCTGCAAGGTTTTCTGATGCATCACTCTGGAACAGCGTCTTGCCCAGGATCTCCATTTCACTCCCAGTGACGTCTCTCCAGGGCAGGAGCAGGCAGCTGTCCAGAGGGTACAGATCCATCCTGGAGGTGGCCTTGGCAACACACTTCAACATCTATGTATTATTTATTTCCCCTGACTCTTCTCATCTCTTACATAGTTGCTTAACAGCACCGGCCTTTCACAAAGGGATGGAGAAGGGCTGAAAAATGCAGAAGGCAACCCAGGTCTTCTCTCTCTGCTTTAATCTTCCCAGGGTGACTTCTCGCTTGCCATCTGGGGAAGGGTCCTGACATCCCCAGTCTGCAGAACACCACAGCACTGAGCAGAAGCAGTCTCAGGTTTCAGGGGAAGGAAAAACTGACTGCATTGCTCTCTGGCACATCTGTGCTGATTTGGCTCTGTGTGGACATGATTTCAAGCTTGTAGGATTCAGCCTCTTCAGAAAGGCTGGGATTAATTGCTGAAATGAGAAAGGCTAAAAGCTGTGTGAAGAAGAGGTGGAGAGAAAGATGGAAGAATGGAAATACTCTGGGTTGATAATTCTTTGTGTCAGTCTTGATTTTATTGGCATTCATAGTTAAGATTGTTCTGTAGGAGATCATCTGCTGGGCTTTGCCTGCCATGGAAGCTGGGGGAGGTAGAAGTGAGCCTCACTGGGGAATCATAGAAACATGGAGTTGTTCAAGTTGGAAAAGCCCTCCAAGACCTTCAAGTCCAACCATGCCCCCAGTGCAGCCAAGGCCACTACTAACCCATGTCCCCAAATGCCACATCCACACAGCTTTTAAATCCCTCCAGGGATGGAGACTCCATCGCTGTCCTGGGCAGCCCATGGAATGACTGGACAGCACTTTCCATGAAGAAATTCTCCCTAATTTCCAACCTAAACCACCCCCTGGCACAACTTGAGGCGGCTTCCTCTCCTCCTGTCCCTGTTTCCTGGAGCAGAGCCCGACCCCCCCGGCTGTCCCCTCCTGTCAGGAGCTGTGCAGAGCCACAAGGTCCCCCCTGAGCCTCCTTTTCTCCAGGCTGAGCCCCTTCCCAGCTCCCTCAGCCTCTCCTTATCAGATTTGTGCTCCAGACCTCTACTTTATACATTTCAAAGCAAATCTCAAATTTGAGATAAGATTCAGATAAGGCACGGAAGACCTTAATAAACTCCCATTAAAAAAATAAATGTGCCAAACCTTGCTCTATTCATTGTTGATTGCATTTTGGATAGAGGCATTTAATCTAGTTCCCAGCTTTTATCCTGACTCACACCTTGCTACCTGCCTTCTGAGGCAGGTAAGATTGGGCACACACTTCATTCAGGACTGTTTCCGAGTTGAGCTTCATAGAGGAAGTTAGCCTGGAGTAAGACAGGGATGGGGAGACATACCTGTGTTAGTTCTTACTGTGGAAAGCCACATGATCACATTGACGTGGAAGTCCAGGAAACTCCTGCAGAGACTTCCACCTTTTCCTTGGGTGTCTCAGAAATCAGCACTTTGCTTTCAGGTATTCCAGCAAAGAGAGCCCTGGCACTGTGGGTTGATTCTCCTTAAAATGATGCTGTCACTTCTGCCTCTTTTGCATTTAACATCCTGTGTTACCCTGGCAGGACCATCCCAGCTGAGGTGCTCTGCATTATTTTCCAGCCCTAAATCCATGAATGCTCAGCTTGTGGCCCCCATCAGACCTCATCCAGGTGGGCAAGGAGAAACTCAAGCCTTTCTGACCTTCAGCTTTCCTCCTTGGGAGATGAAATTAATACTCCCTGCCATACCTTGGAGGGATGCTGCTGGGATTAATTAGTTAATAGAACAACTCTCACTCGCCTGCCTCTGTGAGGGCAACTATCATGTGGCTGAGTCTAACATTCACCTTTCCAATGACCACAGGGGACCTTGGGTCTCTGTGGCTGGGATTTTGCCACGACTTGGGCGGGAGCATCCTGTGGACCCTGCCAGGACCCACCCCTTGGGTGGCAGAGGGCTGAGGCTGTTGCAGAGATGCCGCGGATGCCTCCCTGCAGCCCCACACCGCATAATTCCAGGCTCGCAGTGCTGCCTCTGCAAAGGTAGATTTGGTTTCTATTAATAAGGGGATAATGGCACGGGAAACCTGGCTGCAGGATGGCCCGTGCCCAATTACTGCGGTCGCTGGGCTACAGCAGCCGCTTCCCTGCAATTATCCCACCGCGCGCCAGCACAGCACAGCCCTCTGCGTTTTATTCTTAGCAACAGAGCCCCGGGCAAGGTCAGGGGGGTCCCTGCAGCGAAAGTCTCTGGCTGGGGGATGCTGGAGTTGAGATGGGGGATGGCAGAGCCACCTCAGTGTCACCTGCTGGAGACGGGGCCGGTGGGGACGACAGTGGTGCGCCCCTTGCCCTGGAATATGCAGTGATGAGGTTAGCAGCAAAGCAAGGCCCTGCTTTGTCCTTGTCCCCAGCCAGGCAGTGCCAGGGGAGTCCTGGTAACTCCCAAGGGGCAAATGGGCCCCTTTGGGGTCATAGCAATCGGCCTCATTTTTTGGGGAGGCACAAAAATCCCAATCCAGGCAAAATGCAGGAGTGGCCTTGGCCACGCTGGGTTAACACTTAGACCTGATGATCTTAAAGGGCTTTTCCATCCTAAACAATTCTGCAATTCTATGATTTAAGGCTGGATGTGATGCTTGGTCTTGGTCCCAGTACATTGTATGGAAGCTCTGCTGGTTTGCACCCACTTAGCAAACCCATAGTGGAATTAGGGGTAGGAAGGGCAGGGGATAGTCTGGGGATTGAGATTTGGGAAACCCAGGGTGATTTTCTCTTCCAGCACATTCCCCAGGCATCTCTGGGAAGTCACTTTACTTCTTCATCTCTCAGGTGGGTATCCATAAACACAGTTAATAGCCTGGCAAGAGGGATACAGGGAGAAGAGGTGCATTCCAGACAGGGAGATGCTCAAAGCCAAGCCACCCAAATCACTCTAAAAAGGCGGAAGGCCCTTAAACTTGTGTTGGCTATGGGAAAAAGATGAATGAAAAATATGTGTCAAGGATACAAAGTGATGCTTAAAGGGCAGGAGTAAAGCCTTTCTGTGAGAAAAGTCCAGCTCGAGCCTGTGCTGTTTCAAATTAAGTTTTTGGCTTCCTAGAGGCAGCAGACAATGGTTCACTCAATTCTCTCCTCACTGTCATTAAAACTCGAGTGTGTTGTCTGGATATAGTATTTTGCCCTACCTTAAGAGCTCTAATCTTTTTAGGACCATTTCTTGCTGCTATCTGCAGACACTCGAAAGCCTTCTCAACCGCGGAGTGAAATACAATCCCTGTCTTGGGGAGCTTTCCCTCCCCTTTGTCTTCTGCACAGACAGAGGGAAAATTACCACTTAACAAATCTGCCAGGTCTGAAATTTTCTCCCCCTCCTCCTTCACCCCTTTTGCAGCTATCATTTGTCGGGGGTTGCTTTCTCCCAGTGCCATCTGCCTTTTGCAGGGAGATGGCGAGGAGCGTTTTATTGTTTGCTGAACAATTCCCTGCAATTTGCTGTTCGCTATTTCTTTTGGGCTCCTTTAATCCCTTTTTTCACTTTCTGCTGCTTATTTTTAGCTTGCACGCCATTTGTGTTTGTTCCCCAAAACTGTTTATATTTTTTAAAGCCTCACTTTGCTGGTACTTTTTTTTTTTTTGAGTATCCCTGCTTGCATGCAAAACCCTCCCTGCCCTGCCCTGCCCTTTCCCCAGCACCCTGCCAGGCTGGGTGGTAGATGGAACAAGCTGTCATTCCCAGCTTCTCTGACTATTCCTGTTTTTCCCTGGAATCCCACTGTTCCTTCATTCCCACATCATTTTGGTTTTATCCAGTGGAAATCCCAGCCGAACTGTGGAGGTGCTGGGTGATGCCACTGGCACAAACCTTGCCAATCCCAGCTCCCTTTGGGTCATTTACTCTGTCCTGGTGCACTGGAACACCCTCTGGCTTTGCCAGGCACCAAAACATCCAGTGATGGGCTGAGCCACCTGGTTGCTGGGCTGGTGCCACCAACCAGGGTTGTGGGCTCGAGGTTCAGCGCATGGCAACCACCTGGCATATGGGATTCACTCAGTGGTTTGGGCTGGGAGAACCTTAAAGGCCCTGCCATGGGCAGGGACACCTTCCACTATCCTATGTTGCTCCAATCCCTGCCCAACCTGGCCTTGAAGACTTCCAGGGATCCAGGGGCAGCCACAGCTGCTCTGGGCACCCTGTGCCAGGGTGTCACCATCCTCAGTTATGGAAAACCCCCTCATACCTAATCTAAATCTCCTTTTCTTTAGTTTAAAACCCTAATCCCTTGTCCTATCACAGCACCCCTGCTAAGAAAAGTTTGTCCCCATCAGAACCCATGGGATGGCTCTGACCTGAAGACCCTCTGAGCTTTAGGCCTCCTCTATCCTTGAATAAAGCTGAGCCTCAGATGAGAGCTAGTTCAGGCTGGTAGTTTAGACAGAGGGCTGAGTTGGGATTTGTAAAAGCTAACATCAAATTTGGCTCTGCCAAGGGCTTAATCCATGGCCTTTGCAAATCATCAAGTCTCTCTGTTCCTCTTCCGCACAAAATAGGCAATCTCTTTTTTTCTCCCACTGTTTCTTTGGACCACAAGCATTTAGGAATGGATTATTCCTTCCTTGGTCTCACTTACACAGTGCCTTTAAGGGAATGAGCATCCAACTTGTAGCTGTAAGACATTGGTGCAGTTTAAATGGTCACTCCAATTAATAGCAAGAGTAATAATAACAGTAATTGTCATAGTAGTAGTAGTAGTAATAGTAATAATAATAATGATAATAAAACCTTGCCCAGTAGAAACTTAGTCAGATCTGAACATGCTCTGAGCCATCATCAGTAAACAATAATATTGGATATTTTTATTTCTTTGCTTGTGTGTACACCAGTAGGGCTATGCCTCACTCCTGTTATTCAGTGCTGCAGCTGGAGAATTAAAATCCATATTTTCTCCAGCCCCCTCTCAGGATTCAGAAATTGGAGCAGGAGTTTTATTATCTGTACAAACATCTCCTGATCTGCCCCAGTTGGCTGCCCTGAGGGCAAGTAGCCACATCCAGCATGACCCCCTTGTTCCTGAGCTACCCGAACTGTGTCTGCTGTGCCAGCCAGAAATATATATTTCATTTGTCCCTGGTGGTCCCATCTTCTCCCTCATTAGTAATGCAACAACCATTCCTCCCTGGGAACACCACCTGGCCCCAGGAAAGCTTTGAGCCTCCCTTTTTTAGGCAGGTACACAGTAACTCTACTAGCTTTATCCTTCCTACAGGCTCAAAGCCACTGCCTTTTTCCTGGGTTTGCTCAGAAAGCAGATTTATTGCAATCATCATCTCTTCTTATTTTTTCTTTCTTTTTTTTTTTTTTTTTTTTTTTTTTTAATGATTAGGTGTATTTATGTTGGGAAACATAACTTAAATTATATTGGAAAAACAACTTGAATTTCCTGACTTCAGAAATTATTAGGCATAGGTCTGGAGACACTTCCATTTTGCTGCTTTTTTTGCTTTTCCTGGAGGTGCAACCCCAGAGCTGCATCTTTAATTGCTGTTTTTGTGAGCATCACAGCAAATGCACTGTGGTTTAGAGGGAAAAAAAAAAGTGGGATCTCTGTTAATAACCAACACATCTTGCTGCTGATATCTCAGACCAACAGAACAGTGTTATTTCTCCTCTCTCCTAATAACAAACTGATTTTTTCTGTTGTCTTTCAACATCTGATGAGTTCTTGCTCCCATTTCCCTTTAATAAGTGCTATTTTGTTTCCATTATTACTCAATAGTAAAATCTTTTCCCGGCAACTTTACCAGAAGTAGATTTACAGCTGTGAAAATAAGCTTGGGTGTGATGAGATCTTGTCGTTTTATTATCTATTAAGTGCCTCTCATGACTTTGTTGTTATCAAAATGTAATTATGCATTTAAATAGTCCCATCATCTCTGTTTGTTTGTTTGTTTGTTGGTTTGGATTTTTTTTTTTCCCCTTTAGAAGGGAAACTATGAAAAAAACTCCAAAATTGGTGCTGAATATAACTCAAATTATGAACGCCACTGACTTTGCTGGCCTCTTCTAGGGGAAGGGCAGAAAATACGGGGCGCAGCGGCGGCGCGGATCTGCCTGGGGTGGCGTTCATGTTAAGACACATCTTTGGTTTGGCTTCTTTTCCCTCCATGCACATGGAAAAAGCCGTCGTTTCCTGGTTTGAGATACGGTATTTACCGATCCCTGCGCGGTGCTGGACGTGAATTGTCGTCGGAGGCTCTGGGCGTGGGCGAATCATTGTATAATGCCCACACCCTTGGGGTGGCTTAGGGTGTGGCGTTGTCTTTGCCTCACCGTGCAGTTTCTAAGATGTATTATTACCCAAAAGCAACACGCCCTTCCGTGCCTCTTTTGTTTTTATTAGGGATCGCTCTGAACCAGCGCTCCCAGCACCTGGCAGAGCCGCCGCTGGATGTAACTTAGGCTTGCCCGGGCTTCCCGCTGGGATTCCCTGCGGAGCAGCTCTCACCGACGGTGCTTTGGGGCAGGAGCAGGCCAACTGGGGCACCTCCACGGGCTTGATGGCTTCTAGCCAAAGGTGTCTGGCGTGGCTGAAGACCACCAGGGACTTGGGCTGGTCTTACCTAGGCTGAGCTCCCAGACAGTGCTCACCTAGACAAAGCTTCCCGTGATGAGTAGGGGTGGGAGATGGAGAGGTGGGAAAGTATTTCTGTCAGAAGTGGACAGGGCAGGAGAGGATTACCCCTTTGCAGTGGACCTGCAGCCTGATCCCTGTTTTGGGCACTTTGGCTGGAGATGCCCCGTGCGAGGGCTTTTGAATCAGTGAGCTGCTCCACCTCAGTTTCCCAACCTCCTGGCAGCTGCCCAGCCGCTTCTCCTACCCGGTGCAGGTCCTGAAGGTGGCCAACACAACCAATTCTTTCTTCAAATGGAGCCAATTCTTTCGAACTGTTTAGGAAAGAAGTGTCACAGTTGAGAGCCCACTTGATCCATCCCCATGTGGCCTTTTGCAGAAGCACACCCCACAGATGCCACATCTTCTCCACCCTGGCGCAGCCACTGTGGTGGCCCTTCCACCGTCTCCACCTGGACAGCTCTCAGGAGCATCCCTGGGGTCAGTGGTGATGCCCATCAGTGCTGACTCCTTTGCTCACCTTTAGGTTGCTGCCACTTCTCCAACCACCCAGCTTTCCTTTTGTGAAGAGTTTTATTACTTTTTCTTGCCTGAAGCAGGGGGCCGTATTTAAATGAAACACATCCAAGGCAAACTTGCAGAGAAGTCTCACCTTTCCTGTGCTGCATGATTGAATAGGGGGGCAAAGATGCAACCCCCTTATTAAAGTAATATAATTTTCCATCTCAAATAGGAACCAGGGATGTTTTAATGATTGGGCTCATTAGGTGGACTTTCCACTTAAAGTGTCTGTCTGGCAATTAAGTCTGGGAAAAGCATGACTGATGACCACACCTTCTGTGACTTAATGGGGAGTCTGAAGGCTGATCTTATTATCACACTGATACAGTCTGTGATAAAAAAGAATTTAAGATACTCTCCAGAGATTTATTTGCCCATTAGGAAACTGCCAGGAGAAGGTTAGGGGAACTCGTAAGGTCAAAGCTGAACAGAGGAAAGTACTAAACACTTGGGATACAGGTGGGCAAAAACAGGAGGACAAGATGAGGAGGACTAAACTCTTGGCTCCTCTAATGACCTGCCTCATGGCCTTCACCAAGTCACTTTCTTCCTGTGTCTTCTCTGGTGTGAGTGGTTACCACCTTGTTGGGCCCTGTGGTGGCCCTGCAAATACTTGATTTAGCAGCACCATGTCTTTGCCTCAGTGACACAAGTCCCTGCTGCCATCCACCGCCGGATGAGCACGTGGAAAAAGTTGTGTGGAGTGGAAGGAAGCACAGGCAGTCAGTAGGAAAGTGGTGGTGATTAGGGCAGGGAGATGAAAAAGCCGAAGTTTCTCCTCCAAGAGGATCCTCATGGGCCCTGGGTGATTTCCTCACCTATTCTGCCTGCTTTAAAACATGACCTGCTGTAATATTTTACTTAAGCATGGTGTTTGAAGGACTGGAACTTATTGTAGAGCTCACTGTGCTGGCTTCAAACCTCCTGTTGGGTACCATTTTACTGACATTAGCTTGCCATAGCTTGTCAGTGATTTTAACTCTGCCAATGGGTTGAACGCCCCAGGATAGAGGAGCTGACTCTTCTGGCTTTGTACTTCACTTTAGCTTCCTTAAGTACAGTGGGGAGAGATAATTCAGCTAAATACGTTTCAGTACAAAGTGAAGGTTTTGATGACAAAAGAACTGCTCTGTGTCTGGGTCAGTTTTGTCAGATTAATGGTGGAATTGTGAAAAAATGGAAGCGTTTCATTTCAGCATCTACAAAGTGAGAGTCTTGACTCTCACAGGCAGCATGATTTGTTTAACTCAACGTTTGCTGTGTTTTTGATTAAACAGATGCCTGGAATTTAGGAAAACATTTTGTTTCAGACTGAGCTAGTCAATTTTTAACATTTTTCAGTTCCAGAAAGAATAAGTCATGCTCACTCCCATCGTTCTTCTCCTGAAAAGCCTCCTCCACTTCACTCTGTATCTTTTGCAAGGGGGTCTTGCCAACTCCAGCCCTGTCTTGTCCATTAGAAAAACAGAGTCCCAGACTTCTCTTATCATCCTTCCACTTTGTCTTCTCTCTGTGCCAAATAGAGTGTTGGGAGGCAATCCCCCCACCCCCCCCCATATACTATTTAGATTTGTGTGGAAACTAAATAATTTAATATAAAGGCATTTGCTCTGTGTCTTTAAGGAATCCCTTTGAAGTTGACCCTTTTGACCTTCAAGGCCCTGCATAATTTTTTCCTTCTCCATTTTCCTCCTCTTTGTTGTTCCCTGCGCTCCTGTAATCTTCTCTCCTGCCTGCTTCCTTCACCTCCTCCCACCCTGCTCCATGACTCCATGTGTTATCTGCTGCCCGTGTTTGAAGCACGCAGTGGCTGGTGCAGCCAGCATCCTCCTCTGCCCCACAAGCCTTCGTCTCGCCCCTCTCTGTGAGGAGCCTCTCCTGCCCACCCTGTTCTCTCCAGATGATGTTTTACCTGCGCTCTTTCCACCCCTCGAATTGCTTTTTTTTATCTCCCTCCCATTGGGAAATGTTCAATTAGGGGACCTGCCTTAATCTTCTGGCTGGCCAAGTGCAATACGTCCACCCACAGCTTTCAGCAGGGGATGGGCTCCCTTCCCTCTCTCTGGACAGAAGTAGGGCTCCACCCTCCCGTGCTTATGGCCTTGTAACTGTGTGAGCTTCCTGAGCTGAGTCCACACCGTGTCCATCCCCCGTGAGTTCTCTGCTGGCCTCGTGGTCTCCCTGCAGGTGGTTGTAGGGTTGTATGTTCCCACACTGCCCAGCACGCAGTGGGGTCCTGCATCCCCTGACCAGACTCTGCAATTCACAGAGTTAGGAGTGGTTCAGTTAAAGAGGTTTCAGACAGTGAAAAAAACCCCAAATGTTTAGGTAATGTGTAGGAATTGCTAGAGAGTCTCAGTTTTACAACTTCAGGGAATGTTTTTCTCTGTTTTGCCAGGAGTTGCAGCATTCCTGGGGTGAACAGGAGGACTCAGCTGACGTATCACAGAATCTTAGATTGGTTTGAAAGGGACTTTTAAAGCTCATCTAGTCCAACCCCCCCTGCCATGGTCAGGGACACCTTCCCCTATCCTAGGCTGCTTCAAACCCTGTCCAACTTGGCCTTGAGCTTTTTTTTTCGAGGGATGGGGCAGCCACAGCTCCTCTGGGGAAACCTGTGCCAGGGCCTCACCAGCCTCAGTGTAAAGAATTTCTTCCTTCTTTCTGGCTTCAATGGGACAAGCAGTCTTCTCGCTAAAGAGTAAATATAGCTCTGAATAGAGGATGTGTACACATGCACACACACATATTTCATGGAGATATTTAGGCATGGGAGTGCTGGTACTGGAGGTGAAGCAAAGCTCTCACCCTGCATTTATCTGGGCAAGGTCTTCCTGCTTATTCACCGGGAGGGAGGAATATGGATTTACTCCTGGTGGAGGTAAATATTCACAGTGATTTCACGAGGACGTGCGAGCTGAGAAAGGGCAGCAGGGGTAAGCTTCACGAGGAGCTGCTCCCCCTCCTCGCCAGGGTGCAGAGTTCATTTTTCCACTGACGCATCCCTGACAAACGCCCAAGGAGAGCTGGCATGGGCAGCCAAGTGATTGTGGTGTCACGGCAAAGACTAGTGGAAGAAGAGCAAGATTTACATCGTGGCTGCTCAGAGGGTTGGAGAGAAATGGCCCAATGCCAGGAGTCATGCAGGCATGGCTGATACTGTCTTCAGCCTTCTGCCAAGTGTGGGCTGGACGGTGGCTGATGTGAAATGGGATGCACAGTCCTGGTCCAAGTCTTGGTGGGCATGGTTCCACATCACAGAAGCCAGCCATGCAGTTGACGCTTTCTCTGACAGTCTTAGCAGAAAGATGAGTTGCTGAATTGGCCCTGAAGTTGAAAAAAAAAATTAAAAATCCAAGGAATTTTGCAGCAGGAGAAGCTCAGCCTTCTACCAGGGAAGCAGATGACCCCAGAAAACCCAGCACACACAGACATGACTGTGGTGATGGGTTTAATATGTTCAAAAGCAGTGAGGGTAGGGCTTCAGGTTGCTCTGTGGAGATGTGGCCTTAGGTGCAGGTTGCCTGCATACCTGTGGTTGTGTTATTTCATCTGCTCTGTGCCTTGGCTCCCTGTCTGCACAAGTGGAGCACAGGGTCAGGGAATGGTTTTGGTGGAAAGAGCCTTTGAAAACTCCTGATCCAACTTCCACCTCTCAGTCAGGCTCATGCTTTTGTGTGGTTGAGTTTTGAGCATCTCCAGGGATACAAATCCCAGCATTTCTCTGGCTTCATGGTTCAAGGTTTGACCAGCCTCTTACTAAGAAATGTTTTTCTTATGTCTGATATAAACTTGCTTTGCTGAAACTTATGCCCCTGACTTCTCATGCTCTGAGGACAGTCTGACTCCTTCTTCTCTATAGTTTTGCTTTAGGTAGGTAGATGAAAAAAAAATGAGATTCCCCCTTCACACCCTCTTCTCTGGGCTGAACAAAACTCTCTCCTCTCACGTCGTGTGCTCCAGCTCCCTGACCACCTTGGTGCCCCCACAATGGCAGTGTCTCCCTGGAGACTCCAAAGTGGACACAGTCCTCCAGCTGTGGTCTCACAAGTGATGAATGGAACGGAAGGTTCACTTCCCTCGACCCCTGGGCACCACTTTTGTTCATTCAGCTGAGTGTGTGCCTGGCCATCTTCAGTGCAGGGACGTGCCACTGAGTTCTGGGCACCTTCTTGGCCACCAGGTCTTTGTCTGCAAGGTGTCTCTCTACGCAAACGTGGGTGGTAGTTGCTTCCTCTGAGGTGGGGTGAGCGGGAAATGCCAGGGTCTTGGCAGAGTTTGGCAGGTTGTCCATAAAAATGCAGGGTCAGGGGGATCAGATGGGGCAAGAGCTTGGCCATGTCATGCTCCCATCTGCATCAAGAACCGAGCAAGGCTCAAATTTCTTCTTTGAAAGACTGAAGCCTGCTAACTGCAGAGAGGTGAGGGAGCTGTAGGAGCTGGAAAGCACTGTAGAAAAGATGAGGGCACACAGAAACACTTTTTCTTTGGTCTCAGGCTTGTTCAGAGGAGGTGCAGCTCATGTAGCCACTGTGGCTGCTGATTCAGTACCTGCCCTGTGAATATAATAGGAAGATTTCTGTCTCCACCGCTGCCCATCCATCACCTTTCACAAGCCTAGGAGCAAAAGGAAGAATAAGAGGAATAACAAGAAAATAAAGGAACACTGCAGCCAGAAAGCTATCCTCTGTGTTTCACAATTCTATAAATTATGCCCTTTCCTTCCTCTTTAATCGCCAGGCATATAAAATATGCTTGCAGTAGAATCATATCCTTCCATTAAAGTTTCAGAAGAGAAATACAGGTCCCATCTGCCTGTTTAGCAAAGCAGGGCAGTGCACAACCATTTCTTTCCTTCCCGCCCTCCCCTCAAAATCTACTTTATGGCAGGAGTTTTCTCTTTTAGGACTGCCTGTTTATTTCATTTTCTAATTTCAGCACGCGTTTCCTGAAGCAGTCTCCTCTTTGTTCTTCCTCCATGGGTCTTCCTCCAATGCCTTCACACTCAAATGCACCTGAAGAGCAGAGGTCCAGTCTGCCCTTGGTGAAGGTCAAAGGAGAAAGAAGGTCTTCTAGGACTTGAGCAGGGTTCTTGGGGGTGGGTTTCTGCTCTGCAGACAGGGCAGACACTGTCTGAACAGCAGGAGTTGGCAATAGTGAAAATTATTAAACTGGACTGTGGAGGCAGACATGAGCTTTGCTGCCCATCCCTGTTGGCTCCCAAGGATATTAATTTTTATTTGTGTTGTTCTGGAGTCAGGATGGGCATAAGATCTTAGGGCTGTGTTGCCTGCGTGACAGAGGAGTGAGTGTGGCATTGTCCCCATTCACATGGGAGCTGTCCCCATGACCCTCCTGTGCAAAGGGCAGGGAGAGGAGGCTGCTTTGGGGTGCATTCTCCCTCTGGTGTGGAATGGGCACATCCTGGGGCACATGTGACACAACCCATGCCTGGTTGTGCATGTGAACACGGCTGGCTTGCAGTTTTGGGAAGTAGTGATGGATGAGAGGGCGCAACAGCCTCCAATTCTAGTTCAACCCACTGGGTCTCCATGGAATCAAACAGTGGTTTGGGTTGGAAGGGGCTTTTAAAGGCCATCCAGTGCCACCCCTGCCATGGGCAGGGACACCTTCCACTGTCCCAGGTTGCTCCAAACCCCGTCCAACCAGATCCTGGACACTTCCAGGGATCCAAGGACAGCCACAGCTGCTCTGGGCACCCTGTGCCAGGGCCTGCCCACCCTCCCAGCCAGCAATTCCCAGTTCCCAATCTCCCACCTGTCCCTGCCCTCTGGCAGTGGAAGCCATTGCCTGTGTGCTGTCCCTGCATGCCTTGTCCCCAGTCCCTGTGCAGCTCTCCTGGAGCCCCTTGAGGCCCTGGCAGGGGCTCTGAGCTCTCCCTGGAGCCTTCTCTTGTGCAGCTGAACAGCCCCAGCTCTGCCAGGCTGGCTCCAGAGCAGAGGGGCTCCATCCTCCTGATAATTTTTGTGGTGTTCTCAATACCTGTTCAGTGTCTCATCATGGGCTGCACGAGACACGTGCAAAACTGGCTTGAACCATTATTTATAGCACTGCACCCTTAGAAATCTCTCCTATCCAGCAGAAGGACATGTGCCTCTTTTTTTTTTACCATAAAGCCTCATTTTTATTCAGTGGCATTCGGAGCAGAGTGGATCCAGAGGGCTGGGGCTGTGTGTCTGATTTTTCCGTGCCTGGAGATTTACACCCGCACTCCTGCTGCCATTAAAGGTGCCCTGCTCCAAGTATAAATCAGACTGTGCTCCAGTAGATGTTTTATGTGTTTCCCAGAAGTCGTGTGCAGAGGTAGGAAGGACCCACTGCAAATTCTGCACTAGCTTTTGGGGGTTTTTTGAATGCTGCTGGGGGAAAACAACCACAGGGGGATTTATATTCCCTTTTCCTGAAGGGTTCACCATAGAAGAGGCTTTGCATTTTTTTCTTTTTTTTACCACCTTGGGCAAGAAACTGTTTGGTTTGATTTAGGTTCAAATTTTATTTTTAAGCAAAATATGAGAAACACAGGAGAGGAAACCGCACTCTGTTCCTTAAAATTAGTGGCAGAAAAGACAGGGCTACAAAAATATTCTCTGATGCATGCATTTGATGAGCGTGTACCTTGGCTAACGCAGCATTGAGGAGCTCTGGGTGTCCAACAGGATTGCACCTTTTCATCTAAAGGTGGTTTGGTTTTTATTTTTTTGTAATAAGGATTCAGCTCCTGGGCTTACAATGTCCTGTAGTCCCTCTCTTGTGTGTAAAATGTCAGCAGCTCACATTGGGCGCTGATTCTGCAGTACCATTTGGAAAAGGGAGTTGAAACCAAACCCATCTCAGACCTCAGCCTTCCACTGCTTACAGGGAGATGACAAAAAGGGATGGAAGGCAACTTTTCACGTGGGCAGATAGTGATAGGACAAGGAGGAGCGGCTAAAAAATGCCAGGGAGGGCAGGATTAGATTGGACTTTGGGACGAAATCCTTTCCTTTGAGGGTGGTGGAGCCCTGGCACAGGACTCCCAGAGAAGCTGTGGCTGCCTCATCCCTGGAAGTGTCCGAGGCCAGGTTGCACAGGACTGGGAGCAACCTGGGCTAGTGGAAGGTGTCCCGGCCCATGGCAGGGGGTGGCACTTGGTGATCTTTAATGTTCCTTCCATCCCAGACCACTCTGTGAGTCTCATGACCTACCTGAGGGAGCCTGTGTTCAAGGCCATGACTCGGGGAAAGAGGAAAGAGAAAAGCTGTGGTTAATTTGGCCATCCACCTCCCTTTAATCCCCTTTCTTTTGCTCCTGACCCGGTGAGACAAGAATCTCTCCCGGATTTTTAACTTTCCTTGCTTCACCTCCCTTGACTCAGTGCTCAGACTTCAGCAACCACGGAGGAAGACTCCAAATCCCCCTTTTTGACCCTCCACAAAAGCTGGACCCACCAGCAACCACCTGGGCAGGGGGAGCAGCCCAGCTCTTGGCCGCGTCTGCGCTGCGCTCGCACACACGCCCACAGCACCATTACCTTGTAATTAAATCTCTTTTTTCCCCCCGACTGGAAGGATCCTGCTATAAACAAGGGTTTTCTCTGACCATAATTGCGCCCGGCGGAGGGCACAGCTCTGCAATAACTCAGGGCTTTGTTCTGACAGCGGGGAGCCAGTCCCTCTGCCTGTCCTCAGGTATGCCAGCAATGCCAGCGGAACTCCCCGCGACCTGACACGAGTCCCAGGGCAGGGTTTGCAAACACAGGCAGTGGTCAAAACGGGGCTTAAGTGCCTTTATAAATATTTTGAAGAGCTGGCTTGGAAAAGGAAAGTCCCCGGCGTGCTGCGGTGCTGGTGTTTCATCCAGCGCTGGTGCGCGGCTTTGAAGTGTGGTGTGAGCAAGCTGCTGGGCTCCTGCCCATCCCTGGGAAGGACTGGGTGAACAAAAATATACATATCTGTACACTTAAAACCATGCAAGAGGTTGTTTCCACGCCCCTTTTGGTCGTGTGTCTTCGTGGACAAACAGGGGAGGGTAGAAATGAATGTGCTGCGAGGGGTATTCCATTCGTGTGATGGATATATGGAACATCATGTAGGTTAGAGAGATCCACAGGTGGGAGGTGGGGTGGGTGAAGGGGGAGGTAGATGCTTCCAAGTGTCTGGTTTTATTGTGGCCCCTTACCTGAGGAGTTTTCCTCTCCTAGAGAGTAACCACTGCAATATATTTAACCAGGGGCTGTCGTATTTGTGCTGTGGAGGGAGATGCAAAGCACAGACAGTGAGATGGCAGGCAAAGCAGGGTGAAAAGCTGGTGATTTCCCACCCAGGACAAAAAGTAGGTCCTAGGATAGTGTGATTGGTTCCACATGTGTGCTGTTGCTCTTCAGAACATTGCCCAACCACAAACGTCCTCCAGTCCTTTGCTCAGGAGGTGAATCAAACCTGCACCCTGGGAAGAGTACAAAGAAGCAGCCATGTGTTCCCCACGCACGTGCAGTGCCCTTTTCCAGCCCACACGTCCTTGGTGTTGGTCTTCTGTTAGACGTCTGGTTGTTTTGGGTTTTTTTGTTTCATCTTTTTGGTGTAAGAAAGCAAGAGCAAAGCAGCTGCTCCATAAGATAATCTGTATAGGAGCTGAGAGCCAAAACATCCAGAGGTGTGGGTATCACTGAAGAATTTGGGTGGGAAATGTTGATTCTACCCCCCCTGCCATGTGCTTATGTCCACCATCCCAGGCTGCTCCAAGCCCTGTCCAGCCTGGCCTTGGACACTTCCAGGGACGCAGGGGCAGCCACAGCTGCTCTGGGCACCCTGTGCCAGGGCCTGCCCACCCTCCCAGCCAGCAATTCCCAGTTCCCAATCTCCCATCTGTGCCTGCCCTCTGGCAGGGGAAGCCATTGCCTGTGTGCTGTCCCTGCATGCCTTGTCCCCAGTCCCTGTGCAGCTCTCCTGGAGCCCCTTGAGGCCCTGGCAGGGGCTCTGAGCTCTCCCTGGAGCCTTCTCTTCTCCAGGCCAAACATCCCCAGCTCTCTCAGTCTGTCTCAATGTGTCACAATGCACTGCAAGGTTGATCTGTAGCATCCTGTTGGTTTCTCTGGAAGCTGTAGCACTTTAACTGGACCAGCCTAGTCAGACTTGTACCATTTCCCCCTAAGCAGATGCAGTCAGCGCTGTACAGATGTTGCCTTATGCACCCAGCTGTGCCACAGGAAGATATGCCTCTCTTCTGGAGTTTGATGCTGGAACCATACTCCAGGAGCACCAGCCAAGTTCTCTTCACCTAGCTGCCCGTAGCAGGTTGGAAGAAAGCTGATTGCTGTTTTTTGCCTAGCAGAAATTGGGATTTTCTTAACACCTTAAAGGCTGAGCCTTGTGGAGCAGTTACCTCTGGCCTAGTAGTGGATGACAAGCTGGGGTTCCTTTCTTATGGCTCTAGCACATGTTGGATCAGAAGAGAGCATCTCTCCTCAGTCTTGAAGTGCTCTGTAGGGGGCTTATGTGTGAAAGGGGATAATGTGCCTTGATAAAAGATGGTTTTTCAGTGGTGTAGCTATCTTCATTCTGCACGTCCATATCCCATCCCTGGAAGTGGTCCAGATCATGTTGGATGGCCCCTGGAGCAACCTGGTCTAGGGGAAGGTGTCCGTGCCCATGGTAGGGCTTGGAACTGGATGAGCTTTAAGGTCCCTCCAAACCATTCTAGGATTTGTGACCTTCACAGCGGCTTCAGCACAGAATCCCAGTGAAATTCAGATTACTCTGCAAGTCTGTCCTGCAGACCACTGTAACATCCTCATCCTCTTTGTGCTGGTGCAAATCCAGAACAACATCAGTTAAATCCCTGGAGTCAAGCCAGAATTACACCCGGATAAATAGGAATACATTTTACCCAGAAAAGCCCCCCAAAAAATGTTCAATTCAGTTCCAGCAAGGCCAAGTTAAGGCTGTAGGCAGTGCCCTGTAATTCAGTGACTCCTTTGGACATCCCCTTTGAGTTGAGGCACGTGAGCAGCTTCCCTCTTCCCTTGAAGCTGTTTCCTTGTAAAGCCTCTGTGAACTTGTGCATGTGTCGATGTTATGGTTATCACACATGTAATTTCATCTGACATTGTAATGACAGCATGGGGAGTTCAAAATGTAACAGTAAATATAGTTGTTAGGGGAAAAAAAAATACCAACATCCTAGCCCATCATCCTGAATGCCTCTTCACGTCATGGGAGGGATGCAGACAGACTCCAAACACCATCAGCATTTCTGGGCTCCAGTTGGAAACTGCCTGGAGTTCAGTATAGGCCAACACAAACAGGCAAGACTGTCTCTCTCCACATGTCAGGGCTGCATTTTCTCCTCCTTTCCCCTATTTTGTTTGTTTTTTTTTTTTTTTTGTTGTTGTTGTTGTTTTGTTGTTGTTTTGGAAGCGTCACCCCTCTAAAGCGGGGAGAGGCTGGGAGTTCTCCCTGCTTTCTTGGGGTCTTTGGTAGCCTGTGGCATGCTGCATCCGAGATCCTGCACTCACCCTTGGCAGAGAGCTGAGTCCCGACTCGACCCCTGGTTATTTTTGAGTGCTGTCGGTTTGTGATGCTGTATTGAAGGGTCATTTGCCAATTCCATTATAAGCCTCATTTACAACTCAGCTGGTTTAAATCAGATCAGACTGTGAGCTGGCATGTGCAAAGAGTCAGCTGGGACATAGGACTTGCCTGCTGAGGGACCTGATCCCGCAGACCCCCCTCTTGCTTGCAGAAGTGTCGGTTAAAAAAATTAATCCCATTGATTGTCAGTATTTTTTTTTTTTTTCCATATGTTTGAGCAAAACATCTAAGCAGTGGATATTTTTCTTTTTCTTCTTCCAGGGAGAGTTCAAATGTTTTTTCTTCTGTTGGTTCTCTACCAGCTTTGACTATATTTACCAAGCTGGGCATGGGTGGGCCCGCCAGATCGCACGGATTGCTCAGGCGGGTGAGGCTTTGCAGGAGCTGAGGACTGAGCTGAGGACTCAGCTGCTGTTTAGCTTGCAACCAGGTTGGCAGAGAAACCAGGGACTTGGCACACAGAAGGAGCTGAGATAAAAATGAAATCTGAATCTGACCCCAGATCTTCAGTTAAATTGCTCTGTAACCTTGAGAGCTGGATTAAATCATCCCTGGAAGACAGGGAGTTACCTCTGGATATCTGGTGCTTGGGCCATGCTATAAGGTTAAGCTCATATATTATCTGTGTGGTCTTCAGAGAGCTCATTAGATGGTTGGTTTACATATAAAAAGTCTGGATGAAAGTCTCATCTCCTTTCCCTGACCATCCTGTGCTGAAACCTGGCAGTATTTCCACTAGAAATGCCCAGCTCAAGAGTTAGGGATGTGATGCATCTCACTGGGGCTTCAGCGTGGCCAGGACAATGTTGGCTTGCATAAAAAATGGTCATAGGACCACAGAATCATCAGATGGCTTGGGTTAGAAATGACTTTTGAAGGTCATCTCGTTCCAGCCCCCTGCCCTGGGCAGGGACATCTTCCACTAAACTGGGTTGCTCCAAGTCCAAATGTTTCCAGGGATGAGGCATCCACAGCTTCCCTGGGCAACCTGTGCCCATGTTTTACCAACCTCATCATAAGACTTTCTTCCTCCTAGCTAGTCTGAATCTCCACTCTTTCCATTTAAAGCCGTCGCTTCTTGTTTCCGTGGATTGGAGCATCTTGTGAAGCTCCTCTTCAGGGCAGCAAAGGATGGGGAGATGCAATATTCACCCACTCTGCCTGACTCCCCCCTCCAATGGGGCAGGGCCTGTAGGTGACTCAGAGGAGACACTCACAGGTAACATCTGTGCCTGTTTGGTCTCTTCTCTGAACCACGGCCCTGAATTTTCACCCTGCGTTTGGTTTGACTTTGACACCACCATACAAGCCCAGGACTATCGTTCTGCCCATGGTTCAGATGATGGGGTGGTGGCGCTGGAGGGGCTGTGTCTTTGCAAGCTGTATTGCCATCTGCAGAGGCACCTTCCATGAACACGCCTCTCCAAAATCCACCTCATGTCTATGTGGGAACTCTTCCGGCCCAGCCACAGCACGGGAGCTCGTGTGTTTAGAGCTCCAGGACTGAAATGGCAATTACAAACCAATGAGGCTGCAAGGGCTCTCATGAGAGCCAAGCAGGAATAGAATATTTTGAGTTATGCCAGAGTTAAGTAGACCAATCTGAGATACCTTTCTCCTAAATACCTGTGGGATTTATGAGCCTAATGAACGGCAACACGGTGTCAGCAGCACAGGGCACAGTGGGAGCTGAAAGGAGAAGCCGAGCTCGTGTTATGGGGCTTGGCCCAAAGCAAGCAGGACTTTAAGAGAGGTGCTGAGCTGCTGAGGTTGTCCTCCTGAGAGAGAGGACAAAGCTCCTGCCTCTGCCTTGCTGTGAGTCTGGAGACACCCCAGGCCTGGCAGCGTCTCGGCCAGCTCATGGGGATGACTGGGTGCTCCTCCTGGAGGGTTGATACTGGGACATCAGCAAGAAACCCCCCCCAAAAAGGGATGTGTGCCACTGGGGATGCCCAGTGATGCTGCCAGGGAGCCTGGGCAGGGTCTGGAGGAGCAGTCCTGCCCCGGCAGGGGGATGGGGCGCAGCTGCTGCCGATGCCACAGCGGAGCCGAGCTTCCCACCCCACCACTGCTGGAGCCTGCCTGTACCTGCTCCCAAGCCGATATTAAGCCTGCTCAAACACTGCACCGCCTTCTCCTCACATTGTTTTCTGTACCCCACACCCAGCACCAAAATAGCGATAACCCCCCCTTCCCCACCCTCCCGCGGTGACTCAGGCTGGCGAGCAGGCACACATCTGCTTCTGATTTAATGTGCGAGCGCTCTGACCCTTTTATTTTTATTCCCAAAGTCCTCCCGTTCGTTGGTGGCTTTCTCTCTGGGGGTGAGGTCGGGGCGGGGGGGGGGAGAAAAGAAGGGGAAGCCGGATCCCCATCCTTCGCGCTCTGCTTTTTCGGAGCCCTCAAAAAAATGTATTTATTTTGGAGCTGTGTTTTCATGCAGGCTGGTGACAGCCTCACCCGGCTCCGAGTCCAAGTCCCTCGCAATCCTGTCCACTCCGGAGGGACGCCAGCCAAACCAGTTTTCCATGGTTAAGCTGGGCACATTTTTCCGCTGTGGTTGGTTGGTTGGTTTTTCTTTTTTTTTTTTTTTTAGGCTTTTTTTTTTTTTTTTTTTTGGTCAGGAAGCAAACCCACCCAGTGTGTGCAGGCCATTCAATAGGAGCCTTTTTTAAAAATTTCTTTTCCTTTTTCTGGCTCTGAAGAAGAACAGGACGAGAGAGAGTGAAGGGGCTGGCGTGTTTTCCCAGGAGGGTTCAGAATGGGAGGAAATGGCTTTTTTGGCTATTTTTAAGGCCATGCTGGAAGGAGGTACCTACCACTGATGTGCTCATTGGATTGTAATGTTGTGTGTTAATAGGGATGTATCCTATATATATGTGTATATATATCCTATGTCACTCCCTGTAGCAGGGTCTGGGTGCAATGGGAAGGTGTTGGAGGAGAGTGCCTGCACACACATGGGCAGAAATGCCACCAGCAATGTCACATACCTCATGGACCTTCATCTGTCTCATGCCAGAGCTGCTGGGCAGACCAGCAACCTGATGTTCAGCCAGACCCTGAATGGGCATGCCTCTGGTGGGGATTTTCCTCTTGCTCTCTCTTTTCTTCCTCATTTTGTTGGTGTGGGAGGGGGAGCGTGTCACTTGAGGTGTGAATGAGTTTCCAGGAGAGTGGGGTGGCTGCAGAGGATGCCTGGAAAGTCTCCTGTTTCACTTAGCATATTCCCCCCTCCCACACATGTTTGGAGTGTGTGCATATAGATTTGGGTGGGGGGGAGACACTCACCCAGCATCATTGCCTGTACCAGCAACATCGTACTGAGCATGGCCAGGACACCATCAAGGCTGCACAGAGCTGTGTAGACAGGGCCCACTAAGGGTTTCAAGGAAAATAAAAAAGGATCTTGAGCATCTTCAGCCTTGCAGCACCTTCTGAAGCCTCAGCAGAGGGGAGCAGTAGGAAGATGATGCCTAGAGCACCATCCCCTCAAGCTCCAGACCTCCAAGGAAATGCTTGAATGGTGGGACAAGGCTGCAAGAAAAGACTGTGATGTCAGATGTGACCACTCTATAAAAGTCTTCTCTCTGGTACCTGCCTAGATGCTGTGGTTAATTAATTTGCCCCTGCTCTGTGTGTGGATGAAGCCCTCAAAACACCATCTGGAGCCAGGTGGTGCCTTTGATGTAGCTCCACTAATTGTTTATGTTTATTTGACCATTTATCACTAGGATGCCCCTTTGCCAAGGCCTGCATGGCACATCAGATGGCATTTGTCATGTAGCATGCCGACTTCATCAAGCTGCCACACAGAAGTGACCTGGAGCTCCTGATTTTGGAGCTTTATAGAAATTCTGAAACTGGGCAGTGTGACAGGCAATTTAAAGAAGCCGGGAAAGGGAAACCAAAGTGAAAACATGGCCCTCCAATTACAGCGGGCACTGAATTCTATTCTGGCCCTGACAGGGCTCGTGTTGGTGTTTATCTGGGGCTGAGAATTGGTTCCAGGGAAACGGGAGAGGCCTGGGACTTGGTGATGTGATCATAGAATCACAGAATGGTTTGGGTTGGAAGGGACCTTAAAGATCAGGTGGTTCCAGCGCCTTGCCATGAGCTCAACCTGTTCATCACCATGTGCCACCCAAGAGCTCAACTTGAGCCACAAGTTCCTCCCCAGAGAGGAACTGAGGACAGAAAATCGAGCGTAATATGGACCGGGATCAGGTCCTGGTGGCCATGGAGCAGCAGCAAATTCCCATTACAACCAGCAGCACCCAACTGTTCAGCACGCTGAGGGGTGATTTGATTCATAATTTGCAATTTTGCCAGATCATATCTGTATGTAAACAAAGTTGATGAAGTACAGAATACTCCACGTAGGCTCTGGGTAGCTGGAGTCAACCTGCAGGGATGGATTTGTTCACAGGTGTATATTTGCTGTGGTGTGTAGGGAGTGTTTAAAAATTCCCTGGGAGGGATTCACACAGGGCACAGAAGCTGCTTTGGCCTCCACATCCTGGTGAGCAAGTGAGTGGCACCTGTCACCACCTTCCTAAGCAAACAGTCCCCGTGGAGCTTCCCAAGTGATGTTGTACCAGAGATATCCAGCAGATCTCCAGTACTGATGTGCCTCAGATCTGCTTGGTTGGATAAACTCCTGCATGGATTTTGGAAACTGGGGAGAGAAAGGGTTGTTCTCGGGATCACTGGAAACTCTGGAGATGTTTCTAAAGCACCTTTTATTTTGGACTCCTTGATGAGACTTCAGTGAATATGGCTTTTTTTTTTTTTTGTGGGCTACTTATAGGAAACTGGTAGTTCCAGCTGAAAAAAAGGTCAGTTTTATATAGTGTGTGCAAATATAAATAGTTCACATGGGCTCAACTTGCCAGCCAGATGTTGGTAAGGATGAATCCTTGTATGCCCAAGGATTTTGTTCAGAGATTAGTCTGAATTCTGACAAGTCTGGTAAGTAATGAAGAAATACCAGGGTGAAGGTCACTCCTGTGATTTCACTCCCTGAAGCCTAACCACTTTAATTATGTGATCAAACCATGCTCGACTTAGGGGGCTTTTCCATCTCATGTATCCTGTGGAGGGCTGTGCTCCTTGGCCACTGTTCTCCTGGCATCAGAGGGAGGTCTCCATCCGTGTCAGCATCGTGGGGACTCTGCTGGACTCTGTGTCCCACAGAGTATCCCTTTAAACTGTGCTGACCTGTTCCATTTGCAGAGCTGCTCCTTTGTCGGGAGACCTGTGGGGTGATGCCACCTCTGCACCCACCCACGGGGCTTCCTCCCCATCCGTGCTGCCAGCGAGCTTCTTCCAAGGAGAATGCCACCTTCTGTGCATCCTTCCTTGCCAAACCATCGCTTTGGAAACATCTTCCCTCTTCTTCTCTGTCCAGATACAAGCAAAAGCCATGAGTTTTCGGCGAGACCTTCATTTCTGTGTGGATAAACTCAATTAAAAGCTGAACACCCCAACCTTTCCCAGCTAAACCCCATGTCTCCCAGACTGGTTGCAGTTCCCAGAGTAGTAAAACTCTGGTGGTGTTGCTGTGAGGTGGTTCCCTCACACAGAACCACCTTTGGGTCTGCAGAGGGGGTGGTGTCCCTCAGAACCCCGGTGATTTCCCTCACACAGAACCACCTCTGGGTCTGTGTGGTTGCAGAGGGGGTGGTGTCCCTCAGAACCGTGGTGATTTCCTTGCAAGGGAGGCAGAGGTTGATGTCGCCACGTTTTCCTCATCGTTCCAGGCATCCCAGGGAAGTGATTGAAAGGCAAGGAGCTCTCTGCCCCACCTTCCTGCTGGAGGGCAGAAACGCTTGCTGCTGGGGTGGGTGGTTTAATAACATGTTCTTCTGGAGACAAGATGTTCAGAGGGGAGGTGTGCCCCCATAGTAAGGAATAAATATAAAGGCAATATTTACCCTTTTTAGGTTTTTCACCTTCCTTATTTTTCAAACTAAAAGGAAATCCTACCTCTCCGCTTGCCTTCAAATAGGCATTTGGGGATCCCAAGTCTTTCTTGGTCATCCCAATTGGAGTGAAGTGCTTGGCCAGGGCAGTTGTCCCTGTGGGGCTGGCTGTGAATGGGGTGTCAGTGTGGGTGGCTTTGCACAGGGACATTTGCACAAGGGACTTGCTCAAGGTTGTGGATGCAGGAACAGAGCCTCAGCATCCCTATGCCACCAGAATAGAATCAGAGTTTGGTTTGGGTTTGAAGTGACCATTGTGTCCAAGACCCATGCCATGGGCAGGGACACCTGCCACTATCCCAGGTTGCCCCAAGCCCTGTCCAACCTGGCCCTGGGCACTCCCAAGGATCCAGGGGCAGCCACAGCTGCTCTGGGCACCCTGTGCCAGTGTTTTTCCACCAAGTAACAGTAGCAGGAGTGATCAATCACTGCCCAGCATACCCCAGTGAAAGTAGCTGTAATATTTTGACAGATTACGGTGATCTCACATGCACATCTTAATTGCCTCATTATGAAGAGACACAAATAAAACTGGGGGGGAAAAAAAAATAAATAACCCACGTATATTTATGGGCTGATGGATGCAGCAGGCAGGTCTGCACAGACGAGGCCATGGGTGGATGCAGAGTGAGAGCAGCCAGCCCACCCTGGCTGCTGCCTCCACTCCTGCAGCCTGGAGCAGGGATTGGGAAAGAGGTGCAGGTAGCAGAGCAGCGGAGCCAAAGCATCTGAGCCTCGGGGTGCTGAGTGCCCCAGGCCGGGGAGGTGGTGCTAGAAAATAAATCAGGGTGAGGAAAGGTGTTGAGATCTGCTGACTCTCCCGTCCTTAGAAGCGTTCAGGGCCAGGTTAGACAGGGCTTGGAGCAGCCTGGGAGAGTGGAAGGTGTCCCTGCCTGTGGCAGGGGGTGGAAGGAGATGAGCTTTAAAGTCCCTTCCAGCCCAAACCATTCTGAGATTCATTCTGTGGTTCTCTGACTCCCTCTCCTGACAGGGTCAGCAGCCTGGGGTGGCCTGGCATGCTCAGCACCCCAAAGCCTGGTTCTGACACCTCTGGGATGCTTTGCTGGGTGGTCTCATGCTTCAGGGGAAAAGCTGGAATTCCTCCAGGGGTTTTGTGTCAGCGAGGACCGAGGGATGTTCAGGAGTGGGGGGCCAGTAGCTGGTGGGGATGGGGGAGCAGTGGTCAGGGATGTTCAACCCCAAGCTTTGCCCCTGGCCTTGCACCCTGAATCCCTCTACACACACAGGCTGGGTGAAGGGAAGAACTGGAGACACCTTGTTTTGCCTGGAAAAATGACATTTTGACACCAGGAGCAGGCAGAGATCAGCCAGAGCCTGAGGCTCCTTCCTCCACTGTGCTGAATGCAGAATGAGCCTGGCATGGGGGGGCAGCTGCTTTGCATCCCCTGCTTGCCCTGGGGCACCCCCATATCTTGGGGGGGGTGCTCCCACAGAGAGTCACTGTAGGCACAGAAAAAAGAAACACAGTCAGGAGCCAGCACTTTCCTGAGGGAAAATCATAGCAAAGAGAAGGCCAAGCAGTGCACATTTTAAAGGGAGATGCTCAGAAAAATCTCAATGCAAATAATCAAAATACAAAATAAAACCACATAAAATATGAATATATACAATATTAATGCAAAATTATAAATATCTAAAATATACAAATAATAAAATATTAATGTACCAGAATATTAATATATTAAAATATTAGAGTATTAAAATATTGAAACGCTGCGTGCTACAGCAATTACTTTGCGTGCCAACATACAATTAAAAGCCAAAATTGCCATCTCCCAGCCAGGACTCAGGGTGTGAAGCGCTGTCCCCGTGGACGGGAAGGGGACGTCCCCCGTCCCTGACACAGCCCTGAACCAGCAGCCACACGTTGCACAAGCCTGGGCTCTCCCTGGCAGCCTTTATCTCCTCCAAGGGCTCGGCTTTTCAGGGCGTTGCCACCGGGGGTGAGGAGGGAGATGGGAAAGGGAAGTGCTGGTGAAGAGCCCTCACAGGTCACACGTCTCTTGCTCCTGCCACTGAGCCACGCTGAGACCCAGGGGCAGGACCCTGTCCCTCCCCAGGGCTGGCACATCCTTCCAGGGCTGCTCCGAGCTGTGCCAGTGCTCCATTTCCACCCCTACAAACAAGCAGAGGCAATACAAGTTTGCTTTATCTATTTTCTGTGCATACGTCTTCATGATCTATTGAGTGTACTTCTGGTTTTTACTTACCGCGGGTGCTAAAATCTGCACTTCGCCTCTCTCTGATATTTCAGTTTTACGTTGCTGGTTTGGAGATGCTGAGATCCTTCAGGATTATAGTGAAGGAGGTTGGAGAAAAACAAAAAAGATTATTAAAAAAAAATAAATGAATAAAAGGAGGTTTTGACCAGCAGAGTGCTTGGATGAGCTTTGGGTCACCCAGGCAGTGCACATTGCAGGTGGTTTATGGTATTGCTATAGTCCCTGGCTTGTGTCTGGTATTTTTCACCCAAAAAGGGGACAAAGCTTAGCTCCCCCAATCCCTCTTTTTTTCCTGTTGCAGCTTCATGTGTCTAAATCTGTTGGCAGAACGTGGGGGAAGCAGTTCAGTATCCCACCATCATTTTTTTTATAAGTGGGGCTTTTCCTGGCAAGAAAGTAATGAATGAGTTTTAAGTATGACCATAAATGCAATGTTTCACAACGTCATCTGCAGAATACGTTTATTTTAGGTGCCCTCCACCCTTTCCACCATCTCCCTCCAGTTTATTTTAACAATGCTGTAATTTTCTGTTATAAAATGGGATTTTGCTGCTTAACTCCGTGTCGTCTGCTCAGCATTTGCCTGTGTGTGTGTGTGTGTGTGTGTCTGTGTGTGTGTGCATGCACTGGTGACATTTGTCACCATCAGATGCTATTTTTAAGCCTGTTATTATTGAGGACCCCACCCTTGGCTTGGGGATGGGAAGGGGGGAGTGCAGGCGGAGGGAGAGGAGGGAGGGGAAGGAAGGAAAACGTCAGCCTCAGCACACTTCCAGCCTCTGGCCATCAACCTCCCCGGGGGCATGGGAACCATAAGGTCATTTCTCAAGCTCGCTGAGCTCCAGAGCTGTCAAACCACCCTGAGAGTTTAAAAAATGCAAATGCATGCAAATGAATGGGCTGTTTCTCTCCCTCTCCCCCCTCACCCCCGGTTTAAATGACATGAATCACCTTCAATTTTGCCAGCATCCTGTAAAGTTATCGGCTGGCCTAAATGCTGCAGTTAACAGAACCACATCTCAGGAGGACCAGGGAGGGATAAGAAAGGAAAAATAGCTTAATTTCCACTAAAGCCCCGTAATTTTAAAAATATATTCTATGCATATAAATTATATGTAACTACGTATATAATCACACCCCAATCTCCCAATTCTAATTTTTCTTGCTGTTGAGTAAATTATCCACTAATTAGGGAGAATAAAGCTTAGTGTCCAGAAAAAACCCTCTATAAAAACATTTCTCAGGGTAGTTTAATATTCTGCTGTTCTGATTTTTGCCACTTAGGGTGATCTGGCAGTGAAAGATGAAAATGGGAAGACACGTTCCTTCATGCAAGAAGCTCCTTTAACACTCAGGCTCCTTCCAAACAAAAATAAACGAGTAGATGATAAAAACAGCAATAGAAATTTAATTGCTCACGCTTATTATTCGAGATACAAAGCCCTAGAAAGGAAGCTGTCTTTTCTTCCCTGGCTCAGGGGTTATTTATTATCTTACACTCCACTTGGAGAAGGTATTAGATTTACTGTCATTTATCGGTGATTTTCAAGGAGGATTTGATACAGAGCTGGTCGGGATCGCAGAGGAGCGTTGCTGGTTAACATGGTTAAGCACAGCACACTGTAATGAATCAATTTGTTTCAGACAACAGACGTAATTAGCGTGGAGGTAATGGGCACACCATGGGATGCAGGGCTGGAGCATCCTCCCTCCACTGAAAACGTCGGTGGCTGGAGCTGGGTGTAATTCCTGCCCAGCTCTGGGCTAGGGGAGCTGGCTGGAGAGGGCTTCCCGTGGCTGGGGCTGCCCTCCAGCCCCTGTGAGGCTTCACTGAGCATGGACAGCTGTCCCCCATCCCTGTGCTCCCCACAGGCCTGTGGACCATCACCTCCCTCTAGGCTGCGCCATCCCCCGAGACCTTCACTCTCTGGCTCCCACACACCCGTTTCTGGCAGTGCTGGTTATGTGTGGAGGAGATACCTGCAAGGTCTCCCTGGGGAGGGAGGAAAAGGGAGACAGCGTTCCTTTTCCCACGGGAATGTTTCCTGCAGAGTCTGATCCCCTCTACAGCCCCCCCCCCAGGCTTCCCCAAGGGTTGCTGGCCGAGGTGAAGCACAGGTTTTCATGGACAGCCTCTATCAGACCAGGCTCTTTCCATCCCTGAGGCAGCTGGGAGGGTAGGAGCCAGCTGAAGTAAACCAGGTCCCCCGCTGGTGGTTTTGAAGGAGGTTTGGAATCAGCAGAGCCAGAAACTGAGCAGGGAAGGATAGCCAGGACATGGCAGTGGATCCCAGGAGAGCTGCAGAGGTGGCATGGTGTGGAACTGGGGAACCTGCCTGATGGTGTCAGCCTTGCAGAAGGGATGGAGTGGGGCTGCAGTTTTGCTTTCACGTGCCCTGAGTTCTCCGGGAGATTAACTGCTCTGTCCCTTGGCTGTGAACCAAGTGTCTACCTGCAGCAGGGCCGGGGCTGGTGGAGGTGACACTGCATGAACACATGCTCTGTGTCCTGGGGGTTTCCAAGGGTTAGTGTATTCAAAGTTATTCTGTCTGTTTGATGTATTCTGTCTGAAAGGAGATTAATGTATTCGTCACCTGCTGGAGGAAATAGCTTTCCTTTCCTGGGATTTCTCATGTGGAAGGGCTGCTGGAGCCATGTGAAAGAGGAAACATCTTACAGATTAAAAAATGGCCCCCCAAAAAAAAAAAAAAAAATCAGGTTTTCCTCTTGGGTGTGGGTTTTTTGCTTCCGAGTTTTCCTTTGAAGCTAAAGCTGCTCTAGCAGGGTAAGATGTCTGCCAGATGCACAGGGCATTTTTGATACCGTGCTGACAAGTCCAAGCAGGATTGGGAATGGAGAGAGCTCAGCTCATGGGAAGAGATAGCAGACAACAATCTGTGTCATGAAGGTGGTCAGGTCCTTGCTACCTGGTGGTCTTCCTCTGAGTGTTTAGGCATACACCGTGACACGAATCCTTGCTTTCCTCCCCATTCCCAGATCCCTCAGGGAGACATTCCTACGTGGCTTATCCCCATGTGAGGTGATATGTCATAGCTTCCAGGCATGGAGTAGAACTGAAGATCCGTAAGGATCGCTCTCCTGCTGCAGCAGGAAGCCGTGACCCTCCCAGGTGTACCAGCCCCAAAACCAATCACATGGATGAGATGGGCACTCCCTGGCTCATCTCGTTCAAGCAGTGTAGGTGTTGGCTCTTGGCAGTGTGAAGCAATACAGCATCACACTTTCCCCACGTAGCTCCTGGCAGGGCAAATCCAACATGTGCCTGGAACAGTGCTGGCTCCAGGAGGATGTAGAAGAAATGTGATGGGGAGGGAGTCATTGCACAAGGTTCCTGGGGGAGGGGTGTGAAAGAGAAGAGGGAGCTTGTGGTGATTGTGAAAAGGTGAACAGGGTGGGAATTGAGGAGGATGAGGACAAAGAAGGAGATGAAAAGGTGGGGAGAGAAGCAGAGGTTCAATCACAGAGGATCTGGAAGGAGCTGAAGATGGCCTAGAGACGCACTGAGACGGTGCAGGCAGGAGGTGATGGCAGGTGAGGTAGAGGAGGGAAGGACCCCGGGAGAAGGCGGCATCGTTTTGGCATTATCAGTTGGGAAATCCCCTGCTAACGCTGTGCTGTTGGTGCTTTGTCCTAGGGCACTAAATGAGAATATGGCCAATGGCATTGAAGATCTTATCGGGATCCCATTCCCGAACCACAGCAGCGAGGTCCTGTGTGGTTTAAACGAGCAGCGGCACGACGGGCTCCTCTGCGATGTCATCCTCATCGTCCAGGACCAGGAGTACCGCACCCACCGCTCCGTCCTGGCTGCCTGCAGCAAGTACTTCAAAAAACTCTTCACTACCGGCACTTTAACAGACCAGCCCTATGTTTACGAGATTGACTTTGTCAAGCCTGAAGCACTTTCTGCCATCCTCGAGTTCGCCTACACCTCAACCCTCACCATCACCACCTCAAACGTCAAGCACATCCTCAGCGCCGCCAAGATGCTGGAGATCCAGAGCATCATCAATGTATGCCTTGAAATTATGGAGCCCGACAGAGAGGCCGAGGAGGAGGATGACAAAGAGGACGACGATGACGATGAAGACGAAGATGAAGATGAGGAGGAAGAGGAGGAGGAGGAAGTGGAAGATTTTGTCAATCAGGAGAACCTAGGTGATGTACAAGAAGTAAGCTGCCACCAAAGCCCTTCTGAGTCCGATCTTACTGAAGAAGCTTATACAGAAGCACCTAAAGATTTTCCAAATCACTTCCCAGCCAGTAACTCCTCTGGACACTTGGGCATGATACGAGACTTCTCCATAGAGTCCTTGCTGAGTGAAAACTTGTACCCTAAGGCAAACATCCCAGAACGGAGGCCAGCTCTGTCTCCTTTCGCCCCCAGCTTCTTCCCCCACCTGTGGAACGGCGACTTTAACTCCTTCTCCCAGCTTGAGGAGCCACAAGTAGACAACGGCCCCTTGGATCTGGTGATCAAAAAGAGGAAGATCAAGGAAGAGGAGGAGAAGGAAGACCTGCCTCCACCTCCTTTCCCTAATGACTTCTTCAAGGACATGTTTGCCAACGCCCCAGCAGCTCCCTTAGGGCATATTAAGGCAGAGACTGACTATAGCGCTTATCTCAATTTCCTAAGTGCTACCCAGTTTGGAGGAGTTTTTCCCCCGTGGCCCCTGGAGGAAGAGAGGAAAATAAAGCCCAAGGCATCCCAGCAGTGTCCCATCTGTAACAAAGTCATCATGGGAGCTGGCAAGCTGCCCAGGCACATGAGGACCCACACGGGGGAGAAGCCTTATATGTGCAATATCTGTGAAGTTCGCTTTACCAGGTGTGTGCTGGTCAGCTCTGCCGTGTGTGGGGAGTGGGGTGGTGGCTGGAGGGGCCACATCATAACCCATGACTGATTTCTCAGCTGCTCATCAGAGAAAACTCACCAGAGTTTTTGTCCCAAAATAAAAGTAGGGAAGAAAGCAGGGCATGATCTCTGTCCCTTCGGAAAAAAAAAAAAAAAAAAAAAAAAAAAAAAGGGAGGAAGGGAGGGTGGAGGAAGAAAAAGAAACTACTGATTTTTGTGGGTTGTGGATGACATCCACAGCTCAGTGGATCCATCCCCTCGCTGGACAAAATCTTAAATAAGTAACAGGATATTTTCAACCCCACCATAGTTCACCACAGTGGGACCAGAGTGAGCTGGAAAAACAGATGGTCAAACAGCCAAGGACGCTTCATCTCTAATGTGCTGAGAGATGCACGGAGTTGGGAGGGCCATTTAGCCACAGGATGTAATTAGTTTGGGTTTGCACATTTTGGCATCAGTGTAGACCATAACCAAGTTGCACACGTTTGGACTTGACAGTATCTGGGCTTTCTGGGCTTTCTGGGGCTGGAGTGGCCCTAATTATTGTGTCTTAGTAGTGCAGTTGGGGTCTCAGTCTCTTCTCCAAAGTAAAAAATGACAGGATAAGGGGAAACATCCTCAAGATTGGATATTAGGAGCAATTTCTTCATGCAAAAGCACTGTAGCAGTCTGTCCAGGGCAGTGGAGATGTCCCCATCCCTGAAGGGATTTAAAAGATGTGTAGATGTGACACCTGGTTCATGATTTGGTGGACTGAGGGAGCAGTTGGACTCACAGAATCATGGAATGGTTTTGGTTGGAAATTACTTTAGAGTTCATTCAGTTCCACCCCCTGCCGTGAGCAGGGACACCATCCACTATCCCAGGTTGCTCCCATCACTGTCCAGCCTAGCCTGGGACACTTCCAGAGATGGGGCAGCTGTAACTTCTCTTGCCAAGTTGTATTTAGCTGTGCAAATCTAATGTTCCAGCCTGAAACCGTGCTCTGCAAAGCTGGGCAAATTTAATCGGTGAGTGGAGACAAATAGATTCCTGGACCTGCTCATGCTGAGTATAATTAATATCTAATGAGAACAATCTTTACCATAATAATAAAGCTTTCTGACAAGAGCATGGAATTTCAGCTCCTGGCTGCATGTGAGAGAGAGAGAGCCCTATTAAGCTGGGGTGAGAAAACCAGAGGAAAATAATCTGCACAGTAGGCAGAGGCGAGCTCCTGACAATGGCCAGACACCTGGGGTGCTCCTGCATTCAGCCTGTCTTTTCTTCTCCTGTCCCTATGATAATATTCGAATGGAAGATATGCAGATGATGAGAGTTTGACCTGAAAATAAATTTCCATGCTCCCCTCCATTAACACAGCAGACACCATATTATAATGCGGGGAGCATCGTGCCTCGGGCGGGCGTATGCAGCGTGTGCCAGCTCACCCCGGTATTTGCAGGGGAAAGGCCACTGCATGGTGATAATTCCTGCCTGCAGGAATTTGGATCTGGCTCCTGCTGGTGCTGCATCCCCAGGTTAGCACTGGGCTGTTGTCTCTGTGGGGTGGGTTCAGCCCCGTGGGTGTGGTGGCCTCTCGGACTGGAGGGACGGCCTGGCCAGCCCCATCCTGTGGTCCCTGTCGCTCTCTTGCGTGCGCTGCTGCGGGTGCTAATTTTTGATGAGGAAACAGCCTGGCTAGATCCATCACTGACATCTTCCCTGGAACAGGAATAACAGAGCTGAGCCCTCCCAGAGGGCTCCCGAAGTCCTTTACAGGCAAGGGCAGCATTGTTCACTTAGTTCAGGGAAACTGAGGCACAACGCCTAATCCAGACAGGTTATATCAGCGTGGTAGAGGATAAAAACTCCACAACAGAGCTGGTCTAGCATGACCCATTACTAATACAGGGACTAAACCTGATAGTTTTGACATCCCCCATGTGCTCAGCAGCTTCTAAATAAAGGGCACAGGGGTAGGGGGACTTCATTCAAGGGGGAAAATAAAAATTTAAAAAATGGGACTCACCCAACAGTGCAGTCCCCCAACACCACTGATGAAAACTGGTCTTGTGGACCACCCCATGCAGAGCTGGGTGCTGGAGGGTCTTTTCCTTCTTTAACACCCTGAGCAAGGCAGATACATTAAAATATTGATTTGTTTTTAAATGTGTTTGGAAAGATTTTGAATAGCATGCAGTTAATTGGTTTTGTTGGGGGTGGGGTTTTCTTAGCCGTTTCCATCATTACTGTGGTGTAAGAGCTCTCTTTTAGGAAAAAGTATAGTTTTAAGCAAAAAAAGTTGGAGTTTTTTTTTGCTTAAAACGTGGAGTGATTGAGATGTAGAAGGACATTTCTACTGGGATTTCCTGAGTGCTGCCACTTACTTGCATTATGTGTTTTGGTCTCAGAGGGGAGGAATCCCATGCTTTCTGAAAGCATTGGGCTTGCACCCACAGTGCCTTCACTGGGGAGATGCAGGCTCAGATGGTCCCTTTTGGGGTCCCCTGGGAGTGAGGGTGCAGGGAAGCAGAGGTTCCCAAATGGAATTTCAGTATGAGTCGGTCCTTTGCGTTATTTCTGCATTTAAGGCACTGTGGAGGTGAAAATCTGCTGGGGGAATGGAGAAGATATATTTCCCTGGGTAAGGAGTGCCCCAACCTCCCCAGAAGATCCCTCCCCCACATCAGTGGGATCTCACATCCCCCAGCAAGGACCCTCCATGCACCTGGACCTGCCACTCCTGCTGCCCACGGACATCTGATGGCAGGAAGCAGGACTTCATTTAATGGCTCATTAATTATTTTTTCCTTAAACAAAGGCCTCTCAGCTTCTAGTCTGCTGTTCCACCCTGCTAGAACGCCGGAGAAAGCTGCAAATATTTCAGCTTTTCCACCAAGACAACCCCAGAGTGCTCAAGGAGATACTGTTCCAGCTGGAAAGGTTAACATTATTTGTTCCTATTATTTGTGTTGTGACAGCTCGCAGAGCCCTAATCGCTCTCCTAATGCAATTGCATTAAGGTTATTCACACACACAGAGTGTGGATCTCCGTCGGAGCGAGCCTCCAGCACAGCTCCCAGCTCGCAAACCCCGTGTTCCCCGTGCCACATCCCCTCCGGGGTGCTTCACCACCGAGCACCTCACCCCCGCCAGCCTCTGAGCAGCTCCAGGTGGAGCCACAAACCTCCCTTGCATTCCCCGGAGATGCTGCCGGGGCGGGGAGGATTGGGTTTCCCCCCCCCCCGTCTGCTGCCGGAGGTGGGTAATAGCCTGAAAAGAGCTTTGCCGGTGTTTACATTATACAGTCCCGGCACGCAGCGTGTTTATTAGGAAAAGCGATCCTGCTAGGTTAAACATTACCTACAGAGGTTTAAATTAAATTATAGGTGGGCTCGGCAGCTCTGCTTTTTATTAACATTTCCCCCAGCTTTGCAGTACGAGCCCCCGCGCTCATCCGCGCGCAACTTCGCCGTTCGGGGTGAAATTCTCCCCGCTGCTGCTTTGTCTGCTGCTGAGCACTGATTCCAGCCCTTCCAGAGAAAATGCACCCTTGCGAAAACCTTGGGGTAACACCAGCTTTAAAAATGCCACAGTGGGAAGTTGCCCTGAGCTTGGCACAGAGACTGAGAGATGACTTTTTTCATGTGTCCCTAAAAAAAAAAAATCTGTCGGTGCAGGACCAGTCTCCCAAGAGCAATAAAGCATCATCTGGTGAAGAAGTCACTCTCCTGCTAGGGATACTCCTGTGCATCCTTGAACCTGAGGGACTGGTGGGCAGGGATGCCCAGCCCAGAGCTGCACTCCTCGTGGTGTGGCCGACACCTCTGTCCTGCTGGGCATGTCACCAAAAAACTGTTTAACTATGCACACATGGGCTGGGTGGCAAAAACTAGTTCAGAGGCAGCACCTTGCAAGTTTTGAGTGCTTGACCTGCCAGAAGAAACAGATTTTTTGTGTGGTTTTTATGTTACATAAATGAAATCATCGTCATATATACCTACATGATGTAATTTATAATATAATTCTATTTTAAGACAATAATAAATTGTATATTCTTTACTGTTTATATTAAAATATGCCATATAGTTTTATATGGCATACCTCTAATGTATAATAGATATTTTGTATCTAATAGTGACATGATTCCACATGTTCTACATATTTTTGGCTTCAATACCAGCATGTTGGAGGGTTCATACTGAAATAATTCTGGAAAACAATATGAATTTTCCCTCTTTGCTCTTTACTTGAACTCCACTAGTGCAACCTAGGAAGCAGTGTTCAGCTCAATTGAGCCATCATCAGCTTCACTTTTTTTAGCTGTGATTTTGGTTTTTTTCAGTTTTTGGCTGCAGAAGGAAACATTTATTTTTTGGGGAAGAAAGTCGTGATTGGACTGCCCGTATGGGAAGATATTCTTGCTTTCAGATGTTCCCCTTAAAAAACGCCTATATAAATATTTGTAAATAAGTGCCATTGGGATGGGTATTACGCTATTCCATGGCTGGACTTAAGAAACTTCTCCAGACTGCGTGGGTTGTTGGATGTGTGCTGGCCTTGGAGACCCTGGCAGGGAAGGACAGAGTGCCTGGGTGCTGCACCTCTGGCAGCATCACCCTCTGTGATGCTCCTGCTCCAAAAGAAAGCTCCTGAGACACCATGTGGTCAGTGCAAGAATAAAAGGAGAGGAAAGTCGGCTCCAAGAGGGACTGAATTTAAGCAGTACTGTCCTGCAATGCCAGGCCCTCAAATCCCAACTGATTTCCTTATTTATGGGTCGGAATAGGGCTGTATTTATTTAATAATCTCAGATTTAGCTATATATAGATATATTCCCATATTTAGAATCTTGCTCCTTACAAGTACATGGAAGGAGGATGTAGCCTAGTGGGGGTCAGGCTCTTCTCCCAGGGAACAAGGGACAGAACAAGAGGGAACAGCCTCAAGTTGTGCCGAAGAAGGTTCAGCTTGGAAAATCAGGAAAAATATCTTCCCTGAAAGGGCTGTCCAGCCCTGGCACAGCTGCCCAAGGCAGTAGTGAAATCTCCATCCCTGGAGGGCTTTAAAAGCCATCTGGAAGTGGCACTTGGGGACATGGGTTAGTGGTGACCTTGACTGGCAGTTATGGTTGGACTTGATGATCTTAGGTCTTCTTCAGCATTAATGATTCTGGGATTTTTTGGGCTTATTCCAGGGATTTTTTTTTTTTTCCCTCCAATTTAAGTTTCAAACTGTCTAGGATGGGTTGCAAACTCCTGACATGGAGGGCTCTTCTGTGTATGATGTTTTAGTGCCCAGGAAGGAGGAGGCGGATGCAAACATCAGCCTGCAAGACCATCCATACATTGGGAGAGGCCCCATGATGAGCTCCCCACCTTCCCATCAACTCCTCCCCTGATCCCAACCAGGGAGCCAGCCCCAAAAAGAGCAATCCCAACCACACCCCTTCCGGCCCACACCGCCTGACCAAGCGCCTTTTCTTTTGCAGGCAGGACAAGCTCAAAATCCACATGCGGAAGCACACGGGGGAGCGGCCGTACCTGTGCATCCACTGCAACGCCAAGTTCGTGCACAACTACGACCTGAAGAACCACATGCGCATCCACACGGGCATCCGGCCCTACCAGTGCGAGTTCTGCTACAAGAGCTTCACCCGCTCCGACCACCTGCACCGCCACATCAAGCGCCAGAGCTGCCGCATCGCGCGGCCCCGGCGCGGCCGCAAGCCGGCGGCGTGGCGGGCGGCCGGCCTGCTCTTCGCCCCCGGGGCCCCGCCCGTGGAGAACAGCTTCGTGATGCCGCCCACGCTGGAGGAGATGAGCAGCCACCTCAGCAGCACGGCCATGTGCCTTCCCGGCCCCAGCCCCAAACACTTCCTGAGCGGGGCCAAGACCCCCTTCAGCCTGCAGGAGCTGGAGAGCCAAATCGAAGAAACCCAGATGAAGCTCTTCAGGCGGGCCCAGATGGACATGGAGAGGAACGCGGGCATCTTCGCCTTCGCCCTGGGCCACAATGAAAACCTCGCTGCCCAACCCTTCTTCCCTCTCCCTGACCCTTGGAGCACAGGCTTCAGTGGCTTGGCGGGGCTTGGCCACGTGGCTCCCATCTCAGAGGCCAGCAACTAAACCCGCGCCCGGTCCCACCATGCGTCTGCTCCCATCCCAACAAGGCAGCCCGCTCCCCTGGGCTCCCACCTGCCCTTCTGCATCATCAGGTTGCTGGGAAGCTCTTAGTCCTCTCACTGCCATGGCCTGCCACGGGGCTTGGGGCACGGGGCCATCCCTGGGGCGAGCAGGGCATGGGCAGGTGCTGTGCCCCGTGGCCACCGGCACTTTAGACTCTGCACTTGGCTTTGGGGCCGTCAGGCACTCACTGTCCCATCCCTCCACTCACAGCTCCATCTGGGAAGGCCAGGCCAGGACTGCTGCTCTCTTCAACACCCCCGAAAATGTCACTTGCCTTAGTCCAGGGCTCGGCCATCACCATGAGATGGCTTTTCTGTGGGAAATGTTCCCCATTTTCCCACACACGGAGCTCACTGGACACTGACAAGCCGTCCAGACTTGGGTTTGTTATGTTGCATTCCTTAGCCCTTTTGGTCAAAAGGACTTTTCTGTTTTCTTTCTGTTCTTGTTTTCTTTTCTTCTTAATTAATTCCCATGTCTGGCAACAATATTTATTCTACAAGGGATAAAGGGGAGGTCTAGCAGCCTTGCTGGGAGAGGGAGAGAGGGAAAATACTTGCCACTGCCTTTCTCAGCAGTGTATCAGATTTACAGGGCTGGTAAAAGCCTGCAGCATGAGTTGGGACTTTAAAAATATTTAAAAAAAAAAAAAAAAAAAAAAAAAAAAAAAAAAGGAGATCGAACACCTAGCGCAAAGCTGGGTGGAAAAGGGGGATTTTGCTTATTTTGGTTCTTTAGCTATTTCAAAGTTTCAAAAGGAGAACCAAAGCCTATTTTGAGTATTTTAACTTCAGTTGCTTGAAAAGGTGAAGGAAAAGTTTTGGAAGAATCAGTAATGTTTCGATACTGAGCTTTTACTAAACCCTTGCTTTAAAAAAATGAACCAGTGGGAATTTTGAAATGAAAAAGTCGTTTCAAACCAAAGAGTCAGAATTCGCTGCCGCTGACCATTCTGAAATGTCTGGGGTTCTGTCCTTAATTCCCTCTAATTCTTATGTGATAGTGATGAGAAAAATGTACAAAACACTCATGTGTCCCCAAATCTGCAGTGTTGGTGGGAAAAAACATCGGGTGTGAAAATATCCCTGCTGCTTGTCTCAAGGGATCTTTGTGGAAAAGGAGTTCACTACCAGTGTCTTGATGGTGATATCTTCTACTTGGCAGCAAGTAGAAGTGCTGTAGCAGGTTCAAAAGAGAAGGTGGTGACATATGACAGGGTACTCCTAGCTGGAGGTCACCCATGGTGGCCAGCGGGTTTGGGGTGACTCCCCAGCATCCCTGCAGACCCCATCTTGGCCACCCCATCTGGTGATTCTTTCGGGGCACAAAAAGTGGCCGATTGGCTGGAGTCTCCCTGTCCACCTCCTTCAGCCCCAAATCCACGAGCTGCTCTGAAGGACAAAGGCTTTTGGTGGCCATCTGCCTCTGATGGCTCCTCCTGGATGAGCCGTGGGAGGCAGACATGGTGGGATCTCCCAGTTCCACCACTGGCTGAGGTGGGTTGCAGTGGTGGTTTTACACGAAACCAACACCTGGAAATGTAAATGTTACAAACTGGGGCTTTTTATTTCTCTTTTTACTATGACCTTTCAACGTCAGCAAAATCGAAGGGAATGCGAGGACCGCGGGTTCGTGAGGTTTTTGGTTTTTCCATCAGTGACGCGGTGGCTGGGTGAGAATCGGCCCACCAGAGGCAAGGAAGGGGACACAGGGAGGTCAAGGGTTCCACAGCCCTCAGGAGGGTTGAGGGGCTTCTGCTCTGAGACCACCCGTAGCAGAATGCTCCCAAGGAACTGCCCAACACTTGGCTTCCTCCTCCCAAAAGAAATCCATAAAGACTCCACGTGCAACAAAAGTCAATGGAGAGAAAAAAAAAAGAAAGTAAGAAGAAAAAGAAATCTTCTTAAAACTGCATCAAACTTTTTCTTTTTAATCCTCATCAACTTCTTAAACAAGCGACATTTTGCAGATGATTGGTTCCTTCAGGTGTTTTTTTGTCTACGATTTGGAGTTGTTGTAAAATATCCAAAGATGCTGAGTACTGTATGATCTGCAAGGACTTGAAGCAAGGTGTTTTTTCTGTCTCGGTTTGTTTGTTAGGTCGGTTGGGTTCTATTTTTTTTTTTTTTTCCTATATGTCTAAGTGGGGATAAACCTTTGCAATTTTTCTATTTATAACTATTTTTATGTGATTGCTTTATGTACAAAACAATGGAAAAAAAATCAAAACAAAAAAGTAGAGAGGAACACACACGTACACAAACAAATTTGCCTTAGTTACTCACGGGACAATCACCCTTAACTTTGATTGATGCTAAAATGCGGATGGAAAAAAAAGAGACTAGATAATTTTATGTATTTATTAAACTGTATTAATTGATGCTTTTAAATTATTAGCAGGACTTGATTCTCTTGCCTGTGGCCATGGTGAGAAGGCAAAGCCACCACGGTTGTTGAGCTGCCAGCGCAGCCATCAGTGTGGCCTCAGCTCTGTGGATGTTTGCCTGACACCTTTTGGAAAGCTAGAATAATCACTTATTAATTAAAGATTGAGCTGGTATGGGCTCCAGCCCGAGGGGCTGTTGGCGTTGCGATGCTGATGACGATTATGGAGTTAAGGTTGATTTTCCCGCGTTGGCGCTGGGTTGGGTAGGGCTGGAGGGAGCTGAGTGCTGGCAGTGATCATCTTTTGGGGTGTAGAGGGATGGTTAGAGAAAACCCTGTTTCTTCCCGTTTTGGTGTTGTGTGGTGAGTCCAGGCCACAGGTATCCGCATGGGAGCCCAGCTGAGTGTGAAGGTGCCTTCCTGGGGATCCGCTCCCGTTTCCCAACCAGGACGGGTGTAATGAGCGCCAAACCTCAGCCTGGAGGGACACGGGTTCTGTCCCAGCTCACGGTGTGGTGGCTTCTGGTTCATCTCACCCTGGCTCCTACGGCCTGGTTGCAGCAGGGGCAGCAGGGCAGGGGGGATTCTGCCCCTCTGCCCCTGTGCTCAGCTGAGAGCCCACCTGCAGAGCTGCCCCAGCCCTGGCTCCAACAGCACAAGGACGTGGAGCTGCTGGAGCCAGCCCAGAGGAGGCCCCGGAGCTGCTGCCAGGGCTGGAGCCCCTCTGCTCTGGAGCCAGCCTGGCACAGCTGGGGCTGTTCAGCTGCACAAGAGAAGGCTCCAGGGAGAGCTCAGAGCCTCTGTCAGGGCCTAAAGGCATTTTAGGAAAAAGATGGGGCAAACATATTAGCAGGGCCTATTGTGATAGAGCAAGAAGAGATGTTTTAAACTGAGAGAGGAGATTTGGTCTAGATAGAAGGAAGAACTTTTTTACAGTGAAGGTGGCAAAACACTGAAACAAGGTGCCCAAAGAGATGGTGGCTGCCCCTGGATCCCTGGCAGTGTCCAAGGCCAGGCTGGACAGGGCTTGATGCAACCTGGGTTAGTGGAAGGTGTCCCAGCCCATGGCAGGGGGTGGATCTGGACAACCCTTAAAGGAGACTTCCAACTCAAATCTTCTGATGATTCTATGATTATATGAACACAGGTGACACAAACACGAGCACTGCAATTCACGTGGCTGCTCAATAACTGCAGAATTCCTTTGTTGTTTTTGAATGAGGCGCAAAAGCCTGGAAGATAAGCTCCTGCTAGGAACGGTGGGACTCATTCCACATTGTTCAGCCATTTGGAGGTGAAGTAAACAGGTACCCTGTGCCTGTTGAGACACCTACGTGTTGTCCTGCAACCTGCAACGTGGTTTTCCAGCCCGCCTCTGAAGCCATCCTGGCTCTGGTGGGAGGCAGGTTCTGATGGAGGGTGATTCACCCCACCCACGCTGGACCTCCCAGGGGTGGGATGAATCACCTTCGGGCACCTCTCTGCTACCTACCAGCGTGCTGTGCTTTCCCATAGCTCACTGAGATAAGGCCAACCACGGGGAGGGATGTTCCCACCAGCACCGCTCCCTCCTCTCCGCTCAGCTCATGGGACAGTCCCTGGAAAAACCTTTCCCAAGAGGATGGGATGCTGGTACAGCCCGGGCACCCAGGTCAGGCAGCTTGATTACTTCCCAGTCTGTTTTAACTGGGAACACTGTGGGAAATAAAGGTCCGTGTCAAGCATCCCAAGCCTGGGGACCAGGGATTCAGGCTCATGGGTCGTACACCCTGCTGCAATCCCAGTAAAAATTCCCAAGGTCATACAGCCACAGGTCATTTTCCTTCCTTTACACTTCAGAGAAGGACTCCACAGCATCAGGTGCTCAGGCAAGGGTCCAGATCTGCAGGCAGAATCCAGAAATGTGACTTGGGAACAAAGAAATACCGGTCCCCTTCCCAGGGCAGGTGGTTGATTGGTTGATTGTTGAGCAGCTCCTCTGTGCTTGGAGCCTGCAGGACTGTGTCAGGGTCAGCCCATAAACTGTGTTTCTGAGCACAAAAATACCCACAAAATTAAAATAGTGTGAATTACTTTTTAGCTATTTAAATACACCTATAACTTCTTTTTTTCAGCTCCTGTGGCTTTTAACCCCATTTTATGCTCACATTCTGGTTTGCTTGTAATGCCACAGCAACAACGAGAACAACAAAAAAAGATTTGTAAGGGGAGGGTGAAAAAAGAAATCTAAAAATCGCTCGGAGGAGCTGTGCATTAATCAGACACATGGGAATCACAGGAAGAAACCAGCTTCAGTAAATGCTTGTTAGCAGCAACATATGGCTACATGCTTGCTCCTGAACAGCTGCTGTTATCTGCTGGAGCACCCAGGCTGCGGAGGGGGAACGGCACCGGGGTGATGCTGCGCACGCAGCGTTTGCTTGGACCAGGTGTTGATGCCACAGGAGCATCTCCTGGCACGAGTGGCAGGGAGCTGGATGGGCAAACCCTTCCCCTGGGCTCGAAACCCTTTTTCTGAGCATTGCAAGAGCCTCTTCCTGCCGTTGTGCGGAAGGAAATTGCATACAGAAAAAGGTATTTGTGTTTTAAGAGGGGAAGAAGGAGCCTGCAGTTTGGGAAGTGAGAGGCTTTTCCATTTGGCAGTCACCTGCAGGAAAAAAAAGGGAGTAATTTCGCAAAGTACAGCCTAAAATGTTTTAGACTTGAATGTGTCAGCAGGACTCCTGGCAGCACCAGTGAGGCTGCAGATTCTGCCCAGTCTCTGCTCCACTCGTGCTCTGCCTGCAGCCCCCTGGGACCTGCTATGCCCCCCTTCCTTTTTTGGAAGGGATTAGTGCTTTATTTACAGTCTCAGTGCCCTGAAGCTGGACTATTGTGTGGTTGCAGAGGAACTTTTAAGGTTAAGAGAGTACATGAAGCAAGACCCCAACCATCTCGTTTTAAGAAAATGCTGCGTTTGACAGCAGGTCACCCGTGGCTGGGTTTTTAAGATCTGCCATTGCCTTTTGGTACCTCTGACTGTGTGCACCTGTGTTTCTTTCCAAGCCAAAAACAAAAAAGGGAAGAACTGAGAAAAATGCCTTCTTGTAGAAGATACACTCTATATAGTCTGAGCCCGAGTGAACTCATCCCCGTCCCACCTCCCAGCTCCACCTCTCCAGCAGAGGGAGAGAAAATACCTGTGGCTTGGAAATACCTTTTTTTCCCCCCTGTGTTTTCCTATGTTGAACCAATGTTTCACATGACTTGCACTATTTGCTGTAGGGCAGGATACTGTTTAGGTTTCTTTGTTCCAGTCTCTTGTTCGGTTGCGACTCCTCTTGGCGGTCCTGTACACGTACCTGCTGCACATCTTACACCCCTGGAGAAAATAAACTGTTACCTGAAGCAGTGAGCCTCTCGTGTGTCCTTAGCGCTGCTCTGGGGCTGGGGAATTCGTATTTCAGCGTCAGATTCGTGGTTGGACTTGGTGATCTCGGGGGGCCTTTTCCGACATAAATGATTCCTGCCATCACATGATGACGAGCGGGGTGATGCAGCATTTTGCGGTGGCCCTCCAAATGACCCTTCACGTGGCATCTGGGCTGTCACCACGAGGGTGCAGGGGCTGAGAAGCAGCCTCTGGTGGTGACCGAATGAAATTTTGTGCGGGGCAAATAAACACTCTATATGTAGGTACAGCCGGTGGGGTTTTGTTTCTCCCCGTTTCGGCAGCTCTGCTTGCTCAGCTCCCTGCACACTCGAACTTGGTCTGCCCTCGTGTGGTGGCCTGGAAGCAGCTCGGCCACCGGGGCGACGCCGGGGACAGCAGAGGGCTGGGACCCACACCTGGAGCTGTTTTGGGGATCCCAGCAGCACCAGGACATGCAGGACCCTCCATCACCTCCCGTCTCACCCAGCCATGTCTACTTGCCAGGAAGAGGAAATAAAAACCTCAGCCACATCCAGAGGGAGTTTAATGGTTGGACTTGATGATTTTAAAGGTCTTTTCCAACCTAAATGATTCAGCAATTCTTAGGAATTTTTTTACACCTCAATTAACCACCAAGTAGTAAGGCCAGTGAGGCTGGGAACATGCCAGAAGTGTTGGTGGCCTCATAGGAACCCTGATTTTTTAGGGAATTATTCCTGCAGGGTAAGCCAGGACTGGACCCTCTGATGCCCAGTGTGGCCTCAGCTGATATTTCCCACTTCCCATCATGGTACCACTAATAATTTTACTCAGTTCAGGCAAGCAGGGGTTTCAAATCTAAATATTATGCAATTATATAAAGCTCATTTCCTTAGGAACTGAGACTGAAAACCATAAATGCAAATACCAAGGAAGAGCCAAACAGCAGTGCTGAGCTGCACCCCCCCAAAGTTTCATTTTATTTCCTTCTTTCTGCAGAGATGACACTGACTGAGATGTCACAAATCCAATCGGGCTTCCTAATAGTTCATGCAGTGCCTCGAGCCTCAGGGGTCATCTGAAATTCAGGCAGCCAATTTGCAGGCAAGAGATGCAAAGCCAGACCAGGCAGGGGCTGAGGTTTTTAAGGACAGACCCTGTCTGTCAGCTAAAACCTTCCTCTGCTCTTGGGTAACCTCTGGCAAATCCTTACAGGGATGGCTGTAAACCTGCCTGTCTCTAAGGTGTAGCTGTTAACTCAGTTTCCATAGTGAACAGGACAGGGTTGTCTCGGTGGGACCAACTTCTGCAATGTTGGCTGGAGTTTAGAATCGTTGGGGAAATACTTAAGGCTTCACCTTTGAGTTCTCAGAAATGGGGTTCTCATTTAGGCAGCTTTTGCGATATTTTTCTGGAGGTCTTGATGATATATTCATTGAAAAATCAGTTGGAAATACAAACCTTTCTGAGACAAGGTCCCTGGATCTAAAGGGAAGGTGAGCAGTGATTTGCTCTGGGTGTTTCTGCAGGGGTGTGAGCCAGGCTGTGACACCCCAAAATTTAAAACACAGGAGCTGGATGAGAAAAGTGAAGAGTGAACAGAAGCTCTGTGGGAGGTGGAAGAAAATCTCCCATGGAGAGGCTGTGGGGCCACACCTCCAGTGCTGGGGACAGCTCTGGGCGCTCAGGACAAGAGAGACACTGAGGGGCTGGAGCGTGTCCAGGGCAGGGAACGGAGCTGGGAAGGGGCTGGAGCCCCAGGAGAGGCTGAGGGAGCTGGGAAGGGGCTCAGCCTGGAGAAAAGGAAGCTCAGGGGGGACCTTGTGGCTCTGCACAGCTCCTGACAGGAGGGGACAGCCAGGGCGGGGTCAGCTCCCAAGTGACAAGAGAAACAGCCTCAAATTGTGCCAAGGCAGATTTAGGTTGGATATGAGAAGAATTCCTTCGTGAAAGGGCTGTGTTGCCCTGGCACAGCTGCCCAGGGCATTGGTGGAGTCCCCATCCCTGGGATTTAAAGGAGACTTGAAAGATGTCTAGATGTGGCACCAGGGGACAGGGGTTTGGTGGACTTGGCAGTGCGGGGGGAATGGTTGGCTCTGATGATCTTAGTGGCTCTTCCCACCTAAATAATTCTGCGATTCTGTGAGCTAGGGGCAATCATCACTGCTGCAGCAGCAGTCCAGATGCAGATGAGCTCCTCATGCAGCTGCCCAGTGCCCTTTATGTTCAATCAGCTCAGCCTATGACAGAGATTTGCAGCTCCAAGCACTTGGGACACTTTTTCCCTGGAGTGGAAACAGCCAAGCTGGATAATATATATACACATATACGTGTATTGTGTGCGTGTGTGTATATATATATACTTTCAGATGGATTCAACAACCCTAATATATGTATGAACGTGCTAATATAATAATATAATATAGCCCTATATAGTCTGTGAATAACCCCTATAACCCTATAGTCTGTGGATGCATTCAAAGACTTACATACATCTAATATGCATCAGCTGTTAACCCTGACCAGATTTTATATAGAAGACAACAGAACTTCTTCTTTGGGAGGGGAAACTGAGGCATGGGGAGGCACAGAGATTTATTCACAGCGTCCTTGCAGCACGCTGTATCTGTGTGTGGGCTGCTAGCTGACCCTTTACACAGGTGCAAATCATCCCTGGGGAGTGCTGGGCCTTGGCAATGGCTCTATCAGCCCGTTAAATTAAATGTTAGGAAGGAGTATTCCCAGGAAACCCCCATCTCCTTGTCTCCAGCATCCCTGTCTGATTCAGCAGGCCACACTGCACAAATCACCATCCAGCTGCCGAGGATGAAATTTGGAGCAAGAGGGAAAAGGAAAGTAACCAAGAGAGGGCGTTTTTTAACCGAGAGGAGCCCATGCCAAGATGAGCTGGTGAGAGCAGAAGGGGACACGCACGGCTGCGGCTGGCTCAGGACATCTGAGATAAAGGTTTGCCTCCGAGGGTGGAGGAGTCTCTGCCAACAGCCCACCCCTGAAAAAATCCCACCACCAGAGGTAAATGCCCACGTCCCTGGTGATGCTCTGAAGCAACTGTGCGACAGTGAGGGAAAAACGAAACACAAGGGTCATTCCGAATGGCCGTGAGGAAGGAAACTCCTTCCCCGGCGTCCCTAGAGGCAGCATCAGAGTAAATCCCAGCAGCGGGGAGGGGCTGCAGACACTGCCACCAACCCCACACCTCGGGCAAGGATGTCCAGAGCAGGGGATGTGGCCATGTCACACAGGTGGGTTCCTTGTTTGCAGCCCAGGCGGGCGAAATCCTCTGCCAGCTGCTGCATTAACGCCCCATATGCCCGGCCATATGCTCCATCCACGCAGGGGGGGGGTGCTGGGTGGGCCTCCAGGGGAGGAAAAGGGACATCCCAGCACGAGGGAGCAGCTAGGGTTTAGACAGGCCCCTCGGGGACCAGAGGTGTGGGAAGGATGCCTGGCGATTGTGAGATGGCATGGGGTGAATGTCTCTGTGCCTAGCAGCAGCACAAGGGGACAGGGGCGTGTTGAAGGGCACCAGAGACCTTTTGAAATTAGCCCCTGGCATAAATCAGCTAAAATCTGGGCAGGAGGATGCCAACAGGGTTGTAGGAGGGCACCACTGACACTTTGCAATGTGCTGCTCCAAAGCAGTTCGGCCGCAGGTTGCGCTTACAAAATTTATTATGAAGTGGATTTTCAGGACACGAACACGCTTGGAGAAACGTCACGGTGGAAATCAGAGGGTGCTGGGTGTGTTGCTGCACTTTGGGAGCATAGCCTGCCTGGCAGCAGCAGGGTGGATGGAGGAAAGGGTTTCAGCTGACGCAGGTCAGGCACTCACAGAGGTGTTCACTGGTGTTCCAGCTCCTCCTACAGTTAAGGGGAGAGCAATCCAGCTAAACACCTGGAATGGGTCACATAACCACACTTTTGAAATGCTGCTTGCACTCCAGTGGCAGGAGGGGAATATGTCCCTTCTCATGCCCTGTGCACTTTGCCTATCAGCCTCCTGGCCCCTTGCACCCAGCATTCAAAGCTTTCACCAATCACCACTGAATATCCCAGCACATTTAAACAGCCAGCGTGGTACTACAGGACACATTCTCTGTATGGAGCAGCAGGTCAGAGAGGCAGGAGGCTGTGGATGCACCCAGAGCTCTCATGTGCTGGATGAAGGGCTAATAAAGGGACACCACCAGCTGAAGATCCACAGGTTCAGCCCAAATAGCTTGGGGTTGTTTGGCTGTGCTGTTAATCCCACAGCACAGGGAGAGAGGAGGGTGGGATCTGCACCATCTTCAAGCCGTACTGTGGGGTGAATGTGCTTTTCCTGCATTCCTGGTAGCTCAGACAGCTACAGGTGAGAGAGAGCCGATACCAACATGATGCAAGAGGCTGGTGAAAATGCTTGAAAAGACACTTTTTGCTCTGAAAATTCAATTTATCTGGACAAATTAGGGTATTGGCTTCAAACAAAACTGGGGACCAAAGCCTCATTACATTTAATAAACTATCATGTGTTCTCTCCCATCAGCCTGTACCAGGCTCTCCGTGATTTACAGCCCAGCGCTGTAACCTGAGCCATCTCCCTGCTTGGAGAGAAACTCATTTAATTCGAGTCCAGGTCTGAGGCTCCTTGAGGGAAGGCAGCTAATCTTTCTGCCTTAGCTCCTCTATTTGTAAAATGAAAATGGTGACTTTATCCATCGTTGTGGGCTGCGATGGGGCTTATCACTTAATCTGAGACTCTGCTGTGCCTTGATCAGGGAGCCCGGTGTGAGAGGCTGCATTAGCTGTGCTGTTTGGGATGCTGGTTCCTGTTATGGCTCCGAGAATGTGCAGGGATTTGTGAGGGGAGGAGGGGAGGGAGGCACTGGGGAGCTGATTTCAGTGTCAGGAGAGCAGGTACGGGCTCATCCCTGGTGAAAAGTAAGGAGCTGCTTGCTCAGGAAGAGATGGGGAATATTGAGTATAAGGAGAAGTGAGTCTTGCTGTGGCCTCAAACCCATTGGGGTCAGTCCAGAGGAGCTGCTGCCAGGGCTGGAGCCCCTCTGCTCTGGAGCCAGCCTGGCACAGCTGGGGCTGTTCAGCTGCACAAGAGAAGGCTCCAGGGAGAGCTCAGAGCCCCTGCCAGGGCCTCAAGGGGCTCCAGGAGAGCTGCACAGGGACTGGGGACAAGGCATGCAGGGACAGCACACAGGCAATGGCTTCCACTGCCAGAGGGCAGGGACAGATGGGAGATTGGGAACTGGGAATTGCTGGCTGGGAGGGTGGGCAGGCCCTGGCACAGGGTGCCCAGAGCAGCTGTGGCTGCCCCTGGATCCTTGACAGTGTCCAAGGCCAGGCTGGACAGGGCTTGGAGCAGCCTGGGACAGTGGAAGGTGTCCCTGCCTGCCCATGCAAGCCTTGAGCTCAGTCAAGGCAAGAGGACAGAGCTGTTGTTGTCTCTGCTGGTGCAGGACCAAAGCCTGAGAGGATCTGGATCTGCATGTTGTCTTCCAGTGTCTTTATAATTCATGATGGTCTGTCTGAAAGAAGCTTCTGGCAATGTGTTTTTGTTACTGGTCTTAAAATAGGATGCAGAAGAAAGGTTTCTGGGACATAATTCATTTTATTGGCTCTTCTGCACCAGAATTAATTACAGCCATGTTTATTTCTCCAGCAAGTAGAGATGAGTTAGATAAGGGAATTACTTTGTTTAGGACAATGAATAATTTATGTCGCAAATTCACCAGAACTTTGAAATTTGAACGTCCAGGTTTGCTTCCTTCCATGTCCAGGGAGAAAGATTGAGTCATAATCCTTGTTTGTGACAAACATTTAATGATTTTTCCGTCATTGTAATCATGTTTTCAAACTCTTGTAACACAAAACACGGAATTTCTCTGTGTAGGGTGCCTTGGCATCCAGGTTACTTCTGTGCGTGGTGGTGAGAGGTTTGCCCAAGGAATAACCCATTCTGTCCTAGGACAAATATCTAATGCACAATAAAACACACAACTGACTGCAGAAGGAGTTTTGATAGCTTTGGTGGCTCATCAAATCCTTTGCCAAGACACGGGTTCTGTGTCAAACCCACAACTCCTAGCTGAGCTGGAGGAGAAGGTTTTAGAAAGACACCCTGAGCATCAGGGACTAAAAACCTCCCAAACTTTACTAGAAAATTGCAGTTTCTTTCCAAAAGTGACTTTTCCCCAGGCTGTGGGCTTCTGAATGAATATTTGAATCACAGAATATCCTGAGGTAGAAGGGACCCACAGGGATGATCAGGTCGAACTCTTGGAATATTATTAGTATTTGTGCCCCAGGGAAAAAAAAAAAAAAAATCTAATTTTTCCAAAGAGGATAGAGCTGTTGGTGAGACTTATTCTGTCCCTGGGGTGGGCACAGCTGCCTGCCCACCTCCCTGAGAGCCTGCACAGCTGTGGGCTGTGCCCCGGGATGGGAGCTGGGTGAGTCTGAGAGCCTTTTCCTTGGAGGTGGATGGTGCATATCGGTTTATCAGTCTGGTCTGCCTGTGTTCTGGAGCAGAGCTGGAGGGCTCTCAGTCAAGCACACACTGGTGTCCCTTGGATGATCCCTCACTTCAGAATGAGGAGGGTAGGTAGGAGGGAGAGACAGCGAAAGTCAGAAACTGTAACTTCAAAGATAAGCTGGGATGGGAGCCCGTCAGCTTCTGAGAGGAAAAACAGGGATGGTTTTCATTAGTGAGAAGGTAAAACACATGGCTAGACAAATAGCAATGCCCTTGCATAGCTCTATTCTAGTCCAGGAAAGGACAGTTGTGGGGGACACTGGCACCCTCAGTGGAAACTGTTATGTCTTGGGAGAAGAATATATTTATTTTAACCAGTTGAGAAATAGGCTTCAGCCTTGGAGTAGCCCCCTTTTTGTGGCACCAGTGTTGCTGCTTCTGCAGAACAGAGGACTCTGATACCGAACCAAGGCTAAAAGAAGGGACTGAGAGAGGGGAGAAGGACATCTCTGAGGCCTAATCTGCCTCTGCAGGAGCTAACACTGCTCTAAAGAATGCGAGTTGAAGGCTGGGTATCCAGACCCAGTCTGAAGGGATGTCACCAGCACATCCCAGCTGCAGTAGAGTGCCCTCTGTACCACCCAACGTGGGCAGAAGTCCTTTCAGAGCACACAGAGCAGGTGAGTGGGCAATTGCAGGGAATACATGTATTTTTTCAGAGTCACTAAAAGCAGAATGCAGCAGCAGGATCGTGGTGTGGAGTGAGCAGGCCACGGGATGGCAGAAGAAACCCAAGCTAGATAAAGCACAAGTGCTGAGTGTGGAGGGGGCAGTGGGGAATGATGGCACTGTGGTGACTTGGGCGGTTTGGCCAGAGTCTGACAGATGATGACAAACACCAACGCTGGCTGAAAATTAATACTTAGGGCTTGGATTTTGGATGTGGATGCCTAAAATGGGATTCAGCTGCCTGATTTGGCAATGCTCTGGTAGCTCCAAGTGTGGCCTCTGTGTTTGCTGCTGTGTGATGCCTGTGCTCTGGTCAAGGCTGAGCTGTGTCCTGAAGCCCTCCAAGGTCCCTGCTTCTAACACCCATCCTCACACCAAGATACAGCTGAAGCAAAACACAAATAACAGTGGGGAAAAGGAATCTCACTGTTTTCTAAATTTTTTTTTCTCTCTTCAATTGCAAGTATGCTGGTGTTGCTTTCCTTCTTTACAGGTACAAGGAAGGAGCAAGCGTGTTGGACCAGCTCCCCCCAAAGCATTTTCTCAAATTTGCAGGTCAGCATTCATCCAGCAGCTGAATTTTTGTCTCCTGCAAAGGCAGAGAGGAGGAAAAAAGGTATGATAGCAAAAAAAGCACCTGTGGATCAGTCACAAGCAGACAGAGCTGGAGGCTCCTGGGGAAGCACTTTTCACTGGCAGAAGAGACCGAAGTGGGCAGCTTTTTCCCTTGCTTGGTGTTGAGAGTTATCAGGCAGCTTGTGAGATGGTCTCTGTGCTGGAAATTTCCATGACAGGAGAGGTAATTTAGCAGCTGCTGAAGTGTGTGGGCCCTCAGCTTCTCCTGCCCTCCTGGACGTGGCCTTAAAAGCCATCTTGTGTGTGTGGGAAGATTGGAACACTCCTGGCTCCTCCAGGAGGATACGCTGGTGTCCTGGTGAAGCAGCTTTGAGGCAAAAATTTGGCATGTGTCAGAGCCCCAACACCAAACTTTTACCTGTGCCATCTCCCAGATCTGCTAACCTCATCCATGCTGTTTGCCTCCCCTGCCTCAGTTTTTCCTCCAGTATTTTCAATTCCCATTTACTCTAGCCTTCAAAACTTACCCCGAGGGGTCAGGTTGGAGGGCATGGGGAGAAGTGGATCATCACAGGGAAGAGAATGAGCACTTCTCTGTTTTTTTTTTTTTGTCTGAGCAGGCTGTGGTTTGGACAGAGGCTTCAGGCTTGGGCGAGGGTGAGTGTGCCAGCTTACTGCAGGACTAGCTTTTGGTGCAGGGGCACTTTTTACAAAAGCCATGTAGTGACAGGACAAGGGGAAATTCTTGCCAGCTGACAGAGGGTGGGGTAAGATTAGATATTAGAAAGAAATTCCTCCCTGTGAGGGTGGTGAGGGCCTGGCACAGGGTGCCCAGAGAAGCTGTAGCTGCCCCATTCCTGGAAGTGTTCAAAGCCGGTTTGGGTGGGGCTCTGAGTAACTCGGTCTGCTGGAAGGTTACCCTGCCCATGGCAGGGGGTTGGAATGGGATCATCTTTAAGGTCCCTTCCAATCCAAGCCATTCCATGATTCCCCAGCAGCTGTTGGCCATAGGAGGCACCATGCCACAGGCACAGCCCTTGAGTCGCCACTCCTTGGGGTTATGGTTTTTTTTTCTTTATTCCCTAACACTGAAATCACTTCTGAGACAAACCACAGCATAAACCAGAATGCAGTGAGTGCACACTCAGGCTGCTGCCCTCCCTAGCAAGGCTCAGATCAGTGTTGTGATGTATTTGCAAGGGTTAGGCCACAGTGTGCACCAGCCAGCCTGCTTCCAAGTTTGTTACCAAAGCCTCAGGAATTCGTCAAAGCTATTAGAACATAAATTGTGCTAAATTAAGAAAGAAGAAGCTAAGAAACCGAATACCAACAGAATACAGAAGACTGTGAAACACCTAGTCTATAACCAATCACAGATGCTAAGAAACGGAAGCAGAAAATGAGAGAGCAAAACAAAAGCACCAATCAAGAAGTGTATAATTAGTAATTTATAGAATCTATAAATATGTGTGTAATGTAAACAATAAACGGCTTCTACTTGATCATATTAGTCAGTTATTCAAAAGTCCTACGTTCCCCACCATAGACCAGTGTCTTTCTGATCACTCCGCCACGGGGAAGCTCCACAGATGCTTCCACTTGCCCACATCCATCCAAGGCTCTGCAAGACCCTTTAGGGGACAGCAAGAGGGCTGAGCCCATCCGTGCTGTGGGACGGCACTGAGGCAGAGGCAGAGCTGCAGCCCCTGACACCACTGGCCGACAAGGTGCCACATTGTGCTGGTGGGCTGCAGCAGCACCCCGTATGAGCCCCTCTCCACAGGATCACAGCGTGGTTTGGCTGGAAGGGACCTTGGAGATCATCTCATTCCACGCTCCTGCCATGGGCAGGGACATGTTCCACTACCCCAGGTTGCTCCAAGCCCCTGTCCTACCTAGCCTGGAGCACTTCCAGGGAAGGGGCATCTTCAGATAAGCCCTGATTCCCCTTCTTCTGATGACTCCAGAACTTAGTCTGCCTTTGTGCCCAGGCATAAGCAAGCTCAGCCTTGTGCTTAGCCACTAGCAAAGCATCTTCCACTTTCACTGTCTTGTCTTGGTTCTCAGGTGGAATTTCCAAGTGCTGCCTTGTTGAAATGGCTTTAGCAGCATCTTTGGACTGTGTAAGATGAGACTTCAAGGTGTCCCTCAGAAAGGCAGCTGCTGCAGCCTCTACCATGACAGATCTGTGTTCTTTCAAAACCCAATTCCTACCTGGAATTCCCTGAAGCAGCCGTTGGCAAATTTGCAGACAGAGGTCTAGTAAAGGAACAGCTGGGGTTACATTAGCACCAGGCTGTACAGTGCAGTTTTTTTCAACACTAAAAACCAAAAACAGGGAGAAAGTTTGGTTTCAGTCAACCAGGAAAACAGATTTAAAATTCAATATTTAAAATCACTGCAATGTAAAGTAACGCTCCAATGAAAGCTCATGAAATATATTTATTCTGAATGATATGAAGGAAAAAGGGGAGTAATTACTTAGCCAAGCTATAATTTCATTCATTATTATTAGGTGGATTTAGATTACTTGCTCACTCGAGATTAGAGATTTGAAATACATGGCTGAAATCCTCTTTCTAATCCAGAATTGCTAAATCCTTGGGTATTTCTCCACGATCATGCTTTGATTTGCATCTGTGTTGATGTTCAGGACATAATTTCAATTCTCTGCCAAATATTTGTTCCTTTCTTCTCCCCTAAACACAGTCCCTGGTTTTCCTGATAACAAACACTGTAGACAAACCAACAGCACCAAGGTTCCACAAGGCTCCCAGTGTTTCAGATCTCAGCATGGTGTTATAATTATAAGCTAAAAGCAAAAGAGAAGTAACTTTATTGAAACAAAAGTGCCAGCAATGTGAAACCACTTGAAAATGTGGTTTTCTTTTTTAATTTTAGCAGATCTGCATAAGCATAGACTGGGTTGAGCTGGAAGGGACCTAAAAGATCATCTCATTCCAAATGGACAGGACAGCTCCCACTATCCCAGGCTGCTCCAAGCCCTGTCCAGCCTGGCCTTGGACACTGTCAAGGATCCAGGGGCAGCCACAGCTGCTCTGGGCACCCTGGGCCAGGGCCTGCCCACCCTCCCAGCCAGCAATTCCCAGTTCCCAATATCCCACCTGTCCCTGCCCTCTGGCAGTGGAAGCCATTGCCTGTGTGCTGTCCCTGCATGCCTTGTCCCCAGTCCCTGTGCAGCTCTCCTGGAGCCCCTTGAGGCCCTGGCAGGGGCTCTGAGCTCTCCCTGGAGCCTTCTCTTGTGCAGCTGAACAGCCCCAGCTCTGCCAGGCTGGCTCCAGAGCAGAGGGGCTCCAGCCCTGGCAGCAGCTCCGGGGCCTCCTCTGGGCTGGCTCCAGCAGCTCCACGTCCTTGTGCTGTTGCAGTACACAGCAAGTACACAAACTTGACAAACCTTCTTTCTTGGACTGCAGCTACCAGAGATGAATTCTAACCCATGCCCCCAGCTGCTGGGTCCCTTTGCTCTGCCTGCCCACGAGCTGTTGCTGGGTCTGGGAATGTGTCAAAGCAAGGAGAAAGCAGACAGAGCTGGTGCTCCAAGAAAGAGGAGCTAAACCTCAGCTGGATAACTGAGGTGGCTCCCATAGTGCTAATAGGATTATGCCAACTCATCGTAGGGAAGGTTTTTTTTGGGTCCTTCATCTTTTTGGAAGGGGGTTTCTAGACCCTACTGATTCTCACTTAGCCATTTCTCTTGGTGTTGATGAACTCCACGAGGTGCTGCCTGTCTGCCCTTGTGTTTGTTAGGGGAAGAGGTGATTGTTTCTGGGTGCCTGTGTGACGTGAATCCTCGGTAAGGTGGAGTAGATTGTGATTTCAGGTTGCACAGTCAAAGGAGAAAGGAATCCTATCCTGTGACTCTGCTCACTGAAGTTTCACCCATGGAAACTTCAGCTTCAGAAAGTGTCCCACAGCAGGATGTCACTTTGTGTTCACTGCCACATCCGAGCAACTGAACCTCACATCAAGAGAGGGAGCAAGGAGTGGTGCTCAGGGACCAGCTCTGAGTGTTTAGGCAGCTTCTGAATTGTGGCACTCAGCAGCCTGCTCATTAGTATGACTGGAAAAGGCATCCATGTTTTCCTATGTAAAGTAAAATAAAACCAAGAATTGAATGAGGAGTGAGAAAAAAACCAACCACATTTTGTCAAAAAAAAAAAAACAAACAAAAAAAAAAAAACCAAACAAAAAAAAAAAAAAAAAAAAACAAAAAAAAACAAAAAAAAACCCACCAAACCAAACCAAAACCCCAACAGAATAAAAAACATCAGAAAACGAGTCTGGTGGAGCTCTACCTCCAGCCCTTTTGGTTTTTCTTCAGCCTAAACAAATGCTCAGGGGGCGAGTTTGGGTGCTGCCCAGAGCTGTAACCACACCAGCTGATGTTTCAGTCACGTCTGGTTTCTAGCTGCTACCTGCTCTCACTCAACTGATTTTTAACTCGCTCGGCATTTACCGTGCATGCAAGATGTTTGATTAGATCCCTTATGTTGCGTGTGTGGAAATAAAAGGCCAGCCAGGAACAGACAACTGATTAGGCATTAGGTGAGGTATAATCCTCCCTAATCACATTTCTAAACGTGGTAGCTGGAGGTGGGATTAGAGTTATTAACATGCGGACAATAAAGCATATAATTTATTTAACAGTTACTGGCTCTTTGTGAAGGGGGGTTTACATGAGATGTAACCACACACCAGCTCCTTCATCCTGTGAAGGATGGAGCTGCTGTCAGTGACAAAGCTGGCAGATAGGGATGGCTGTCCACTGACACGAAGGGCAGCAAAATAATCAGAAATTCATTCACAGGACCCCTACAAGAGAACATCTGACATCTAGATATTAAACTGTACAAAAACACAAAAAGAAAAAAAAAAAGAAAACCAAAAGGTGAAAGAAATTTTACTGGAGTTTCCTAGTCTTCTCTTCCTGAACACACTGAAATGCAAATGTACAATAATCTAAAAAGCTGTTTAAAAACTTGTAGGATGAAGAGCAGGAGGCAAAGGCAACAGCTGGCAAACAGTGATGTTGTGCAAGATCAGCAAGGAAGGAAATTCCAGAGCTCCCAGATCAATCCCTGTCCTGACCTTGTCATACAGCTATGATGGGCACTATGGTGTTACACCAGAGATTTACACGCCAGGTAGAAATTCTGGTAGTCAACAGATTTGTATTTTAATTCTTGAGTTTGTCATGCCTGCCTTTGGAGAACTGAGGCTTCATCTTGTGCTTGTGTTGAGGACGCTTGAGACAGCAAGGTTTTTTCCTCAGTACATTAAAAAAACCCAAACAAAACAAAAGTCCCAAACCTGACAAACAGACTAAGTTTTAAACCTTTAGAAACACCAAAACCCCCAACTCTGCACCCCAACCTAGTATAGGTATAGGTATTACCCTGCTGAAGGGTAATTCCAAGTGGCTCCAAGAAGGATGTCAGGTCTGCTGTGCAGCAGGACAGGATGCCAATGCCCGGGGCATCTCAGCCTGATCCCAGCACCAAGCAGATGCAGATGAGAAAGCCCAGCACACAGAGCTCTGCTGTCCATGCTCTCTGATTGCTGCATTCCTGGAAATGGCTGGACCCTGGGCCAGATGCTCTTTGCAGACAAGTTTTGGGCATGGTTTGGGATGTAGGTCAGGCCAGGGACCATTTGCAGCAACGTTTTCCACATGCCTGCCCTGTTTGGAAAGCGGAAAGTCTGGCCCTGTCTGGGTGTTGCTGGTTCCACGCCGGCTGCATCTCTGGCTGTGATACCTACACCATGCTCTGCTGATCTGCTCACAGTGCTGCAGGAGGGGGAAAATGAGACTGCTGTGGCCAGCCTCAGACCTGGTTCCAGGTTTAGACCCTGCAGGTTTAGACCCTTCATGCTCTGCTGTGTATCTGGAGCCAGGCTTGCAGACTTGAAGCAGCCTGAGGTATCTAAAAGTTAAGAGGCTACATTTATAGTCAGAGCAGAAAAATACAGGGAATTCCTATTATTACTCATCTCACCCTAAAACAATCTCTGAAACAGGCCAGATGAACTGTCCTCTAGGAACTTTAGGATGAGTAACTTAGACTTTGATGTCTAACTTCTAACATTCGGTGAAGTGCATCCAACCATCTGTCTGCTAGGATTTGGTGTTGGAGATAGCCTCAAGGCACTCTCAAAAGCCAGCACAGGCCTAACCCGTAAATCCCACAAATGCCCTTTTTCTTTTTTTGGTATATATTATACAGCAAAACTATGTTACAAATATTGTTGCACGGGAATGAGGTTGGCCCTGTTCCCCTAATCTTCCTCCTCAAGGCTTTGTTCTTTGCCACAGACAACCGGCCGTGCAATGCAGCTCCTGGCTCGGAGCACAGAGATCTTCCACGTAAAGCATTCTGTGAGAGACCTGGCAGCCTCACCAACAGCTGAGGCTGTAGTTGGGTCATGTCACAGACTTGAGCCATATCAGATGCCAGCAAGTCTTTGTGCTCAGAAAAGGGCAAAAAGACAGGAGAGGAGAATGGCAGGATTCGTTCATGGGGACAATCCTATCTATCTGGATCTGGGATAATGGTGCTGGGATAATTCTCTCATGCTGCTCCTCACCCTTTTGCTGGGAAGCAAGCTAAGAAGAGATACTGATGTTCTGTTAAAAAAAGAAAGATTTTTTTTCCAAGCCACTAGCCTTAATTTTTAAATGTACTCCCAGTGTAAATTATCACGGATTTTCTTCTGGCTTTATCTAGCAGCAGGAGACCACTATCTACTGACATTAGCTGTTAAATAAGTGCAAACTACCTGTAACTGCAGCATTGCGTGTGCCTGGGGAATTTGTGTAAGCCTGAACTGATGACAGGGATGGACTTTGGGAAAAATAAAACACCAAACCCTTAAACGTCTTAAAGAGGCAGAGTTGATTCATTGAATTGTGTCTTCATCTGAAAATGTTGTACTTGCCACTGACACAAATAACCTCTGAGATCATGACTGAAAGAGGATTCACGGGGAAAATATTCTCCCCTATCACTTTGTTACCTTTGTGCATTTGACAGCACATCAGTGTGTCTAGACAGTTCCACGGGTAGGCTGACAATCAGCTGTCTGGCACTGACACGTGGCAGGTGAGACACTGCAGGTGCTTCTCCTCCGGATCAGCTACAGGAGAAATAGCAGGAACATCAGCTGAAGGATGAGAAGACAGCATCCAGGAATGAAGGCCAAGTGTCTGGCTGTCACTTCTCCAAGCATTGTCAGGACGGGGCAGTTCTCACACGGAGCACTGTGGCTGTCAGTGCCCATCAGTGGAGTCATTAGGGCTTGTGCTGGGCACTTTCCTTGGGCAGAATGACTGCTGGACTCAAACCTGCTCCAGGCATGTCTCCATGGTGTTTCTTAAGAATGGACAGAGTTCAGACTGACATTCCCTGACTCTCTTCCTCCCCCAAGAGTGTAATCACCTGCCAAGTTTGGTGCATTGCAAAATCCACAAGGGCCTGGGTAGCCAGCCAGCCCTGAACTCCACACTGTGCTGGTTACAGCACTCACAGACCCTGAGATACTGAGCTCCATCAAGAACTTTTCAACTCTCATTAAAGTATAGATGAATACTGGAAAAGCTTTCCAGATGATTCTTCTGTTTTCTTTAACTTCTAAGGGACTTTTTTCTTGCTGGTGGGCCAGAGTTCAGCTGAGCTTCATACATGAAATTGAACAATTTCACCCAATTCAAGGTCCTCCAAAGCATTGTACTGTGATAAAATCACCCACCAGGTGCCTGGGCCAAAATTCTTAGCCTCTGCCCTGCAAACCACAAACATCTATCCCCTTTCTTATCTAAGGACAAGCCTGTGGTTACACTGAACACAATTAATATCAAAACTACACACAGAGGACAATGTGGGTCCTTGAGTCCAAAATAAAAATCTTGCTTTAACATCTTTACCTAAATCTTAAATTTAGCTTTTAAGTTTGTGAAAGATACTTGCATTCTTTCTGCAAAGAAGACATAATGTCCTTGGAACATGTCCCATATAATGTCTTAATAGTGCTTGAGGTGCAAACTGGTTTTTTTTTTTTTGTTTTGGTTGGTTGGTTGGATTTTTTTGCTTTAATCTTCAAGCCAGTGGATGAGAGCAAGATGCTCCTTCTTACTGTTACTGTTTTTCTTCTGTTGCTGTAGACTCCAAACTGCTGCAGATTGCTCTTTCTGCAGGCTTGGAAAGCAATATATCTTGGAATGAACACATAAAGCAGGATCATTGAATATTAGCCTCTTCCTTTGTTTCTTGCCCTTTGCAGACCACTGACTCTATTTCAGACGCTGCTCCTTTTTATTGTCCATGGTGTCATCTCCCATGTTTTTCAAGTTTTCATCTTTTGTAGCTCATTTTTGCCCTGCTCTCTGCCATGACACATATCAACACGCTGATTAATTCTGAATCTGACTTTTGCAGCCTGTATGAGGTGATTTCCTTATCTCTGCTTTGTAAAACGGTATGATCTGTAATCTGCTTGCCTGCAGCCCTGTCAAACTTGCATGAAGCAGCTGACTCTGCCAGACTGCAGTTTCAGGTTTGGTTTGGTCACATCTACCAGAAGACATACCTCTCCATTTCCATACCACTCTAAAGCATTTAAGTTCTCATTTTTGTCTGACCTTTCCTCACCTGTAAGCGTGGAGATCTGAAAAATCAAAAGCTGTCCTTGCCTGTGGCTGGAGGCTGGTAGTCTTTTCTTACTGCCATGTTTCATAAATATTGACAAATTACTTTTACACACCAATCTGCACAGTGCAGTTAAGTGTAGTCACTCAGAACTGGTGTTTTTAAGACAGCTGTCTGAAGGAATCAGGGGTGCACATCTCAACATGAAGAGTAGGGACTGCGTTTGGGAAAGCAGTGGCTTTAAAAAGAATTTACAGGTCACTGTATCTATTCCTAGTTTTACACAGCAGCCCAGACTGGAAAGGGGGCCTTTGAATGCATACAGATGACAACTGAACAAAGGCAGAGAACTGTTGTACCACTGTAAATTAATTAAAGGACTGTTCATGGTTCCAATGGCCATACTTTAAAAAGAAAACTGAAGAGGTAAAGAGGGTTTGGGGTAAATGTGGAAGTTTGGAAATCCTCCTAGCAGGGAAAGACCAAAGAAACTTGGTTCAGAGTGTTTACTTAAGATAAAAAAAAACACTGAGGTGTCCCACTCCCAGTAGTCAAATATTTACATGGGATAAAGATTTGTATGTGAAGACATCACTGTGACAAAACAAAACCAACAAAAAGGTATAATGAGATTTGATGGCATGAAGATAAAAGAGAAAGGCCCCCATTTTCACCATGCCAGCCGACCAGGCAGACAAGGGATCCTTCTCAACCCAAGTTTGTCATCAGAGCCGAGCTGCCTTTCCTTCAACAGCTCACAGCTGCAAAGGTTGTGGACCCAAAAAGGGATCCTTTGGGGGAAATTATTTGGTCTTTGACATGAACAAAATACCATAATGGTTGTAATGATCCATCTTAGTCATAAATTTGTAGACTCTGGTAAAATGTTAATTTTTAACCTCTTGATGTCTTGCAGGCAGAACACGGCATGAGGACAATGACTGCCCACATATTGGTGAGATCTGGTCTGGTGTTGCCAGCAAGGCATTTCCTACATGTAAAACAGGGCAAAACTTACTTACAGAGTGGAGTTTGCCGTGCTGAGAGAGGACAGGTGCCCAGCACCAGCTTGATCCTAAACCGGGGGAGGACACAGCCCCCAGGCTGACTCTTACACCAGCCAGCAGTGCCGGGGATAACTCCTCGTGTTCTCCCCAGCTCCTCGCAAACACAGCGGCTGTCACAGCATCGCTCCAGGGCTGTCCGGAGCAAACAGCTCCTTCTCCTGTCACCCCAGACAAGGAAGCCAGCCCCTGGTAATGCAGAATGCCAGCGATGGAGGCTCTGACAGAGCCTCCTGGGGATTACACAGAAAAACTATCAGTTGGCTGCAAGCACTGTGAGAAGGATAGACATTTTTATTTTGCATCAGTTATTCAACATGATACATGCCAAGAGCTAAAATAAACAACATGACAGCTTCGTAGTGATAAAGTCCCACTATATTTTTAAGGCCTAATTTTTTTTATAGCAACATTTTTATTTTGTGTTATCTTCACCTGCTTAACAGTAATATATGTTTTATATCTCTAAATGAATCTAAGCAAGAAAGGATTTGTCAGGTCCTTTAAAGTCTTGCTTGATTTATTTGGTCCATCAGAATAAATCTTTTAAGATGATAACTTTTAATAAAAACTTTTAAATTGATACTGTAATAAATCACTAGTTTCTGAAAACACAATAAGAATGGCCAAAATCCCTAAATAAAGGTTTGTTAGACCAATAATGACAAAAAGAAAACTTCTACCACAAAGTGTTCTAAACACTTCTTCAACTAGTATAGACAATCTATACAGAGATCACTCCATATACTACCAATCTTGCACAGATGGCGTAGAAAACTGGGGTAAATCTCATTGAGACTAATCTATACAAACATATGCTTAATTAGCATAGTGCATCTTACACAGTGTAAAACAGAAACAGACGGTATTGCAATAACTGATCACGGCATAAATTGGTTTATTTTGATCCTTTCTACAGAGGCACAAACTATTTGTTCTTGATTATTTTGCAGATTGCAGTGTAATGAATTAATGTCAGCTTCCTGGAAAAAGTAAAAGAAAAAAGAAATGAAGATGATAAAAAAATTAATCATACCAGGTTTGCATTTATGCTGAATTTTGTTTCTATGACTGGTCCCACTGGCTTATTCCCTGCATAGATTTAAACATGTACTCAAATCCTTCCTGGACCAAGGCATACCATTAATTCAGAAACAAAGCTATTGTCCCCCAGGCCTACTCACAAATTACACTTGTTTATTTAAGTCAATAGAGATAAACTTGTGTAAATCTCTTTGTAAACAAGGCTATTTCACTTTAATAATGGCTTATTTGGGGTTACCACAAATGTGTTTCTAATCAACTAATCCAAAATAAAGGATGTAGGCAGATGAATGGTGCAGTATTTGGAAGAATAAAAAAGGACAAAGGAATAATCTGAGGAAAAACAGAAATGCTGGCAACATGAAAAGTTTCTAAGCAATAAAAAACAATTGGGGAAGGAAAAGCCAGTTTCGGTGCATGGAAGTTTCCTGTCAATTTCAGCACAAAATCAATCAAGACAATGCAGCAAAGGAATTAAAATTTTGAGTGTCTGATTCCGCCCAAGTTGTCTGTCAATTCATTATGCTTTTGGTTACTCAGGGCAATTGGGTTTAAGTGCACAAAGGCAATAGGAATTAAGGCAAGTTAAGGCAGTTAAATCATTTCCTCATCAAAATCATACCGTGTAAATTGAGAACAGATATATAGGTCTTCTCATTGTGCTATGAATGTCTCAAGGGGGATGTCACTTCTAAGGATTATGTCTAACTCCACTCAATCTGATGAAAGCACTGTACCTTATACCACAAACACCAACCAGTTTGTGCAATGATGGGTCACAAAGGCAGAACTTTGCTTTTAGCCTATTATTTTGAATAGTGATTATTTCTTAAGTCTGCTTTGCCAAGGGGATAGGAGAGACACAGCAGGCTTACATCAAGAGCTGTCAAGTTTTATTTTTTGTCAATATTTTTTTCACTGTGGAACTGATTCCCTTTTTTTTTTTTTTTTTTTTGTGCTTTGTTTTGAAATCTTCCAACAGCCCAGTCTGAAGTGACAGTGATTTGTGTAATATTGGAAACATACTTCAGCATTTTGCATTTCAGAAGAGGTAGTAAACAGTTTTGTGTTTCAAGGCTTCAGAAGTTATTACTCTCATTACTGAAATGATGAATAATTTCATTATTGGAAAGATAAGAATAACAGAAATATGCAATGCCTTTTTTATGTATTTTGCTGTTATTCCCAGCCCTAGTTAGCAGCATTTTATTTTAAGTTCGAGAAGTTTTGTAAGTATTTGATTTATGCTGGTATGACTGGGTAAAGTTGCTGTTTATTTTGGAGATTTTTGTCCCTCGTGCAATGGCTTTATTTAAATTTATGATGCTAAAGCTCTTCTCTAGTCACTTTAATGCAATGCCCGTTTTGATGGTATGCCAGACATTACTTGTCTTGAAAATCAACTGACATGCTCCTCACGATGCGATGGGGAAAGCAGAGTGTGGTTTTCTCTTTAACCCTCTTTGCGCAGCCAGAAGAACTGGTACAGCGTGAAGCTGTGTGCAAGCTTGATGAGATACAAGGAAAAGGGGTTTAATCCATATTTAACCCTCAGAGGGAGACACAGTCTCAGCCCTCCGGAAGCTTTTCATGCTGGTACCAACAATAGGGATGTTTTTTGTTGTACTGTGTCCCCCACGGCAGGCAGTCCTGCAATGGCGTGGACAGGCTGTTTCCATGTTTGGCCGTGAAGTAACGCAGACCGAAAGGGGATCTGCCCCTTTCACGGCTTCCAGACTCAGCGCCATTCCCTCTTTCATAATCGTCTGCAGATTTGTGCAAGGGGAAAGTTACTTCCACGTACGTTTGGAGAGAAAATAATGTGCTTGGATGGCATTTAGAGAAAGCAGGGAAGCAGCACTGCAGCCAGTGATGCAAGAGACGAAGCACCTATTGAAGTACAGAATAGTTCTTCAACAGAATGAGCTAAGAAATCTAGGAACATTTAACAGTGGTTTTCCATGGATTTGTGGTTGTTTTTATACACAGAAGTAAACAGTATACCCTGACTTGGATGGGAACCACAAGGACCATGAGTCCAATCTCTGGCCCTGCACAGACAGCCCAACAATCCCACCCTGGGCACCCCTGGCAGCGCTGTCCAAAGGCTCCTGGAGCTCCGGCAGCCTCGGGGCCGTGCCCATTCCCTGGGGAGCCTGGGCAGTGCCAGCACCCTCTGGGGGAAGAGCCTTTCCCTGATACCCAACCCAAACCTCCCCTGACACAGCTCCAGCCATTCCCTGGGTCCTGTCCAGGCCACAGGGAGAAAAGGTCAGCTCCCCTCATGAGGAAGCTGCAGACCATGGTGAGGATTCCCCCAGTCATACATTTTTACCTGTCTTGAACTGATCTTTTTGTATCATAACTCTGCTCAAAGCTCTTAATTTTTTTTTTCAGTTTAACACATCATTTTGACATGTTGGTAATAATGACTTCAACACAAAAACTATCTACGCTGCCTCCAAGACCTGTCTTCCTGGCACTGCACTTTGCACTTGTCTCTACCTCCACGCAGGAATATCTGCTATTGTTGGGCCATTCAGAAATCCTAGATGTCTTTGAAGTTACCTGATATTGATGTTGCATTTCCTTTGGTCACAGGCTTTGGGACGTCAACGTGTATCCTCTATAGCACAGCACAGCCAGCTACTGCTTCAGCTCCTAGGTTTATTTCATACAATCACAGAACGGTTTGGGTTCAAAGGGACCTTGCAGATCATCTTGTTCCACAGGCAGGACACCTTCCACTAGACCAAGTTGCTCAGCCTCCTTTTTTCTTTTTAGCAGACAGATGACAGACACCACTGAGCTGTTGCTGTCTCTGCACATGAAGATCCTTTGAGAGGATGTTGAACCCCTCACACACACATTCAGAGAGACCTTAAGAGAGATGCTCATGCTCTTGCACTGCAGCCTCAAATCCAAATGGGACTGACAGCCTTTTGTACCTAACTGCTAATGTCCAAAATGTGCTGAGCTATGTGGTTTGAGAAACATGTGGACCTGGAGTGAATCCAGAGGAGGCCCCGGAGCTGCTGCCAGGGCTGGAGCCCCTCTGCTCTGGAGCCAGCCTGGCAGAGCTGGGGGTGCTCACCTGGAGAAGGGAAGGCTCCAGAGAGACCTCACTGAGGGCTTTCAGTACCTAAAGGGATCTTATAAAAAAGATGGAGAGCAACTTTTTACACAGCAGATAGTGAAAGGACAAGTGGAAATGGTTTTAAACTACAAAAAGGAAAGACTTAGGAAAGATTTTAGGCAGAAATCCTTGCCTTTAGGGTGAGACCCTGGCACAGGGTGCCCAGAGAAGCTGTGGCTGCCCCTGCATCCCTGGAAGTGTCCAAGGCCAGGTTGGATGGGGCTTGGAGCAATCTGGGAGAGTGGAAGGTGTCCTTGCCCATGGCAGGGGGAGTGGAATGAGATGAACTTCCAGCCTTCCAGCCCAAACACTCTTGATTTCTGTGATTAATTAATAAGACATAGCAATATCCAGCTTTGGTGTGGGTGATCGAGTTTTGCAATTTGTTTTACTAAATCAAGTATTATTTCATGGAATTATAAAATAGTTTGGATTTGGATGAGACCTTTAAAGGTCATCCAGTCTAACTCCCCTGCCAAAGACAGGGATATCTTCAATGAGATCAGGTGTCTGAAAGCCCTGTCAAAGCTGACCTTGAGTGTTTCAAGGGATGCAGCATCCACCAGTTCTCTGGCCAACCTGTGCCAGTGCTTCAAAAAAAACTTCTTTCTAATACCCAATCTAAATCAATGCTCTTCCTGGAGGTGCAGGCGTGCAGCTGGGAGCTCTTTCTAGAGCACATGCACATCCTGCCTGCCTGCCTTCTCCACAGCCACCCTGCTCCTGAAGTAACTTCTGGGCTCTGGGATTTGCAGCCGTGATGCTGCCTTCTTCCATTGGCTTTCTTCCTGCTGCTGCTTGCAACTTCATTTCCTGGAGAAAGGTTTATGCAAATGTTGGTTTTGTGTGTGTGTGTGTGTGTGTGTATGTTAGAATCCCCCAGCATAAGCTGGCCAGCCTTTTGACTGATTTCAACCACACCTGAAAGAGAAGTAGAGCTTCTGGAAACACAAAGTCTGTCAAGCTTCATGGCAAACAGCGGGTGTATTAGAGAAGACACATTTTGTTAAGTGCTCTGCTGGGGAGAAAGGCAGGGAGAGCTCAGCCCTTATCAGCACTGCTTGGCTTCCTTGGCAGTAGATAAGGGGCAGGCAGCTGGCCAGGCAGAGCGCACACATCCCTGAACCAGGCACAGCTTGTGCTGCCCCAGACAGAAGGCCAACACAAGTAGGCTGGGGACACAGAAGGGAGATTTGGATGTATCAGGAATCAGCCTTGGAGATAGGAGGAGAAGGAGCCATGAATCTGTGGCAGAGAAGAGGTGAAGGGAATGTCTGACGCAAATCCATATGAAAAGTGAGCTTAATTAAATTTACTCTTCATAGAAAAAAAAAAAAAATCTCTCTGAATGCAGTGAAACCTTCACAAAGCAAGTGCAGTGCTGGCTGAATAGTCTGTATATGTTTCCAGGCACAACATGACTGGAACACCTTATCTTTCAAAAACACGATGGCAACCTCTCAGATGCTCTGCTTTGTCTGCAGAGGGGATCTTCTCCATTTCACTCCGCTGCTAATTTCATGACCAGCTGGAATCTCAAACATTTGGAGCTGGCTGAAAATGCTACCAAAAAATTAAGCCATGTGTCTGCTTGAAGCTGGGAAAATCCAGGCACAGAAGAGGCAAGAGGGATATTTCTGTGAGTCCACATTCTGTAGAAGGGCTAAATATTGTAAGGTGTCTCACCTTGCTCCTGGGAATACTGGCCTTGTGGAGACAGGACGTGTGCCCAAGACACTGAATCACAACACCTACATCACTGAGGGCAGAAACCCTTTCAGTCTAGAAGATGAGCATGACTCTGGAGAGACAACTGCTACGTTAGGGACATGTGACCTCAGGTGTAAAGGACTGAAGTATCAAAAAGGCAAAAGCAAAAAAAACAGAGTATCTCCAGCAGACTTACAGCGAATCCGGAACTGACCTTCTCACCCCAAAAAAACCCATTAAACTCCCGCCTTGTGGCTTCCCACTCATAGAATCATAGAGTGTTAAGGGGTTGGAAGTAACCTTAGAGTTCATCTAGTCCTGCCATGCGCAGGAACACCTTCCACTAGACAGGTTGCCCCAAGCCCCATCCAACCTGGCTTTGAGCACTTCCAGGGTTGGAGAATCCACGACCTCCTTGGACAACACGTCCCAGTGCCTCTCCACCCTCTCAGCAAAGAATTTATTTCTAAGATCTAGCCTAAAGATCCCCTCTTTCAATTTCTACCCATTCCCAGTGACTCTGTCACTGCAGTTCCTGGCAGAGAGTCCCTCTCTGGCTTTCTGGTGGGTCCTTTGGGATACTGGAAGATGCTGTGAGGTCTCCATGCAAACGTCTCTTTCCCAGGCTGAACAGCCCCAGGGAACCTGCTGGGCATCACTGCGAGGGTCTCTGCAGACTCAACAAAGGACCATGGTTTTCACAGACAGGTCCCCAAACATGCACTGCCAGGCAACAGGCTCTGATTTCCTTATGGAGACCCTGGGCCCCTGCTGGGGCACAGGAATTTGGTTACCTTTCACCATTACCTCAACACAAGTGGTTAAAGCTTTTCAAAGACTAAAAAAAACCCAACACATGGGGGGAAGCCGCTGTGTTAGGAGTTACGGATTTAGGGTGCAGGCAGCAGAGGGAGGCTGGGCAGGCTCCAGGGCTGCTTTGTGTCCGTGTCACACGTCGGGACCGCCGCCCTGGAGCTGTTGTGCCATTGTGGGACGTGGAGCTGTGGGCAGTTCGAATCTACCTAGAACCACAAAATCGTTTAGGCTGGAGAGGCCCACCGAGACCACTGAGTCCAACTGCGACACCAGCACTGCCAAGGCCACCACTGCCCCATGTCCCCAAGTGCCACATCCACACAGCTTTTAAAGCCCTCCCAGGGACGGGGACTCAGCACTGCCCCGGGCAGCTGTGCCAGGGCAACACAACTCTTTCCATGAAGGTATTTTCCCAATATCCAGCCTCAACTTCACCTGAGGCCGTTCCCTCTCCTCCTGTCCCTGTTCCCTGGAGCAGAGCCCGACCCCCCCCCGGCTGTCCCCTCCTGTCAGGAGCTGTGCAGAGCCACAAGGTCCCCCCTGAGCCTCCTTTTCTCCAGGCTGAGCCCCTTCCCAGCTCCCTCAGCCTCTCCTGGGGCTCCAGCCTCTGCCCAGCTCCGTTCCCTGCCCTGGACACGCTCCAGCCCCTCAGTGTCTCTCTTGTCCTGAGGGCCCAGAGCTGTCCCCAGCACTGGAGGCGCCTCAGCAGTGCCGGCACAGGGGGGCGGTCGCTGCCCCTGTCCGTGGTGTCACACTATTGCCGCTGGAAGCCAGGTGCAACTGCCCACCCGTGCAGAGCCCGGCTGGAGCTCAGCGGCAATTCCCGCCGGGAATCGATGCACTCTTTCTCAGCTCCCACCGTGCCCGCCGCCGCGGAAGGATACGGAGCGGGGGTGCCGCACTGCGGCTGCGCTGCTGCGGCTCAGCCAAACCTCCGACGGGCCCCGATCAGCCTCCCGCGGCGGGCGCGCGCGCTGTGACTGACAGCCGAACCAACCAATGAGCGCTGCGACCTCGACCCGCCTCCCTTCGCCTCACGCCTGCTTCTTCCACTCCCCTTCCCTTGTCTTTTTTTTTTTTAACGCTGCGGGCACTTCATTGGCTGTCCTGACTGCCAATTAGATCTCTGAACCAATCGCAGTGCGGCTCCTTAAAGAGAGGAGAAATGCGGCCAATGGGCGGCCTCCCCGCCCAGCGGCGGGGGCGGGGCGGCTTGGGGGGCGGGGCCTCAGAGGAGGTAACGCTGAGGGAAGAGGCGGCGGCCGCACAGCACTCGGGGAGACGGAGGAGGATAAGGAAGGGGAGAGGAGGAAGAAGGAGGGGAAGGAGCGGTGGCTCTCGGCGGATCCTGGTGGCTCCCGGTAGGTGCTGGTGGGTGCCGGGTCCGGGGTCCTTTCCCCATGGGCAGGGTCGCCTCGCTGGCGCTGCGCGGGCCGTGAAGAACCGTCCGGGCCTGGTCCCGGCGGGGCCGGGGGCGCCTCCCTACGCCCTCGCCCTTTTTGTCGTGGTGGGACCCGGGCTAGGTTATCCCGCTCCCGCCGGCATTACCCCCGGGCTGTGGTGGGAGGGCCGCGCTGTTCCGTGTGTGTGTGTGTGTGTGTGTGTGTGTGGGTGAGGGGAGGGAGGAATAAAGAAGTTGTGGCGCTCCTTCTCTCCCCCGCTGCCTCCTTTCGTGCCCGGTGTGTTTTCCTTGCAGGGTTCCGCCGAATATCCCGAGCTGGAAGGGACCCGCGAGGATCGTCGCGTCCAGCTCTTAGCGCTGCACAGGACACCCCTGTGTGCCTCCTGGACGTGCAGGCAGGGTCAGGTGTGCGGAACTCCGTGGAGTTTTGGAGCAGAAAGCTGGGAGCGGTGTGGGGTGGAGGAGTTGTGTTTGGCGCTAGGAGTTTGTCTTTGGGATTGCGAGGCTTCACCTCACCCTTTTGTCCGTCCCCTCTCCTTGTCTGCAGAGCCGCGGGTGTAAAATACACACAGCCCACGTGAGACAGGACTTGAGAACGCTGTTTTTATTCATGCCTTTAACGCTGCAGCAAGCTGTGTGTTGTCAGAGGGCAGGGGTAGGTGGGATGCTGGGGAGAAATTCCTCCCTGAGAGGTTAGTGAGGCGCTGACACAGGAGGTTGCCCAGAGGAGCTGTGGCAGCTCCATCCCTGGGTGTTGTTTGTAAACAAACACAACCTGGTAATGTCTCATCTGTCTCGATAAGTGCACGGAGGAAGCTGTGTCGTGATAAGGGTAAGTGGTTGGTGTTGTTGCTGCAGAGTTATGGAGTTCCTGTTTGTAGGGGGGGTTTTTTTTTTGAGTTTTTTTTTTTTTTTCCCATTTTGTGGAGAGTGGAGGGGAAGAGAAGTGCAATACATCGTGGTCTTTTAGTGTTCACTCTGGGGAAATAAAAGAAAGGAGAAAAGCGTGTGAATGAATGAAGAGCTCTTGTGATGATTTTGGAGAGCTGTTGAGCAGCTGGGATTCAGGCTGCAGGCTGGTCTTGTGTCTCTTTGGCTGTCCGTCGCAGTTTCTGACTGAGGAAAAAACCCAACACATGTGTTGTGCTCTTTTCAAATGCTTGTGAGTGGGATAGCGTTAGGAAAAAGTTTATTTACTGGGTTTACCAAAGTGAGCGTCTCCAAAAGCCTGTGTGTATTGTGTGTGGAGCTCGTGCTATCACAGTCCAGGGGTATAAACGGGTTAGATTCCATCGGTAGCGAGGGGTTTATAATGACAGCTTGTTAGGAGACCACAGGTAGCAGCAGGTTTGTCTTTTCTCAAGTGTTCTGTCTTAGCCTGGAGAGCTGTACTTTCAAACTGATTCATGACATTACTTCTGTGGGGCCTGGCCTCTGCAGAGAGGGACTGATTAGTGTTGCTCTGTTCTCCAGGCTGGAAAAGAAACACCCTCTGGTTGAGGTGAGAGGCCAGCAGAGCGAGGTTGCTTGTTTAGATTTTCTCATGCTTTGTCGAGGTGTTGGTGCGTGAGTGGGTTGTTTGTGTGCTCGTTCTGAGGCACAGCTTTCAAACTTCTAAGGTTTACAAGCTCTGGTGAATTCCGGGGGGATGAGAGTGTGAGTAAAGGAGGTGTTTGTGAAGTCCCTTTGCTTAGCACTATCATGATGAAAGATAACATTAGTTACAAATGCCTTTAAGAAGTGGAAGGGGAGGGTCTTGTTTAAGGTGGTTTCCACTTAAAGACGAGTCTGAGCATATGTTGAACAGCATATTGGGGTGTTGAAAAGAGCAGCCTCGCAGCTGATTGTTGTTCTGCAGTTGTATGGGTCAGGTACGCAGACAGTCAACAAAAGGAGTGTGTTTGAAGAGCCAGTTTTCTTTACTGAAGAGGTTGGATATGCGTGATAGAACCTTGGAGAAGAATTCATCAGCTGTCCTGAGGTTCTGTTTGACAGTAAAATAAACAGAACAAGTGAAACAATTGAAAGAATGAGGTTAAAGAATTGGTTTCTGAACTGTTCTCTTGTTTCCTTCCACCCAGCAGCTAGATTCACCAAAATCAAATACCCTGGAATTGCACAGTGAATCTCCAAATGAAGGGTTCTCCCTGGTTCCTCCTCCATCTTCCGGTTCCACTTGATCTTTCAGAAGTCTTGAGCACCAGTTGATACAATTGAGTTTTTTTGAGCTCAAAAAACCCTCGCTGCTACTGAGGGCAACTTTAAAAAACAAACCTTGTTTCCATCTCTCTAATCCCTTTCCCACAAAAGTACTGGGAGAACAGGCTTAGATGTATGTTCTGGGTAACAATGAATCTGAGCTCTGCTTGAGACTGAAGCAAATTCCTAAGTTTTGTTTGTATAAAGAACAGTACGCAAAGTTTTAATTATTATAAAAAGTATTCCAGAATTTTCAAATGTATTCCGTGCTGCCTTAATGGTTGTGCATGTAAATGCCCTGTAATTGAAAGCATCCATTTATGGGGCTGACTTGCTAAGTGAGCTGTAAATTCTGCTTTTCAGATTGGATTTAATGACTTTTATCATAAAGCCATAAACTGGTTGTGAACTGTGCCGAGAGGCAAACAATACCTAAGCTTACTTTGCCAAAATATTTGTAATTGTTGATTTGTTAAACTGAATTGCTGCAGGTCATGCGATGGGATTAGGTTTTTGTAATAGAATGGAGAGTACAGGCAGCCCTGTACTCGATACTCTCTGGGCTAGAAGAAATTGGCTACTGCAGAAAACCTTCCTAAACATTCCTCTCCACTTCCAGTAATAGAAGCTCCATTGCAAACTGTAAGCCTTCATTCCAGATGACCTTTTACTCTGATTATGTGTTTGACAGCCACAGTGTGAAGGAAGACCAAGAGGGGAGCTCCTGAGTCTCCCAGCAGTTTAGTCTGGGGCTCGAGCTTGGTTTAAAACCCTAGAGCAATAGGACATTAAGATCAGATGCATAACATAATGGAACCCTGCTTATCAGGGGGGTGGAGGGCTGGGTTGTCCGAGGAACACTAGGCCTCTACTGAAAGTGAACTCGCATTAACTAATTGTTAAATGCAATTGTTTGGGCTTTAACAAAGTGGAGGAGCTGGTAAGCTATAAACTGAAACAGGTACCTAGGTAACTGATAGCAGCTCTGTGAATATTCCTGTCAAATTTAGCCCAGGAGTATTTATTTTCTAAAATAACGAAGCTGACACTTGCCTGTTGCACATGGAAAATTTTAGTTAAAATTTTAGTTAAAATTAAACTGCTGTGTTTTGCTTAGTCACTGCTTTTCTGGGGCTGTTAATGTCCTTTGAGTTTTAAGAAGCACTACTCTGATGTTGTTCATAACATTAAATAAGTGGAAGAATTTTGCGGCTTTGTGGAGATAGGCGGTTTGGCCAACTACAGTTGTGATAGTTTTCCTCTTTTCAATTTTAGGAGAGTTGCTAAAATACATTGGGCCCTCCAGTAGTTTAATCAAAGGTCAATAAAATTAGCAACTCTTCCTTCTCATGTCTCCTGTTGCAGGCAATTTTAGTATGCTGTGAGTGCATGAGTTAGATGGAGTGCTAATTTTTTAATAGCAATACACCTTTTCATTACTGCATTGGCTACAATTTCAGGTAGCCCTTAGTAATTGAAGAAAAATAGTGTTCCCTTGTCCTTTCCACTGAGTGATTTAAGCCAGAGTGTATTCTGTCTGAAATGTAAAAGACTGACTTTGATTTTTAGTTTGAAGTTCATACTGAATTCAGGTGCACACTGTGCGCTTGGTGAAATTGATAAAGAATCTTTTCCAGATTCCAGGATTAATGAAAAAAACATTGCCTTTTAAAAAATCCCAAAAATGGGACTAAAATAGGGAGGAAATGAGCTTGTAGACTTTCTCTCAAATACCACAAATTATTTTCCTCGATCTTCTTTCCTCAGGAGCTTAACTTCTGTCCTCTTTATTCCAGAAGAGCTCTCACAAATGAAATTCTTCTAAGCCAGAATACTTCTAGTAAAACCAGGAGAGATCAGGTTTCTTTATTTCACGTTTAAGATGAATAAGCAGACTGATATGAAATATGTTGCATAAGGCTTTAGAATAAATTAGCCAGAAATCACTTGATATTTTTGGTAGCACCAGTGTGTTTATAGTATGTTCCAGACACTCAGGAAAGGAAAATTTCCCTTGAAGATTTTAGTCTGCTAGCATGCTGCCCTTAAGGTTTTCTTCATCTTTTATGCTTAGTTATTGCTGGGATCATGGGCTTAATATTTAATACTTGTTCCAGAGAACCACAGTAGAATGGAATAATAGTAGACATGACTCAAACTTTGACTTTAGAAGTTGCCAACTATGACAGTGTTTGACCAACTATAGAAACATGTGTGCATCAGGGAGCAGAGATATGCTGCGGGGGCAGAGATGAAACAAATACCACCAAAGTTAGGCAATTTGTAGCTCTTCCAGTCTTAATCTGTTGGGAGTAACACCACATGCTCTCTGTGTTCCAGCAATCTAAAGGAACTTTTGTACCTTTCTGGGTAACAGTGAGTACTCCCTTGAGTATCCATAGCTGCAGTTTGAAGGCACAGTCCAGAGATGGACTTGGGATGGGAAGGGCTGAGGTGGAAGTTTGCTGCTGTGGAACACACTGCTGACTTGGTACTACTAGTTCAACTACAGTTGAGCTTGGAAAGGGCTCTTGAAAATCTCCCTACAGTTACTCACAGAGTCCCTGAATCTTGATGTGTTGTAGTGGATATTGGAAGTAGTACACAGGAAGGAAAAAAAGATCAGATTTGGGCCATGCCATTGGGCCTCAGCACAAGAGAGCAAAGGAGTCATGGTGAAGTACATCTGAGCTCCTTTTAAAAGCAAAGGTTGTGAGTACTCAGTTTTTTTGAGGAGGTTGGCTGTAAACTACAAGGGAATCACAAAAAAACCACTTCAGGTAAGAGGGCATGTTACATATTCAGCATGTAGTTAATCTGAGACCATTTTAGCAATGTGGAAACGTTTCTTGCAGCATTGGTAAAGATTGTGTTCTGTGTGCATTTGGGGGAAGAACATGTTTTATTATTTTTTTTTTTTTTAGTGGATGAAGAATGTGTACCAGGCAAAAATCTAGAGGAATATTTTTAGCAAGAGGCAAGCGTCAGCAGTGGCAGTGTATGCAATTATTATTCTTTAAGAGATCAAAGCTTCTTCTATTACTGTATCCATTTGAATGTAAAAGTTATAATTGATGAATAGAAATGGGATTTGTTCAAAAATGAGCTTTAACAGGGATTCTTAAACCCACTGGTGTAAACAAGGTGTTTCTGAATCCATCTGGGTGGGTACAGTTAGAACCCAATGCAGGTCTAAGGATCCTTATGTTTATTTGAGCAGATGTTCTGCAGCAGACGTGTGCACCTGCCTTCTATGGCCAGTCCCTCATGAGGTGTGAATTTCTGTCTTTGTACTTTAAATTATAATGTTGGGAGCTTTGGGATAATCTGACCAAAGGGATAAGATAACCTTAAGCTGATACAATTTTTTTCTGTGGTCCTTAGGTAAGTCCTTATACTTAGTGTCTTCAAGCATTTGTATTTAATTTAATGGAAGAAGTAAAGCTTTCAGGCTTGGCCTCTGTCCAGGGGAACATCCCAAACTGTGTGAGCTGTCTTCAGATAGTTTCTTTGTGATGAGAGGCTGAGAGCCCTATTATTTGAGGGAGGGATGTGATTCAAGTGTACACAGCATTTTGAAGCTTGCAGACCAGGTGAATGCAAGTAGTTCTTCAGCAAAGTTTTCAGTGGTAGACCAAGAGTGACTTTCTGAAACTAGGAAGGGAATAAATTAAATTACTAAAAGTAGTTCTTTTGAAAGTGGACACTTAAATACTAGTGCAGTCTGCCACAAGAGGTTGTGAAGGCATGTTCAAAAGGTGGTTAGGTGGATTTGTGGACAGCAAGCCCATAAATTGCTTCTGATGGGAGTAAATAGCAATGTAGCCTTTAATTTCGTAACAGTTTAAATTGCTGAAGGATTATGAGGAGAGTGGACTGCAGAATACAGCCAGGTTCACATGCTTCCTTGAGTAGCATGTCCTTTTGCCACCTTTGGACCCATTGGAGCACTAGGCGGGATGCACCATGGCTGCATTTTCATTACAACATCTTCATTTATCCAAATTGCTCATAATTCAGCCCACTCATGCCTTCCAGTTTGCACTATCTTCTCCAGTCTTGGAGCAGAGTGGCTTTTTTTTCATAAATTAAGCTGGCTGAAATACTCTCATGTGAGTACTCATCACAATCGGCTGAAGTATTAAGCTGAATGAAGTCCTGTCCTACTTGTGTCACATTCTCTCTGCTCACCCTTTGAAAGATACAGGGTCACTACTGGAATAACTTCCTGAAATTCTTATTGATAACTCTTGGCAAATCACTGACATGGCAAAACAATAGCTAGAAGGAAGAAGTTAGTTTAAGCCTCCCAGACTCCTAGTCTGCAGTTGTGATGTGTGTTGTGTTTTCGTTAAATAGCTGCTAAGCTGCAAAAATAATTGTTAGAAAGGGCTCTTTAAATGTGTCTCTTGGTGTTTTGCGGTTTTTTACAGCTTATTTTCGTGGAGGTAACATGTCAGTTTGTGCTGACATCTTCTGCAGAAGCTGGATGAGCACACATCTGTAAGGCAACTGTATAAAATTAAGTATAGTGTCTGGAAATTTCTGATTAGTTAGGTCTGAACCTACAGTCATTTGGAAATGTGAAAACAGATTTTTTAAAAATTTGTTTTCCTCTGAGTATGTCAAAATAATGAGAGTTCAAATATAGAGAAAAATTGAAATGTATGGAATTTCTAAATTCTTTCATGCTCCAAGGCTTTAAGTTACTCAATGTGCATTTGAAACAGAAAGGCAAATATTTATTAAAGAAAAAACAAACCACGAGAGAATACAGAAAATTCTATTTCCTTATTAGGGGAGAGAATACTACAAAATTGAGCACCTCATCACAGGAAGTATTAAAAGCTGAAAAATTGCATAAAAACATTGAGAATGTTTGGAGGGCCTGGAAGAATAGGCTCCGAAAGAGGCTATTTCCCACCCTGGTGGTAAATGAGACCTTTCTGAAGTCTGTGTTTTATAAGGCTGACAGTCAAAGGAGTATTCTGTGGCACTGAAAGGTGTCAAATTTGAAGATAAAGACCAGAAAATATTCAGATAAGGTAAAGAATTGGTGTGTGGATCAGCAATGATAGTGGTGCTTGATTGCCTACATCTGTCAGCACCGAATTTTATGTTCAGATACCATCAATTGCTGCTCTTTGAAACAAAAGGCAAAGAGGTTGTCTCCTTCAGTTCAGTTCACAAGAATTTCTTGTGTGTGCCTTGAAGCACCCAATGCTGGCCTTGTTCAAAGGCTGAAGTATTTTTATAAAGCTCCCAGTGTCTGCTGCTCCCTCCTTTAGAAACTGAGTGTGTTTCTTCAACCAGTGGAGGCCATGCAAGCCTGTCTGTTTAATCTCTGGAGCTGTGTGTACTCATTAGGGGTCTAGTATGTCTCACTGCCAGGCCCTCAAATGGTTCAGAGCATGTGAGGCTTCTTAATTTGGCTTTGTCACCAGAAGAAATGATTTAAATTAAAGCACATTTCCAGCTATGCAGTCGCTGCTAGTGCTGCAGTTGAAGTCTGGGGCTAGAGTTCTCTTCCACACTCCTGTAATTCATCTGACATCACTTGTAGTACATCAGTAACATGTGTGAGAAGCTTTTCAGCTTGAAAGAGAACTATCTTGGCAAAAACCCAAGAAAACTGATGGGTTTTTACTCTTACCTAGCTGAATTTTTGTGGAAGAGCATTAGCACTGGTGCCGAGGTGATGGTGCCACAGGAAGGAAAGGAAGGAGAACTGGGCTTCCTGTGGCAAGAAGCTGCTGTGTTGGCTTGACTCTTTATGATACTGTACCTTGAGTGTCTGAGTCAGTGTTTCATTAAAATATATTGTCTATTCAGTTTTATTTTTCTTGTTTGCTGTAGCCAGGACTCCAATGCAATTCTCAGCAAAACCTGCAGTTGGAATTATAGGGGACAATTCTGCAATAATTTAATGTTGCTGGAAGAAGGAAATTTCTTTATAGCCTTGTGAATGAATGTTTTATCTTTTTACCAGGGCCTCTACAGACAAAAAATGTGCAACAGTTTAAAACTTAGAGAGGGTTGACCTGGATTGGGTATAAGGAAGAAATTCTTTCCTCTGAAGGCGGTTAGGTCCTGGCACAGGTTGCCCAGAGAAATTGTGGCTGCCCCATCCCTGAAAGTGTTGCAGGCCAGGTTGGATGGAGCTCTGAGCAGCCTGGGATAGTGGAAGGTGTCCCTGGCCGTGGCAGAAGGTGCAACAAGACGATTTTTAACAGTCCCTTCCCAAACCGCTCAGTGATTCTGTGATTTAGGATGGAGTATTTTCAATGGCTTGCATAAAATTATCAGTGTTGATCTTCCTGTTAATTAGAACCTCCTTGACCCCAGAAAACTGCATTGCTTGCTTCAGTCATATTTTTGGGTGCTCTGAGAAGCTGGTTTATGGAGGTGTAATTTATTTGAAACTGAAATGTCATGCCTACTGAATGTACTGTTTTGTGGAAGTTCCAAGTTATGACTTAAATTACCTGTAGAATATAATCTAGTATTTGTTGACTTGGCCCTCACTGAAACTGCAGAAATGTGGCAAGGCATAAATTAGAATGAATGCTGTAGCCTGAAGTACCTTGGATCATGCTGTTGTGCAGGTGGGAGACTTTGGTAAGACGAAGTTGGTATATTTTGGATAGATGTGAGGAGTGTGCCTGTACAGGTTGGAGAGGCACGTAAGCTGCCTTCAAAGCTCCAATAAAGTAGCCTGAAGGTAGTGTTAGCTTTTAGCTAAAAAAAAAGGTGTTTTTAGCTGACTGAACTAACTTACACGGCTTGGGAATATGGGAACTTTCTGGAGTTCAAATACCCATTTGTTGCCTGGAAATAGGATCATTTTTTGCTTCAAAGCTATGCTTCCATCCATAGGACCATTAATGTCCTTGAGAAATTTCTAACAGCTGTCTGCCTGTTGATTTCAGGTATTTTATTTTAATGCCTCAAACCAGCCTAATGGAAGCTGCAAAAGCAAGATGCTTTTTTTCTAAGTGGCTATCATTTCTCTCTTAAATGATTTGAAGTGCGTATTGCAGTGAATGCTAAACATAGCTCCAGTTACAGCATCCCTTTTAATATTTCATTTTATATTAATATCCTGATCAGGTAGTTATACTGAATGAAAGGCTTTTAAAAATGAAAACAGACAATTCTACTACCCTGATGCCTGCAAACTAAGAGTTTAACTGTTCCTTTAGTGAATTTTGAAAGACGTGATTTTAAGGGCTGCCATTTTAGAGGATTTATTATCTGTAGGCCATTGAATTTTAGAGGGGAATAGGGTTATTACTAGACTTGGTGAAAATTTGAAATTGGTGTCCCCCCAGGGAAAAAAAATAGGTAGTTATCTAAAACATGACAAAATGAGGAAAGGTTTGTGAAATGGCTGGCTGTTGGAAGGTTTCTATCAAGCCATAATGACTAAATCACCTTCCAAACACAATTTCACCTGATAAATTAATTTGGAGATGGGCAGCACATGCATATATGTGTATGCAGTTTGTCCATCAGTGTGAAAAATATTAATAAATTACTTAAACCAGCTAGCCTAGGTACAAAGCTAGACTCAAGTTACCTTCTGTATTTGCTGAAGTTTGCTTCAGTCAGGAAAGACTTGAGAAAAATTTGATTTTCTGTTCCAATAGTAATCTTGGTCTGTGATAGCTGTTTAAGAGTCTATAGCAGACCTGATCTTTATTGATGAAGTACATAACTGTGATAAAGACTACTTCTGAGCTATTTAAATGTTTGGGGGTTTTTTTTGTTTTGTTTTGTTTTGTTTTTTTTTTTTTTGTTTGGTTTTTTTTTTTTTTTTTTTTTTTTGGGGGGGGTTTGGGTTTTTTTGGTTTTTTTTGTTTGTTTTTTTTTTTTTTTGTTTTTGTTTTTTTTCTGTTTTGTTTTGTTTTTGTTTTTTTTTTTTTTGTTTTTGTTTTTTTGTTTTTGTTTTATGCAGTGTCCTGTGAAATTTGGCAGTGAAAGGTCCTAAGGCAGGCAGGTATTTGTTTCATGTGAAACCTCAGTGCTAATGTGTCTCTTGTTTTGGTTTGTGTCTTTAGGGATCAGACGGGAATCTCCAATTCATTGCTTGCTGAGTGTCTTGTCTGGTGAAAGTCATGTCCATATTGCCGTTCACTCCACCGGTTGTGAAGAGACTTCTGGGGTGGAAAAAATCCGCTGGTGGCACTGCAGGGGCTGGTGGTGGTGAGCAGAATGGTCAGGAGGAGAAGTGGTGTGAGAAAGCAGTGAAAAGCTTGGTCAAGAAGCTAAAGAAAACAGGACAGCTGGATGAGCTTGAGAAGGCAATTACCACTCAGAACTGCAATACAAAATGTGTGACAATACCAAGGTAAGTGCTATTGTATTTGAAATTGTTACAGCCACTTAGGAAATTACTAAATGGATGCTCAGACCTTCTGTGAACAAATGACTAAAAAGCAGCTGCATGCTTTTGATTCTTCAAAATTATTTAAATCCTGTATTGGATTAATACAGTGCTTGCTTATAACAGAATCACATGCTCTGTGAAGTCACAATTTTGTTACATTTCAGTTTTCATTGATATGTAGGGTCCTGTTTGTGTGTATTCTGATGATGTTTAACATTGCTCTTAGTTTGTAGCGCTGCTTCATGCTTTTATTTAATAACCCTGTAAATTCTTGGGGAGGGGGGCATGCTTGAGCAAACACTTTTATGTGAAAAAATACCAGAAGACTAGTTTTTCCTTGGTCAACACTTCAGTAATCTAATTATTTTCAGTTATATCTGCTAGTTTAAATTGTACAAGCTGCCTCCATTCTCCCTTTTGAAGGGAAATTTTATCTTTGGAGGCAGGTTGTCTGAAGACCAGTTTATTTACTGTAATTATTGTCATTGTTTAATGAAAACACTTTTTGCTTAAGAACTTGGTAAATTTCTAGAATTGCTCTTCTGATCTGTATAAAGATTTAGATGAACAACTTGCATTCTACCCCTTTGACTTTCCCAGCTTAATTCATAGCAACTGCTGTGCAAGAGCAAGGGTTATGTTTGTAAGTATAATGCAGTCTGCTCTTGATTCATGTTGCACTGAAATCCCACTGGGGTGCCTGGGCAAGCTCATTGTGTGTGACAGAAGTATCAAATCACTTCACATGTGTGTTTTTCCCTGAAAAAGTTAGAGGATTTCACTTTTCCGGGCACTTAAGTCACTTGATACTAAAATTATTTATAGGGGAGAGGAACTACATCTGGTTTATGAACTTCATTTCTGTATTAGCACATTCAGCCTAGCTACTTTTAAACTTTGTATTAATCATAGCGCAAACTAGATCTGACTGGTGTCACTAATGATTCCATATATTGAATGTGTTGTAGCTGTTATCTGATAATGGTTTCAGCATTCTGTTTTCGATTTGACACAGCTGTCTGTGAAAGTCATGAGTATGCCCTGATTGAATGACTATTTTAATTCTTATTTATCTATTTTCTGTTCATCTTTTGTTTCTAATGCTGCCCTCTGCTTGTATTTTCTTCCCTAGAATATACCCAAAAAATTCTGGTTTTCCCTTCTGCTTTCTTCCTTTTGCCAGATGGAAACAATAGATTAAAAAATATTAGCGCTTTCTTGTCTTAGAGTATTATCAGCAGACTAAGATTGGAACCTGTAAGGTTATATATTTCTTGAGATGACTTTGTGTGTTTAGCAAATCTTTACTGAGACTGAGCTGAAGTGCATAACTGGAAGTTGTTTCATACAACGCAAGTTATATAACACACTTGATGTAAATATCAAGTGTACCTAGGTTCTAGAGCTCTTGGATTTTATAGAGCCCTCCTGCAGGGATACTGGAGCAGTAGATGTTGCTATTTCAGAAAAAATACATGTCTACAATGAATTTTGTTAGAAGATACAAACAGTATTCTAATACATCATTATTTTTGAGTAGACTCTGGTCTACTCATAGTAGAGTATGCTTGCATAACCTTTTGTGCTAAATTAGACATAATAAACAATTCTTTTAAATGGAATACAAATATTCTGTGAGCTGCAGTTCTTGCTGTTCTCTGTCCTCCACTCAGCTGTAAAAAGAACTGGATCTGGATTTTACTCCTCTTGAATACTTTAGGAGTAAGCCAGGAAGAGTTCTTCAGGTGGTGTTGGCTATTATACAGGGTTTAATTTTAAATTAAAGAATTATTTTGGCATTAAGGGGCAGGGTGATATCAGGGCTGCCAGCAGTGCCATACAGAAGTTTTTAATTTCATAGCTGGGTTTTGTTGATATTACTTCACTTTGATAGCAGTAGTTTGGGTTCCCAAGAAATAACGAATGTCAACTCAGTACTGTAATGACTTCTTGGAGATTCTGTTCTTGGATTTAGTAAATTAATGAAACCACTGCTTGAGACCCACTTTAATGAATGTCTTAAAGATCTGCCGATCAGCAGGGATAAATAATAAAATGCTGAATTTGAAACTTTTTTCCTTACTAGTCAGCAGGAAGTTTGTGGTGCCAAGCTGCTGAGATGCAGTTCTGATGTGACAGCTGGGCTAGCTTTCCAAATGTTGTTCTGCTTGTGGAGGGTTTTTGTGAGTGTTGGTTTTTTTAGCTAGCTTTAGTTTTACTTACTACTGCTTTTTAATTTGGTGTAGATATGGACAACTGTTGTGGGATGCTTCTGTTTGTCACTGTTGCATTATTCCCTAAGAAAAAGTTTCAGTTGCAGTTTCACAAGTTTTGGTCTCCTGGGAGATTTCCAGAGGGTTTGATACAGTGTTTAACTCTAGTATACTTTTTCATTATTTAAAGCTAAAGGATCCAAACTCCCACAGACTTTTCACGAAACTGAGAAGCAGCTTGAACAAAAGTTGTATTAAATCACTTACTCAAAAATCTGCATTTCTTACTGTGTGTCATTGATAATTGTGCTGAATCAGGTTTATTCTGCTCCTGTGCTGTTTGTCAAGGTGACTGCACGCTAAGGGAGGCTGATCCTGTGTGTACTACACGAAAGCTGCTCATGTGGTAATTAAAACAACTTCTTATGAGACTAATGGAGGTTCTGAGAAAGCAGAAGCAAACAGATGGAGTGGGTGTTGGCATTGCACAGCAGGACTGCTTAGCTCTTCATAAGTGGGTCAGTAATCTAGAGCAGAGGCTAAATAAGTACAGAAGTCCTTTTGACACTAGCCCTCTAAGTAATTTGTAGTTATCTTGCTGAATCCTCCCAGCAAGCCAGTGGGATTCTAATCACATAATCTGTGTGTATTCTGAAACTAAATATTGGCACGTGAGTTCACTTTTCTAAAATACATAATGAATTTGGTGGCATTTAAGAACTTGTCTTCATGCTCTCTCATGCAGTTTTGACATGCGCAGAAGATGCAGTCAGTGGAGAAACAGGGTGAGCATCCTTCTTCTTATGGAGCAGTTTTGTCCTTCCTAGCCTGGATTATTCTTTTGAATCTCAGAATCCTAGATTAGTTTGGGTTGAAGGGAACCTTAAAGATGATCTGGCTTCAACTCCTCTGCCATGGCCATGTGCAGAGGCATCTTCCAAGGAGACTTGGTTCCTCAACACCCAGTCCATAAATGCTTTGTAACTAGTGGTGGCTGAAATCCAAGCATTTAACAAACCAAACCGTGCCATGTAGTGCATAATCAACTGGTATATTGACAGTCTTATCTTTGTTATTTAAAAAGTTGCTTCAGTGGTAACAGCACAGAGAATTGGAATCCAAAGTATGAAAACACAACTAGTTTCAGCATCCCAGTATTTTTGTGTGATCAGCTGAGTTGTTTTTCTGTCTTAAGAAGAGTACAGATATGCTTATGCCTTATTTTTGCTTCTTTTAAATGAGACCAAAAAACAGTTGCTTTTGTAAAGCACCTTATAATGTACAACTAATAAAACGGGTTTGGTTGGGTCAGGTTTGGGATAATACTGACCTAGATTGTTGTAGTTCCCTTATTTTCAAAATTGGAAATAAATAAAAAAAAAAAAAAAACCAAAAAAAACTAAGGGAAGGGAAGCATTGAATTTGAACAAATTTTTGTAGCAGTAGTCATATTACAGTTATTATATATATAGTTGGTTTTGATACTGTATGTGGAATGGTAGTTAACACTTGAATCTCAGCTTTAATTGGGGGCCTCAATTCCTGCACAGGAGGTAAATTTTACTGCTTTATACTAAATTGCTCCACAAAAGCAGAGCAATGTTAAATGTTGATGGAAAGCACTCTGACAGATTTTTGGCTGAAGTAAGGTTTAAAAACCAACTTTCTGAAATAGCAGCTCAGAGACTTTCTGCATGGTGCTGGTACCCATGCAGGTGCTGCAGAGTCTCAGGTGAAACGCAGCAGTTGCTTCCAGAGCAGAGCAAGGGCTCTTCCTCTTGTCACACTCTTGGTTTTCAGCCTGCTTTGCAATTTCAGTGTTATCTGGTCTTACATGTGCTTTCTGTCCTTCTTGTTTAACATGAGAAGAGCTGCTCTGTGCCATGGTTTTTAGAAGCTTCTTTTTGCTTGTTTTTCTTCAGCTTCCCAATTTTGACTTAGAGAGTGAGAGTAAGAATGTAGATGATCTGTGGACTTTACAGTCCATAGTTAGATTTCTAAAGCACCTGGCTTCTGCTTCCCATATGAGCTGAATTCTGAATTTTTGTGCCATTCAGAATCAAAAGAAAACCTTACAATGGGTCCCGTGGTTTTGGGAATGTGGATGATTGCGAGGGAGTGTTGGGAATGTGAAGCAGACAGCTACAGATGAAGTGATTGGTTGGAATTACTGATCAACTTTATTAACATTGATGGTGCTTTGAGTATTTTTAGGAGGAAGCAGTAATATTTCAAATATTTTAGAGCCATATTTGTATGACTTTCACTTCATCCGGTAGTGAAGGCTGGTAATTTTTTTAACTGCTCCCATGGAATTGGTCACACCCTGATTGTTCTGGTGAAATAAGGTGTTGTTATTTAAACATTGCATTCAGAATACCTTTCTGATATTCTTTCCTAAAAAATGTAAAAATACAGTAGCATACATTGATTGCATCTGAAGGCCGTAGTGTTTTTGGGTTTGGTTGTTGTTTGGTTAGGGCTTTTTTTGTGAAGTAAATACCCATGTGACTTCTGAGCCTGAAAGACTGCTCTTGATGCTGAAGTGAATAATACTATTGACACAACTTCTCTTAGGCTTGCTTCAAGTTTCCAAGAAATAAATCCAGTATATCTTAATTTTGCTGTATTTCTGATGTATTCTGCAGTGCCTCAGTAATTAAAACTGCAGAATCTGATGAAAATTTATCAAACACGTGTAAACAAGGCGATTTGTCATAATCAAAATCCTTTGAAGAAACTGTGTTCCTCTATCATATTAGTGTTATTCCTTTGGTTGCTTGCCCCCCAGCCCTTTCCTCATTCCCTGCAGTGAGTTAACACTGTGAATAAGACAAGGGGCCTAGGCATGGCTTATGGCACATGTTGAAATTGTTTTCTGGAGGTTGGCTGTCTCTATTAGTTACTCTGACTCCAAACATGGAACTTACAGGTGCAGATCACAGTCTCTACACAAGAGTTAACAGCAGGAGTACACTGGGCAAATAAATGCCCTGTTCAAAGATGGGGAAACTGACTTGGAACTGCTGTTTGAAAACCAGCAAATCTTTTTAAATTACGATTTTTGATGCCTTTTTCTTCACATAACTGAGTAAAAAGTAAATTTAGGTGTAAAGAGCACAGTTTTTATTGAAGAAAACAAACCTTCTACCAGTTAGCATGTTTTCTTGAATTTCTTGGGGATATTTGTCAGGATGGGTGATCACATAGCTGCATGCAGTAACCTAGTTTTAGGAACGCTTTTGATCACTAATAGAGCAGAGTTGTCAAGCTGATGTGGCTTCTAGAATAGATTGTTTTCAGGCTTTAATACCTTTCCCCAAAATAGGTTACTTAAGAGGAGAGCGGTACAGATACTCCTTTGTTCCTTCTCAGGTTAAAGCCATAGGACATGGGTGATTTCAGCAATTAAACTGGGAAGCAGGGAAAGTTTCTCTGGGAACTGTTCTAGGAGAGTTCCCAACATCTGCTAAGCTATGGGCAAGTTGGCAAAGAGGACACTGGTAGGCACTAGAGTTGGTATAGTAGAGCCTAAAATAACCTTGCAATCCAGGCAGAGGTGAAGCCTGTTTTCCCAGAAACAAAACTTGGCACTTTCTGATAGTTTGTAGGAGAGATGGGATAATTCACTATTCAAGCTGGGGATGGACAGTTATTCTTAATCATAGTTTAATACATAAAAAATGTCCTCAAACCATGTAATGTTTCTCAGTCTGGATGCATTCAGTTAAATGTAAGTGAAAATGCATGAAAACTATAGTTGAACATCTTAAGCTTTCAAAAAATATGTATAGATATTTAAGACAATGCTTCAAAGTTCACTAAAGTACTATTTTTATTGCTGAGATTACAGGAATAATATGTTTGTAAATAGTTTTTGATAAACTGACTCCCTTTTCTCATTACAGGATTATTGAGGATGAAGTAGAGCCTCCTCTGCTTTTCTCTTGTTCAAATTTCAATAAAAAATTTCTTTAGAACAAAGCTAAATAAATCTTTTCTGGAAGTATGGCAAGAAACAGCTGAGATTTTGGAGAGTATTGGCCAAGATTAGCTTCATAATCTTGTGCTCCTCCTTATGATAACTGGTGCTGTGAATACCTTGGATGTGTTCATTGGAAAGGTGCAGCAGGAGAATCAAACTGCCCTTACTCTGCAGTCCCATAATTATGGTGGAACTTAAATATTGTTCTCTGTAAAAGACTAAAGGATGTGGTTATAGACAAAAGGTTTCTGCCCTAGTTATGTAAAATGACATGTTTAAACTCTAGGATGCAAAACACCTTTAGGCTGCGTGGACATACAATGGGAAATAAAAATTCACATGAGATTTGTCTCCAAGGTTCCCTGAAACTTAATGTCTAAACTAGACTTTAGCAATTAATATGGCAATGTTGGTAATGTTATCATGTTAAATACTGTTATTCCTTCTTTTATTAACCCTTTCAATATAATTCCCACATTATAGTCTAAAAGCAAATTTTGTTGCTTTTCTCCTATTTGATTAATGATGTTGCTATATTTCATGTGTGGAGTAGTATGCAGGATTGGTATGAGCACAAGGTAATGTTTTTTTTTTCTCTAATAGCTTTGTTTTCCTCTATTGCCACTTCCTACTGGAACAGTCTCTCTTCAGGGATACCTTAGAGCTTCTTCAGATACCTTAAAAGGACTAAAAGAGAGGGACTTTGGACAGGGGCCTGGAGCAACAGGACACAGGGAATGGCTTCCCAGTGCCAGAGGGCAGGGTTTGATGCAATATTGAGAAGGAATTGTTCCCTGTGAGGGTGGTGAGGCTCTGGCACAGGTTTCTCAGAGAAGCTGTGGCTGCCCCTGGATCCCTGGAAGTGTCCAAGGCCAGGTTGGACAGGGCTTGGAGAAACCTGGGCTAGTGGAAGCTGTCTCTGCCCATAGCACAGGGTGGAACGGGATTAACTTTTTACTGAAATTAAGAATAGCAATTGTGTTCAAGTGTAATTGGGTGAGGTTTAATTACAAATACTAAAACATAACTGTTAACTTGTTTTGTGGCACAGCTGTGGCTGGTGGTGAGGACTGAATTGCTCTAGCTGAGGTTAAGCTTTAGTGTAGGCATAGCTCAGGTTACAGCATCTTAGAATGATGTCATCCTGAAAAAGGAAGTCTTAGAGTATTAAACAAAGATACTCAGGGCTGCCAGTTTTAAGCTCGTGCAATTCAGGAAGCCATGTGACTTACCCACATAATTTGTTAGAGTTGGTGTGCCAAGCAGAGAGTATTGGCATGTCATTTGAGCTAGGTCAATGTGTAAAAATACAGCTGTGAATGATACTTAGCAAGTAGCAAAATGCTGTATAGGTCAAAGGAGCTTGTGTTTAGAGTCAGAAGGAAGAAATGTTGAATTTTAAAGATTACATTGTATACTAACTGGAATTCTGCATAAAGGCTGGGGGAATGTGGATTCTGACCTTGGATTTCCTGCCTTTTCCCAGGTAACTTAAGTTTCTAATTTGCTGTTATTTTTCTGTCTATGAATGGAATATATATTTTTAAGGATTGTAATAATGCCACCTTCACTGCTATAAGGTGTATTAATTGTTTAGAGAGTAAGCTTAAAGTACTTTTTACTATTGCAGTATCAGTGATGTGAAAGCAAATTGGGGGGGGGTGTGAAAATCTGAGTAGTTAGGATTTGTGAAAGTTCTTTGTTAATACTGCTCTTCATTAGGATTACCTTAATGGCAAGAAGCAGGAAAAATCTGAATCAAAAATAAGTGTTAAAGGTTGCGTTGTTTTTTTTTTGTTTTTTTGTTTTTTTTTTTAATATGCAGTTAATTGTCAGGTTAACAACTGATGCTGAGGCTACTTGCGTTTACTTTAGCAACTTACCTGCACAGTAGGTTCTGGTAGAAAGCTCTGACTGTCAGTAGTAATACCTGCATCTTGACAGTTCATGCTGCCATTAAGAAGACGTATTAGTCACGCAAAAAAAAAAATGTTGACTGTGCTTTATTGTCAATACTGAGCCCAAAATTATCTCATAAGTAGTTGTGGTTTTTTGGTTGGTTTTTTTTTTTTTTTTTTTTCAGTCTTTACCTAGTCTATGCTAAACTGTTCCCTCGCTTGCTGTGGTAACTCATGCCTTTATAGCTGGCCAGCTATTCAGTGTGGTGAAGATTCCTCTTCTTATTATATTCTTCTTCTCTAGAAGTCAGCCATTTTAGTTTTCTTGGTACTGTAACAAAACACCTGAATGCTGTTTTTACTAGTGTGAATGTTTTATGACAACCCACCCAATTTTACAGGAAAAACTTCCCAAATATGTTGCTCAGGCTGTTAGGCTAGGAGGAATTTATAGGCTAAACAAGATACTGCAGTTCCTTTTCTGCTGCAGCTTTGAACACGAATAGCTGGTTAATAGGCTCCCTACTGATTTAACCCCACTTGTAATGTACACCTGCTAATTTAATAAAAGTAATTTCCCATGTCTTGTTTACTACTTGGGTTTTTGTTTTTTTTCCCCACTTACTCTGACTCAGTTGCACTCCTGATTGGTGGAAAGCTTCTAAAATTTACTCTGTACAATGCTGTAGTCTCATCATGAACAGCTTTCTTTGGCTTCTGTTGTGTTGCATTGTTTGAATTCGACTGGCAGGATACAAGAGAACAATCAGGAGCTGGAGTGAGTTCACATCTCGCTGCATATGCTTTAAAATTGGCAGAAGAACAATGAGGTTGGGGAAATCCCCTTGAACAAGTGCTGCACAGTAATCTGACTTCAGCATTTGTGCAGAAAAGATCCTCCAAACTGTGACTTTGCATTACAAAATGTACAAGCAGGTCTTAGAACTAGAGTTGAAAATTTTTACTTGGAATCTTTGTTCATCATTGTAGGTAAACAGGCCCCTTTTTCAGTGCTTGCTTTGTTCTTTTCTTGAGTACTGGATAAAGAAAAGCCTGGTGCAAACGAAGCATACTCAGTTTAGGTTCAATGCAGAATTTCAAAGTTACTCTTTAGTTCAGTAAGTGAGTTACCTCCCAGAACTGGTCTTTACTTCCCCTTAGTTTTGTGGAAGGCTTCAAGTTGAGTTCCTCTGATACTTGAAATAATCTCAACTCATTTTGAAGGTTTTGAAGGTTTGAACATGAAGAAACGCTTATACCAACTGATGTGGAATCTTGCAGCTTTGTGACACAGAAAGTTGTGTTTTGAAATGGTTTTTGACTCAGGTATTTGGCTGAAAAAGCCTTGTCTCTAATAGACTACTCAAATGTTCCTCTCATGGTCTCCAACTGCATTTTTCAGGAGTGGCTTCTGAACCTTGCAGTGTTTGCATAACCTGCAGCAGCACAGCCTCCAGTCACCCAAGCTCATTGATAATTCTTTACTCACTTTATGTCATAAATATCCCTTTCTGCTACAGTGGGGGGAACTTGAATATAAACTGAACAGCCATACCAGGGAAGGGAATTCACATGTGCCCATAACCATGAATTCCACAAAACCAATAACAAAAATGCTTTTTCAGTTCTTTAGCATTTTAATTTTGAATGTTCTGTTTGTCCCATGTACCTGTCTTGCAGATTGATGCCTTGTCTAAACACAGTTAGTACCCAAAAATTTGCTGTCCACTGTATGTCTCAATTAGATGAATATAGGAGGGAAACAGAAAGACTCTACCTAGTGCAAGCTGCATCAATGGCAGTCATTTAAAAATTTCTGAAATTTTGTTTGCTGATTGGAAGGCATTTTTTACTGGAGTTGAGTGCTGATGTGTTTGTTGATCCTCTGGGAACCCCTCAATATTTTGGCCAACAACCACAGACATTCCAAGAAGGATTTAAGCAGCTTTCCTTCCAGCAAAATCCATGTATTTGTTAACTTAAATGTTAGTGTTCCTTAAGCCTTTGAAACTGTCATCTTCTTGGTTGCCATAGGACAGAGAGAGAGAGAGAGAGAGAGAGAGAGTGGGGCAACTGCCACTTCAGCAGAGGACAGGTGGTGGTAGATCAGGGCTGACTTCTGGGAGGTGGAGTGAGGAAAAGAAACTGTTGGATGTCCTGGGAAAAAGTGCTTTACCTGTTAAGCAACTGGATGTGAAGCAAGAGCACTTGTGGGCACGGTCTTCAGATGCATGTTGTGGGTGTGGATCATGAGCAAGATGTCGAAGACTTCAGGACTGGGCCAAGGTCTTGACACATCTTTTCTGCCTAAGCTCTAGTCAGCAAAGCTCAGGAAGTAACTTCGGTTCTTATTGTAGAGGTGTCTCCTACATATTCCAATTTTCTGATGACAGTATCTGCTGTAGGGTCCCATGTTCTCTTCTAGGCCTGAGGAGACCAGAGGCTTGTAGTTAGGCACCTTGACTATTACCTTCTTGATTTTGTCTTAAAAAAAACATATAAAGTAATATAATATCTAAGCAAACATGCAAAGTGCATTTTTAAAATAATATACTGCTTTATTCTATTTGAACAGTGCAACTCTACAAGACCTTTTATGGCTTCCTTGCTATTTGTGAGTTTTCTTTATTTTCATCATGAAATACTGGCATTGTCAGTGTTGGTGAGGGCATTGTCAGACATAATTTTGTATTTTTTTGGCAAAAAGTGATGTCAAAGTACCATTCAGTTCTCAGCCTCAGTGTGTTGCTTGGGGAAACTTTCTCTAAGGCTCAAACTTTAATTTCATGTGAAATTCCTTATAGGAATCACTTATAATTTAGCTTTATAATAGTTGGTATTTCTTTATGTTTTCATACAGACATAAAGTCTGTTGTTTGGGATATGGATCAAGGTCAGTGTATTCTCTGCTTCACCAGTTTTCTGCCAGGTGTGCATAGCTTGGGCTGCAGCAGGGATTGTGGTGGCCTCCCTGCATTGAGCACTTCATAGCATATAACCTCTGTTTTTCTTCTTGGGTTTCTTGAGTTTGGTGTGTAATTTGTAGGGGCTGTCCAGAGGAAAGTTCAGTTTGAAATGAGGTATTTAAAGATCCTGTAACTTGTTCCAAGAGTATTCTTTTTGTCAAGGTAACATACTTTTTGAGCACTGTGGACAATTAACTTGAAGGGCTAATCTCTCCCCTTCACTACCCCAAATACACAGCAGATTGAGAAGGGTAATCAAAGCATCTCATGTTTTCTCAGCTGTATATCAGTTGCAAAACGGCCCATGCAGGTGGTAGCATCAGCCACTCACCCACTTGGAGGATGATGGACTCCTCAAGAAAAATTACTTGAATTGGCCCTTGCTTGGTAGCTCTACCTTTTAGCTTGTGGGGAAAGCTTTCATCACACCTACTGTGACTAACACTGGTTAGAGAACTTGAGATAAGGGTCATTTTTTAATGTCTGTTGGAAATATTAACGTCTGTGAGATTTGACTGCTATTAACAAACCAATTTGTTTGGATATATCAACCAATATTGTGATGGATAGGTGTTCAGATACATGTACTTTGTCCTTGGATATTTCTGATTTTCAGGTCTGTAAAGAGTGATACAGCATTAACCTGTGAAAATGTACTGGGTGTCATCTTAACCCACTGCCTGATGTTATCATAGAGTAGTTTAGGTTTCTAAAGATGTGAAACTGAAGCAGTTAGAAAACCTTTACTGGTTATATATAGTGTAACAATGGTGTAACAAATGAAAGCAGTGCGGGAATTCCAAGTTACCATTTCAAGAATGCCATCTTAAAGCATAGATATCCACGTCCTCAGTGCTGTGGGTTTCACATAGGTTTTTCTTTATTGTTGGTTTTGTTGTGTGGTTTGTGTTTTTTTTTTTTTTGTTTTGTTTTGTTTTTTTGTGGTTTTTTGTTGGTTTTGTTTTTGGGTTTTTTTTTGAGTGTTTTGTTTTGGTTTTTTTTTTGTTGGGTTCCCTCCACCCCTTGGTTAGTCTTTAGAGAGCTGCCATTGTGAATGCTCTTGTACACTTGTCATCTTCACTAGATACAGGGCATCTAGGAGTGATTGCTTTTGATGGCTGTTTTGGGACATGTGACTGGGGGCAGTTTTTCCATGCTTAGGTTCTTCTCATCTCCAGTTAGTCTGCTTCAGTGTTTGTGAGGTGCAGAGCTGCTGAAAGCTGTGGTGTTTGGTTGGGAGTAGACAACTGCAGGGCAAGTTTCCCGGCAAAGCTGTTAGCTCATGATTTCCGTGGGCTGCTTTTGGAAGCTCCACATCTTTGGTCTGAGCATAAGACTTGTGGCCAGCTCCCTGCTGAGTCTTGAAGGAGGCTGAGCTTCACTGCATGCCTTTTGTTTCTCAGTCCTGACACCACCTCTGTGTTGCTTGACCTTGTTGTCATTTAGAAGTTTTCAGGCTCTACTCCCCGCCTGCCTTTGAGCAGAGAGTAGAAGAAACTCCTTGATCAGATCTGTGTCTGAACAGACCATATGGACAATGAGAAAAGAAAGGAATATTTTACTTCAGCTTGGTTTCCATGGCACCCTGGGAAAATTGCTCTTGAACTTTAAGGTGCTATCCTTCCAGGATCTCCTCGCATTGAGAGAAAAATGAAGGTAGCACTGATTGTTGTTGACTGCTTTATTCTGTCTGACAGCAGTGGGCTAGCATGTCAAGATTTGGGAGAAGGGAGGATAATAAAGTGCTTTGAAGAGCCTTATATCTGTATTTCTGCCTATGTAGGCAGTTTGTTGCGCATGTGACCAGGAAGAAGTGTGCCTTTAGAAAAGGCACCAGAAGCATATACTGTTAATCAAGATCACTTGTTGGCCTGGCACTCAGCATAACTAGAGAAAACCAGTTACTGGCCCTGGAACAAGCACTGGGCAGCTCAAATGCTGGGCTCTAACAGTATCTTTTGTACATCACGTTCCACTTTCGTGTCCCCTGTGGACATCCTTGAAGGTTTAATCTGAAGTAAATGGGAGTTATTCAATGACTTTTTTTCTTTTCCCACAGTGTTAGAGAGGTTAATTGCATCCTGTGCCTCCTGCTTTTCTGGCTATTTTGATGTGTTAATTTTTTTAGCATACATCTATTTATAAGGAAGGTTATTAAGTCATTTTCCTCGGTTCAGATGCTGCATTTTGTATTTGATGTAATGGTTTTGAATATACTTTATAAAGTTCTATGTAAACTTTATTCGTAAAAGCATTCTGAAAGATGAGAGGTTGTGTAATGGTTCCTGATATATATTCACTAAATATGCACATACACAAATATATCTTTCTTGGCTACATGTAGGGTGTCTTGAACGTGCCTGTGGGGTGGGGGGAGGGAGGGAGATAAGGTAGTGTTACAGTTTTCAGCAAGTAATCTGTGTCTTTTGCTGGAAGCATAAAGGTCTGCTTTTGGATTCTGGGGAAGGAGGAAAAGCGATTTTAAAGAAAAATTTTTTTTTTTAGTAACTATATAAGGCCCGTTGCTTAAATAAGTAAATCTAAGGGGTTAGAGACACTTGAGGAAGCACTCCTAGTTGTAGATGATCAGTGACCAGCACACACTTTTACTCTTGTTTTGCTGAGTTTGTGCTGAGAGAGAAATCTGTGCTTTCAGTTCTGCAAGAAGATTCAGTCCAGGGCTTTGTAAGACATTACTTGGTATCCTTTCCTAGACTTGCCAGGCTCTGTTTCTCCTTTGAAGAATGGAAGATTCTGATGGCAAACTACCTATAACTACCTAAACTATCCACCTATGGTTATGTGTAAATACATATAGATATTAATTTACTCTGGTTGTTAGTACAGCGCTTTAACAGAACTTTTCTAGGGGCCGGCTTTTCTACCCCAGCTTCTATCACAGAATCATCTCCATAGAAGAACCTTTGTCCAGCTTCTCTAAAGGGCAAGTGCCACCACGGAGCGGTGTAGATAATTTTCAGAAAGAATTCATACCTGTGGATTTTGTTTGGCGTTTGTTAACTTACTAGGTCATCCCTCTAGCAGGTGATTGGAAGAGAAAGCATTATTTCATACTGAATTACTGAATCTTTACATGTTCTGTTGCAAAATAATGAGATCAGGACCTCTTGTAACTTGATGTCATTGACAAGCAGGAATGAACTGCTGTAGTTTTGAGTCATTCCATTTGATGAATGTGTGTGCCTGGTTCTGTGCATTTAAGTGAGCAGATGGCATTATGTCACTGTAATATGGAATGCTGGAGATGCAAGTGAAAACATTGATCAGTTCTGCAGGCATGCAAAATAATTTGAAGGAGGAGTATGGTAGATATGTCATGAAAGGGACTTAGCAATCATGTCCTTATTGCAGGTTGTTTTAGTGTTTCCTAAGTCAGCATAGTGCAAGTAACCTTTCCCCTGTCACCTCCAGCATGGGGAAAAGAAAGAAAAGCAACATGCATTTCAGTAGTTGAGGCATTTAGGTCAACTAGACTGCATTTTAGAGTGTGTTTGTTCAGGCACTTGGCAATGCAGCTAGCTAAGGTGCTACTTGGAGAGACAGGTAATATAGCTAGCATTGCTCCTCTCTGGTTTGTAGGCATTTCAGGCTGTAATAGGGAAAAGTGCTAATTGTCAGTATACAGAAAGGACTATCAAATCAGAATGTAAATGCAGCTACACATATTTTCATTTGAAACCCAGAATTAAGGAAACCGTGATCAAGCAGGTTTGATAGGAGCTGTCTGTGCTTGAGTACAATACTCAAGTGCACATGTATGTATGTAAGCTAGTGAATGTTTTTAATTGCTGATTTAGTTTAATTTCTGTTACACCTAAGCATTTCAATTCAGTCTTGCCTTTTACTGGAGACTTTTAGACCATTTCTGAACTAGCTCCAAAGGCTTGGTATATCTCCTCAGCTGTTCTTGAATCTCAATTGCATCAGGAAGAATGTAACTGGTATGAGAGGAAGGATTCTGTTCTTCCATACATCACTTCACTGGTCCTTTTCTCAAAGGTAGAATCAGTGATGTGTAATGGGCACTGTATTCTCAGGAGTGCAGCTTCAGTGTAGCCACAACAGTGATCAATTGGAGACCAAGTCAGTATTGTCATTCTCCTGCCTCGGTTTCCTGCTCACTACATTGCTCTGGAGTCTTGGATCTAAGACATTACATAGCAAGATTGATTTATTTCTGTAAAAACAAAGGCCCGGATCTTGTATATGAGGTACAGATCTGGAGTTTGCAGACTTCAACCTGTTTTCTCAGGTAAATTTTACAGAAGCAGCCATGAGCACTGCTAGAGCACTGGCATTGCCCATTTGTTACAAGAAAATGGGACTCCATAAGTCTGATGGCCATTTCTTACTGCTCTAACTACCATTTGGATAGCTTGGTGTAGCTCTTGAAGCAAATTTTTTGCCTCTTTTCTGCCTGCTTGGCAAAATAACAGTTAAAGTTGTAAGCCTAGTAAGTGTTAGGGTGGTATAAAGGTGCCTGCGTGCTTGTATAAGTAACTTCTCTAATTCAAGTGAAAAATCTGATCATTTTTGTTGTTGTATTTTTTCTTGTTTAGTCTTTGAGTAAAAACAGTGAAAACCAACATCAGGCTCATTTCTGTAGGGAAGACTTTGCATGAGAATTCTAGAATTGGAAAACTGACTTTGATTCCCATCTCCCATTTTAAAAGAGATAAATGGAGTACTGTCACAGATTGCTGAAATTATTTTTCATTTGAGCCACAGCTCCAGCGCTACAAATGCCTCAGAAAATGTACGGGCAGACAAATTAGATTCAGTGGGAGAAAGGCTCATGATTATAAGATGCAGGAGAAAGGCAAATGGAGAAGATTGCCTTGAACATGAACTTGGCAGACTTGTTAGTGGCTGCAGATTCTGAAAGATGTGAAAGATTCAGGAAGGATATTAGGGGCTCGGTGTAATACTTCACAAATAAGCAAATTAAATGTCCAAGACTATTTCTATAATGTTTTTTGTATAATGTGTGCTTTGACTAGCACAGTGCTATTTGCATTTCAGGTTTTATTTGTCATATTTCTAGTGCTACCACTTCAGGTAAAGAGGAGGCTGCTGACTGAAATCAGTGCCTTTCAGCTCCTTTAGAGCTGTTCTACCTTGCAAGACTTTGAAGAAAAAATGCGTATCTACAGTTACATATGAATTGTGACAATATTTTACAATTTCTTTATAGAGTTTCTGGTACTTCATACGTAAATATCTTTGAAGTGGTTCTGCCTGCTTTAATCTGATGTTATACTTGTTGCAAGCACTTAATTTAGTGCAAAAAGTACCTTGAGCACACAGAGTTGCCAGCACTGTAAATCGTGGTAGGGTAGTTATTTGTTCATTCTGTTTCTCAGTAAAAATTGGTAACAAATTCATAGTAGCAGCAACCTACCTGTAATATACCTAGGTCAGCCCAAACACTGTGTGTGATGGTTTTGGTGCACACCAAAACTATCACATGCAGGATACTGATTAAAACTCTGCTGGCTTCAGGTTTTTCAGGTACAGCCTCAAATGAAACAACATCTCTGTAAAAATGAGTATTGTTGACAAGATCTATCACCTTTATCCCTGTTTGTATCTCCTACTTTGCAAGTGCTCTTGGAGAAGGTGCAGGGATGTCTTGGAGGATGTGCAGTGCTATATGTAGACCTGAGCTTGTTGATGCTGTGGCCATGAATATCTGGTCAATACTTGCACATACTTGCTTGGATCTGCAGATCAGTGCATCTGGCTTTTAACTGCGTTGAGAAACTGATCCTAATTAAGCAGCCTATGCTGAGTACCAGTAGGCTTTAATAGCTGGCATCTGGACATGAGTGAGGGGATTGTGGATTGATCTGTGTATATACATCTCCAACTGCTGATGTTTCTAGTTACAATTACTGCTGCCACAAGCCAAGATGCAAATGTCTTTCTATATTCACTGAGGTGAGGTTGTGCTGTCAAAGGTCATCTTATCCTGTTCAGTGTTCTGCAGTGTCCTTTACCACCTAAACATATCAAATATAAGAACTTGGTTTTGGGCAGCGTGTTCTAGTTGATATGAGGTTCATGTGTATTTTTGGACTCATGAAGATCAGTACAGTGCATTTCTTTAAACTATTTCATTCATGTAGGATTTTTTTGGTTGTTACGGATTTTGATAGGGACATTATTCCTCTGGTTGAGATACACTGTAATAAAACAATTTTATTGCTTACTCATGAGTGTAGCACAAACTGTTTTCTATGTTCATTTGTTCTGGGTAGATCAATAATTTATTTGTATTTGTACCAAGACTTGATAGTTCAGTTTTTGTAGTAGACTTACAGTTAACTGTTATCCCACTAAAGTAGTGGAATAATGACTGGAAACATCATCTGTGCCATGTAGATAAGGCAATACAAACACTTGCAGATTGTCTTCAATAGTTGGAGTTGTCCCGTGTCCACATTTTTCTTGTGTATATCAGTGTTTTCTGTCTTACTGAATAAAGACAGTCAGTTTTTGGCATTTTCTGTGAAAATTGTGAAGCCTTTCTACAGCTCATTGCAGTGTAGGTAATTTCTTGCCCAGAGTACAGGTTTTTTGGAACTCAGATTTTCCTGTTAAAGGAAATGATGAAATGGAAGAAGTGAAGGCATACTGTGTACTATTGTGTGCTGATAGCCACATGCCACATTAAAGATTCTTCTTGCCAGAATTGCACAGTATCATATGAGATGATGCTCCTTATAAGCAGATAAAAAGTCAAGTTGAAACGCCAGCTCTTACAACCCTTTCCATTCAAGGAAGCATTCTGACAGAAGCAGCTTTGATTCCACCATGGATAGACTTAACTGATCCTTTCTTTACCACATCAGTCTTCTGGTCAGTCCTAAGGAGTCTCAAACCCCAGTTGTCCCAGGTTTAGTGTGTAGCAGCTTAACCACATACCTGCTAGATTTGGTTTCCCTAAAAGTACCTGGGTCTCAAAGAGCAGTTCTTATTCCTTGCAAATATTTTTTCAGCATTTCTCCTTTCTCTAGGATATAGTTTTCTCTTGTTAGACCTCCACATCACCTGGGAAACTGAGCCAAATTGGTGTTTTGTATTCCTGAAGTCCCTTATAATAAATTCACTTACTTGTGGGAATGGCAAAAGTAGCAATCTTCTGTTCAAGCATGGAGTGCTAAAGGCCACAGAACATGGTGATTTGCTGTTGGGAGCTACTGTTGAAAAGTGTTGAAAAGTTAAAAATTAGCTTTTGTATTGTTGACCAAATGTTCACTTGTTTCTGTCAACAAATTGTTTTGAGAACAGCAGTGAAAATGCTCTTTGGAATGAAAGTGTCGCTCTTTGGAATGAAAGTGTCCAGGAGAGAAGAAGTACATTACCTTTGAATTTGTGTTTTGGAGTATATTTAGACACTGTCTGCACAGGAAAGATTTAGGTACAGTGACACAGAAGCCAAATTATATTTTGAAAATGATGATGGCTTACCAGTGATACAGTGTACAGCGAGTTCAAAACCAAACCCCCTTGTTTGGTAAAATACAAAGCCTGAAGTGTGCTTCCTGGCTTCAGCTTGAGTGCTTACTGAACGTGAAATGGTGATATGTCTGGCTGCCTCCCTCCTAATAAATTAAACACGCCTGGGAACATTCCCAGGCACCGTCCAATTGGCTCAGGACTGCCTTGTCCATTCTCTTCAGCCCTTAGCTAGCAGAGCAGGGGAGCTGCATCTGAATTGTCCAGTGTGACTGGGTCCCGATGTTGTGCGGCTCACAAACCTGGGAATTGTGTGGGAGAACAATAATTGGCACAGCCTGGTGCTGGGGGATGTCCTAGCTGCTTTCTGGCATACATGATCATGTTCCAGGGCCTGGGAATATTTCCAGACAAGGCTTGACTTATGAGTACATATGTTAGTACTTGATTCTCCTGAAACCTTTATGGACTAAGGCATGAAAAGGACTCATCACACAAGATTTTGGATGCTTCAGAAAGGTAGATTTAGGAGTGAGTGATTCCTGTTTATTTTGAGGCAGTAATTCTGCACTGTGAAAAATCTGTACCTCCTGTCTTACTTTCAGATGGTTTTACTGGTGGTTAAAACGTCTTTCAGAATTCAGTCACCTTTCCAGCACCACCTTTCAGGGATGAGTAGACATGCCTGCCCTCTGTCAGGCGATGGCTTGTGTATGAATGAACATACTGTGGCCTTTCATGGAAGTACTGTGTATGAAGTATGGTTTTTAGGGTTGTGAAGAATTTAGTTTTGATCTGGTGTGCGTGTGTGTGAATTTTAAGAGTCTTGATTTATTGCCTGGGTGATGTGGTGAGGGGACGGTCTTGCACCTTGTAGGCAATGGATCTTTTATGTCAGCAGGAAGTAGAGAAACCTCTTGATTTCTTTAGCTATTTCTTCCAGCAAACAGTAAAAGCTTTGTTGAGCTGACTTCATTGATCATATGGAATGATTTCCTGCAGGCTCTTTCTTCTGTGTTTGATTGTGCATTACTGGAGTTTAAGTATAGTCCTGGTGTAGATGAAACAGTAAAACACAAATACTAATCCCAGCTCTAAAGCAGATGTCCATCCCAGAGGATAGCATGTCACGTAAACCAATGACTTTGGAGCAGTTTTGCTGCTCTGACTGATCACTTTTCTGTGCCTCTTGGCCTATCCTCCCCTCATGGTGTTTTGAGCTTCATTCCAAACTGTGGCTCTGTCACACAGTCCACTTCAGGATACTGTTTGTCTTTCTGTAGATTGTGGAATATGCTGTCAACTTTAAATATTAATAGGGAGAAGAGGTTAGCAATATAAAATACGGTTCCTGTTCATCTTGTTTTGTCAAGGGCTATGAAATTTTACTTTTGCATGTGCTGCATTAAAAGCCTTGTGAACCAAGTGCATGGCATGTCATGCTTACACCAGCGATGCACCCCACAATTTTGGGAACGTGTAATCTGTGTGACAGCTCCACAGTTCTGGAGCACTGCTTTGTATGAAGGATCCATTGCTCGAATGTAGTGAGCTGTCAGAGCTCACTGTGTCAATTAATATGCAGCAGGCTTTGTGTCTGCTGATTGTTCTTCTAATTGCATGTAAAGATGATCTGTCTTAGCAGCAGTAGTGGTGCATATTTAAGGACACAGTGCAGAGATGCTCCCTGGTGTCTGTGTGTCTTCAGGACAACTACTTCAATCCTTGCAAAGCTTCTGGCAGCCCACAGTTCTGACTGCATCTTAGGAATGTGGAAGAGAGGCTGCAGGCCCTGCTGATGCAGCCATGGGCAGGATCCCTCTTTGTCCACTCGGTCAGGAGAGCTGTGATGCTGCTTGAGTCTGACTTGGATGCAGCTTGTTCAGGATGGTTGGCTTTTCTGCAGAGCTGGATCTGTGCCAGAGAATGGGCCTTCATCTCTGGCTCTCTGCTGCTCTCTACTAGGCAAACTCATCTAGTACAAGATTTTACTTTACTTGTACCTATAACCAGTAATATATCAAAAGGCCTTATTTTATTTAACATATTTATTCGCTATAAAAGCAGGCTGTTGCCACCCACAGTTACACTCTCCTTCTTTGTAGTGCTCATATGAACTACATTGAAGAGAAGTGACCTGACTGAAAAGTAACTCAAAACATGTATTTTCAGCCATGTTTGTTCTCTGGTCAAATAGCCAGTTTATTGATTTGGGTTGCTTCTCACTGGCATGCACATTTCAGCCTAACTGGGATGGCATTAGAAATGAGGTATGTATAGTAGAGGCAAGAAGGAAGCAAAACCCATGATTGCCTTCACCAGTTGCCAAGACTTAGGTTTTATTAAAAGTCGCCGTGGAATTGAGGTGGTTGTCAGCCCTAAAAGTGGTCTCAAGTCCAATGAAGTGCTGTCTGCTCTTTTGTTTTGTAACACTAATGAATTTTCCCTGTGTAATGAGAAGAAATAAAAACACCATCCTCACATTTCTTTTCTTAAGCACTCAATCTAAACTTGAGTGTATTGGCTAAACTTTCAGTTACAACACTTATATTTAAAATCAGAAGTTTGGTGACCTTGGATCTTTCCTGTTGCAACTTTTTGGAGGCTGTTAATTTTAAAAGTAATATAGCAGCCAGCCAGGCTTCAGGCTGCATAATTAGGAAGCAGAGATTCAAGCTGGATGTGAAACAAATTCTCTTCATTTCTGAAATGAGAAGTTTAGTTGTATGTTACTTATATAAAATAAACTGTCTCTTTTCAGTGGTCACTGAGCAAGTATGTTATAGAACTGAGCTTCATTTATGCTTCTGAAAGTCTGCTACCTGTTTACAATCCTATGCTGTTTTCTTGCTTTGTTTAAATTTGCCTCTGCTTTAGTTTGTGTCTGTGACTGAATGTTCCTTTATCTTTCCCATTGTGATCTGCTCCTTGAACCAGTTTGGTAAAGGCTTAGTTGTCTTTCATTTTCTCCTGCTTGATTTAGCAATTAAAATTATATGATAGTTGAATCTTAAGGTACTACACTGTAAAACATTCTGTTTTGTATACTGTGTGAAAGAATATTTAGGTGTTTAATCAAAGAGAGTACAGAAAACAGCTAAATATGAGCTCTAATGTGTTTTTCTTCAGAGTCTGAATTTCCGTTTTTTACAATAGCAACAAATTAGTGTGTGCATGGAAAATGAGATTAATGCTGAAGTGGTGATACTTGAACTTTAGATTGTGATGTTCAGTTTTGGATACACATGGCCTTTGTTGGAAGTCTTAGGGCAGTTTATGTTTAGAAACAAACAAAAACAAAAAAAGCCAAACCCAGAATCTACCTTTCAAAATTGAATTTTGTAAAGAACTAGGCTGAGGAAGTTTTGCCTGTTTTAAGGAACATTGCAACTGTATCAATTACTTAAAAAATGAGAACTTGTTCACCTTAAAAACATTTATCATTTACCTTGAATCACTTGTTCCATTTTGATAGCCTCCTTCATATAGAAAATATAGCATGAGATGTCAGTTTAAATGCCAGTCTAACAGTGCTCTATCTTCTATGTGAAAGGAAGTATTCTGTACATTTTTCCATGTTTGACATCATGGTGTTTTGAATAACCATGTTCCATATTCATATCAATTTTTTGTTTTTGTTTTCAATTTATGCACAGCACTTGCTCTGAAATTTGGGGACTGAGTACACCAAACACGATAGATCAGTGGGATACAGCAGGCCTTTACAGCTTCTCTGAACAAACCAGGTGAATATTCTGCCCTCTCTCGCATCATAAAAATCTTGTGGGAGGGATTGGCTTTGGAGGGTCTGTAATGGGATGCTTTAGCTATAAAATAGACTAAAATGATTCCTAGGCCTCTCATAATACAGCATTTTGAAGTATTTCCTTGCCAGTGTAGAAATCAGTGTGTTCACAGCTGATGTTTTGACCAATGAAACTCTTTAATTCTACTATTACTCCTTTTTTATGCCAGTGCTATTGAAAGAATGGGAAGACTTGTTAAATGCAAGCTCTAATGTGATTTGGTATTTTTATTAACAAAACTGGAAAACTTAATTCTTTAGACCTAATCTTACAAAGTGTTTAAACTGCTTTGTATGCCACAAGCTTTGAGTTAAATCTTGCTAATTGGCTCAGATACGAGCTACTAAAGAATTGTTTGTAAATTCTTCAGTACTTAATGGTGGGCAAATTCTAAACAGGGTCTTTATTTTTTCATGTCACATTACTTGATTTGTGTATTGAGGTTTGTCTCCCATCCCATAACAATCATAAACATCTGCATTTGTGTAAGCATATGCAGTCTGTCTTAAAACTAGCAAAACATTTTCAGCTGGTAGCAAGGCAGATGAAGTGAAGAAGATAAACTGTACAGCCCTTACAAGATGTGCATTCATGTGTTTTGCATTGCAGTTATACTGCCATGTGGATCACTTGGGCAGCTGACTGCTTATAGGCTTATTTGCAGTCCTGTGGGAGTTCTTATGCTTAAAACCATAAAGCATCCATGCCACAGCAAAGCCTTGAGGTACCTTTAGCAGTGGAACGGACCATTAAGTGTGTGATTTTATTTTTAACTGTCTTCTGCATTAAAAAAAAAGTATATGAAGCAATCATTCTAAATACTTGGTTGGATGTAAGGGGCTTTTAATGAACTCTAAATTCACTGGCAATAATTTGAGCAGCTCAGAAATGAGTTGACGTTGCTTGATACGATCATTTTCATTGCATTTGAAGCCTTTTAATTAGAGTATAGCTGTCACTAGCAGAGTCAGCGCACTGAATTCTGAGAATGAGCTACCCATGTGTGTACTCTGTTGCTGGAGTGATGGAGGCAGCACGCAGTCTGTAAATGCTTCTCCACATCTTTCCCCTGCAGATCTCTCGATGGCCGTCTGCAGGTGTCTCACCGCAAGGGATTGCCACATGTCATTTACTGCCGCCTGTGGCGCTGGCCAGACCTTCACAGCCACCATGAACTTAAGGCAATTGAAAACTGTGAATATGCTTTTAATCTTAAAAAGGATGAAGTATGTGTAAACCCTTACCACTACCAGAGAGTGGAGACACCAGGTAGGAGAACTTCTTCTGACTTCCTGTGGCAGAATCTGTTTGTGTTTGTTCAGCGTAATGTTTTAAATGAAAAACAAGAGAAGGGTGATGTCCTCTCTTGGTAGAAGTACAAGATTCTTTTTGAGATCATATCCCTGAAAGTTTTAAATAGTAAAGTTACTGAAAAATCTTTACAAATGTGTTTATAAACACTTCCAGGACTGCTAGCAATTTCCAGCTGGCCAGGTGCAATCCAGACTGGATAGGACAAAAAAGTTGATTTACCTTTGCTAATGTGGAATAGTCTTATTTAAGGCACCTCAGGAGTCCCATCTCTTCCAGTAACTAGCTGTGCAAATGTAGCATTAGCAGTGCTGAGTTTCAGAAGATTTCAAAGCATCTGAAGAAACTCTTAGATGTTTTTAGATTTATTGTTTTTTCCTTTTAGCTCACAAAATTGTGTATTTTGATTACCAGTGATTTTTTGAATTTTGCCTTTCCAGTCTTGCCTCCCGTGCTCGTGCCGCGGCACACTGAGATCCTAACGGAGCTGCCACCTCTGGATGACTATACCCATTCCATCCCTGAGAACACTAACTTTCCAGCTGGGATTGAACCACAGAGCAATTACATACCAGGTATTTTCTTAACTCCCACTGTAGACAGCGTGTTCTGACATTGTGCCACTGGAACAAAGATGGTAATTTCATCCTTGAAAGTGATCAAATTAATTGAAATAAGCACCACTAAACTAGATTTAGTTGATTTCGTGTATTAATTCCAGTGGAAATACCTAAACACTGTTGTTTGCAGAACATGATCCTGCATGAAACCATATTGCTGTCATTTCACAATACCTGACTTGGTTTCAGTAGCTTGATTGAGATTCAGAATGCTAATAAATCCAAAGTAGATCTTCACCTTCTGCTTTAAGCTTCTTTCACAAACATGCAGGGGTTGCCAAATGCTGCACATCTGAGATTGAGTAATAAACTGATGCTCAATCTCATCCTATCTAGTATGTGGGGAAAACTTTTAAGTTACAAAACAATGACTTTAAAAGTGTCTTGATCTGTAGTTCACATCAATAGTGCTCTGCTTTAGCTTTTTGTTACTATTGTGTGCATACTGTTTTATCTTTCTAGTATGAAAGAACAACCTACAGATATTGAACTGTTAAAGAATTTCTCCTCCCTCTCTTTTCCCCTTTTTGCACCCCAAACAAACAACAATGCTAATCTGCTGCACTGAAACCCTGTTACCCTCATTGAAACATAAAATCAATGACCTTTTTTTCCTGCCCCAACTTCCTGTTTCCTATCTCTTCAGGAAGTCGCTTGGAGCGTAAAACCAAGTAAAGCTGAAGTTTGCTCATAAATGTTTAATGCGTTCATGTTACGAATAAGCTGAAAATTCACATCTGGAATTTCTGAAAGAATGAGATGACTGCTCCAAAACTCAAATATGTGCAATGTACAAGTTGTACATACAGGTCTTAAGCAGAATGTTCCTTGTGTTTTCATAAAATATATCCAAGAATTGAAATGGCATTAAACAATCAATTTCACCTTTCTGTTTAATTTTGGCCACATCTGTTTCCACCTTTATAGAACAATTTAAGGTGCTAGAAGTTGGTGTTACTTTCTTAACTTGAGTATAGTTTTTTAACTCAAACTGAGGGCTTTTGGTAAGATTTGCAAACAGCTTACTGGAAAGCCACTTGCTGCAAACCCAGTGCTATGGAAATGAGCTAAAGTAGTTATTTGCAGGAAGTTTGCTCAAGGTGATTGTAGGAACTCACATGATCTTCAAATGTTTATGCAGGTAACCACACCTCCTTGTCTTTGTCACTGACACCCTCCTCCTGTGCTCATATTGTGGTATCTTACTTTATTTGACCTTGCTGACTTAATCTAGAATGCCTGTCTGGGTTCTGATAAGCCCTGTGTGCCTTGACAGCCTTCTTCAGGGAACTGTTTTCTTCAGCGGTAGGGCAGGCTCACGTCTGCTAGCTTTGTACCCCAGACCTGTCTCAATACTTGATCTGCAAGATAACCTGGTGGTACTGAACGTGCAGGGTGGCCTTTGGGAGCTGCATGTTCCAGTTCAGGTTCTGGATGGGCTGAGCCGCATCATCCACACTTCTGGCAGCATTCAAGCTCTACGACAGATTTTTGGTGCCCCACCTGAGTGTTCATTTCCAGCTGTGTGGTGCGCAACCTCTGACCTTAAACTGTTAATAGTACTAGGTAGACTAAATCTGCTCTGTTTGGGCAGAGACTAGAATGGAAAATAATCTGTGCCAAAGAGCCTACATTAGCAACTGGAAACAGGAGTCATGGGTTGGATTGGAAATGTGTATTGACCTTTTGCCACAGCTATGGGCTTAAGCAATGGCTAATGATTTGGAGAAGGGTGGAGTCCCCTGTATCACAATGACTGCTGTAAAAACCTTCAAAATGGATGTGATTTTTGTTATCATATTTTTTACTAGTGAAGATTTCCTTTAATTGTCCTTTTGAAGTCTCACTTGAATTCTGTCATGTCTATATTTAGCACACAGAATGAATCAAAGATAAAATTCTCTCAGTTAATTTTAATTTAATCAACTGACTTAATCTAGTTTCCTCTCACTGGTTTCCTTCTGATCTTACAATATTGCAGTATATCTCAGACATGATGCTTGTTATAATTTTATTTTATTTCTTAAGCAAAAAGGCTTTATCTTTAAATTTCTGCTGTTTGATAATAATATAATTAAAGGAGTATAACCCCTGGAAGTTTCAGAGACAATTCTAAGGTGATTGTAAAGATATTTAGCTTCAAACACTTTCACTAAAGAAGCACAGGTTTTGCCTGTAATATGTAGGAAAGGACATTTGCCCAGTTCAAAGAAACATATTTCCTGAAAGGCAGTTGGTTAACTCGTTATCTGGATTATGAAGAACATTCTGAAAGGAGAAGATGAACATGCATACTCTCCTGGGTTTTGAAGATATTCCTGAGGAATTAAACACAGTTTCTGATGTCAGAACACCTCAAAGTTGGTACTGAATTTACTTTGGTCTGTGAAATTCTGTCTTTAAAGAAAGGTAGTTAAAAGAGTAGATGATAGTTTTAATAGAGCTTAGAAGTATTAGTAGCAATAATATAACTTGTGCAGTGTTCTAAGTTAATACAGTTATAAATGAGTGAAATCAGCTGTTGTGTATGGAAGAAGTACATATTTGGGGACTGAACTGAAAAACAACCTTTAAATCTAACAACTTCAGTAAGGTGTGGGAGGGTATCTGATCTGGTGGTTATCCTACATAAAGACAGCTCACGTTATTTTTTTGTGGAAATCACCAGATGGTTTTTTTCATTTGTAATTCTACTAAATATGAAAGCTGTTGATCACAATTACAAAATTGTTACTCATTGTAGTGACAGCATCTTGTTTTAAATGGAACAAGGATTCTGGTACTTATATAACATATTTCAGCAACTGACTGGCATACAAAAGAAGATACATTTTACATACCAATAAGGCAGGTAACATGTTTGAAGTCCTACTTGAAGGAAAAAAGGGACAGTAAAATGACATTCAGATTCAGTGTTCAGGTAGGTGTAACAGAGCTCATGAAGATGTCATTACAAAATGCACAAGACTTAGATCTTATAGAAGTTTGCCTAGTCATTTTACAAATTTTCTTTTTTTTTTTTTTTTATAAGAAACACCTCCTCCAGGATATATCAGTGAAGATGGAGAAACAAGTGACCAGCAGCTGAACCAAAGCATGGATACAGGTAACATTTTTTTTCTGGTCACTTTCAAGGCTTTGTATTACTAGCTGTGATCCCTCTGCATAGGAGCATGAATTCAGCCCAAATGATGGTGGCAGTTTTCCTCTGCAAAACCTGGTGTTTTATGCCTAAAATACCACTTTCAGTCTTTAATGAACAAAACAATTTTTTGCCAGGGAAATGCTGCTAAAACATTCTGTGACATATTAAGTATATTATATTTGTTCTGTAACAGAAGCATGCAAGTCTAATTAAGACTCTACCAGAAACCCTTAAAATAGATTTTAATAGCTAATTGGTTTCAGCCATTCCCCGGAAAACAGGTTCATTGAAGCACAATGTCTGTTCGCCTAAACAAGGTACAGACAATCTATGTTCTGAGAACCTGTCTCAAACTCTGACAGACTTACAACTTCTGCCATGTTTCAAATTACTTCTTGTGTGGAAGGTTCTGTGGCAAAAGTAACAGCATTTGTGCCATTTGTATGTAAGGGTTTCTCAAGAATGTGGTTGACCTTAGACTTGGACAAAGCACAGTTAACGTGCTGGGTAAGAACCTCCTGCTGTGTGTTGGCAGACTTGAGTGAGCTTGGTTAGCTAATGTTAGCAACCATTTTCAGTAAGTTAGGATCAGCTGCTCCAGTTTCTGTAAGAGCTGCAATATTTTCCCACTATGTGACAATAAATACCTTAATTAAAACAGCCTGACATCAGCAGTCACTGTAGGAATGTTTCCGTGAATGACTTTCTGTATTTTGCCACCTTGTGTGCAGATCGTGTTGGAGAGTTCATTTAAATTCCTCCTTCTGGGAAAGAATTATTTCCTCAAATGAGGAAATCTAGCTTGCTCTTTTCTGGCGATCATAGAATCATAAATTATAGAATGATTTGGGATAAAAGGGACCTTAGAGACCATCTCTTTCCACCAGGGACACCTTCCACTACCCCATGTTGCTCCCAGCCCTGTCCAGCCTGGCCTTGGACACTTCCAGGTATGGGGCAGCCACAGCTTCTCTGGGAAACCTGTGCCAGGGCCTCACCGTCTTCAGCATAAATTTTTTTTTTCCCAATATCTAATCTAAATCTCTCCTCTTTCAGTTTGAACCCTTTCTCTCTTGTCCTGTCATTACCTGCTCTTGTAAACAGTCCCTTTCCAGCTTTCTTGAAGGCTCCCTTCAGATGCTGGATAAACCTTTTCCTTTGAGAACAGAGAGGCAATGTCTTGCTTGTCTCATCCATTCTTACCTGTTTTTTTTACTGAATTTGGGAAGTCACTACCTTCTCACTGGAGAAGTGCTTAAATAACATTGAGAGTGTGCATGAAGCAGCAGAGTTCTGCCAAATACAATGCTAAGTTAATTGAGTCTTTACAAGGAGGGGTGGGTACCCAGAAGTCTGGAAAATTGAATGAAATTTTAATTCAGAGTCAATGTGTGATATTCCAGAAAACTGAGGTTTCTTACTCTGAAAAACTTCAATGTAAACCCACTGTGGATAATGGTTATGCCTACTGATCTGAAATAACAAAAAACATTTGCTCTGAAACTTGTCTGTCTTGCTTCAACAGGATCTCCAGCAGAGCTGTCTCCTAGTACTCTTTCTCCAGTTAATCATAGCCTGGGTAAGCTAGAAATACTTAAAATTATTTTTCCATGTGCAGTGACTCTTCATTATACATGTAATTACTTTAAAAGTGAAAATGTGCTGTAAGAAATTAGGAGCTATGTTAGGAGGTCACTGTTTTGTTGGCTTCCTGATGTTAAACATAATGGGCGTGGGTTAATCACTTGTTAAGAATTACTCTATTTCTGTACCTGTTGAGCTCGTAGCAAAGAGAAGGAGTGACATCTTTGTGTGTGCAGGAATAGCATTTATAAAATGAATAGTTTAAAAGGATGCTTGCCTCTCCGTAATGCTGCCCAGACTTGCTGTCTCCCTTGTGTGTGTGTTCTGCTGCTCTTCTCATGTACTGTTTCACCTGTAACCACAGCACAGTTGTTGCTCCCACATTAGTAGCCCACCTGCTTTGATCCAGTGCTATTGCTGTGTGTCTGTGTAAGTGCCACAGGAAGATCAGATTGCCGTTGGTTTGTTTAAGGAGTGGTGACGGGATGTGACAGGAAAATGCAGAACACTGAGTAAGTAATTAGGGTAGGTAAAAAGGTGAAGAAAATAACCTGAAGATACACAGGGAAGATTCTCTGGTAGGGGACAATAAAGTAGCTTAGAACTACCTTCATCTACAGAGACAGTGTAATACAAAAGAACATGATTTTCATATTATTTTTCTTTCCTTTTTGTTGTTCAGTGTTTGAGAGTTTAATCTTTTCTTTAATGCTGCCAAAATGTTTGCAAGCTACAGAAAAGGCAACAGGAATGTCCCAACGTCTGGCGCTCAGAGCACCATTAGCTTAATCATTTTGCCGAGCAAAATGCAAGTACTGAACTAAATGAGCTGTGGTCAGATTAGATCATCCCTCCTTCCCCTCCTCCTTGCCTTGTGTGGAAGATTGAATTCCATTCTATTTACTGAAGTAGGTAAAAAGGACAGCAAGCAAAATATAGTTTGAGTAGTTTGAGGAGACTACTGCTGTCGTTTCTGGGAGAGACAAATAGCAGGGTAGACAAATAGCAGCCTCAAAATCTGTGTTAAGCTTGGTTTTTAAAATTTTTTTTTAGACTTGCAACCAGTTACTTACTCGGAGCCTGCGTTTTGGTGTTCAATAGCATATTATGAATTGAATCAAAGAGTGGGAGAAACCTTCCATGCGTCTCAGCCTTCCCTGACTGTAGATGGCTTTACAGATCCATCAAATTCAGAGCGATTTTGTCTAGGTCTGCTTTCCAATGTAAACAGAAATGCTACAGTGGAAATGACAAGGCGACATATAGGTAAAGATCTCTGATCTTTTAACTATTTAATTTAATTTTGTTGGCTAAATTATCTGGAATGACCCAGGTAGGATGTGTGTTGGGTTCCTTTCATCCTTGTGCAGCCAGCCATCAGCCATATCTCTCAGGGCTTGTCAAGGATAGTTTGGTCTCTCTGGCTGAGAACAGAAGTGGAAAGACACAGAGTCACTGCTTCTGAAATTAGGGAGAAACGTAGCAGCTTCCGCTGCTGAAGCCCATTTGAACTGGGAAGAGATGTAGCGATGGCTGGAGCTGAAAGGAGCTGCCTTTCCTCACTCCGTAGCCCCATAGCTGGTGGCAGCTGCAGTCACACAGCTGTCTCGCTCAGAGCAGCACAGGAGAAAGCCACTCTAGTGTGTGGCACTCCTGTACTCACATTGCTGTTCTTGCCTTCTGGAAAATGATGGTGCACCAAAGCATCCCGGGGGCAGGTTCGTGGCTCCCAGCATCCTCAATGGTCCACTCTGCCCTAGGCAGCATTTTTATTCAGAATTGCTTGTAATTGAAATTTAAGCTTTCATTACAAAATATTCCCATGTTGCTTAGTTTATTGTAGTTTATAAAATGCAGAATGGACACTGATAGAATGAAATTCTGAATTCTTTTCTGAAATGGGAAAAGCTGCTATTGAGAACCCATTGTTTTGACATGATTAAAGATTTCTTTGTAATGGTTAGTCAAGAATTTTGTTTTCCACAATGCAGTGACTTGACTTCGGGTTCTTCAGTAAGCTACCTTAATTCTTTTTTTTTTCCCTGAATACTTTCATTAGCAGCATTTACGAGATCTTTTTGATTGTTGTTGTTTTTACTTGCAGTAAAATTTCAACCTTTTCTGTAGAACCGACTCCTTTTATGCCAAGTCCAAATGCCAAATCCAAATGCTTGTCTAATAAAGTTTTAGATGTACAGAAACCCAGGCTATGCCTGTGCTGACTGGTCAAAATGATCAATGATGAGGAAAAGCAAAAATCTCATGAGCCCTTACTCTGTAATAGAGGGAGCTCACATTTTGTTTGAAAAATTGTTTTAACGAAAGAGGCGAATGGAAACTATGGCCTCTAAAGTATCTGTTAATTATAAATAATTCTCTCTGGGAGATCAATTGCTCATTATTTACTTTCTGCTAGAAATAAACCATGCAGATTTATTTTCCACTCAGAGGGACAGAACAAAATAACAACTTAAAGGTTGAAAATTCAGATTTTTTTTCACAGATTTTTTTTTTTGTAATAAGGCTAAATGAAATCATGTTGTTTTTCTTAAAGCAGTACAGGGTTGTGCAGTGGGTTGTGAAATGGTGTTGGGTGCATGTAAGCAGAGAGTGTTGTGGTAGTGATCTTGTGTTTTCTCTTTTGACCATAGTGGCCTGTGCTGCTTCACATACAGTGCTTTAATATTAGCACAAGTTTTAATTCTGTTTTTATGAACGCTGCTTCTAAGTTTGGATTTGGTTACAAGCCATTATATGGCTGGAAAAGGCTTTTTCACTTTTGGTCAAAAATTATTCTGCTTTTCCTTCGTCTATTGTGCATTTGTGGGAGAAAAATGCAATTTAATTGTGTTCTGCTCCTGCTACAGCTCTCGGCACAGCAGTGAGGTTGTGTAGATAATTGATTTCTGTTTCTGTTGTAAAGAAAAACCTTGGCCTTCTCTGAAAAATAAACTCGCTTGTTCCCTAATCTGCTTGTGTCATACCATAAGTAGAGTTCCTTTGGATTTTACTACAGGCAGGGGAGTGCGTCTGTATTACATTGGCGGAGAAGTTTTTGCCGAGTGCCTGAGTGACAGCGCGATCTTCGTTCAGAGCCCCAACTGTAATCAAAGATACGGCTGGCATCCTGCAACTGTGTGCAAAATTCCTCCAGGTCAGTAGCCTACCAAAGGTCTCTTGTGACAATACCCAGTGGAGGTATTCACTGAATGACACTTGCTTTCCTTTTTTGTGATTTCTTCATAGATTCAGGCTTCTGTGTAGCAAATGCAAGTGTATTCACTGACTGTACCTTTTTGACTCTTTACAGGATGCAATCTAAAAATCTTTAATAACCAAGAATTTGCTGCTCTTCTGGCTCAATCTGTGAATCAGGGCTTTGAAGCAGTTTATCAGCTTACTAGAATGTGTACCATAAGAATGAGCTTTGTTAAAGGATGGGGGGCTGAATACAGGTAAGAAAAAAAAAAAACTTTGCTCTTAAATTTAGAGTTAATAGTTTTTGTTCTTTCACTAGTATACAATTTCTATCTGTCTTGAAAGCCATACATACACACTTCTTGCTGCTATTGTGGTTATGCTATCTGCAAATTGAACCCATATTTTCCTTTTCCCCCCCACCTCAGCTATGAACTGCTAATTTACAAAGTCCATAAACTGATTTTAGTGTTGCATTGAAGCCAACTGTTGAGCAAGGAATGTCATCAAAGTTCCATTCCCTCTCTCAGTCCTGCTGGCTTGCGTGTTGTGAAATCCGCGCCATCACCTTGAAGTTCCACAGTTTGTGCTGTGAGGTTATTTGCTGTGTGTTAGGCTTGCAGTCATTCAGTCATTCTAGTCATTCAGGTCTCTGTCCTGTTCTGCATGTAGCATGAGTTCCTTAGGCTGTGCTGCAGGATGGGCTTGGTGGTACCCAGCGGGGAGACTTGCAGTGCCTCTTGCAGAATGAAATAGCTGGAGAGCGTGCATCTAAGGGATGGCAAGTATTTTGGAACTTGCTGTGGAAAAAGCTTTGCCGAGTAAGATGACTGTGTTTATGTAGTAAAACTTCTAAAAACAGTTATTTGAGTGGAAAAAAATAGCATTCTATCTGCTTTTGAATAGATTCCAATTGTGTTCTTTATTAGCACAAAAGAAAAGTGGTAGTTGAGGACAGTGCCTGTTTTTAATGCAGTACAGAAATTCAAGAATAAAAGGAATTGACTTCTAACTGAGCAGTTCTAAAGATTTCATTATTTTGGAGAGCTAGACCTGTGGTTTTACACAAATCTCTTAAACTTCTCTAGAAATTGTCCACAGAAAAAATGAAGACTGACATGTCAATACCCTAATGCAATAATGATTTTTTTTAAAGCCATATAATTTCTGAAGTTAAATACTGGTATGTAGGCTCCACTTGGGTTGATTCATTTATCTGCTCTTGAAATACATACATGTAAATAGCAGTGTCAGTATGTGGGGGAGGTTTCTCAGCTAGATGAAGCCAATTTTGTAGTAGTATAATGAGATGAAATGAGAAATTTGAGTAATGGAATAAATTGGTACCTCTTTGTTAGGAAGAGGTACGCAAGAAAAAAATCTGGCTCAGGTTTAAAGAGCTATTGGATTTGGCTCTGAAGGAGTATGTATACACTTGGGGATAATTAAATACAACATTCAAATCTGAGCAGAATAAAGGCTTAATCAGTCAGATTATATAGAGGCATCTTGAAGTGAGTGTAAGTGCTGGTTTAAAACTGTGGGGAGGCTTTTGTTAAAGTTACTTCTGAGTGGGAAAATGTTGGTGATTGGTCTATAAACTGTTTGTAGACCATAGGATTTAAAAAGCTGCAGTGGTAGCACTGTCAAAACAGCACAAAAAACTGGTTACTAACTCATGCTGAACTAATTTCTTTGCACCTCTCTTTAAGATGATGCTAATAAATTACTGATACACAGAACTTGTAAATATGCTGCAGTTGGGATTAGGGCAAGAAGAGGTGGCTCCAATGACACAACCTTTAATTTAAATTAATGTAGCCTGACTTGTTGAAATGGATCAGGAAACACTGTAAACCCCATCACTCTTGTTAAAACATCTGTGCTTCATTATTATGTGAAAAAAACATTTCTCATAGAACAGGCTTAGGCAAAGGCAAAGCATTACTTGCATTTTAAGCATATGTGCATAAATGTGCAGGTACAGCAAGGTGATATGTTTTATAGGCTTGATAGACACAATACCTGACAAAGCTTTTTGCTTTGCTACATATTGGCCCAAACTGGGGATGGCATAAGTTCAGATCACCAGTCAGATGTTCGTGTTAGCACAGGAACTATCCAGGCCCAGGATCATCTTCTAAAGAAAGTTCAGCAGAGGTAATTAGTGATCTTTGAATTGGAAATCTTTGGGTTGAAGAAACTGAGTTTTTAGCTTTAATATGGTTGCTCAGTGACTGTCACTATTTTACCAATTTTTACCAGCGTGGTGCAAAGGGAGGATTGTTGAAGAGAGCCAGTTGTAAAATTTTGAGGAATTGTGTTGTGAAACACATTGTAGGAGAGTCGACAGTGGTAGGATAATGAACTTCCTTCTTTGGGAGAGGATTCAAGAGTAAATGGAACTATATTTCCTGTGTTTTAGATTTGTTTTTCTGTTGTATCACTTTGTTCTGGCATAGCATTTGGGGCTAAGATGACTGTTTTGTAGAGTGCTGAAAGAGCACAGACCCCAGCTGCTATCTTCTCCTAGAAAATGTGAAACTTTTGAAATCAATCTTCACTGTCTTAATCTTTCTGCCTTTTCAGTTCCTCTGTTTATATAAACAGATTTCCTTAAAGCAAAGGGCTGCAGTGCCGACACTAAAAATGAAGGAGCTCGGTTTGTGTCTGACTAATCTGCTGCCTTTGAATCTTAGGATAGCTGGAATTACTATGAAAAACTGGCTTAGCAACCATAGTCTTGCCAGTCTTGTTACGGAAAACTCCCATGCCTAGAGTGGTTACAGTGAAATAGGATTTCTCAGGCAGGCTTTGTTTTGTCCAGTACTGATTTCTTTACCTTGGAGATGAGAAGGAAGATGTTTGAATAACAGATCTGTGAAACAAAGGTATATGGGAGAGAGAATGAAGCTTTTATGGTTGTCAGTCCTTCAACTTTACTGAAATTTGCTATATGGTGTTTAAATAAGGGCTTCTATTGTGGAAAATTATAGGCAAGTTAGTATAAAGGACAAGGGAAACACAATTTCTACTTCAGTTATTTGTGTGAGGATGTTATAGGACAAAACACATGTAGAAGTGTAACATTACAGGAAATCAGAGATAAAGTTTGGTGTTCCTTTGAGATACCATCAGTTAGCACAGTATAACCACACACCGTGTTTTGATACAGTGTTTCTGACAACATCTACCAATTTCCTTGTACATTTATCATGTAGTCTACTCCAAAAAGCCAGAGCTTATCACCATAGCATTGTGCTGTTGGCCACGCTGACAGTGCAGAGCCAAAGGTTTCTATTCCGTATTTCTCAGTAGTTGTCTACAAAATTCAAATCCAGTTACGCATGCAGACTCTTGAAAAATTGAGATACAGCTGCACAGAGTTGTTTGTGGTGTGAACCCTGCATCCGTTAGACAGCCTTCACTTCTGAATTTCTTTTTAGAAGTAAGGATCTTCACTTCTGAATTTCTTTTTAGAAGTAAGGATCTTGGTGTGGCACTTGAAGGAAATACTTGTGTTATTATTCTCCAGGGTGAAATATTCTTCATGTATTATGGACAAGCATGTAATTATTGATTTGTCTTACATATGTGAAGTGCTTTGGAGTTCTGGGACTTTTTTTTTTGGGGGAAAAGTTTAGTAACAGTTATGGTAATTGTTACAGATTTTTATCTCTGTGTACTGGATATGTATGGAAACATATTTAATCATATGATGCAGAATTTTGTGGCAGCTGAACCTGCCACAGTGGGTTGACTCTGGCTGGATTCCAGGCAGCCACCAAAGTAGCTCTTTCACTCCTGTCCACAGCTGGACTGGGGAGAGAAATACAGCAAAAGGGTCATGAGATAAGGACTAGGAGAGACCCTCACCAAATACCATTTGGGAAAACAGGCTTGAATCGGAGTAATTGAATTAATTTATAGCTAACATAACCAGAGCAAGATAATGAGAAGTAAAATAAGAACTAAAACACCTTCACCCCTTGCCAGCTCTACCTTCTCTCCCAGCTACAGAAGGAGGTAGGAATGCATGTCATTGTCAGTTTTTCAGGTGTTGCTCCTGCCACTGCTCAGGGAGAGAACTCGGAGTCCTTCCCTTGCCCCATTGTGGGGTCCCTCCCACAGGAGACAGTTTTACATGAACTTCCTGTGGGAGTCCATCCCATGGGCAACAACTCTCCATGAACTGCTGCAACATGGATCACACTTCATGGGGTGCAGTCCTTCAAGGACAGGCTGCTCCATAATGGGCTCCCCTCTCCACAGGCCTCCCACGGCCTCTCTCAGGCATCCCCCTGCTCTGGCGTGTGCTCCTCCAGGGGCTGCAGGTGCATCTCTGCATCCCCATGCCTTCCATGGGCTGCAGGGCACAGCTGCCTCTCCATGGGCTGCCCCACGGGCTGCAGGGGAATCTCAGCTCTGGCACCTGGAACAGCTGCCCTGCCCCTCCTTCTCCACTGCCCTTTGTGTCTGCAGAGTTGTTCCTCTCACTTGTTCTCACCCTGCTCTTCTGTGGCAATTAAAACTGGGCAACAACCTAATTTTTTTTCTTTAATCGTTATCCCAGAGGCATCACCATTCCTAACTGGCCCAGCCTTGACCAGCAGCATGTCCATCTTCAGAGCTGCCAAAGGGTATCTCTGCCAGACATGAAGGAGGCTTGTGGCAGCTTCTGGCAGAAGCCTCCCCTGCTACCAAAACCTGGTGACACCAACCCAGTGGAGTGACTTTTCCCTATTCTTTGTTTTCTAGGCGGCAGACGGTAACAAGCACTCCTTGCTGGATTGAGCTTCACCTGAACGGGCCTCTACAGTGGCTGGACAAAGTATTGACTCAGATGGGCTCCCCTTCAGTTCGCTGCTCCAGCATGTCCTAAAACTCTCCTCTGTCACCAGTGGGCTAAGAATCAAGTCCAGTCAACAGACTTAATATAACAGCTCGTCTGTCGTAGTATTTGTGTGTGGTCCCCATGAACTGTTTACTATCTAAAAAGGTTTTTTAAAAAGAAAAAAAAAAAAAAAGAAAAAAGAAAAAGAAAAGAAAAAAGAAAAAACAGCACTTGAGGTCTCATCAGTTAAAGCACCTTGTGGATTCTGTTTCCTATACTCTGATACTAGATGAAATTTAGTGTATAGAAAAGCCTTCTTCAGAAAGAAGGGACAGTTCTAAAGACTCTTTAATGGTGTTTTTTATTGGGTATATAATTGAGTGTCCTAATGGTTATCAATAACATGAATAGCTAAGTATATATATACAGATAATGTATCATGATCTCAAATATCACAGTATTGTGCTGTTCTACATTTTAGTTCCCATAAATAGTAATTTTCATTTTTTGATTGGGGCAAGTATCTCATGAAATTCCAAGACTTTGCTCCCTTATTCTTTTATATTTTTTTAATATAAGCAGGTTTTCAAGTTGTCCTAAACATAAAAAGACTTTCCTTATATAAAAGCTGAATTTTTGCTGCGTTCTTAAAGAGAAAGTCCCTCCATTGGAAGGGAAAGAAATGTCTTGAGATTGATCTGTGAAGTCTTAAGACACTTTATATACTTAATGGGGCCTAAAATGAATTCATATTATAAACTCTGAGTGTCCATCACACTAGCAGTCTACTTTTTGATACCCATTTGAGTTGATGCATCTGTTGCCAGCAGTATTGCTGGCAGTGGTGTAATTTGGGACTTTTTTGTACCTTGGATCATTGAAATGAATTATTTTTTCTCATGGACTGAGAATTTACCATGGTTTTAGATATTGGATTAAGTGCACAAGGTTATTGGCTTACCCCTTACATCTGTATTTGTTTTTTTCATTTAATAAGTCTTACCCCTTATCATCTGTATTTTTTTCATTTTTTCATATGTCACTAAAAATAACGGGGTTTAGTTTTCAGAGCTGTATACCTTGAAAAATTATTTCCTGGGGTAAGCTAGACTCTTTGTTTAGGTTTTAAATAGATGCAGCTTCTTAACATATTTCAGTAACAATTTAAATTTCTTATCTGAGTCGCTTTTATAGTTTACTTACACACCAGATCATATGCATTCATTATGTCATAATGGGCCTTGTTATTAAAAGTAGTTGCTTCTGCAAAACCTCTAGAATAGTGGTTGCTGAGGTATGACCAGCGAAGGAGGACTTCCAGGTCCTTCATGACAGTGCATGTTATTGTGAACCCTTGGACACTACAGCTGCACCCTATTAAAAATATTCTGAAATATATTCTACAAATAAGTCTGGGTTGGGGCTGGGTTGGGAAACTGTATAGAAGGGTTATTCTGACTTGAAAAATACACATCTTACTAACAATCTTGTGATCTAGCTGTCTGTCATTCTTTTGTTATTGTGGCAGTAGCAGGATTGCCTTTGTCTGTTTTTTTCCATTGTTTCATCAATTACACTAGTTCTGTACTTTGTAAGTACAGCTAGTGATAACTTAGCTTTGAGAACAAAAACGTGGCCAGTGTTACAGCTTTTAATCACTTGACTGAATTGATGATAGTGATGGATATTTTTATGCCATAATGACTAGGGCATAGAAGCAATACCAAAAATCAAGCCTTGAGAAAATGGGCCAGACACCTTTAAAAAATTGGCAAAGCAGTTACCAGTTTGTGCTAGTTTTACCAGTAGACTAATGTATTGGTAGAACTTGTGGACCTAAGAGATAAGCTTCATGCGTGTTGCATTTGCCTAATATGTGAATACACTAATAAAAGTTTTAATTCTCAAAATGGCCGTTTGTTTGGTTTTTTTTTTTTTAATTAATTGCTGTGTATATATTTTTTTTCGTTGCTGTAATCCACCTAGTTAAATGGTACAAGTGTCCTGCATGTGGTGGATGGAAAGGTAGAGTTTAGAGATCTTAATACCACTTTCCATGCAGCTGTTGTGGAGGCTCTGGAGCTGTGTGTGTTTGGTGGTACAGACTCCTACTCCTGATGGAGTTTATTAAAGCAGTTGTTTTTTCCCTGCCACAATCAAATTGCATCCTGCTATCTCAGATGTTTACTTTCACCTGTGAGACAGATAAGAGCAACTTGTCTGGGTCAGACTCACATTTTTGAGCAGGTTGCAGCTTGAATAAGGTGGGTGGCCTAATTCTGTGGCCTCCTTGCAGTGATTTCTGAATGTGCCTTCCACCTGTGGCAGTTGTTAGTTGCTTTGCCTTGAACACTGTAGTAACCTTGACTCTGCATCTTCTCAGAGTGGGCTCTTCCAAGGAGAGTGCCAGGGCCCTGCAGACTTTGCCTGTGGTGCTGCCTGGGTGCAGGACTGTTCTGGTCTGTGTTGAAGTCACTGTTTTTGACTTCTGCTGCTACCACTGCAATGTTCTGCCATTGCTGTTCCAGCTTAGAGGCACAAGGGAGCTTATCTGTGTTTGTAATGTTCACTCATCTGTGTTTCATTTCAGTGCCTATGGCAGTTCTTGACTAACTTTGACCTACCCCTGTTTCTCAATCCAGTACCTTTCTGACACTGCTGTTCTGCTCTTCTTCAAAGTCATGCAGATGGCTGCAGCATCTTAATGCAGAATGCCTGTGGTACATAAGGAATGTGACTTCCTCCCTCTCCTCTTCTGCCAGTCAAAGTACTGATGTCCAAAATACAAATAAAAAGTGATTTTTTTTTTAAATGAGGCTATTTTGCAAAATAAAACACCTAGCAAGCAGGGAGTACAGAAGCAGAGATGTTTTCAGTAAAGTATGGGAAGCCAGCTGCTTACCTGTATCACTGAGCTGAAGAAACTCTGTACAGACTTCGTGTAGCATTGACTTTAATTCCATGAGCAGGGGTTCTGATCTCTCTTGTCACTAGCCCTGCCTGAGCTTGATTTTCATAGTACTGCCAAAGCCAAGTAATCCAACACCAGCTGGTTGGTGTAAACATCCAAACCTAAAAAAACATTTTTGAGTTGCCTTTTGTCAGCTTGGAGGCACAGAGTTGACTTTTCAGAACCCTTCCTCCGACGAAAAACCTGATTTCATTTATAAGTTGTCTCAGGGCTGAGGCTTTGAGAACCATGTCGAATGCTTAGACTTTTGCAGCTTTGAACTGTGAGAATTGATAGTAGAGTGTCATCACCTCTGCATGTTTCCCCCTTCTTTTTGCACCTTCCTAGGTGGAAAGATCCCTACAATAGGCAGTTCCTACTCATATTTCAGCATTTTGTGTGGAGTCCTTTGATTTCAGGTGGTGTTAGTTACACAAATCTGGAACACCGTGAGAGCTGTGGTGTTCTCCTGTTTTTATTCAGGACATTGTGTTTTAACCAGATATAACTTCCTTGAGACCAATTTCAGGCAAGAAGAGTAAATAATTTAACTTAAGACTCCATATAAAATTGACAGGGAGAGCTAAAATCTGAATTTGGCTGTCTGGTACCATAAGCTGTTGACAGAGGAGCCTGTTTTAAGTGCATAATATAAATATCTGCCTTAAGAGGTTCTCCAGTGCTATCAAAGTAGTGAGCTAAGGTATTTAAGAATAAAAGGTTTAAACTAATTAACACACAGCTAGAAATCACAACTGCTATACTTCATCAAGCTCTTTGTTTCCGTGTGTCCAACATTTTTCATGTTGAAGTGGGAGGGTGTGAAATTTGGGGGTTTGATAATCATCTGCAGCTCTGAATAGCTGGCACAATGAACTGTGTTTTGTTTTAGCCTTGAAACTTGTCACACTTCATTGTGGTTACAGTTTTGTGTTTTTTTAGCATTGCAAGCTGAAATTTTACTGCAGCTGGGTTTTGAGTTAAAATATTGTGAAATACACTCCGCCCACACAGTGTTTTAGTTTAGTTGAGTATGAAGCACTGTTCTTTTTACCAAAACACGTTTGGCTAACCTAATTTTGGGGATGCTGAAGCTTCAGTGCTAGCTCTGAAGCATCAGTGAGTTACTGGCTTTGTTCAAAAAAATTATAAAAATAGCAAAAAACATACCAGCTGCATTAGCAACTGCTTCTGTGAGGAAGAGAGGAAGTTCCACAAAGTCAAATCCTGTGATCCCCCTGTCACGCCAGCAATAGAAACAGGTTCTGCCCCCACATGTCTTCATGGAATTAATGTGCCCTGCGCACCAGTGTTGACCAAGGCCTCATATTTTTGTGGTTTTCATGTGCCAGGCCAACGAATCCACACAGTCCAAAAGATATGGTTTTCCCTTGCCTCTGCCTGGCTAGAGGCAGGGCCCCTCCCTTGTTATCTGTCTTTCCCTGGGCATATGTCTTGGAGGTTCCTTCCAGGGGATTGGACATATCATCATCATCATCATCATCATACCTGGCAGTTTGGCTCTGGGCAACTTTCCTTTTGGTGGAACTTTGCTTTCCTTTTGGTGGAACTTCCTCTCTTGAGTCTTGCCTTCCTTCAGTTCACGCACCCGTTGTGCCAGAGCAGCAGTAGATTTTCCATCCCATCTCCTCATGTTTTCTCCGCAGTCGCGCAGGAAGAACCTCAGCTCGTGGGGTGTACCTTCTCTCCCCATCTGGGGAACTTCTGCATTGGGTGCCAGAACCTCTGATCTGCACTGCTGAGATTTGGAGGAGGTCCACTTTAATCTCCTCCGTGAATTTCTTGTGATTCTCCTCTATCTTGTCCTCCAATTTCTGCAGACGTATTTCCACCACTGCGACTCTGTCATGTGTTGGGCCGTGTACAGCATCTGCAAATGCTCGGAGTTTCTTTGCCATATTGAGTACAGTCTCATCCCTCTCATCCCGTTTCATTATTGCTAAAGCAGAAGCGTATTCATGTGGCCCAAGCCGTACAAGTTTTCACCACATCACAGATGTACATGGTACCATGTCTGGATTCCTAGTTGTTATTTCATCTGAGAAGATAATCTCTGCCACTGCCATTTCTCTCAGGAGTTGGATCCCTTGTTCTATGGTCTTCCACTGGGTTTGCTGCATACAGAGATCATCTGCACACAGGTATCTTTGTGCTACACTTTCCAGGACCCGTGCCCAGAGGCTGTGAGGATTAGCCCCCTCATCATTCCTTGGTCAATGACAGGATCCTGTGACAGGGATCCCAAATGCCTCGCTTCGGTGCCACCCAGAATTGTAGCTTCACCTGCAGCATCCCAAAGACGGAGCAACCAACTAATTACAGACTCATCAGGTCATTGGGTGCAATCCTTTCTTAGGCCATGAAGGTCCTTCAGGGAAAAAGACTCAATAGTGGCTTGATCTTGAGTCAGTTGCTGGCCTTGAGGTTCCTTCCCCTGCATCTTCATCACTCACTGGGCAATTGGTTTTGGTTTTGTGTTCCATGCCTCTCATGGTAGGAGCAACAGCCACTGGTTTAGGCTCACTGTCTGGTTTGGCTACAACCTGAGTAGCTGGGCTGTTGGCTGCAGCCTGAGTGACTGGGGTAGCTGCTGGTTTATCTCCCTGCCCCCCTTCCTCTGTCTGCTGCCCTACAGGATCTAGCAATATCTGCAATGATCTTTTTCTCCTTAGAGTCATCATGGCACTTCTCTTCCAGGTATTTCCCCACCTCGTCTGGGTTCTGAATTAGTTCACGGGGAAATTCCCAGGTTATTGGATCATAAAATTCCTTCAGGATCCAGCCTGCTCTTTCCCATTCCTCACACCACTCAGAATTTTCCACAACTGGGTCCATGCCTGGGTCAGGTGTCTCATCAACCCCTCAGGGCATCTTGGCCCTCATTCTAGGCAAGCTGCAAACCATGCAGAGAAAGCCTACCAGATGAAATACCAGAAGGGTCATATCCTTGGCATCCAGGGGAAACTGAACATTCTCAAAAAGTGACATAACAGATTTAAAGGAAAACGAGGAAAGGAAAGGCTGGGAAGCCTCACCCCTGCTCCACCTCTAACAAACTGGGTGCAATTACAAATAAACCCCCAGAACTACTGGAACTAGGACACAGGGTACAAAAAACCCATAAACGACTCATATTTCTAAAAAATCCCAGTACCTTTGTTAAATCCTTATAAATCATTATCAGCACACCCAGTGAAATAGCAAGCCGAATCCGTGCCCCTCTATGTGCCAGGGACAATACTGGAGCTATCTGTGGATAGGAAAATAAACTTAGGGACCAGAAAGGTATTAACACCTCAAACAGCCCCAGGGGCCAGAGAAACATCAAGGCCTCCACCCAGAGACATTATAAAGTCAAACAACATGGTGGGTACCGAGTGCTTAATTCCAAGACAAAGTAAGTGAAACCAAAATGCAATCAGTTCAGGTTTTTTTCCACCTCCTTGAGCCTCACGTTGGGCGCCAAAACATTTGTCCTAGTTTGGGACAGATTTGAGAGGAAACTTCCCAAAGGGGTCTCCTCTAAAAAACTAATTCCAGCAGCCCCTCCACCAACCGGTTCAGGAGAAAAATCTCCTTGGAGAAGAGTGGAAAAAACCTGTTTATTTCAGAAGCAAAGTACTCACAAACATTGAAAAAAAAAAAAAAAAAAAAAATAATGAAACGTCTTGTTGCTCTGAAGAGATGGCAAATTCAGAGTCCTCCTGTGAGTGTGGCTCAGTCTCTCCAGGGCTTGGCCTGGCATCCAGGCTCAGTGTGCAGCTTTGGAGGGGGAGCCCGGGAGATTGTCCTGGTGTCCCAGACTGGAGGAAAACTGAACAGTTCCAGAGGGGGGAAAAACCCCACAGTCCTGGGAAAACTTTTCTTGCCTTGGCTAATGAGGAAAACCAGTGAAAAAAGCGAAGAACAACTCCTGGTCTATCTCTCACTCTGCATGGCTTTGAGCTCGGAGAGAACAGAACTCTTACCTCTGTGTTTTGAATACAAGCCTCAAAAAAATTCCACCACTCCCCCTGCCCCTCTCTCTCTGTCTGGGCCTAGCTCAAAGCCACAGGACCATTTCTGGGGACACAGCAGATCAGGCAATAGGGGATACACTGCATCATTAAGACACCCCAGGACACCTGCTTAGGGAGTTAATTTGCAACTGGCCTGAAGCTTTATCACTACTGAGAAAATATGAATGGCGAGTGAATAACCATCATAAGCCATATTAAAGAAGGCCTTTTAAAAAACTCTTTTGTCATGCTGGTCCTCTTTTCCATCTCTCTTGGGCAAAAAGTACTCCTAAGTAAGGCTGACTTCTCTTGGGAAAGCAGTGTATGGAGCAAGGTTCTTGTCCTGCACTGTCACAGCTACAAGAGCTAGAAACAAGGCTTCAAAGCTCAGAGCAGTCTTTGATGTTGCGTTAGCTGTTGTTTCATTAACTGTAATCAGGATTAAATCTAGTTAGCTGGCAGAAGAAAAATGAATGACAATGGATATGAAGAGATGTCAGACCTCGGTGCTCTTGATCCTTCTCCCCCGTGTAGAAGATCCAGTCAGAATGGATTCGATAAAGCCCAGTTGCTTGTCCTGTTTCTTTTGGAATGGGATCCAAAGTGTCTATGGGCATAGACATTCTGGCCCTACTGTTTTCCCAGCAGGGGAAGGTTAAACAAAGCAAGCTTTTGACACTCTTGACTTTTCTGTTAGCAGCAGCAGTTTTGCTCTATTTGCTTGCCTAAAACTATAGCAAGGTATCATAAAAAATGTATGCCTCATGAATTAATTGAGCTTATGAGCAATGTGTACCTGAGGCTGCAAATTTAGTTTGATCTTAAAACTTACCTGCTTTAAAGTCTACTTTGCTTGCCTTTTCATTTTGAAGTTAAATTCCAAGAACAGCTGTTGTGCACTTAACATGGAGGATTATTAGACGTAGATAGCCAGGAGTTGCAGTTTGTCTTTGGGTAAAAAGTTGGATGTTCTCCATGGGTTCGTATTTAGTCTTGGGGAGGAGTTGTTAGAAGATGGTCACCTTCGATCAAGGAATAACTACACAGGGAGACCAGAGCCTCAAATATGCACCCAACTTCTGAGGACACTGGAGTAGAGGCAGGTCAAAGAGTAGAGCCAAGTCCTGGACCAGGGAACTGCAGTTACCTGCCACACACTCAGAACTCTTCAGAGATACCAGACAGTTGGACAGATACACTGGAATTGTCTAGGTGCGCGAATTGCTTTGAAATTACACCAATGCATAACGAATTTAGAAACACTTCAGAAGACCTGTCTCTTCCGCTTGTGTTGCATGTCCTTGGTGGGCGGATCTGCAGAATTCGCAAAGTGAAGCTGAGAAAAATATGTGTGCGTGTGAGAGCTGGTGAGATTCATGTGGGGGTTACTCAGCATGGATTCCCCAGGGCTTTCACACCTGTGTGTTGGTGTATTTCTTTTTCCCCTGTGGGATCACTGGTGGAGTCTGTGGCTAAAAACAAAACACCCCAGGCAGCAGAGGTGAGCTTCTTGGGAGAGGGGCAGGACTTGATTGCAGTGAAGCTCTGGGAAGAATTGCACTGGTCTTGCTGAGGGGAGATTTGTGAGCTGCAGGAAGAATTACCCTGCTAGGTAACACCATGTGAAGGACAGCGTGCTGCCACCACAGGGGGTGTTGGTTCAGGTACAGGCCCAGGTGAAATTTCTCACGGGCCTCAGCCAAGGTGTTCACAAATAGTTGTGCTGTGTGCCTGTGCTGTGCTTCGTCGTGCTTGGAGCCAAAGTTGGCAAAGGCAGAGGGACCCTGGGCTGGTCTCCCCTGCAGGCATAAATGGATGAAGATCAGCAAGGTCCACTTGAGGGCTGAATGAATAATCCCTACCCAGGCTGCTGCCTAACAGTGGAAAAAGAGCTTTTGCCTTATGTTTTCGTAAGTGGTCTGATGAATAGCAAAGGGCATTAAGTCTGGAAGGGGAGGTTCTGGAAGACAAAAAATAATTGTAGTGAGGAGCAAATGAAAATATCTTTTGGATGAAGAGCTGCCAGGCACCTGAGGAGCTCAGAAGCCTGGCAGGACTGTCAGGCACTGAGGGAGGCTGTGGTTGCTCTGGAGAGTGTCTGCCTCCAGACTGGACATTCCTAACAGGATCCTGGTTTGCACAGGAGATGCATCTCCATCACAGAAGTGTACATTCATAACCCAGCATCTCTTTTAGTACTTAGGCCTGGAAAATGGTAGCATTAATTTAGAAACAGTAATCTCCTTCTAGACAAGTACACTTATCTTTTCTTCTACAGCTTCAGAAGTCTGAGAGTCCAATGGGAAGAAAAACCACAGCAATTAGCAACGGTGCTGTTAGTACTGATGGGAGGGAAAATGTCTTCATAATGTATGCAGACTTTGAGGTTTGTGCAGCATATGAAATTAAAATGGGCAAAGAGCCAGGGCTGAGAAATATTAAGGTTTAGTAAAACAGGAAAAGTGGTGGAGCTGAAAAAAAGCATGAGAGGGTGGCTGGTGCTCAGCTTCAGCAGTGATAGTGGTCACAAAGGCACCCTGAAAGCAGCTATCTGAACGCTCGTGATATGCATCTGCTAGTTAAAGATCACAAAACTCATTTTCCTTTTGTTTCAGCACTGAAGGAGTTGTTGGAGCACAGAAGCGGGTTCAATGGAAATGGGGCCGAGGAGCACAAATCCAGTTTTCTATCTCTTGTTGCCAAAGCTGAGGCTCAGCATGGTCTCTTCTGGAGCAACTTGAGTTCAAGATTGAAGAGCCAACAGGACTTGCCCTGTCTCCTAGTGGTTACCTGACCATGAGGATAAGCAGTCTTACAAATAAATAGTAATAAATAGCCCACAACCTCTGTGGGAAGAGGTCTGCTGTAACATCTGCATGAATTTTTGTTCTGAAGAAGACATTTTTTGCTTTCTCTTTAGTGCTTGGACAGTTCTTGGGAGTGTTCAAGTGCTCCTTGGCAAATAGTACATCTCATCCTGTAGCATGAAGGTGTTTTGTGGTGGGGTTTTGGGAGGGAGGGCTTTGGTTTTGAGGAATTTAGAAGAGAGTCTGACTTACTGAAAGTCTGCAAGACTTTTTTGTCTCCTGATTCTGTTCTTAAAACACGTAAATCCAAAGTTAGTGCAGTTTTGCGTGACAGCAGCCACACTTGTAAAATGTGGGGAAAACGCTATGCTCTTCTGAGGCCCTGAGGAAGAATATTAAAGAGGAAATTTTTCAGAATGCTTATTTGCCAATAGCAGGAAGTCCTATTAAAAAGGGGGAGGAAAAAACCAGCTTCAAAGTTTTCTGCTTTAAAACAGGGCGGGGGAAGTGGGAATGGAATTAGCGTGCAAATAACAGTCTAAATATTTTAATTGTGTTTGGATTGCACTGGGTTGAAACTTGCCTGGCTGATGGACCAAAGCCTTGATGAAGTGAAGCTTGAGGAGACTTAATTTCAAGCATAGAACACTTTGTCATAAATGTGCATTATATTTTTAGCTTGCTGTGTCAACAGACACCCTTGCTCTGTGCAGTTTCACTTGGCTGACAAAAGCAGTGTGACAAAGGTGTTCTCTCTTCGCTGAAGACACTTGGAAACAGGTCAGCCACTGGCTGAATTACTGATTTTGTGTGATGTCAGAAACTAACCTGGTGCCTCTGGGAAGGCAGCTCTGATCTCTGTAGCATCCCAAGGACACAAACTCAAGGTTGGTATTCCCGTTTCCCATGTGCACGTTCACACATACCCTCTTGGACCTTACTTCTGATCATCTTGTTGGAATCGAGGGGGTCTAACAGAGGTTTGATGCAGTAATGCCATAATTGCATGATAATGACCACAATTTCTGTGCTTTCTATGAGCTCCACCCACTCCCCATGAGTTTACTCAAGTGGAACCTTGGGAGTCAAAACCCTTCAGCTCATCGAAAAGATGACTGTAAAATTTCGGGATCTGTTTGTACCAAGTGCTTCCCCCAGGCATGCTCCGAGGGCTGAGGTGCTTATGTGAGCAGAAAAAATGATTTATCCTGACTTTGGGATGATGAGCAGAGCTTTGGGAAGTTGTATCTCTGGCATGGGATAAGCAGAGATTCCCCTATCTGCCCCCAGTCGCCGGGTCTGGTGCTGTCAAAAGATCTGGGCAGGTTTAGAAGAACTAATGTCCTGTTTAATTAGCACTGCAGCAGGTGGCACTGGTCATACCAATCGCTAACGAGCGGCCTGTTGTGTTTGACTGCGTGTCTAACAAAAAATAAAGGCAGATTAATTTCTGGCTGTGGCCCAAGGAGCTCAGTGCCCTTGCAGAGGGTGCTGCTAGCCTGAATTTGCCATGACCCTGTCAAAATCCAGCCTCATGGGTGAGCCAGCTTTTGAAAAGCATTTATATTTTCTTTGATATTAGGCCAAATCATTGAAAGTAATCTAATGAAGGAAAAAGTCATCTAGTTAAGGAAGTGATTAAAAAAGGGAGTAATTTGTGGATTTCTTCCCATGGCATGGGGTGTTTTTGTAGCAGATCCAGTTCAACCCCAAATTCATGTATAGGATGCTAACACTGGTGTGCCTACATCCATGGGGACTTCTCAGCTGTGATTGAGCCAATTCTGAAGCTGATGATTTGCAAGATGTGCCTTTTGAGGCATACAGCAGGTGTTCCCCCTTATTTTAGATTCCTCTACTGCCCTGTGCTCTGGCTGGCTTTGGTGAAACCTTGCCTTTCACTGAGTAGTATGGGATTTTTAAAATTTTGTATTGTTGTTATCTATGTGGTCAAGAAAATGTCAACTCAGTGACAAGCCAGAGTCTTGAACCTCCTCCCTACAGAAAATAACTGATTAAGCATGCAAATTAAAAAGGAGTTAAATACTCATACTGAACGTGATTGAGGTAATACCATAATTTCAGAAGTTCAAAAAAGAGATCTCTTTTCTCAGCCTCACTCCCTTAAAAGGTGTTTGTAGGGTTGTTTAATCCAGGAGAGGCGTCAGATTCTCTCCGCGAGGGTGTCAAACCTCCACAGCCACGGGAGGGAAAGTGATCAGCTAAAAGTTTGTGTGGAGGAGTGCCAAGGGAGGCAGACTGAGATGAGCAGTGTCTGTGTACAGATGGAAAGCAGATAAGAGCAGTCAGTGGGAAGTGTTTTATGCCCTTGTTTTGCTGGAGTCCTCGGGTACTTCTCGTCTGTGTCAGCCCTGCGTGCTTTCAAATAAGGTTAAACTCCTGGGGAGTTTCTCTGTTGCCATTACCCCGGGATGCATCTGCAGCAGCAGAATTTAAACCCACGTCTTCCTGCCTCCCAGCCTCAGGCTGGTTTCACGAAGCCACGGTATTTTTCTGACGGGGTACCACTGCTGGCAGCCTGTAGCTCTGAGTCATGGAAACTCTGAAGTGAATTTTGAATGGCCACGGGGTTGTTTTGCTTCGTGTCCCCCGCTCCTTTGGCTTGTGGAGCTGGTTTGGTTTGAGCCCAGTGAGACCCATCAGGGTCTCTCTCTTGTCCTCAGTTAATGAGACAGTGGTGGAGATGCTGTGGCCAGAAAGTAGCTCAGGAGGGGGGTTGGCTTTCTGACCAGCTGAAATGGGGAAGTGTCTTCTTCAAAGAGGCAAAATAATGAGAAACAGGTGTTGATGTTTGTGGAACTGGTTGTACAGCAGTTGACCAACTGTTTTTTGTTCCAGGTAGTCTTGGAATTGGCAGAGGTGACAGCACTACAAGCAGCCCTTGCCGGGAGGGTAAAGCTGCTTTGCACAAGGCCCGAGGACCTTCACTGACCCCGATTCCTTATGTAAGAGAAGCTCATTTGACCTTGGGCAATAACCCAACACGTGCTTCCAAAGATATCCAGTAAGCAATCAGTGCGCTCCTCACCTCACAGAGAAGGTGGGTGAGGATGGGCAGTGACACAGCAGGGTTTTAAATATAGCCTGGTGGTTGTAACAGTGGAGAAGTTTGAGGCTACAAGAGCAAATTCCCACGCTGGCTTTCGTGTTGCGTTGAGAATAACTCACTTCTTCGAAAATTGTTACTCTTTAAAAAAAATAATGAGGGTACCTTTGTTGATTAAAAATGTTTTAAGAAAATTAAAATATCAATAAAGCCTTTATTGAAGAGTGCTAGGTGATAGTTTTCAGTTCACACAAGAGAAACAAACAGATTTTGTTATATTTGGATTAAAAATAGGGGGGAAAGAAAGCACCAAGCACTTTTGACAAGAGTTGAAATATTACATGGGGAAGTGTTGATTATGTGGGACTGTTGAATAAAAGCAAAGCAGACAATTTGGTCCCTTGGCCATCATTACAGACAGGCAGCCTCCCTGAGCTGATGTCACCCCATGTGTCTCCAGATATTTCAAAATTAAATTTTTCTGACAATCCTTCTGCTGAATATTTCTCTCTTTGAATTTTCCTTTCCCGTATCACATGGAAATGATCTCTTTCCACCTAGGGTGGGCATTCACAGGGTGGGTTGTTTATATCACAGAAACACGTTCCAAATAATGTTGTATGAATTCAGGCTGCTTCTAAACCCCCTGTCCCTGCCTCCTAATAACAGGACTGCCTTGTCCTCCAAAAATTGTCTGTGCTGTGTTGTTCTTTATCTCTCCAACCTCATTCTTTTACCACTTGGGGAAGCAATCTTTTGATCTGTGTCATTGACAGGTGACATCTTCCCTGCTCAAGATGGTTTACCCAAAACCCTAGGTCTCACCGAGCCTAGGACAGCTAGAATTTGGGGGAAAAAAAAAACCACAAAACCACGATTTTAAGGCATCCTAAAGCGATTGCATTTAAGCTGGTGCAACCTCAGGAAGGTGCCAAAGTTTGATTGGAATAATGCATTACTGTGGGGATGGAGTTTGTTAGAGCATCTTGTGACTCTCTAGCGAGGCACTTGACTTCCTGTTGGGCATGGTTTCCCCTCTGACATCCCAGGCAGCCCCGTGGTCAGACGGTGTCTGTCGCTCGAGGGCACAAATCCTCTGTTCCTCGCTCGAGGTTCCACCCGTGAGCTTTGCTCCAGGTGCTCCCAGCTGGAGCTGTGCTCTCTCTGCTCTCTCTGCCGGAGTTTCCCACAACAACCTGGTCACCGTTCTTGCCGTGGCAGGACCGGCTGGGTGGCTGGGAATGAAAGCCTGGCTCTCCCCGGGTTAGTGTTAGCAAACACCATCTTTTCTGGTCGGAGTAGCTCGTGCAGGCAACTTCAGTGGCCTTGGCATGGTCTTGGGAGACACAGAAATTTCACATTCGTGCCCTAAAGCTCTGGGCTGTTTTAAAAGGCATTCATGCAAAGCTTTCTGGTCTGTCAACCACAGTTTGCTATATCAAAAAGTATTACCTTTTCCTGTCAGGCAGTCCTGATTTCCCTATGGGTTTGGGGTAAAGACAACAGGATTTCCTGGTCTCAACAGCTCCCCTCCTGCTTGTCCTTGAGTGCTCTTGGAGATGAACTGAGTGGAGTTTTGCCTTTTTTTCCTGCCAGGTAGGGGATTATTTTGAAATTATTTCAAAGGCATGTGGGGTTAGCCCAATGTAAATAAACCCAGCCTGCTCATTTCCCATGTGATCAGCAAAGGTGGATGCCTCTGCTTCTGAGTAGGTTCATGCCCAGGATCTGTCTGAGATGTTTTGGATGGCACAGCTGAACTTGCCTGGAGTTTCTCAGGGACAGACAGTGATAGGAGCTGAGAGAATGGATGGGGTTTTGTCAGAGGGGGTTAGGTTGGACATCAGGGAAAGCGCTCTTCCCTGGGAATGGGCATGGCCCCGAGGCTGCCAGAGCTCCAGGAGTGTTTGAACACCATTCCAGGGATGCCCAGGGTGGGATTGTTGAGGTGTGTGTGCAGGGCCAGCAGCTGGACTGGATGGAACTGGTGGGTTCCTTCCAGCCCAGGATATTCTGTGATTCTGTGATTTCTGAGCTTTGCTGTTGTTTGTGCACCTCTGAAGAAGTCACAAGGATGGCCTGATGATTCTGGCCAGTGGAGCAGTTTGGAGCCAGATTTCAATGTCTGTCCCTGTGTGCAGGCAGGGTCAGAGCAGGGCCCAGGCTCTGCTCCAGGGCCCAGCAATGGCACCAGAGGAATGGGCAGGGACTGAGCCCAGCAGTTCCTGGATATGAGGTAAAACTTCTGCCCTGGGCAGTGACCGAGCAATGGACAGGCTGCCCAGAGAGTGTGGACACACTCCCAGAGAGTGTGGAGTTTGCCTCACTGGGCATATTCCAGAACCATCAGGATGAAATCCTGTGTCCTGTGCTCTCTGGGATGGCCCTGCTGGAGAAAGGAGATGGGACCAGCACTCACTGTGGTCCCTTCCAGTCTGACCCATTCTGAGATTCTGTGATTTATATTGCCCTCTTCATGTGGCAGTCTGCTAAAGACTGATGTCCCTGAAATCTCTGTGGGATAATCCCTGACTTCCTGAGCCAGAGATTTGCCCACTTGGTTCATCCTGAGTCTAAAATTCTGTACCTCACAGCTGGGATGTCCTCCTGGGATGTTTGCTTGCTCCTCTTCCCCTGTAGTACCAGAGGTCAGAGGTAAGGACAGGGGGTCTCCCAGGAGCAGCTTTCCCCTCTTCCTCTTACAGCATCTGAGTACTTTGGGACAACCAGTAGAGCCAGCAGTTTGTGCATTCCCTCTGACTCTTTTAGGATCCCCTGTCCTGGCTGTGGCTTGGGAATCTGTGTCCTTCATTTGTCATGAGGGGATGGAGGAAACCAGACTGCTCATGGCTGACACAGCTCAGCTCTCAGGGAAGGAGCATTCCCTCAGAGTCTTCCCTCTAAGCCTGTGTCTAATTTAGCCAAGGGATTGATCCTGTCATCTTCCACACCTTCTCCAAGCAGAGTCCCCTCACTGAAGCGCTGAAGGCACCAGCAGTGCTGGGCTGAGCAGCTCCATGGCTGCGTTTTGGCATGGAGGGCTGACCCTCTGCCCTTGGAATTCGTGGCATATGGGAGCTGATGGGATTGGGTGGGGATAGCATCACGCATTGGTGAAAAGCAGCTGTGAAAAAAACGCTGGTTGGTGTTCCCACCTGCGTGTGTGCAGTCTGCTGCAGCTGGATTTCTGTATCTGAAAGGAAAATTAAAGAGGTGTGATGGACCTTCATCTGCCCGGGCACTGAGCTGTGGGTGCTGGTCCAGGCTCTGCAGAGGACATCTCACCCTTTCTGTGTCTCCAGAGCTGTGCTGGGGTGGCTGCAGGAGGATAGAGAGCAAACCCCCTGCTCAGCCCATGAATAAAGCTGTGAAAACATTGAAAATAACATAATTTTTACCGCTTAATGACATAGAAGGAAGATGGGGTTTTCATACACTGAGGGTGGGGACACCCTGGCACAGGGTGCCCAAAGAAGCTGTGGCTGCCTCTGGATCCCTGGAAGTGTCCAAGGCCAGGTTGGACAGGGCTTGGAGCAACCTGGGACAGGGCAAGGTGTCCCTGCCCATGGCAGGAGGTGGGACTGGAAGAGCTTTAATGTCCCTTCCGACCCAAACCATTCTGTGATTTTGTGAGGTCATTCAGCTAAATGGTAATGGAGGGGCGGGGGGGGAAAGGAAGTAGTGAAAACTTTTTTGAATTATGCAGTACCAGTGGTCACTGCATGCACTAGGAACTTATGGAAATGATGCACACACAAAAAAAAAAAAAAAAAAAAAAAAAAAAAAAAAAAAACCAAAAAAAAAAAAACAAACTCTAGAAAAGGGATCTGAGTCATGTTTGGTTTTTATATTCTGATTATAGCCAACTGTTCTTGGAATTTTAATCACATTTTATGGGGAGAAAAATTTGTGGTAGCCCCAAGCCATGAAAATTCAGATTTCAGTTTATTTTTTAAGAAAAGAAAGCACACAGCAAAAGTTGAAATGAAAAAGCTAATGAAACCCATATCCCACTGAGCACTTGTACTGAAACTTTATAAACATGAAAGAAAATATTCTTAAGTAAGCTAATGCTCCTTGAATAAGGAGGACTTTCTGTGATCCACTCTGGTAGGGTTTGAACCATGCTGTATTTCAGGCAGTCACGAAAATAATGAGGTTTTTATGTCAAATAATATTTTTCATATATTTTACTTAAAGCAATTCATTCCAGACTGATTTCTGAGTCGCCACATCTGTTTTATAATGTGCATCATTTTTATACTAGCTGTAAGGATCCAGATTTCAAAATTTTTAGGGTTGGTTTGTTTTTTGCACAGATAAATGTTAATCTAACACATAAATGTTAATCTAACAGCAAAAGGAAGGGCCTTCATTTCAAGTGGAAGGGTAAATATATATATATGAAGATTTCCCAGGAAATTTAATACGCCGCTAGCTTTAAAAAAAAAAAAAAAAAAGAAGGATGAAACCTCAAAAATGCAGATGGGCATTATCAATGTAATGTCATGGATGGGGGAAGCCACCAAGCATTGGATGAGTGCTGGTTGGGAGAAATAATTTTTAGAATTCCTGTCAGCTGGGACGAAGTTACGTGTCTGAGCTCCCCGTGGCCTCGCGAAGCCGCAGAGAGACGTACGTGTGGCAGAGAGCATCAAGGCAGCCCGGCTCTGACGGCGGGGAAAGCAAATTAAGGGAGCAGGTTTGATCATAAACCTCCTGGAAAATATGAGGGCACTAAAGCCGGCTGGATAATTAGCATAATTACATCATGGCGAATGCAAAGGAGATCGTCTTAAGGGGTGTTGTGTTGTGGGAGCTCGGCTTCGACTGGTAGTGCATGTTGAACGACAGACTAATAGACTGCTCCAGGGAACGGAGCAGTAAAATCTTGTTATGAATTTGTTTATCGAGAATGCAGAGATAGGGAGGAACAGCGGTGGCAGTTAGCTGGCTGAATTATTGCTTTTTTAACCTTGCTTTCTGCTGATAGTCTTTTGTCAACACCTGGGCTTCCTATTTCCTTTAGGGGCAGAGGGAAAAACAGGAGCTGGCAGAGAGCCTTGGGTCACGAGCAGTCTGTGCACCTGCAAAGCAGGAGACAGGTTTTGTGGCTGTTTCTTTCTCTCTCTCTCCTGTTGCCTTTGCCACACTCTGCTTCTGGCTCTCCTGGTGCTTCAGGAACTGGATCTGGCTCCTGCACCAGTGTTGATTTGTCTTCATAGAATCACAGAGACTTTTGGGTTGGGAGGGGACTTAAAATTTCATCCAGTGCCAACCCCTACCACGGACAGGGACACCTTCCACTATCCCAGGTTGCTCCAAGCCCTGTCCAACCTGGCCTTGGGCACTTCCAGGGATGGAACAGCACAGCTGCTCTGGGCACCCTGTGCCAGCTCCTCTTTTCACCAAGGTGGGAAGAGGAGCGCTTCACAACTTGCAGGTGATAAGAATCTACTGGGAAAATATAAGATTCTTTCTTCAATGTCCTGATTTGCTTCTTTGGAGGTTTTCTAAGTAGCTTGAGAGTGTCCCCTGTGTTTTTTTTGAGTAAGTATAATTGTATTTGCACTGTTGTCAGGCAGTTGATGCTCCCTTCCCAGAGCATCCCTGGGCATCTTGAACCCACTCACCAATTTAGGCCATGTTTAACAGAGGATCGATCTTGTCCGGTCTCCTAGGGCCACCTCAAGGAAGATCCATACCTCTTACCCTGCCCCAGTGTGAGCTTGATGTTTCTCTTCTGTTTGGTCTGCCACTGGTGGGCCAGTAACTTCTGGCCAGCCAGGAACCGGGGGTTCAGCCTGGCATGGGGGATGTGATCACTGGGAAAACTCTCCCTGGTGGCTTCCCCAGCTGTGGAAGGGGTCAAAATGCAATGGAAGATCTGGGAATAAATCACCAGGGGTGGATGCTCGGAGGGATAACAATGCATTAGCCTGGGTTATGGGTGGTCACATCCCACTGCAGCTAACACCAAACCTCTTGTCAGGGCCCTGGGTCTCAGCAGGATCAGCTTGGTTGGCTCCTCCATCGAATACCGAAGTTTTTCTGCACAAGCATGTTCTGTCTGAATTTCAGTGCCGGGATCATACTTTGAGCTCTTGGTGATGCTGCTGCTGTGGCATGAAAAATACTGATTTACATCTTTTAAATTAGCTACTGCTGTCTAAAGGAGTGCAAAACAATTCCAAAATCCTTTGCAAATGCTGAAGTTCCAAGCAATCTTTGCAATTCTTTGCCTCACTGTGGTGAGGCCCCATCTGGAGTTCTGCACCCAGCTCTGAGGTCCTCAAAGCTCTGGAGCTGCTGGACCAAGTCCAGAGGAGACCATGGAGATGCTGCAAGGGCTGACCACCTCTGCTATGGAGACAGGCTGGGAGAACTGGGGGTGTTCTCCTGGAGAAAGGTCTGAGGACACCTTATTGCAGACTTTCAGTACCTAATGGAGTTTTGGAAGAATAATGGACACAGACTTTTTTTAGCAGGGCCTGATGTGACAGAGCAAGGGGTGATGGCTTTAAACTGAAGGAGTGTCAGTTTAAAGGACATGTAAGGAAAAAGATTTTTAATGCTGAGAGTGCTGAGGCCCTGGCACAGGGTGCCCAGAGCAGCTGTGGCTGCCCCTGGATCCCTGGCAGTGTCCAAGGCCAGGTTGGACAGGGCTTGGAGCAACCTGGGATAGTGGAAGGTGTCCCTGCCCCTGGCAGGGGGTGGAATAAGATGAGCTTTAAGGTCCCTTCCAAACCAAATCATTCTGGGGATCTATTTCATTATTCTAAGTCATGTGGCATGCTGAGAAGGAGGTGCACTTGTGATATTAGATAGGACCAGTTCTTGTCTGGGAAGCTTCTTGGTGCTTAGTGGGAAATTAAGATGTGCATTTCTTTTCTTTCTCTGCCAGCAGCTCCACTTCCAGTGCATTTAGCACCAGGAGATGTTCCAAACACTCTGGTTCCCTGCTGAACACGAATCCTGCCCTGAGTTTTCTTTGGCATTTTTGCTGGAGACTGCCAGGTCCTGAAAAAAACACATGTGCAGGAAACCTTCTGGTGCTGGTGTTATGCCAAGGTGGGTGCTAGTGCTGAATCCTGACACTGCCTAAAACTTTCCCTCTCCTGGGGTGGGGTTTGCACGGGAGATGCTGGCTGAGGGGAGCAATAAATGATGCTGCTCTCCCAGGTGGGATGAGATCCCAGACTTAAGAGAGCAGAACAAGACCTAATAACTAATTGTTGAGTCTCGGCAGCCTTCTGTGGTGTCCAGCTTTTTCCTGCGAGGGGGGAGAACATCAGGGAGCTTTCCATGTCTTCGGGCTCCCGCGGCTTCGCCCGTGTGACCAAAGGCCAGGCAATCAGCTGCCCGTGGGCAAGATGGTTAAACCCAGGGAAAACGCACTCGGATCTCGCAGCTTTTAGCTGAACAAAATGAAATATCCACCTGATGGCAGCAGAGAACGGGGAATGAGAGAGCCCGGGCTGGGTGAGTGGTCACCAGCCCCGCTGGCTGCTCAGTTCCCGAAGCGCGTCGGGGGATTCCCAAAACCTGGAGCGTGCTTTGGTGATGTGGCTCTTCCATGGCGATAGCCGATGTCCCCTGTCCCTGGGAGAGCCCACTCACATAATTTCTCTGCCCTTCTGGAGAGGAAAAGGCCCTGCGGGGTTCAGGTACCACTTTTTTGGGGGGTGGCAGGGCACGGTGAGCAGCATGAGGTGCCTTAGTGCGGCTGGAGGACGGCTTCTGCCCGGCAGCAGCATCTCCAAAATCCGCGTGCAGAGGGCTGTGATGGCACAGCTGCAGGCTGGGTGGCCACGGTGGCCCCTGCCAGTGGCGCTGGCCCCGGACGCTGTCCCTTCAGCCGTGGGCATGATCCTGGTGGTGGCTGTCGGCGCCAGGGGGGGCGGGAGAATGGGACATGGGTGGAGTAGCAGGGAATTTGGGAGCTTCCCGTGAGGGCAAAAGAGCCCTCAAAGCAAAAAGCGGGGAGCTGTTTTAGAAGGGACAGAGGAACTGAAAAGCAGGAGGAGGGTTGGTACTAAAACATGTCCTGGGGAAAAGGGTGAGACCAGTGACCACGCCTTGGAGCAGGCACCTCACTGCAGAGCACAAATGGCTTTTTCTGGCCATGCCACCAGCATCTTTCCAGGATTTGCTGGAAAAGGCAAGGATGTGGGTCTTCCCATGTGCCACAGAGTCATGGCAGCCATCTGTAGCACACTGCACTAAAGATAACTGTTTTTCCTCTTAACTGAAATCCTTGTTGAGGAATAATCCTAATGCTGTGATTTTTAACTTCTGTTCTGACAAACTGTTTGGGTCAGGGGAGGGGGATTTAAGAGAATGTCTCAAAAGAACACTTTTTAAGCAAAATAACTTTTTGTATTTGAAATATTTTCCATTTTGCATTAGATTCTGTTGGGAAGAAATGTTCTTTTAAGTGCTCCATTTGAAAAATTGTGCAAAGCCTCTCCTGCATCTTCCCTCCCCAAACCCTGTTAGGATGTCCCCACCATTGCATCAGCTCAGGTCTCCAGCCAGGAGAGAGGATCATTTGCTGCCATAAAAACGTGGTGCTGCTTCATCCCAAAGCCCCTTCCAAAACCAGCCAGTGGAAGCTTGTTGCCAAAGATAAATCTTATGCCTATCCCTAGGCTCTTGTTCTCACGTGTTTCAAGGGACAAAAGGAAAAAAAAAACAAAACCAAAACTGAAACCAAACAAAATAAAAACCAAAAAACCCCCCAAAAAACAAAAACCAAAACAAAACAACAACAACAAAAAAAAAAAAAAAAAAAAACAACCCACAAAAACAACCCAAGGAACAAATCCCAGTGTAATTGATGGAAAACTGTTGGAAACTACTAGGAAAAATTTCTTCATGGAAAGGGCTGTCCAGACCTGGCACAGCTGCCCAGGGCAGAGGTGGAGTCCCCATCCCTGGAGAGGTGTAAAAGCCATGTGGATGTGGCACGAGGGGACATGGGTCAGTGGTGGCAGTGCTGGGGGAATGGTTGGACTCCATGATCCTGGAGGGCTTTTCCAGCCCGGATAATTCTGTGATTCTGTGCTGGCAGAGTAACACAGATGTTGTATGAGCTTGAAAAAAACAAACACGGAAGGTCACTGCTGCTGTTGTTAGCTTTGGGGAGCTGGCTGGTCTTTGTGTGATTACTGGCCCATTGGTGGGAATAATTGGAAAACAGCGTTTTTATCCATATGACCTTGCAGTGACCAAGTAATCAGAGCAACAGCACGTCATTGATTTGGTGGCGGGTGAGGACCAGTTGGGAGCACGCAGTGGCGGGCGGGAGGGCAGCCTTGTTTGAAGACCAAGGAAAGCTGAACAAGTCGATTTCAAAGACAAGTCTCATTCTGCATTCAAAGCGGACCTTTAGCTAGTAATATTAAATGCTAACAAAGGAGACTCTGGTCAGTTGTGGGTAATAAACTATTAATTGGAGCTTTGTCAGAAACGACTCTTGACCTTTGAGACAAGACAATAAGCAATTGGGGGTCCTTTGTTCCCATGCTCTTGACTCCAGCAGTGTCAAGTGTTGGATACAGGTGAGTTATGTTGTTCTTCCCCTTGGGGAAAGGTGATGCCCGGTAATTTGAGGATATTCAGCAACTTAGGAACTAATTAGTTTAAAATTAAATTTTCCACTCTGCCAGGCCAAGCACAATAAGACAAGGCCTTAAGACACAGGAGAGCACTTTAGAAAGGAGTGAAGGGTGACTGGGCACATGGAAGATCCCAGCATGCCTTTCAGGCAGACCCAGCCACCCTAATTAGGTGGAACACAAAACTGTCCCCTGGCTGCTGCAGACCTGAGCTGCTGCCGGTGCCTGTGGGATCCCAGAGCCCTGAAAGCTGCCAGGGAAGGAGGAAGTCCCTCTGATGTCCCCAGATCCTCCCCATGCACCACTTTGTCATGGGATGGTCTCTGCCCACCTGTACTTTCAGTTTGTTTTCACTCTCCTCCCTTGTGCTGTGCGCAGCAAACTGGGAGGATAAAATAAGCTCAGCCGCCCAACTGAAGACCATTTAAAAAGTTTTAAAAATTAGTTAAATTAATTGTGGGCAGAAATGATGGGCTTGCAAGGCACCACTGGGCCTGTTACATCCCACTGCTGATCTAGCTGAAATCTGAAGGGTGGAGACCCAAATCCCATCTCATCCCTCACACTTGCATTTCCCTCATTGTGCCTCTTGCCCTCAAAGCCCCACTCTGGTTAAAATTAATGCTCCCCATTCCCAAGTTCCTGGTACAGCCCCAGATTTCTGAGAGGGTGTTTGTGGGCTCCTTCCCACCCCATGGTCATCCCAGAGCTGAGGACAGTTGCTAACCAAAGGGGCCAGGGCCGTATCTTTCCTTCTTGGCCAAACACATGGTCACTGTGGGATGTGCTCAGTGTGCCCAGCTGGACACAAACTTGTCTGTGATGAGGAGGGTGAGCTTTTCTCATGGGATGTGCTTCACTGTCTGAAACCTGTCCACTGCAGCAAAACTCTGCAAGTATTTTTAGGATTGGGCTCTAATGGAGTAAAGCCTGCTAGGGAGGAATCTCCTCTTGAGTGTTGTCGGGTTATAATTAATTTGGGTTGCTACAGAAAAGGTGTTTTTTTTAAAAAAACAAAGCAAAACAAAACCCAACAAAAACCAAACAAAAAGCCACAAGCAAAAAGAACCCCCCCATGAAACCACCACCAAACAAACAAACAAACAAACAAAACCCCACCAAAAACCAAAACAAAAACTAAAAACCAAACCAACAGAAAATCAACCAAAGCAAGAAGATCTTTCTGAATGTCCTCAAACTACTTTTTGAAATACAAACAAACCCCAGGAAGGGTTATGTTAATAATGCTAAAAGCTGTTCCCCGAGCCCCCAGAAGCCCCAAGCTCCTACTCCAAGCCAGCCCTGCACCATCATCCTCTTATCTTGTGGTTAACATCGCTGAACGCTGGAGAAACTGTAATTGTTCATAAGCAAAGTAGCACTTCCCAAAGTACAGTATTTGTTTAATGGATCGTTAAACCAATATAAATAATGCTGAAGCAAGCATGGAAGCAATGAGGATTTAAACGTAATTACACAGGGAAACTTGGAGTGTGACTGTCCGCTCTCAGAGGCTGTGGTGGGGAAGGGAGGGGATTAAACCGAGCTCAGGAGAGGTTTAACTCTCCAAAACACCCTTTTAGGTCTTTGCATTTCTTTTCCTCTTAAAGAGAAAATTCTGGGGACGGGCTCTGACCTTTTTACCTTGTTCCTGGAATGATTTCCTCTCTAATGATTTCATCAAGATCAGTGAAATTAAATTAAAAAGGAAAAAAAAAAAAAAAAAAAAAAAAAAAAAAAAGATCATTGCTTCTACAGCTGTGGGAGTTGTTGGCAGCAAAATGAATGAAAAAACCATGCCACTTCTGGAGAAGATTTTGGAGTTGTCCTAGTGTATCTGACATCCCTAGATTCAACTTCCAGAGGGGGAACTCAGTGACCATTTTAGCTGACCTGCCAGAGAATTTGCTGCAGTTTTGACTTGCTCAGGTATGTAGTTTGGTAATTCACTGCAGGGCTTCTTGGTCTGCAGCTAATTTATCTTTTCTTTTTTTTTTTTTTTTTTTTTTTTTTTCGTTTCTTTTTGAGAAAGAAGATCTCAACATTGCAGGTGGAGGAAAACAGTGTGGTTGGGCTAAAGCCTCATCTGTGCACTGGTCATCTCCAATCACTCTGACCTTTCCTGCATGGGGAGATAATTTAGTGCTCTGAAAATGCTAGCTATCAGCCCTAGTGCAGCTTCACTGACTGGTGCAGACATACAATCAATGGAAGTTTGTTATTCTGCTCATTATTACTTAAGCTAACATAAACACATTTGCCAATATACAAAAACATTGCACAGGAGAGCGTCGTTGCACCAATAATTTCCATGCTCTGTATACAGCATGGAGGAGCACTTGGGGGCTCATAATATCTAAAACCAAACTCTAATCTGAGCAGTGGAACACACAGCATCTTCAGGGTCCTCATCTCCAGGACCATGAGTTTTAAAAGAAACTTTTGGGAGCCCCTCGCAGAGGAAAGGCTCATTCAGTCATAGAACCCTCATAAAATGGTTTGGGTTGGAAGAGACTTTTATTATCGTCTCATCCCAGCCCTTCTGCCAGTGTCAGGGAGGTCACCCACTAAGTCAGGTTGCTCAGGGCCTCATCCAGCCCTTACATGCCTGCTGGGTGCAGTGTGAGGACATGAGGTCTTCATGGACCTCTGCTCCAGGCACCCCATGCATTGTAGAGGAGTTAATATTCCTCTTTTTGCATCAAGAGCTGAGTTCTGGGCTCTCTGCTGCGTCTTGGTATCTAAGAGCTCTGGATTTTATCCCTCCTGTGGGTCAATGTGATGTGGGGAGAGGGTGATCCCCACAGAGGGATGCTCCTCTCCAGCTCCTGCTCAAAGCCCTACCATGCTATAAACAACATTTAGGAGACCCTGACCTGCCTGGTGTGTCCAGACCACCAAGCTCTATTATTTTTTTCGACATCCAGAGGGACCTACCAACTCCCCTTGTAGGTCCCCACTCCTCCCCGCTCTAATCTCAGCTCTGGAGCTCAGTGCTACGTTTTCTGGAGCCAGCAACATCCAGGGGATGCAATCAGAGTAGGCTGTGACCCCCAAGGGTGTCCAGTGTGTGGGATTTCCCCGTCTTTCCATGGGGAGTGAGAGGTGACAGCTCTCCCACCTCCCTGGACCTGGAGAGGGCAGCAGAGAAAAGCGGAGCGTCCTTGGCTGCGAGCGCCTGGATGGAGCAGGAGCAGCTGCGTTGCAGTATCCAAACACACTTCTCTGTGAGGAGGGTAATTTAGAGCAATTACACCGATTATTATTGCTTTTCTAATTAGTGCTTTTCCTACAGAATTAGCTGAGTGTTTATTAGGAGCCGCTTGTTGCCAATAGCTTAACTGCTTCAGTACCAGTTTTTATCAAACATTAGAGTGGCTTAATTTTATTATTTTTTTTTTCCCCCCTCTGTGTGTAACTGGTTTTGTTATCTGGTTTCACATAAAAGCCCCAATTAAATATTCATTTTGCTTTGTTACATATGGCATTAAATTTTCATGAGCTGTATGTTCTCCTTGAATTTTGGGGGGGCGGTGGGCAGGGAGGAGAAGGGGCGAAGTAACCCTCGTTCTTTTAAAGGTAGGGATGCACACGTGTTTTTTGCTTTAGTGGAAGTGAGAGAACGGGGAAAAACAAAAGAAAAAAGGAAAAAAAAATCAACAGAAAAAGCCTTTTCTCACGTACAGTAGAGATCCAGTAAACCCACCAGCTTATAGGGAAAAAAAATTGTAAGGCAGGTGGAGTTTTGGTGTCCCTCTCTGCACTGAAGAACGAGGTTGCGGCATCAAGGCTGATCCCGGGGAAAAAAAGGCTCCTTGGGGGCAGAGAAGGAGATTTTTCCCTCTCAGCCCCTTCCCCCCCATCTTTTTAAGTGTCTTTGAGCAAGTTTTGTGGGTCTGCAGCCCACAAAATCCTTCCTCTGTTCAGTCAGGGTGTGAACTTGTATTCCTGAGAAGGGGTTACGTCTTAGCAATGCAGAGGGGAATGGCTGAGATCAATGGTGGCTTGATCAGGGGATTAACAAAATTTGCAACAATTAAATCCTTACCCTCCTCTCTGATGAGGGGCCAAGGATTTAAAGAGCAAAATTCTGACCTTTTATTTTTTTTTTTTTGAGCCATGAAATTTAAATCATAACAGCAAAGATAAAACTGCATTTGAAGCAAATTCTTTTGATATATCCCATAAAAATCCAATTAAATACTTTCTCTAGAATAATACTTGTTCTTAAGACACCTTAGAGGTTTTTTGTTTGGCTTCTTTTCCTTTTTTTTTTTTTTTTTTTTTTTTTGATTATGTGTTCACTGTCAAGGGTAAAGTGTGGCTTTGTTTAATTTTTTGACCAATTCTCTTTGGTCATTTCTTAAGTAGTGTCATGACTTTATATGAAATTTAAGCACCCCTGTCTTTATCCTTAGACAACAGTAATGCTTCCCATCTGTATTTGAATTGAAAAGAGAAACAAAAATGGCAAAATAAGGAAAAAGTATTATTCTCAATTTTTCTTCCTCTTCCCTTGCTTTCAGGAGGCAGACGGGGGTGATGGGACTTGGAGAGCCAGGAAAAAGCTGTCACCTTTTTTTCCTCCTATTACCCTCAAAACAAGACAAAATAACTCAGTTGTTTTCAAAATCTTGTAGTTTGAATATTTTTTTATGACTTTTAGTAGCGACACAGTGGTTTTTAACACAGGATACAGGGGAATTCCCATGTCCTGGGAATGAGCATGTGGGCTTCAGGTCTCAATAAAAGGATTGAAATTATTATCCGTAATAAAAAAGTTTCTAACTGGTGACGTTTCTGCCAATTCTGAGTGTCACAGCCATGCCTGACTGCTTATTGTGAGCTTGAAGAGCTGCCTTGAGCAAGGAAACACATTTTTTCCCATTTGAGGGTAAAATAGGTTCAAAGTATTTGTCCAGCAAGCCGAATGTCCTCGGTGTTTCTGGATGTGATCTGTTTTTGTGTATTATAATTAAACAATAAAATGTAACGTGATTTAAGTAAAATTTTATGTATTTGAGTCTGTCTTATATTACATATATGTACTTATTTAAGAACATATTTCTCCACACAATATCGGGGCTCGCGGAATAACTACTTGGCAAAACATTGACCAGAATATCAAATCCTCCGAATTATGTCCTACTTATGGGTTTCCAAAAGCGAGCTTTAGAATAAATTCCAGGGGATAAGTAGGATGGGAAATACACAGGCTAATATGTGTACACGCATCGCGAGCGGCGCCGCTGCAACGGCTCGAGCCGGGGAAGGCGGGAAGATAAATGAAATTCATAGTCAATACATCATTTCTTATCCCCCTCTTGGGGCAAAGGGTTCAGGTTTTGTTTGGTTTGGATTTCTTTTTTTTTTTTTTTTTTTTTTTTTTTTTGCCTGTGTTCATCTGTGACTTCTTTGCAGCTATCCCTGTATGTAAGAAGAGGAGCGGGGAGACCTCGGGGTACCTGGTGGGACCATCCCAACCTTCCCAGGGTCTTCAGGCAGGTCCCTGATACTTGGGGATGTGCCCCTCGTCAGGCACCAGCCTCGTCAGGCACCAGCAAAATTTCCTGATTTTGGAAAATGTCATATATTTCTTTTTCTTAATTATTTTTTTTTAAAAATCAGCTTCAATTAATAGTGCCTTTCTTTGCTTTAAATAGCAAATTTTAAACCAAGCATAGCACCAAAGAACCTATGGAGTGTATTAGACGTGAATGAAAGCTGGAGGAGAAGACAAATCATTCTCATGTCAAAAGGTGAACAAACTCACTAAATAGCATTTACTAAATTACATCAAATCAAACAGATTTTTTTCTAGAAACAAAATGCTCAAAAAATTTAGAGGCAAAGCATCATTTTAAGTAAACTAAATGGCATATTTAAATTTATAAATAGTGTTTTGAAATGATCCACAATTACTTGGAAAATGTGAAGCCTTTGTCACCACTGCCATCTTTGAAAAAAAAATTAAGTGAAACAAGTAGGATCAAATTAAACAACCTTTTAAAATAATTTATCGCATCTTTAAAGCAAAACCAAAAACCCTTTGCTTATGGGTTTAAATGCTGCTTATCTCCCAGTTTTTTCAGGGGCTAGAAAATAAGGGAGAACATTTTAATTTGATTGCTAAAACAGTGGATGGTCAGTGGGGAGGACATGGCTGCTCTGGTCAGGATGGACATTTAAGTGGCTCCACCAGCATCCAGGGCAAAGGGGTTTTTCCTGCCCTGACTTTGCCTCCCTGATAGTTTAAATATTGTTTTTTTTCATAGGTAGCATAGATAGGTTTGGCATTCAAATTCTTGTCTCCTATCACATCCATCCAACCTGGCCTGGGACACTTCCAGGGATGCAGGGGCAGCCACAGCTGCTCTGGGCACCCTGTGCCAGGGCCTGCCCACCCTCCCAGCCAGCAATTCCCAGTTCCCAATATCCCATCTGTCCCTGCCCTCTGGCAGTGGGAAGCCATTCCCCCTTCTCCCATTGCCACATGCCCTCATACAAAATCCTCTGTCTTTCTTGTAGGATGAGATAAAGGACTTCAGGAGAACAAAACCTCCTCATATTTGCAACAACAGGAGAAAAGCTGAGGGCATTTGCATGATGAAGTGCCCAGAATTACTTTTTGAAAATGTTATTCACCTATTGAATTGTTGCCCAGACAGGCTGTGGCTGCCCCATCCCTGGAAATGCTCAAGGCGAGATTGGATGGGGCTTGGAGCAGCCTGGGATAGTGGAAGGTGTCCCTGCTCATTGCAGGGGAGTAGAATGACACATCTTGAAGGTCCCTTCCAGCCCAACCATTCCTGGAGTCTGTGATCTTGTCTTCTCACAAGTCTAAAGACGGGAAGAGGAAAGGACAAAAGACTACATTCAACCTGGGAAAAGCAAAAACCCCACAACTACATTTCATTCCTGAAAAGTGTGCGTGGATTAGACTTGAAAAAAATAAATTAAAATATCATATATCAAAAGAAAAAAAAAATTCTTTGTCGTCCAGCAAAGTTTGCAGAGCTAACCAAAATTTCTCAAAGTTACAAATTCAAGGAAAGACTTCTTGTTTAGACCAAAGCCTTAAAAGCACAACTCTGCGCTCTGTATTTCCAGTGAGTTTGTCTCTTTCCTAAGCATGAGGGTGAGGAGGCTGCTGTGTATCCTGGGAATGGGATCATATGTAGGGGTCTCCAGAAGCCAGACCTTAATGAGAATTTGGGAAATAAACGGAATCGAGAAATACACAGCCTATTACACACAGGGTCAGCAAAGCTGCTCTCCTAAAAGTTTAAACAGAGCGAGGCAGCCAGGGATGAACTTTGATGGCTGCAAGTTTGATCGCTGCAGGTCCATCTCCATCTGGGAGTTGTAGCTGAGCTGCTGCCGTGGCCAGTGCCGCTGGAATGACCAGGCCTGCCAGTGCTTTTTGGTGGCCAGACAGACACCAAGCAGGGGTTTGCTGGTGGGTGGGGTAAATGAGCCCAGCGAGGTGGGGCTGGGACAGTGCTGGTGCCACAGGGGTCAGCTAAGGAGGGCTGTGCCTCCTGGGAAATTATGGAATCATGGAATGGTTTGGCTTGGAAGGGAACTTAAAGATGATGGCATCCCAGCTCTCTGCAGGGTCACCTTCACTGGCCCAAGTTCCTCCAAGCCACGTCCAACCTGGACTTGGACACTGCCAGGGATGAAGCAAATGAACATGTGGAATCTGTGGGTTTTTGGAGAAACTGACGAATTTGAGATAGACATCACTGATTTTCCGGCCACAAGCCAGCGAAACAATGGCTAGCAAATAGTGCTGTGCGTGCAGAATTCTACTCTTCCACGCCAAATTTGACTGAGCAGCAGTCAAATTCAGGTCAACTCTGTTTTCACCTTGAGGCTGACGAGAGAGTTTCTGGCGGAGTTCATTTTTCTGATTCCTCTAAACCGTGTTTCCCCACTTGCAAGTTCACCCCTCACTTGGGAAGAGCCATGACACCTTCTTTCCCTCAGGTGGCAGCCACCCCTCAGGCAAGCCAGGCATAAGGAGCACCTGGAAAACCTCAATTCTGGAGGCTGACGAGCAATAACCCAAGGTGGGAAACACCCAGGGATGGTGAGAGATCCCTAAAAACCAGCATGGGTCACCTTTAGGTGTGCAAGGCAAGGCACAGAACCTCTCCCCTCCAGCATGAAGACTAGACTGTGTCCCCACAGGGTTTTGGTTGGAGGCTGGAAATGAAGCTGAGTTCCGTGGCCCGTGGCTCAGTGGCATGGAAACAGAAATGCCCCAGCAGGTTAACAACTGTCTCTTCCACCTAAAGGATGGAAAGAAGGGGGAGAAAAAGCAAGAGAGAGAAAGAGCTGCTGCCATTGAATAATTGATGAGTTTCAGACCAATCAATGCGACAGCAGAGCAGGGCTAATTAAAGGTTTCTGAGGAATCCCTGTAGTAATTTACTTGAATGTAAGAAGTTCATATTCTCTCTCCCTTTTTTTCTCCTCCCTGTTCCCAGGAATTCCAGTTTTAGGCTTCGGCGGTCTCTAACCACCGCTCACTTTTTCCCTCCAGGGGGATGTTTGCTATGGAAATATGCAATTAATATTGCAGCGATCGTAATTGCTAATTATTAAAACAATGCTACCCCCTTTTTCATGGCCTACTTTCTTGCTCAAAATGATTTAAATAACAGGGAAAAAAAAAAAAAAAAAAGAAGCAGAGACAAGGTGGCTGGGGCTCAGCTGAGCCAGGATTAAGTGCTGAGCATGGCTGGGTTTGGCTGTAATTTGGTGAATTCCCATATCTGCTTGAAAACTAAGGGCAAAGTGATGGCTGTCAGTGAGTGGCCCTTGCCATAACCCTGAGCCATGCCAAAAGACCACTGTGCAATGCCAGAACAACCTCATTTAGTGATGAGGGTATCTGGATGGTCTGCCCGTGTTTCTGAAGCAGCTGTCGTGGTGCTGTCCTGGTGCTGCCATGAAATATTAATAGTCAGTGATGAGGAATTAACTGTCAGAGGTGTAGGCTGTCAAGGGAAAGGTGAATCAGGCAGGGGAGATGCGCTCAGTGCCAGAGATCTGGTCTGGGGAGAGGATGAAATCCTCTCCCACACTCGGCCAGGACTTGCCATCCTGCAAAAAAAAAAAAAAAAAAAAAAAAATTGGGCTTTTTGGGTTGGGGATCCTGGGGGAGCAGAGCAGCGTACAGCCAGCTCAGGGTGCTTCCCACAGGACTTGAACCCCCAAGGCCAGGCTTTAAGGAAACGGCCTCAGTCTGTGCCAGGGCAGGTTTTGATTGGATAGTAGGAAAATTCCTTCATGGAAGCGGCTCCCAAGTGCTGGCACAGCTGCTCAGAGCAGTGGTGGAGTCCCCATCTCTGGAGGGATTTCAAAGCCACATGGATGTGGCACCTGGGGACATGGGTCACTGGTGGCCTTGGCGGTGCTGGGGGAATGCCTGGACTCGATGAGGCTTTTCCCACCTCAGTGATTACTGTGACTCTCTGATGGTCAAGACTCGAGATGTTGTGGGGCTGAGTTGCTTCCCATGCTCTGCATCCCAAACCATTTCCTAACCCACCGCTTGAGCCACTGGCAGGGAAACTGGACTCGGCTGGGGCAGGATGGAAGGGAGCTCAGACGCGGCATCACAGGAGGAGGCTGCACGGATTTTAGACCTGAGCGAGAGGCCACGGTGGGAGCTGCCAGCACCCGGGGCACTTGTGGAGCTCCTTGGAGCGCCTCCTCCGTGCCGTGGCAGCTGCTGCCATTGAGGGCAGGGCTCTTCAATAACAGCCTGCACCTAACAGCAGCGTGAGGAAGAACGCCGGGGTGGTTCCGTCACCCGCGCGAACGCGGAGGGAGAAAGATGAAAACCCTGCTGCTGAGGGTGCTGGGGTTGTGCTCAGCCATTCATGCACTGACAGCAGACTGCAGGGACCCGGGGGTGGGGGGGAACCTGCTGGGGGTTTCTGGAAGCAATGTATGTGGAAATAAGGCTTTAAAAAGTCCCTCTGTCTGTTGAGGCTAGCGACAGAGCTGTTTTCTCCCACACATAAATGAAAGTAAAAAATTGTCAGGGTTATAATAAAACATGAAAGGCTTATGTATAAGCTAGGAAGCAAGGCTTTGAATGGGTTCCTGGTGGTCTCAGGTGGTGAAAGGTGTAGCTATAATACAGCGAGCAATTAGAAACAGGTTTGCTATTAACTGGCTTACTTTCCTGGCTGCTTTGATGGAGCTGACCTTTCCCTCCCAGCCCGTCCTGGAGCAGGTGACAGGTTGGAGAGTGCCTGGCCCTCACCCCTCCCTGTTAAGTACAGGTTTCGGTCCCACGTATCATATCTTTTCCTGCCAGAGGGGTAGGCTTTGTTGTGTGTAGAGCTGATGGAGTGATGGTTGAGCCCTGGCTCTAATTGCAGCGTGTAGGCAGTGCAAACCTGTGGTGGGGAAGGCAGAAGGAATGGGCTAAGCTCCTTGTTGCTCCTTCAAGAACAAAAAAAAAAAAAAAAAAAAAAAAACCAAAAACAAACAAACAAAAAAAAAAAACCCAAAAAAACCTCTTGTGCATCTAGGATGTTTGAGGAACTTTTTTTCCCTCTCTCTCATTACACAGGGATGCCTCTAAAAATCCCTATGTGTTTTGTAGCACTGTCAAAAGTTCATTAGTGATGTTACTGGCTGATGTGCCTGGAATTTCTCATATTTATCCTAAGAGTGAATGGGCAGCTCTGTTAAGAGACCAAATTTTTCCTGATTTTTTTTTTTGTTTTTAAAGGACTTGAACTAAGTAACCTTTTCCTGCAGCTCGCAAAGCTGCCTGGAAGTTACCTGATCTAGTTTCAAATCCACCACTGATCCTGCTGGGATTTGAACCAGTAATTTGAAAAAAAAGCTTTCTGCTGCTTTTCTTAGGTGTGCTCTGCTTTCCACCACCAGGCACCTTGTTGGGTGACTCATGATGAAGAGGCAGAATGGGCAGGGTGTGGTTGGTTTCTGCAAAGGAAGAAAGGGAATTGCTGCCAGTTCCAGTGGGTAAGGAACAATTGGTTTTGGGCTGGGCATGGCAGAGGTGGAAGAGCTGCTGCTGTTACAGCTCCAGCCAGGTGTCTCCTGTCTCCATTTTGATGTCCACCACACCTGAAGCTGCACTGTCCTGTCCACAATAAATGCCTGGTTAAGGGTAAGGTGTCCCTGTCCATAGCGGGGGTGGAGTGAGGTGAGAATTAAAGTCCCTGCCAACCCAAACCATTCTAGGATTCTGTGAAATGGAAAACACAGCTACAGAAGCAACTGAGAGGAGTACTCAAGGCTGCTGTTAAGTCAGGCAGGTAGCAGAGTCTGCTACAGACCTTTTCTTAACCTTGTGCTAGTCAGAGCTTTAACCACCACATCTTCCAAATCTGCTCCCCTCACTTGGTACGTTCCTCACTTCCATCACACCAGTAACACCTCTCTGTTGGAGTTTTGGGGAAGATCTGCTGACAATTATTTAAGAAAATTGCCACTGCTGGTTCTTGCAGACCTGAGCACCCCTCTGAAATGCTGCCAAGACCCACAGGCTTGGCAGGCTCCCAGTGCCTTCCCAAATGGAATGATTGCATCTTCACCCAGAGCTGGTAGATGAGCAGTTCAGATCTGCCCCTAAATTCTGAGGGTCTTAGAGCCCATCACTGGGTTTTGGGAGGAAATCAAAACACCCTCCTGTCCAGCAGGTGTGGGCCACCAGGCTGATGGAACCACGTGTGCCAGGATCCTTATCTGCTCCTGGACAGCAGCAAATAATCGAACAAACTTGACCGTTAATCCAGCAGAATTACGGCAACAAGTTTGAGGATGTTTGCATTCAAATTTAGCCAGCGATGAGGCTGCTTGCTAATTAAAAGGTGAGGAGAGGCAAAACCAGAGAAGGGGTGACCGTGCCCAAATGCCAGCTGTATTTTCACCTCGTGTAATGGGGTTCACAGGGAGGAGAGGCGGCGGTGAAAGAGCGGTTCTGCTTTCCACTCACCCTGGCACGGAGGGAGCGTCCCCGGAGGAGAGGAACTGGTTAAAGCCGCGGCCGGGGTGTAGCAGCAGGATCCTGTGCGCGGGCGGTGAAGGATTGGTGGGCTGTAATGATGCGCTCGGGCTGTATGGAAATGCCCACCCGCCCTCGGCAGCGGCGGCGGCCGCGGCGCAGACGGGGGGACGCGGCTCCGGGAGGCAGAGGGAGCGTTATTGATGCGCTCGCCTCGGGGAGGGAAGCGGATAATGGATGTGGGATGTTGGCCGTGCTTTGTCATCAAACGAGGGGCCTGAAAGATGGTGCACTGGAATATTATCAGTCATTCCTTGATCAAGATGTAATGCTCTCGGGGTCCTTTTCTTTCTCGCTTTCTCCCCCACCTCAGTGGAGAACGCTTCCATTTCTCCCTCTTTGACCTTTTGGCTCCGGTGTTTGGGATGCTTGGATCCATTCTGCTTTTAAGCAAGAGAGCATTTCCCTCCCCTGTTCCCTTCCCCCAAGCCTGAAGATACTGGTGTGAACTCGAGGAAATCTTATTTCCTGGTCTGTGTGGCTTCATCTTGAAAAAACCTCTTGCTTTTCATTCCCCCCCACCCCGCCATACTGTTAATAGATTATGTTTATGCAGACAAATACTTAAGTTTTATTTCTACGGTACTATAGGTAAGAATAGTGCTTCCTAAACAAATAAAAAGGTCAGTCCCTGCTTTGGGATTGCCATAACACAGCAAGAGATGGCAAATAAGGGGTTTTATTGCATCTCACCTGTATTTAGGCAAATCAAACAATTGCATTTTTTACAACCCTGCGTAATGGCCTGATGCAACCAAATGAGACCTCTCTCCCGGGGAGTTTAAGCAGCATATTAGCTTTATCACTTGATGACCCATAAAATGGTTATGCACCCCTTAGTGATTACCTGGCTTACTCAGCACAGCTTGGCAGGGAGGATATTTAAACATTTTTTGCATTATCGGTTTCGCAATGTCATCCTTCTAGTCGTCAGCTTTTCAAAGGAGGTGGCTTTCCTTTTCATCTTTATATGGGGTATTAGACCAAGGAAAAGGGGGTTTGGAAGAGAAAAATTAGGTTTCTCTCTATCTTGGAGGCGGAACTAGAATTTGGGGCATCTTCTCTTCCCCCTCGTGTCTCCTCTGATGGCATTTCATTGTGCGAATAAGTTTGTAGTTGTGAACTTCGTGGAGTTGATGCAAAGGATAAAAGGAGAAATATTTCCTCTCCCACAAAGTGGCAGCAATTTGGAACGTGCTGCAGAGTGTTGCTAAGATGCACAAGAGAACAGAGGTGGGAAGAAATGCTGCACATCATCTCTGCAGGCTGCACCTGGCAGGAGAGCCCCAGCTCCTGGGCTGGTTTTTTGGGCTGCAGAGTTCTCCATCCACCTTTGCACGCTGCAGACAGTTTTTGTTGTGTTTATCATCACCTCTTCACTAATTATCTCTTAGCACATGGTGCCACAACACCATGTTCGTGTCCTTTGGTATCTTGACTGGGGTTCATCTGCAGAAATGCCATGTTTGGGGCTGCTCCCACGTAAAGGCTGTCCGCAGCAGGAGCAGATGCTGAGCAAACCCTCACTAGCATCCCACTGAGTCACCTCTCATGAAAAAATGAGAACTGTTGCTTTTCCACAGCTGACAAAGAAATTTGCAGTTAGAGAAACTCACTGGGCTGGCATTGGAAGGAGCATTTCAAAGCACTTATGGTCAAGCTTCTTCTCCACTCCATCTGAGTTTTCTCCTTCCTTGTGGATAACTCTCAAATAAAGGGTGTAAGTGATGACAGCACCAGTGTTTGCCTGTAATTCCCCCACACTACATCTGGAAATGTAGGAAAAAGTGATGCAGAAGGAAAGTGCTCCAGAGTTTATGAGAGAACAACAATAACCTTGGAGGAATGAGATCCAAAAACTGGGCCTTGGGACAAGAACTTTTAATGACAATGCTTTTGAGCATCTCAGTTTTGGGCAGTTGCTTTGTGTGTAAAGCAGGTTAGAGAAAAGATTTTTTTTATTTTAATTTTGTTGAAAACATAAATGTTTCAGAATTCACATTTTGCCAAATTTAAATAAAAAAAAATTGGATATAAGCAAATATTTGATACCTTTTAAGAAAAGCTCAGCTGATTATTTAATTGAAAAAAATCTCCTAAATTTAAATCTGCTGAAGACCTGAAAAGAAGTATGACTTGAGATGAAATAAAGTTTATTGAAACGAGATATGTCAGTATTTTAAGATGTTTTTCTATTTCATTATTAAAAAATTTGTTGCAATCAGTGTGACAAATATTTTGTGTTTACTAAAAGTGCACTGCTCCTGGGAAATCTAAGGATAAACTTATGGACCACTCTGCTTTTTAGGAAGGAACCCAGGGAGTTATTTACTCTTGCTTTGGGTTCTTAAAGGTAATTTGTGGCCCAGAGTTCCCCCACAGTCTGACCCAGTCACCCCATGGACCACAGCTGGGCTGCAACCTGGGGTGATGACTTCAATCCGCCAGCCCCTTCGGGGTGTTCTGGGTAGCCCTGAGGCATCTGGATACCTGTGTTTGGGAATTTCATTCCCATCTGCTTTGCAATTTGGCTTTGTACATCCTCTCTTGGTTGGAGGGTGCGCTGAGGCTCATTGAGCTCCACCCAGCTGAGCTCCACCGTCAGAGAGTGGATGAGATGTCTGAGCAGCAAGGCTACTCACAGCTCCTGCAGCACGTTGCCAATGGGCACAAATATCACCAAAAATCTCCAAACTTGTAGCTGACCCCAAAATTGCACCATCTTTGGGCTGCAAAGGAGGTTAATAGTGGAATCTCTGCTGCTGGCCTCACTCACAGTGTCTCCGCCTGAGGAACACCCGAGAGTGATCTTCCAGCCTCTGTGGAAAATTTTGAGGCGATGAGGTGAGATATCTTAAATAATTCTGAAACAGCACAGACCTCTCTATTCCTACTGATCCTGTTTCATCAATCACATTGAACCTTCACTGGTCTCTGTGGGAATTCAGTAAGCAGATATCACAAAGGGTTCACATGGTACAGTGATAGATCTTCTCTCCTGAAGTATGCACACCGAGCAAACCAGTAGTAGGGTTTACTCCCAAGGGATAGACCCCAGGCCTTAGTTATAGGCCCCTGTCCTATTCATTACCTTGTCACAGGTTCCTGCACTGGTTTGATCTCTGATGGCTGTGCAGGGAGCAGAGCTTAGGAACCAGAGCAGGAGAGCGCTTTGAGGTTCTGTCTCCAACTAGGTGGAGTCACCTCGGGCAAGACACTTTGCTCCTGGATGACCAAAACCACATAGTCTCTTCAAACTTGTTGACACAGATGGGAGATTGTGGGATTTTTGAAGGATTTTGACTCTTTGCTTATGTCACGTTAGTCAGGGTGGGCTTCCCTTGCAGCCCCTGAGGATCAGCGGACTGGAGAGAGAGGAGGTGGAAAGGCTGCAGGGTTTCAGCCTTTGGGAGAAGCTGTCACTTTGTGGTACCTACGGGGGCATTGGGATTCTTCTGCCTGTTGGAGCAACGTGTCTGGGTGCAGCTGTGGGAAATGGACCTGTACTAAAAGGATTGTTGGCAAGTACATGATGGGGAGTTCCATTTTACCGGGAGGTGTCCTGCAGATCAGAAGGAGGGGAGATGTCAGCTGCTACTTCCATTTCTAGTGGCTGGTTTCTCAAAATCCTCCCTGATGAACAAGAAAGTCACCTTTTTTTCTAACTTTATTTGGTAGACAGCTGGACCAGATGATCACTGTAGGTTCCTTCCAAATGACCTATTAATGAGCTGTAGTGGCAGAGTCACCACTGCTGGGGATGATCAAGGAAGAACTGGACAGGGCACTTGTCTGGTTGACAAGGGGGTGATCAGTCAGAGACTGAACTCAGTGATACTGAAGGTCTTTTCCAGCCTAAATGATTTGGTGGTTCTACTACTTTTAGATTTGACCCTATCTCTCATTTATTATCTGCTAAATTAATGCTAAGCAAGCCCATCAAGCCATCCTAAATTTACCTTCTCTGGAAAAAAAGGGATGAAGGCTGCTGTCTGTGAGTCACCAACTGGAAAATAATCATGGACTGTACTGAGCTGAAATGGGCCCATCAGGCTCATTGAGTCCAACTCCTGTCCCTGTACAGACACCCCACCAATCCCTGTGCTGAGAGTGTTGCCCAAATGCTCCTGGAGCTCTGGCAGCCTTGGGGCTGTGATCATTCCCTACAGAGGTAGATGGTGTTGACCCATTTCAAATTTGTTTACAATATTCTCTTCTCCTATGCACCAAAGGCTGAAGCTTCTGTGTCTTTTTCCATTTATTGTGCTGCTCCACCAGAAATGACTATCACCTTAGAAATTTCTTACATAATTTTTTCAGCTTGCTTTTGGATGTCAAACCAAGCAACGGTCCAGGAATCCAAAATAAATGTGTCAGTTTAAGAAATTTTTTTTTGTTAGTCTTTGTATTACAACTTCACCCAAATGCTTCCTAGATCAGGACTCTGCTTTGGATTTGACAATTCTTTGATAATTTCTGAGGCTTGGAGCAAGTATTGCAGCTGGCTGCTGAGGGGCTCTGGTGTGGGGGCTAGTTTGTGGAAATAAATTCCTAACTATTCTGGTCTATAAATCCTGAGCCTATCACCATGAGACTTTCATCAGTGATTTCATTCCCAGCATATTGTCATTTTAAGTTTTTGACAATCCCATTTAACCATCTATATTGATTGCAGGTTTGGGTATGTACAAAGGAGCCTTTTTCAGGGGGAATTTGAATTCCATTGGAGTAGAAGGAAAGCCCCAGATCACGTCAACGTACTTTGATACTTAATTGGCAATCCTGGGATAGTGTAACTTCAATTAAAGTGAAGTCATCCCGCATACCTGTCTACTGACCTGAGCTCCTGCATGAACATGATGGTGTTTGGGCATGGAGGGCAACACCCAAGGCCATGAAGTGTCCCTAAGGCATGAGGTATCAAGTCTCCTCAAGGCACCCTTTCCTTTTTTTTTTTTTTTTTTTAATTACTTCTTCCCCCCTGTAGTGGCTTTACCCACCTGTAATTTCAATAGAAGGAGGGAGCCAGGAGATATTTCTTTGCAGACGAGACAGTGGTTGTGTTATTATGGTGTATTATGTTACTTTCCATTAGACCAAAAACTTTTCATCTCTAACCCTAGGAGGTGACCTACAGTAAATACAGTGTCGTATTTAGCTTTTGTAAATAGCTTAGCTCTCATGAATGTTTTATAGTGGGGTAAATATCACATTCTCTCCACTTATTTACATCCGCACAGCATCACAGAAGACTTGTTGGTATTAAATATTAATTGTAAGCTTTAGTGAATCTATGCTTTTTGTCAAGAGTGCACTGGGCCACACATCTTTTTTGGCCTCACACATTGAGAAACCGCATGATCTTCCGAAGAAAGAGCTGGAGGTGCATTATCAGTGTTTTTAACCAAACTGGCCCCAGCTTGATGGCTGCAGCTCCCATTCCTTTCACCCTGCAGCCAGGAGGAGGGGGAGAAGCCACGGGCAAAGGTGTACACTGCTGACCCAACACCTTGGCCTTAGTCTCTGTATCTCTCACGTCTCAGGGAAAGTCCCTCTGGAAGGATTTTGGAGATTTATGAAGGCCAGAAGGGATCAGCCAGTCTGGCTACCTCTGTATATCAGTCCGGTGACCTTCTTGATTGAGCCAACAGCTTGTGTCTGCCTGAAGTATATCTCACTGGGAAGCAACCACATTTTTGGCTGGAAGACTTCAATCAGCGGTGAATCCACCATGTCCCCTGGTGCACTGTTATTACTTGATGTATTGTAATTAATTTTAGAACTACCAATGATTTCTAATGCCATGCTCCGATTTTCCTGGGTTTTTTTTTTTGCTTCTAGATATGAACTTTTGTTGTGCCTTTCCTGGTAGATTTTCAGATCTTGTCTCATATCTTGTAATTCCTCCTGGGAAGGGCAAGTTCTTGCTGTCCTGATTGAGGGTAAGAATTCCTCTCTCACTCTCACTATAATGCATGGAGCTCTTGCTTTCTGTCTGTTTCAAATTGTCCATGGCAATTTTTGTATCTCAGTCAATTCTTGCATCTCATCTGATCTAGGGCTGAGGGATGTACTCAATATTCCAGGATCAGCCTCTCCCTTGTGCATAGAAGCTGCTTTTCCAGCACTGAGTCTTCCTCCAGAATGACCGTGACCCATTACAAGTTTTGTTTTCAAAGCTTTTTAACCCAACCCAGACTTTTTCATAGATAAAATTTTGAGAAACTGCTCCAGAGTGAGACCTACTTTTGAGTATGAACAACACTCTGAGATGTGCTATTTTTACTGTCTATGAACACAGCTTATGTTTCCTCCTCAGACTTCAGACTGGCTTTTCTCAGGTAGCAGCTGTGGGTTACTGAGGACCCACGTGCTCTACACACCCAAATAATTTTGCACCAAGGCATCATTTCAGACGTGTATGTAGGAACAGACATGTCAGCATCTGTGTTATTGGTTGACTTCAGTAGCACCTCACCAACTGATGGATTTCATGTTCACCCATATTGGTGTGTCTCTGTTGCTTCCCCCTGAGTCTCTGCTGAATTACACTAATGTGGGAGAGCAGAAAACAGGAAAATTGGTTAAATATCAGCAGAGGAGACAAGGGTTAATATCTTTGACATACTAGTTTTTAAATATACTTCCAGAATGTTTCATCTGCAGGATGAATTATTTCTTTTTTTCTGCCTATTGCTGGTGCTGGTTGGGGTCACTGTTTATGTTCTGGCTGGTATTGGAAACGTGGTTACTTAGACATGGGTGGAAGATAGGGTAATGGAATTTAACAGCATTGATTTTACACGGAAGGCTCATTCTGCACTTAAACCCCTCCTTTCCCCATGAATACCTTATTTAAATGGTTGGCACATAATTTTTTAATGAGATGTTCCCTAATCCATCCGACCAAAGACTAGGAAAACTTAAGACTACACAACAGGGACAAAAAGCTTCTGGTTTTGTTAACTGCCTGATTTTCTAATTTGTTGATTTTGGGGGCCATTCCTTTGGCAAGAAATGCCTTTTCTGCCCTGCCTGCCCCCAACCCATTAAAATGATTGGAGGAACCAGAGCGGTTGCTGGTGCATGCTGGAGTTTATCAAGTGACTCTTCACCCAGAGTACCAGCCTCATTATTTTTAACCAATTCAAATCAAGTTTTGAAGCATCCATTATGCCCTGGTCTAGGGGCAAACTAAACTACATTACAAAACACTTAAGCCCTGCAAAAAAATTTCCTGACCTCTGAAATCTCTTATGACCTAGTTGCAGCTTCACAATGTCTAGCACTAATCTCTCCATTAAAGCCTTTTCACCTATTTCCTAAACTGCTGTACAATGTATGTATTTAGACAAAAGCAGCAGCTTTCAGAGCCATTAAAGGCTCAAGCCAAAAGTAAAGATGATTTTCTTATGGCTGAGGATGTCTGACAGCCTCAGGGGGTTGGACGACACCATGTTCTTCTGCTGACCCTTATTTAAGACAACCTGTGAGTGTCAGGATTACGATGCTAAGATTACTGTGGTATTTAAATATTATGTTATTAGTCAAATACTGGCATGTATAAACCCAAGATAATTTGGGGGGAGAGAGGATTGGGGAAGGGGGGAATTCATTGTCAAGGCTCAGATTTAAGCTGTTAGATTCAGCTCATAACTGAGTCTTTAAAAATATGTTTTTCCCCACTAAACTGCTATTTATATTTACTGCAACTTAAATCATTCCTCTCAAGTTTGGTGACCCTGCTCTCTTTTAATTTACTGATTACCTTTCTAATGGAATCAAGTGTGTTGCATTGGTGGGAAAGTGTGTTAAATCCTCCTCTGCACCTGGAGGGAAGGAGAACCTGAAATCTCTGTTACTCTCCACCGTTTTTAAATTCCTGAAACTCTCAGAACTCTTACAAATAACAGTCAAGAGCAGTCAGTCCTGAGGAAGAGCACACCTGTCAGCTGAGCAGAGGGTTTGCATTGCTGTGAATGAGTAGGAAGAAAACCAAATTAAGAGTCTCTTCCAGACTCACCCTGATCCTTTAGCCTTTCCACAGGTAGAGCAAGGACCCCTAGGAGGTCAGAGGAGCTGCCCTCATGATTTTGTTTTTCCCCATCAGGTGGGCAGAGAGATAGGTCCAGCTCCCAGCAGCCCAGTCATCGATGTCTGAATGTAGATGGGATGATTTCCACCTTGACACAGGTATGGATCACCTGCTTTGCAAAGTAACTTTGCAAGAAATCATGATCCCGCTTGTTCTGCAGGTTCATGAGGCAACGAGCCTGTGGGGAAGGGAGCCTGCTGTGTCTGCACCACCCAAACCCTTCGCCTGCCTCATTTCAGTTCTTTTACTTTTGAAACCTCCCTTAGGGGTGACCCTAGCTTAGGTGCATCATCTCTGCAAAATAAGAATTCAGAGCCCCTCAAGACATGGTGCAAATGCAAGGACCAGAGCAAGTGGTATTGGAGCAGCAAATGGACAGAAATGAGTTTTCAGGAATGCCACTGGCACAGCCTGAGGTTGTGCCATTCGCCTTCCCCTGTTCTCCCACTTTTTATTGGAGTTATTTTGGTTGTCATTCTTCACAGTGCTGTGGTCTCAGGATCCAGTTAAGCAAAACCCACATTATCCACACTACCTAACAGTGTGACATCTGTGAATGGCTTTCTAATTACTCAAATAAATCAGCATGATTGGAAATTCTTGAGATTTTATTGGGAAGGAAATTTATAGTAATTAAACCAAATTAATTTTGGATTTCTGTTAATCCAAAGAAGGTTTTGGAAGCTTTAGGTTAGACCTGCATTTTCTCCCGCAAGTTATGTGGGTGAAAGAATGAGAAATTAATTGTTTTTGGACAATAAGATGTTGATAATAGGAGAATCTTTCAAATGAGCTTGCTATACATCTTTCATCAATTGCAGAGTGTCTTTTCTGGCATCTAAAAATATCGTTCAGGGCTTTTACTAAAGATTCAAACAGACTGAAAGGAATCTTTTTTAATCAAAATAAAGAACCCTTTTTAATTACTCAGACTCCTTCACAGTTGGAGGTAATAATTGTCTTACATTCTTAAGTAGTGCTGTTATTAGCCTGCCCTGGGGCTCTTCTATTTTCCAGAAGTTGGCATCGCTCTCTGTTGAATGCCAGGATAGAGCGTGCATCAGCTTAAATATTTCTGTGTCCTTGATGCTGGGAGTGATGCAGGTTGAGCTCAGCCTCCCCCTTTCAGTGCTGCCAGTCCCAAAATGCCTACACATGCCAACAGGACCCAGCCCTAATCACCAAGGGGTGGTAAACACATGTTCTGCAGGAAATTATGTTTTCAGGTCCACCTGTAAGACCATCCTCTTTGTTTTTTTCGTAAGCACTTTATAAATTCTTTTTTTTTTTTTTGGGGGGGTTTTCTTTTGGTTTGGGGGTGGGGAGGTTTGGAATATAAGTGCCAGTCAAGTGAACAAATATGTTTTGTCTCTGTCTTTTGCTAAACCTTCCCTCCAAGACGGATGGAGGGGGAAGGAGAGCATACAGGCAGTGCCATATCCCTCGTCTGTAGCTGCACAGGTGGAGATTTGCAGACTGTTCTGCAGGATTATCAGGATGGGAGTATACATTTTTGGGGGGAAAAACAGGATTTATGGCACCAGGGCTTGCTGTTTTTCATGAAGACCTCCTCAATGTCATCTAGAAATCCAACTGTTAATAACTGGCGTAAAATTAACTGCTCTGGGTAGAGTATTGCAGACCCTGAGAAAGGATTTTGAATATTTATGCAGGTTTTTGTGTCTTCTTCATACTCTTGGCCATGGATGCTGCTTCTGGGTCTCTTTACTTTTTGCCAAAAACACTTTTCAAATGGATACTTTTGTCGCCCCTTTTTTGTGGCTTCTTCCAATGCTGAGCAGCATTGTGTTTTCAATTGCAATTGATGTTAGTGAGATCAGAATCAGCCAGAAAAGCCTCTTCACTTACCACACACACCAAAACACAGAATAGAGGTGTAATATTGGTGGACTCAGTTTCTGTCACTTCAGCAGCTGTAATCTTTTTATTCACCAGTATTCTTAATCAAGCACACTGTCCTTTTCCTCCTTAGGTATAAAGGTGAAACAAAACAAGGCTCATCCTAAACTGCTGAGAGAAGAGGCTGGATGTAGAACCAAGGCATCCTGAGCCCCATGTTACCACTTTCACCCCACCAGATGTTCAGTTCAGCACATCCTGCCTGATTCAGCCTCTCTCCTTTACACTATCTTAAAATTACACAATAATTTTGGTTGGAAGGAACTCAGTGTGTTTAATTGCTGTGAGAGGGGAAGAACACAAGTCCAGAAAAATAAGTAATTCACCACACAGAGCAAGACCCATCATATAAGGAAGTCTACAGAGAGAGGGAAAGAGAAAAGAAAGAAGGAAGGGCATGAAGATGATCCCTCTGTGCCTGCAGAAGCCATGTGTTTTGGCCTGTTATTCAGCAAGGGGCTGTGCTAAAAAGGCACTAAATCAGCTGCATCAGAGCATCTTCTGAGGCCATGGCACCGGAGATGGGTTTGGTGGAGCCAGTTCCTCCAAATTAACAATTGTTGACTGTCTTTGATGGGGAGCTGCTGGCCCTGACAGGATGAAATTGTGATGACTCCATGTTTCACATCAAAATCTGAGGAAAGCCTTGTTCCATAATAGTGGAAATAAGAAACTGGTTTGGGTATTTTGGTTTGGGAGACATCCTAAACTTGATGTACACCAGGAGCTGGTGTAACTGCTTCATCACAAACCCTCGGCACAGCCAAGCAAAAAACTTTCCACTGAGTCAACTTTATGGGCTTGAAATACTTTCAGTAAATCAAGGCAAGGTCTGGGTGAAAATGCAGGAGGCAAAGAGTTAAGCTGCTTTCATGTTCCAGGTACTTTCCACTAAAGAAGCCCCACATCAGAGTGCTATATCTTTCTGAATGTGAGTTTAGACTGCTTTTGTGCTAATGCATTTATATTGTGATTGTGAAAAGCTTTTTTTTTTAAAGAGAAAGATAAATCTTACCCAAATCTGATAATCATTTTTAAAAATCTCTGCTCTGAGATTTATGTTGCTTTTTTTTCCCCCTCCCCCTGGCTAAAAAAAATAAAAAAAGAAAAAAAAAGAAAAAAAAAAAAAGAAATATAAAGGAAAAACAACAACCCTACTGCATCAAAGACAGAAATAATGGCTCGTAAGTACTTAAAAGCTTATGGATAGGAAACTTAAAAAACTGGTCGGATTCAAAACCAAATCCTATCAGATTTTCTTGGTTCTCATAAACCTTTAATCAGCTCCCATGGGGCATTTTTACTAACCATAAAACATGTGATTAGAAGATACATGAACTACTGGAATTATGACAGCGAGATGGGCTTTGACTTTAGCCTGACTTAAGGACGGCAGCGATCTGCCCCAGGAGGGGACACACCACACTGCCATCTCGAGAAGCCAGGCTGGTGACAGGACCCTCCCTCACCGTGTCTCAGCCCTGGGAGGGGCTTTCAGAGCCCAGGCATCCTCCTGGGTTGAACCTTGGTGCTCTTTGAGTTGCTGTTAGCCTGCTTCTGTGAGTGGGTCACAGGGATGGGGTGACCCACAAAGGACAACAGCGGAGGGCTGGGATGGTCCCCACGGCAGGATGGAAAATGTGGCGCTTTTAACCAGCCCTTTCTGTAAGGTGATATCTGGCTGGCAAGTGCAAAGTGTGAGCCAGGGTTCCTGGGGGTATCCTGCCCCACCCAGGTCCAGCCTGTCAGCTTGACCCAGCCTCATTCCCTCTCAGGGTTTGTTTGGTTTAAAATACCCATTTTCTGAATTCCCTCATGCAAGTCAAGGCTTTGGAGATGAGTGCAATTTAGTTGGGATCTCTGGGTGTTTTTGTCTGGTTTATATCTGCAGGGGCACACTCACTGAGACAGAAGAGATTTTTAATTTGAATCAAAGAATCACAGAATGGTTAGGGTTGAAAGGATCTTGAAGCTCGTCACATTCCAAACACTCTGCCATGGGCAGGGACACATTCTACTAGACCAAGTGACTCAAATTAGGCTGCAAATGGCTCCTTGGCCACTTTATGGGGGAAGATAAATATTTTATTTGTAAAGGTCCCATGCATCTGTAGGATAGAAATATGCTGTAAACAGCATAGAAATCATCAGTATGGTAGATATAATTTGGCATTCCTCTGTCTTAGGTATTACTGATAAATGTGAGAATTTCTATTTCTGTCATTTAAAAGCAGTCTTATTTGGAAAAAAAAAAAAAAAAAAACCAGTGTCTAGAGGTGAACAGGTCTTTTTAGGATATTAGTATATAGGCAAAGTTCCACGTCCTGTCTTTTTACCCAGGTGAATATGCAAGGGTGGCATTTTAAAGGAGAAATAGGTTTAGTATGTACAGAATGTCTGGTTGGGTAATTTCAGATTAGGGAACACTGCTGATCTTTTAACTGACACCACTGCACAGTAAGCATCACCCCACAAAGCACATTTACTCTTTGTATGTTGATATGGTAAAGATTCCACTTAAATAAAAAGAGCCAACGTTATATCTCTGTTAGGATAAAAGCAAGCAACTTGAGCATACTACTAAAACCCAACTTACCATAATCACTTGAGCACACCATGCAAAAAAGAATTCCGGGAATCCTGGATATGCGACACTATTTTACTAAGCTGCTGGGGGACTGCATACATAACTTAGTTCATCTGCTCTGGTCTTCTCCAAATTCTGCAGGAATTTTCTTGAGTGTACCTGGGAGGACTATAACAGTTTATGTTACACCAGCTACTGCAACACTCTTTGCTGCTAAGACAAATTTTCAATTCCTAATGCTGTAATGTCTGCAGGAGGATTATTGTGTGTTAATGTGATTGGACTTTATAGTGGCTGGAACAATATGGAAATGATGGAAGAGCCTGACACTGTGAATTACAAAACACAGAATCACTGGTGCAAGTGGACTCCTGGTACAACGTCAAACTCTACAAGTGTAACTCAGAGGAAAGGTAAAACTGGAAGCACAAGGTTCATACCCAGAATAAGGTTCAGCTTAAAATCCTCCCTGTATTGGCTTCTGGGACTGTGGTTTGGCCAGGTAGAGGGGGCATTGTGGCCATCAGCTGGGTCCCGTTGCCCTGAGAGGGAGTGGACACCCCATCCCTGGAAAACATTCAAAATCAGGTGGATGGGGCCCTGAGCAACCTGCTCTAGTGGAAGATGTTGTAGGGGGTTTGAAATAAATGACCTCTAAGGTTCTCTTACAGCCCAAACCATTCCATGATTCCATCAACAGGCAGAGTTTGGGAGGTGCTGGCACCCTTCCTGTCATGGGACTCTTTGAGGTCCTGGATCTGAGACCCTCTTGAGTGGAAGGTGGCACAGCAATGTAAAGAACAGCCTTCTGCTCTGGGCAACCCACTGTGCACACCAAGAGACAGCAGGCTGGCTCTCACCAGCCCCTCGCACCATGTGTGGCCCTGCTTTCACCACGGGGACGTGAGACATGGGACATCAGTCTGAGCGGCTCTGTGAGACCTGGGGTCAATCCTCAGCCTTCCCTCTATTGTTTTCCCCCCTCCCTGTTTCTGCAGACATTTCTTTGCAGTGCTGATCTCTTATCCCTGCACAGGAACCATCTGAGGAGGTGGAAGCAGTGGCCATTTGTTCACCGTCCAGGTCACTGGAGAACGTGCCACTCTCTGTCCGGGGTGAGGGACTGCCTTCAACCTGACATCACTTTGGAGAGCTGCTTGGACATGGTCCCATCTATCCAGGCAGGTAAGAGTGGGGCTGCACTGCTGGCATCCTCTGTAGAGGTGCTGTGGCCAGGCTGGAGCATGGCCATAGCATCCCAGGAGTATCCACGGATGTTTCAGGAAACGTGCTGCGGCAGCGTGCCCTGCTGTTCCCAGGAAAATTCGGGGCATGCCCAGAAAATGCAGCCCAGCTCTACAGGAGCCTCCCAGGTAAGAAACAGGTCTTCCACTGTGACCCCAAAATGAAAGTGCTTACACATTTTTCTGGGAAATTGGGATAAAAAAAGACCCATTCCAATGTATTCCTGTGCAGCCACGTGGCGATTGCTGACGTGGAAATACTGACATGGAAAATACTTGGGTCACTTGGACTGGAGTCTTCAACACACAACGACTTTTAACAGGCAACATCTGACAGTACCAAAGCCCTTTGCAGCCCTGGGTGAAATTATGATAACAAGAGAAAAAAGCTATTACTGCCACCATGCTTTCATTATGCAAATGATATTAAGATAGGCTGTGCAGATCGCCTGTGGCTATGCTATAATCTCCATGCAGTGATTATAATGTGTCAAACTTAGTCATTTTGATTATGACATGTTAATTACATGCCATCCTCATGCAGACATGAATATTACTCGCAGTCAAACAAAACACAAATTGGGGGCATTGGTTTTTTTTTTTGTTGTTGTTGTTGTTGTTTCGTAGTCTTTTTTTTTTTTTTTTTTTTTTTTCAGTTCTTGTTTTTGCTAGAAATTTTGATGGTTAAATGGATTAAAAGATAAAGAGATATGTAACATTGCAAACTCATGAAACATTGGCCAAGCCATCCCTGGCTGCCTGGGTGGAGTGGGGGGCTTCTATCACAAAAAGAGTCTGCAGCTTTATTATTGTTTTTTTGGGTTTTTTGGGGGTTTTTTTGGGGGGGGTTTTCTTTGTTTTTTGTTTTTGTTTTTTTTGTTTGTTTGTTTGTATTTCTGGGGTTTTTTTGTGGTTTTTTGGTTTGCTTTTTTTTTTGTCCCAGCAGGGTCGGTGTTTAAAAAAATATATATTTTATAAACTGTAGGGCTATGTGAGGTTGAAGAACAATTGAGTTTTTAACTCTTCATGGGACTTATAAGAAGAGGGTACAGATGGCCAGGGTACCTCCATTTCCACCATGGTGCAATGTCCATGGGTCACCTTACTGTGGATGCTTCCCATGATCAGCCTCAATTATCTTAATTTCAGAGGAATCTTTCTTTTTTAATTAAATAATGTTCCAAAGTTTTCTGAGGACAAGCCCTTTTTTTTTTCCTCTGACAGATCCCGCTCCTTGAGGAAAAACACTTTTTTTTTCCCCCTTATATTTTCCAGCAAAAAAAAAAAAACACATTTTAAAATGTTGCTATTTTGAATGTAGCTCACTGTAAAAAAAAAATAGTTTCAGGGGAGATAGTTGAGCAAAATATTCCCCCATGATGAAATATGCCATTAAATATAGAAACAGATCAGATATCAGATCTTCCCACCGAGATTCCCCTGGATGAGGTATCTAGGTAAGAGGCTGAATAACTGAGACACCTCAGTACCTATGGAAGGGAAGGAAAAAAGAAAAGGCACCTCACAAGGGAGCAACACTTAACTAGACTTATAAATAGCTGGGATTGCAACTTGCCTGATTAATTTGGGGAAATAAACCTCACTGAAAGCTTTTTGCAAATTCATCAGATTTCCTGACTTTAGGCCTCGCTAATGTTTAAAAATAAAATATTGACATCAAAGCTAAGGCTTTATTTTAGGTAATTAAATGCTTTAAGTTACTGGTTCATTAAGAGGTATCTCTCCTTGTACTCTGTTTCCTCTGAGTTAAAAAAAAATAGAAGAAAAAGGAAAAAAAAAAAAGAGATGATAGAAACCAAATAAAAATGTGCACAATGGACTATTTTTAGCTAAAATTTGTGTGATGGCAGGTGGGACAAAATTGAGAAGAGGGAAGGAGCCAAAGGGCATTCAAACATCAAGGGACAAGCTTAAAATTTAGAATTGCTTCACCCCAAAATCAAATTCCATCTAAATTCCTTGGAGAAAAGTAATACTAAAACTGTTTTTTTCTGTTTTTTTCTGGAGGGACCACCATCACTTGAGAGATCTGTCATGGGTGTGATGAGCACAGCAGGGCTGATCTTGATTTTGGATGCATTTTGGAGCATCTGCGGTGTAGATTCTGATCAATTACTGCGATCAATAATTTTTGACTTCATGCCACAGTCACCATTTTGGCAGCTCTGAGGTGAATTGGCTCTTTGCTTTTTTAAAAAGTGTAAAATAAATTTTAAATAAAATAAAAGGCATCCCCCCTAAACATTGTGCTTTTACAGAGGGACATTTCAAGGCAAGTTTTACACAGGTTCTGCCCAGAGGGAAATTAAACTCTACATGTAAATGGAGATTACACACAAAGGAATCTATTACTTTCAATATTTCTCAGCAGGAGGGTTCAGAGTTATTTAAATAAGTTTAGATATTAAACCTAAAGTAGCCATTAAAGAAATGTGGATTTGTTTGCCTAGTTTTTATAGAAATCTTTTTTCCTTTTCCAGATGACTGAAAAATCCATTGCTTGCATGATGGTGAATATTTTTAATGCATAAAAAAAATCAAAGAACTTTCAATATGACACTTCCTTTGAATTTTTAAGCACCAAATTACAGGATACTTATTATAGTAAAATGTCTTCTTTAGGAGAGATTAAACTGCAAACATTTTCTTTACTTTTTTTCCCCTTTTTCCATCTATTCTTTAGAAGAGAGCTAATATAAACACTGACATTAAACCATATTGGCTATGTAAGGCACTTTGATTGTCATTGAGATTATTTTAAAAGTTATTTAGGTCCCCACGTTACATCTTTGCAACTGCATGGAAAATGTTTCACCATGTTTCTCTTTGCAATATTTCTTTGGGGATTCATAAATATTGATTGTACCGTAAAAAATTGATGGAATCTTGAAACAGACTGCAGTCTTGGTAGCTGGGGAATTTACTCAATTTTTCTCAATAGCTGCAGTCTATAAAAAGAGGAGATTTTGCAAATTGTTTCTCACCTTGTCTTTTTAGTATTTAATAGCTCTCAATTCTGCAGCCTCCTGAACCATGCACCGGGTGCATTTTCCATCAAAGCTGTATCAGGCCTATTCAAAAGGAATTAAAAGGCGAGGTGTGACCAAGGGGTTAAACTGCCTTCATGGCTGGCAAGCCTAACTTTCATTACTGGTGGCAGTGTAGAGCCATCCTACTGCTCCTTGTGCTAAAACTTTCGTTAAAAAAAGAATCCTTCAATATTAATGGCTGCATGCAGAAGAAAAACAAAACAAACAGACAAAGAAACCCAAACAAACAAACAAAAAACCACAACACCCCCCCAACAAAATAAAGACATCATGACCGAAACCTTCCAGGAATTTGTCTCAGTTAAAAGCAAGCAAGCAAACAAACAAACAAACAAAACCTAAAAACCTAGGCATTTCCCTGAATGCCAAGGAATCCCTCAGCATCTTATTTTTAAACATGGGATATTCTCCTTTTGATGTGGAAGAGTTTTAGTTCCATTCACCCAGGATTAGGCACAAAGAAGATGTCTTTGGCAAAGCCCTGGGATGGAACCTGTGCCTAAACCCCAGCATCCATCATCCCACTGTACCACATCCAGGCCATCTTTGCTGGGTCTCCTTTGGCCAACACCTGGAATATTTTGGTAAATGCTGGGAGAGTTTGGTAGATGCTGTAAAAGTGATCTGTTTATTTCCCTCTTAAGTCTCTGGTGGGACTTTCTGTGCTCCTCTGTGACCCATGGTCACTGTCAAACTTGGAGGCAGCAATGACTTCTTCTTGGCTGGGTCCTGGCTGTGCTGCATGATGGTGATTCCCTCTTCCCCAGCTGTAAATACAGACTTCCCTTTGGATTATTTTGCTCTTCCAAGGAGAACACCAACAGCAGCACTGGGCAGGTAGGACTGTGCACAGGCAGCAGTACCTTTGCTTTGCTCCTCATTCAATTAATGGCCATCCCAGGAACAAACAGGAATAAAAGGGACAGGTCTCTGTAGCACTGGTGGGCTTTGCTTTCCTTCAGCCAGGCTGGAAGTGGCCATGAGATTTTTTTGCAAGGTGTACAGCTGACATGTATTTTGCTGGAAAGCTGCTATGAAGGTCTGCCTGGGGTCAGATTTTTCAAGGGTGACAAGAAATGGGCTCAGTTGCAGGACCACGAGCCATCCTGTCCTCCTGTATCACTTCATCAGGTCAAACCTGAGATCAGTGTGAGATCTAGAGAATAGATCACCAAAGGCAGACAGAAAAAAGTCACTCTGGTGAGTGGGCAAGAGTAGAGTAGAAATAACCAGTTATTGGAAAATAACCATGTTGGAAAAAATAACTTAGAGAACCATTTTCTGGGCACGAACTTCTCCCCTCATATATTTAATTATATATATATATATATGTGTGTGTAATATTCTTATATATCATATATAAGAAATCTCCAACTTCTGCTTCGAGAAAGCACTGCAGTTATTCAAGAAGATCGTAAGTGTCTCTTTTTTAAGTAGGCCTCGAGGTAGTATCCACAGGAATGATCTGCAATCTGTCCATCAGGAGTCCATCCAGGTGTTCAGAGCAAAGGTCCTCAAGAAGCCCAGCAGGGACATCTGGAGAAAACACTGGCAGAAGACACGCTAATTATTTAAGAAGCCTGTAAAACTTTATTTTCTTTAAGTATGCCTCCAGGTGTCCAGAAAATAAGATCCACAAGGTGTATGTGAGGAGTCCATCCAAGTGTCCAGAAGAGATAATCTCAAGGACCAGTGGATTTCCATGTACCTGGATTCCACCCCACTGCTACTCACTGCCTCCAACTTTGAGCCAGTGCAACAAAACAAACATTTCCCACGTGACAACAGATGATTTTCCTCTTGGCTTTAAAACCCACTGGCCTCAATTAGCAAGGCCTGAAGAGATTTTGATACGCTTAAGCCAGGACATGTTCTGTAAAGAAAGTGGCCCTGCTAAATGGGTCTCTGCTCCTGGGGGCTCTTTGCTGCTGCTTTTGGAGTGTAACAGCCACTCACATTAACATTAATGGGGGCTCAGTGTGCACAGGAGCTGCAGAAAAAGCCTGCATCAAAGCTGGGCATGCTGCAGTAATGAGGCCCGGTTTATGTCCTCTGTACTTTAAGGTTTCATTCTCCCAAACTGGAGTAGGAAGCCCAAAGAGCTTAGATGAGCTGCTGGTTGCTTCAGCGTGAGCGGGGTTTGCCGTGGGACTGTAATTATGAGGCCAGGTGTGGCCCGTGGCCAGCAAGGGCTCACCTGTGCACAGCTGGACCCCATTTGTGGCCTCCCCATCTACTGCTCCTCTCCTGCTGGCCTGGCACCTGATGCACAGCCTCTTTGCAAAGCCATAAATGGAACCCCAGGGTGGTTTGGATGGGAAGGGACCTTAAAGCTCATCTCATTCCAAGCCCCTGTGCCACGGGCAGGGTCACCTTCTGATGGATCAGGCTGGTCACGGTCCCTGAGCAAGACACAGCAATGTCTTCGCAGGAAGTTCTGGCTTTAAATCTGCTCAGGCTTTGCTGCTTTTAAACAGCAAAGGCAGCTGAAAGTCTGAAATTTAAGGCCAGGGGTTTGATATAATCAAGAAGTGAAGGTGCAATGTTAGTGGGACAAGAGGGAGGGGATGTTACTGCAGGGGTGTGTAGCCCCTGTGTTTGACCTCAAGGTTTAACAAGGAGTTCGTCCATCCTTGAGCCGTGGGCTTGGCTGTGTCAGGGCATGAGGGGTGGCACAGTCCCAAGTGCCAGCTAGCCCAAGCAGGCAGGGGATAGCCTGTTGATGGGCTGTGACTGTCTGCTGTGCCTGCAAAACCCCAAGGCAGAAGAACCAGAGCCTGAAAATGAGGTTGTCCATGAACCATCACAGCAGAGAGTGTGCAAGAGCACTTCATTGACTCCAAACCTGGCAGCAACCAACTTCCCCAGAACAGGTATTTTATCAGCAAACAGCTGCAGCAATGACCAGAAGAAATCCCACCCCAAAAACATTCACATCTGGTAAGAAATGGAGAACATGATGCCCCAAAAAGATGCAGAGCATGGACACACAAGGTATCAGAGAACTGGGAACAGGTTACCTACAGTTACCTTAAAGAACCAACTCAAACTCCAGGAGAAATGGCTAAAATGCTGTGTTATTTTTGTAACTCTTGTTTTCCTTGCAGAAATATTTGTTGACATTATTCATATTATATTATTATTTCATATATTATGTTGTTATTTATATACATTATTAATATTTTGGATGAGAGGACCTAGCCTCAGGCTGTACTAGGGGAGGTTCAGGCTGGACATCAGAAGGAATTTCTCCACAGAAAATATGATTACACAGGGAAAAGGGCTGCCCAGGAAGGTGGAGGTGTCCCCTCCCATGGAGGTGTTCAAGGAATGGCTGGACATGCCACTGGATGTGGCACTCAATGCTCTGGTGACAAGGTGGGGATTGGCATGCAAAAGTTGTGCTGCCAAAACCACTGCGAGGTGATGGGAATCACAGCAGTGATGTTGCTGTGGGGCAGCTCACCTTAATGGAGAAGATGGAAAAAAAAAAGGGAAAGAGTGTGAATATGGGCATCAGAAGAGGAAAATATTCACTGAGGCCTCCACAGGAATCTCCCCCAAATACAGATTAAACAGGTTGACACTGGGGAATTGGATAATTCCAGCAACTCAGGGAGGCACTAATGCAGGATGAGTCATGAAGAGCAGGCATGATAGTCCCCAAGGAGAACCCAAACTCATTGCTCCAGCCTTCCCATCCAGACTCAAGCCTCTTTCCAAGCTCTGATGAAACCCCAGTAATCACTTCCTTCTCCACCCTCTCTTCTGCCAGGATTGGAGCAGAGATGCTGTTTTTGCGTGGCACAGCATCATGGTTTGATCTCCAGTTTTATGGTGATAGGCACAAGCAAGAACTCTTCCTCCATTGTATCCACCCCACTCTCTCAAGCTCAGTGATGAGGGCAATCCTCAGCATTTAACATTATGCTAATCCTTGCCTCACTTGGAACTTGGCCAGTTCATTTTCATGCTACACTGCTCATTTCCAGCTTCTAACGTAGTTTTAAAGTTGCATTAAATAAAGAATGGATGTAAAAATCAAATTAATTACTGGACACTCCATGCTACTTAATTTTAAAGCTCCCATTCCACCAGTATTTCTTGTAATCACAACAAGCTGTGGAGTGCCAGGATGGCCATATTGCTCTTAAATATGTTGATTAGAGAAAAAATATGAAATGGAGATAAGTGTTGGAGCATTGATTTACAATATTGTCTCAGCAGCTCTTATTTTCACTTTGCAGTTTGCGTCTGAGGGAGCTGGGAAGGGGCTCAGCCTGGAGAAAAGGAGGCTCAGGGGGGACCTTGTGGCTCTGCACAGCTCCTGACAGGAGGGGACAGCCGGGGGGGTCGGGCTCTGCTCCAGGGAACAGGGACAGGAGGAGAGGGAACGGCCTCAGGCTGGGCCAGGGCAGGCTTGGTGGGATATTGGGGAAAATTTCTCCATGGAAAGGGCTGTCCAGCTCTGGCAGAGCTTCCTGGAGCAGTGGTGAGTCCCCATCCCTGGAGGGATTTCAAAACCATGTGGATGTGGCATTTGGGGACATGGGTCAGTGTTGGCCTTGGCAGTGCTGGGGAAATGGTTGGATTTGATGGAATCTTAATGGTTCTGTGATTCTATGATATCACTGTTAGGAGACAAAACAAAATCATCTTGGATGGCAGGTCCTAGGATTCAAAACATACTCTATGTAAAACTGAGAGTTTCTCTGACTGTTAAGCTGGAATGAATTGTAACACTCAAGCTCCTTCAGACAGACAGGTGCCCTGGCATATTTTTTCAAGAACTTTTGTTTTAAAATTATGTTTTATTTTCTATGTTGCATACTTAATCATTACAAAATTCTAGTACTGTATTATTAAAGGTAGGCAGGCAGTCAGAATTTGCCAAAAATTGAATTTGTTTTACTATATATGTAACTTTCAAGGATGAGTGCTTTTTTTTGTTGGGTGAAGAGCCATAGATGATGTTGCTTGCCATGTCATAACCTTTTTTTGTTTCCATTTAGCTGTGTTCTATAGCTAAATCTGGACAACAGTACTGAGACCTTCCCTTCTACTCTTATAGAACACCTTGGTTTTTGCGTTTTCTATTTGAGTTACTTTAATCCTTGCACTCCTATATGACAATTTTTTTTTTTAATTGCTGGGTTTGCACTGAGCATCTTTCTGCAGACCCTGCTGCCCACAGAGGTACAGCCACAGAAGGTTTGTCCTTCTGAAAATGGTATTTTTATGTTCCATGGGCTTACCACACTTTTTTGGGGTGTGTAGGGACTGATCCTGCATCTGTAATCTTCTGTAAATAAAAAGCAGTTTGGTAATCCCAAAACCTGCTCTCTTACAAACACCAAACAGGGGGAGGATGCTTCAGTATTTCAAAGGAACCTGAGAGCAGAGCATTGAACCAGGGCCTTTGAAACTAATGCAAGCTTATCTTTATCATTATGTTGCTATTTTATAATTTGTTAAAATGTATTATTTAATCTATTTTCCTCGCAAGAAGGGAAAGTATCTGGAATTCAGGTTCTGATGGTTAAAAAGCACGAAGCAATGGCACAGAAGGGGTTACACTTGCACAGCCATTCTTCATGGTGCAACTTCTTCCAGGACCCACACAAAAACTTATTAAGCGGCTGCCTGTCACCTCTCCTTAATAAATAAGAATCTCTTTTCAGCCTCTTTGTCTCCTTCACCTCTGGGGCTGGCGTCCTGTAAACACACTGCCAATTAAACCTCACGTCTAGCAAGGCCACAACTAATGAAAAGCAATAGAGAATTCACTGCCTTTTAATGAGGAAAACATTGCTTTTTACAGGGAACAATTTATTGGGCCAATTCCCCCCGTCCATCACCCTGGGGAACTGCTGCCTTTTTTACCCCCTGTTTGTTACTTTGTCAAGCGCGTGTAAAATTGCACGCTGAACACAGAGGTGAAGGCTCTGACTCAATTTATGGTGTGACATCTCTGATCTTGCTCCCTGGATCAGTAAGCGATGCTGGCAATGATATGCATGGAAATTAATTACTGTGCCCGGCAGCGGTACAGCAGGCCCCTGCCGTTGATAATAGATCAGTTTGCAGGAGTTTGTTAGAGGGGCGGCCGCGTCTGCTGCTGTTTGCTGTCACAGGCAGACAATGTCAGCTCAGAGCAAACCACCACAACATCACCACGGCCCTGGGAGGGGAGAGAGGGGTGCCACTGGAAAAGGCAAGCCAGATTAAAAAATTAAAAAAAAAAAAAAAAAAAAAAAAAAAAAAAAATTCCCAGGAACGCAGTGATTTTACGCCTCATTTTTTGTTCCTAAGAGCGAAGAGGTGGCGGTGTGTAAGAGTACCACAATGTTTGAGCAGGGGGAAACTTCTACCAGGCCTGCTATTAAAGTTATATATATATTAAATGGGAAAAAAAAAAAAAAAAGATGGATGGAGAGGCTGAATTAAAAATAAATAATACTGGGAATAAATTCTGGATAAAAACCTACAGGTCATATCACCCATGATTATAGTATGTGTTAGCTCTGTTAGCTTTACAGCCTTTTTTCCTAGGATTTGCAGTTTATAATGCATTCACAGAATCATAGATTCATGGCATGGTTTGGGTGGGGAAAAACCATAAAGATCACAAGGTTCCAATCTAACATTTTGGCTGCTCTATTTTGTCTCCTCTTCCTGACCAGGTCACTTTTTTTTTTTTTTTTTTTTTTTTTTTTTTTTTTTTTTTTTTTTTTTTTTGCAGGTGGATGCAGATGCAGCAGGTTTTTCTTGGCTTAGCTCACCCATGGCTCAGGACATGAAGGGACACTCGGTGCACCTGGGGGATGGCCAAGTTGTGTCATCCTACTGAGCTGTTTTGGGGAAAACGAGATAATTTCTCCAGAGCAGTTGTAGGAAGCCCCTCCTCACTGAGCTGTTGGGCAGTACGATCCATGAGCATCCTTGGATCCCTTCCCGGGTCACTCCTCCACAGAAGGAGTGGTGAAGCCAGCTGAGATGAAAGGAGGGATGGTGGGTAGGGACAGGCACAAACCCCCAGTCCTGACCCCTAACACCTCCACCTCCCCTGGCACTGCCATCTTGCTCACCTCATTTATTTTGGCAGTGGAAAAAGGGTACTGGTCACTTCCATGTCCCTCTGGGAGGAGCACTAGGATGCACCCTGGGGTTAGAAGGACACAAGGAAAGTGAACTCTGCAAGAACTGTCACTGCATGCCTTCATAAAATCTTCCTGGCAAGGTATTTTTATTTGTTATTTGACAGTTTTTTATCATATTATTTTTTAACACTTTGTTGTATCTAGTGGGAGATAGTGTTTTCTGCTTGGTCCTCAGACTGTTCGCATAGCCACGGACTTAATTTAAAATTTCCTTTATTTCTCATCATTTACTTCATGGTTTTGTACACTTTTAGGCCCAAAAGGGCTCAGTGTTGTTCTGGGGACTAGAAAAATAAGACACGATGCCCGACTAAAAAACCAGCAGCAGGGTACCAAGGCAAACAGGGATGATGACACATTTGGTCCAAACACAGCAGAATTCCCCACAAAAGTAATTATCCCCCCAGAAATGGAGGACTCCAGCTCCAGTTGGTGGCTTTGGGGTTCCTATTCCCAACCCAGTCACAGTACATTTTTTTTTTTTTAAGAACAAGTATTTCCTGTTTGTGGCACTGATTTTCAGTTCACCTGTTTTGAAGCAGCCGTACAAGTCTCTAATGGCGAGAAGGACACCATAAAAATATATTTATAAAAAAGTGAGAAACAGAAAGAAATGTGTAATCACAATTATCTGGGAAAAAGAGGAAGGGGGAGAGGAAACAGAGGAAACCCATTAGCTGGTTTTGATGCCTTGAGTGGTGGCAGTGCTTGTTGATTCCACATCCCCACAACTCTCGTGCTGTCACCCTCCACCCTCTGCCACTTTGCTTTTGGATGGGGGACATTTCAGAAAATAGCAGTTGATCCAAAGAATAAATCATACATTTGGACCTACCTGGGCATCTTCTTTGACACAGTTTGCATACACATCGAAGAGCAAAGTTTGGTTCTTCCTCTTTACCCTGATAGTGAAATCTAGAAACTGAAATACATAAAAAGCCCAAGATTATTTCAAAGCTCTGGGAAAAAAAAAAATAAAAAATAAAAAAAGAAGGAGGAGGGAGAGCTGTGAAAGATCATTTCTTTCCTAATGTGACTGTTAGATTTGGCTGGTTTAGCAATTAAACTTTTCCTTTATTTGTTACCCCTACAGACCCCTGGTTAGAATAGGATCCTGAAGTTGAGTCCGCCAGAGCATTGGGCTTACATGATTCAATTAACCTTTAAGGTAGCTCTGGAAGTTCGTACTCTAGGAGATCCTTTTGTTAATTGGCAGCCTGACACAGACAATTAAGTTTGATCAGATGAAGAGGGCATCAGGGACATCATTAGCATACTGTACTGAAGACTACGTGGTGTGTAAAAGTTGTTTAATTTCTGCCAAGGAAGAAAGCGGGGGGCTGGGGGAGCCCTCCTTGCACATACAGCATTTTGCTTATTAAATATTTCATTTCCCTTGCCATAAGCTGCAAATGTTCCCATTTTTTACCCCTCCTTTTTGGTTTCTTCCCACTGCAGTGAAATCCACTGAATGATCGTTCCTCTCTTATTAAAACTTCTGCATTTCACTTGAAGTATTGCACTAAAAAAAAAAAAATAAAAAACAAACAACCAAAAAACCCCAAAGTAGCCACAAAAGCAAGAAAATCAGTAGATTTGCTTCAGAGGTGGACACAAAGCCCATGGTGGATGGAGCATGAGCCGGGTGTGGTTAAAGTGTTTAAAGCTGGGGCTGTGCTAGGTAAGATCTCCAGAAGTCCTTTGGTCAGGGAATAACAGAAAAGCAAACCTGTGGCTCTCACACGCAGCAGGTATGACAGCAAAGGTGTCTGTGCATTTCTGGGATGCAGGGGAGATGCTGGGATGAGGAAGTCACATTCCTCATGGCCATGCATGCCTTTGCAAGGCCAGGAAGAGCTGGAGGAGGTGAACCCACCACTGATGGGTTGTGAGCTTGGGTTACTGATTGAGAGACGTTGTTTCTCTGCATTTCTCCTGCCTGGGATCCAGGGGCAGCCACAGCTGCTCTGGGCACCTGTGCCAGGGCCTCCCCACCCTTTCTAATATCTGATCTAAATATTTTCTCTTTCATTCTTTTAAATATTTTTAAAAATATTTTTAAATATTTTAAAATAATTTTAAAATCTTTTTTCATTCAATCACATAATTCTCATTCATTCCCCCTTGTCCTATCAATACCTTTCAGTATAAAAGTTGCTCATCCTGTTTTTTCATAAGTAGCCTATAGGCATCTGGAAAGGAAACATAAAACCAGTAGGCACATGATATCAGGATTCTCCATCCTCATGCCACATAGGCAGGGTCTTTGCTTTCTCATTAGTTGCTTCAGCAATTATGATATATATTGCATAATTCTTATAGCATTAGCCTTGCTACATAAGTCATTAATGAGCTAAGTTAGTGATAGCAGCAAATGTAGACTTTTGTGCTGTGTGATGCTAATAATATCCATGAGATTTTAGTCCTAATCCAGGGAGACGTTTTCAGCCCTCTGCTGCCGTAGCATCGTGTAATGGAAAATTAATGGGAAGTTGCAAATGCAGAATGAGTAACTTCTTTTTTTTTTTTTTGTTTTGCTGGACTACCGTGCCCCTTGTGAGGTTGTTGCACAAGAACAGAAGAGCTGATGATTAATCCAGACTACTATCCAACAGTGACCAACACTCAGTGCCTTGGGGAGGACACAGGAACAGGGTAAACAAACAAAGGATGCTCTTCCAGCCTCCAAAACCCTTTGGCTCCAAGTCCTTGTTTTCCACAGGTCCAGCCCCCAGCAGAGTCCCATAGAGCAGATTACTCTATATAGTAATATAGGGAGTATATAATATAACAGTAGTAATTGTGAATTTTTATATATTGTTATATTTTCTTAATATATTGTAGCTCTTGATGTATTTTTCTTCCTTAAAATTTTGGAGCTCTTTTGAATTCACATAACTATTTCAATAGTTCAGCTGGTAAATAACAGAAACAGGTGGTGAGTATCCATAACTCTCCCATGGCAACTTGTAGGTGATTTCAAGCTGATGGTAAGAGTTAAAAAATATGGGAATGCTGGGCTTTTGAAGTGTTTCTACAAGTCTGTGCCAATAAACCCCAGCAATGTTCTGCACTTACTGAAAGACTCAAGGTACTTGGTGGGAGACTCAGGGCAGCACTTGGAGAGACCAAGTCACATTCTGCAGGCCTTTCTCTGTCAAGGAGAAATGCAGATGGGATGGTCACTCTCCAAAGTCACCTGTCTCCTGTGAGCACCTCCTTTCAGGTGGGAGGAACCCAGGAAATCAGTTTCCTACCTGGGGGTCAAGTCAGTCTTGTGCACATGGCCTAAGTCTGCTCATTTCTCCTGGGCAGTCAGGGCTTTCCATTTACTCCATGCTGTTTTCCACCTCCTTTTCCTGTGGTGGACTCCCCTCAAAAACAGAATCATAGAACCTTTTAGGTTGGAAAAGACCTGTAAAATCGTCGAGTCTGATTTTTAGTTGACCAAACAATGCTGAGAAATGGCTTTTACCAATCATTGGTGGTGAAAATTTTGTAATGCAAAAATCCGTAGCTGTGCATCTCCCAGCAGAGGCAGCAGGGAGAGGCAAGGAAAGAGACAGGAGTGGCAGCAAGTTGTGTGTTTTTACCAATTGACGTGAGAATTCAGCTCAATAAATCAGTGAGAATGTATGTCAGGACATGAAAGGGCGGCAAAAACATTTCTATGAAGAAATGGGAATTGCGCCAAATTCCTCTCCAGAGCTTATCTGTGGAGCTGGACTTTTCCTGGTGCCACGTGTCATGGGCACCTCCTGCAAACTCAGGGACAAACAGATGATCCCTGCTCCATCTCCAGCATTAGGAGCATAAGAAAAGGGCAAAATGGTGATAGGAAATAAAAAGTGCATTGAAGGCAAAGGACTGGACTAGTGAGCCGTGCTGAGAGCACTGTCACTTGTGCAAGCCTGCGAGCAGGTGTGCCCCTTGCACCAGGACTGAGGTTAGCCTGCTTCTGCAGAACTGCAGAACAGGCTGTTTCTGAACCATAGAGGAATAATACTTGAGATGTATTGGCTGTACAGTTTCATTAAGATGACATAACGTCTTGGATAGATTATAATTTTATAATACCTTTGCATGCCACTGCTATTACTACTATGTTGTTTTATGACGGTGTTAATATACAGATGTTGCTTTAATCTGTTTTTTAATTTACTTTGTATATCCCCTACGTACATTTTGTCGTAAGGTAGTTTATTTTGTAGCAGCTCATTTATTTTAAAAGTTGGAGGGTTTTTTTATATCACTGCTAGCATGCTAATGACATTTATACATGTGTTCTCTTTAATCTCTCCCTTAGTTGCCTGGTACAGAGCACAGATATTATAATTTCTCTGATTTTTCTAAGTGCTGAAAACTGTTTTATTAGGGGTTTTACTTTGAGGTTTAATTTTTTATTTTGAGGTTTATTAAGTACTGTATTTAGGTGTGGTAAACCGTGGAAAAACGTGTTTTCACTGGTATTTTCATCACAGGGTAAATGTTGTCACTGTAGAGGGGTTTAGTCATGTTGCCCATCTACCTTTCATTTGATGCTTCTTAGAAAACTCTTGAAAGGGGGATTTTTTAGTGGATCATGTGTCCCCTCATTTTAGGGGTAAGGCAAAGGCTAAAATTTAGGCTAACCTCTAGTAGTCACATCTAGTTAGGACTTGGATTTTTTAAAAATCACATTCTTCTAACAAGCCTAAGCTCAGCCCAAGGAGTAGGCTGCTCCTGTGCTTAGATACAGATGCCACATCCAGGCTGAAGGGGAATTTCTCCCAGCTGAGATCAAGCTGAGCAGGATCTTCAAGATTCCTTCCAACCCAAATCAATCTACCATTCCATCACTTTGTGTTTGGGGTCCTACCAAGAGAGCAAGTAGGTCAGAATGGGGAATACAGACTCAAGGGCTGGAGGCTGGCACAAAAGGAGAGGGAGGCACAGCCTGGATTTCTGGAATTTGGTGAATGATGCTGGTAGCAGGTTCTCTGTGTGTTTAGTTGCAGTGACAAAGTGAAGTCCCATCTCACAAGGACCTTAGTGCAGAGATGGGAAGGAGGGAAGGGGGAAGAAGAAGGAGGAGGGAGCAGCATCTTTCTGAGCAGCTTCCCATGCTGGACTTCTCAAATTATGTCTAATTAAGTCTGCTGCCCAGAATGCCATCAAATTAGCAAGTGAACAAATTGCACTGACTTTGGTGGGACGAGTCCCTCGTTTCATGCTGCCCTGCAGCGTGACTGCTCTGTCTGTGGCTCTGCTTCACTGAATTCCTGGTGAAACCCCTCCCAAAACAAGGACAAATGAGCATCCAGCCCTCACCACAGGCTTTGACTCTGCTGCCTCGATGCAATATCCTGCCAGAGCTCTCCAGCCTCCTTGGGGAAACCTTCTTGCTTTGCCTGAAATATGTACATTGGGAAAGGCCTGAATATTTTTCCCATAACTTGGTGGGATGGAGCTTGAGAAATGCTGCTGTAGGTGGTTTCATGTTGCCAAAATGTACTTGCTATTTGATGATGTGGGCTTCGGAAGGCCTGCTGTTCCCAATTGTCCATTGCATATTAAGGATGGTTATAGCCAAGAAGACTTCTCTATTTATTTGCTCCCTTTTCACTGTGACTTTATTATGCATGAGCAGCTTGACTGTGATACTTCTTTTGTTTTACATTTTGCATTCATTAAAAACCAGTCATCTGCATATTTTGTGAACCCTCGGGGGTCTCCTCTCCCCTTGATGCATGTGTGCCAGTCCCATTAGCATGGATGGGAATTAGGAGCTCACGCTGAAGAAAAAACACAGGCACACCTCCCTCTGTTTGTCCTCCTACTATTCAACTAGGATATTAAAAAAAAAAAAAAAATTACAGAGGATATTCACTTTGTGTTTAAAAAAAAAAAAAAAAAAAAGAAGGAAGAAGGATAGGGAAACTTGACCATGTATCTCAGGAGATTCTTTTTATAGCCCAAGGCTAAATACCTCATAAACAGAGGATGTAAGTAATTTCAGCATCACTGAGATTTACAACTATCTCTTTACCAGTAAGTAAAGTGGGCCAGACCCACTCCCCAGCAGAGAGGACAACTGGTGTGTATGACTTGCATCCACACCAGTGCCAGCTTCCTCCCCGGCCTTTTAACATGAGACTGGGGTCCAACAAAGCTTTTTGGCTTTTTAACATGAGACTGGGGTCCAACAAAGCTTTTTGGCCCTGTTTTGGTCACTAAAACTCACCAACAATGGTTTGATCCTGTTTCTGTCATCCCTAAAATAATTGTAGGCTGCACTGTGGTCCTCAGTGTCTTCTTGGTGGTGCGAGGATGTGGGTGAAGAAGTCATGGGAGTTACCTAAAAGCAGTCACTGGGGGATCTTGGGGGCTCCTGACTGACCATCCCAAGACTGCTCCTCACCAAACTACTGAGCCAAGGGATCAAAGTGTCCAGGTGAGGTTCCTGTGGTGGATGGGGAAGGCTGATCCTGCCCTAATCCCATTTTACAGAGAGCTGCTTTCCTCCCTGCCCTGCTCCTGTTGAGCAAGGGCTCAGGCTGTGCATTCTCGTTCCCTGCGAACAAAGAACTGATTTATTTTTTTTTTCCATTTCAGTTAAAACTACTGGTGCATGGTGGCCTCTGGTACAGGGATCCCCTATTTCTCTGCCTTGTCTCTGAGGGTTAAAGCAATCAGGCTTCTCCACCCAGACAGAAGTTTTGTCTAAAACCTCCCCTGCTCCTCTGTGTTTCAAGTTTGGCAGTTCCCCTTGCCACAAAAATGTGCACAGGAAAACGCACAGAGAGATATGAATTTATTTTCTGCATTGTTAAAGCTTCAACATTGCCCTCAAATCATCCTGACACAAAGGCAATGCAGCTGGGTTCACCAACCAGCACATTTTGCCCTGAGCAAAGACACTTTCCCATGCATGGAATGATCTCCCACTGTTTCCCATAAGAGCACAGGGCTGGCTAGAGGAATTGAATCAAAAGCTTTCAGAGACAACGACCTGCCTGAAACAACTTGAAACAAATGAGGGCTTGGGATGTGGCTGGACACTGAGAGCTGGGGCCACGTGCTAATTGTGGGATTAAGCAATAATCCCATTTAATTGTTACTGCCATGGCTGGAGCATCCCGTGCTCTGTTGAGCGTTCTCCTTGTCTTAGCAGCACTCTGGTTGCTTTGAGGGCCAGGTGAGTCTGCCAGTGTGTTGTATACTGGTCAGTGATGGACACAGGCAGGGTTTGGCACAATGGGTGCTCTAGCAAGTCAACCACACAGAGCCTATCTTGTCTGGATGGTGGTGGGTGGAGGGAGAGGGATAAAGAGCTTTGGAAAATGAGACATTCTGTGTAGCACAACCTCCTAGCTGCTTGGGCTCTGATTGTGGCCTGGTTGCTCTCTGAAATTAGTAGCATTTCAAGTGTCAGAGTGGGTGTCTGGCTGGAGAAGCCCAATTCCCTAATGCTTCTCAGCTCTGTATATCTCTGCTTTCTGTCTGCTGCTGATGGTTCACATCCTCAGCAGCACGTTCTAACATCCAGCATGACCTGGAACAAGATGACCAGGGAGGCTGTGGATGCCTCAAGCCTGGAAGTGTCCAAGTTCAGGCTAGATGGAGCAACCTGGTCTAGTGGCAGGTGGCAGGGAGGTTGGAATTAGATGGCCTTTAGGGTCCCTTTTGACCCAAACCATTCTAGGATACTTTGATCCAAAAGTTGAGAAATTACTTAGCAGGAACCCATAGCAAAAAGGGATAATTTCCTAGGATAGGAGAGACTTGGAACAAAGAAACATTTACATAATCATGATGAGTTATGAGGCTGTAAGCCATCTTTAGGTCAGCTCCAGAGCTTGGGGGACTCCTTGTCATCTTTTGCATGAGGGTAGAGAATTTTAACTTGACTTTTAGGAAAAGGCTCTTCCCGTATTGGGTGGTGGGGCACTGACCAGGCTCCCCAGGGAATGGGCACACTCCCAAGGCTGCCAGAGATCCAGGAGTGTTTGGGCAACACTCCCAGGGGTGCACAGGGTGGGACCGTTGGGGTGGCTGGACACAATGATCCTTGTGCTTCCAACTTAGGACATTGTGTGGATCTTTGCATATCTCAGCATTGCAGATTCATATTCTCACCTTGACTTACTGCAGCCCAGCTGGTTCTTCTCAGCCTGTATCTTCTCTGGGATAACTCTGCTAAAGCATCTCCCAATTCAGGCTCTTGCCCATGCACACACTTCCCTCTGGTTCAGAGTTTCTGGTTGTGTCCCAGGTTGTGCCTCAGCTGCGAGCAACAACCACGACGTGGACGCAAGTCTGAAGAAAACTTGAGTCCAGCACCACTGGCTCTCTCTTACTCCACTAAAATAAAACAAACAAAACCAGAAAGGATGGGAAATGGTTTTACTGGAGCAGCATCAGCGTCTCCATTTGTGAATCAGTTTCTTAAGAGAAGGAGGGTCCATTTAGGTAAGAGGTACTGTCACTGGCCTTCACGTCTGCAGCCCTCCACGTACCAGCTTTGACTCAGCAGTCTGCAGCAGCAAATCATTAATGGCCCCTTAAAAAAGGCGAGCTAGTTCATAACACAAGTCTGAAATGAGGAAAGGAGATGGGTGGAAGATCAGAATTTCCATTCCCAAAATAAAGCATCACAGTCATCCTGAATATCTGGAGAGCGCACAGAAGGCCGGAGGCGTTCTCTTTGTTAAATATTTACCACTCAAGTATTATTTGAAAGAACATTTCTCGGACTTTATCTAAGCGGGATGGAGTAAGTGAAACATTTGGATGGGTCAATAGGACCATTTGCCAGAGTGGCTTGTTCTTAAATGGGAATCAAAGGCCGACCAGAGAGAGCTCTGTAATGTTTGACTACTAAAAGCATTGCTCCAGAAAGGCAGCACTGTGCTGGCTCCAAGGGACCAGTGTATGGCTTGTCTCATTGGCATTGCCAGGACAGGATTTCCTCCTCATTACCGACTACACAAACTCTTGGACATGAGCAGGGCAAAGGGGTGAGGTCCTGGTGTCTTTGTAGGGACCTGACGGTGCTGATGTGAAAATATTCCCTCAAAATCACATTTACGACTCACAGAAGTGACCTACATTTAGAACAGGTACAGCCTAGCACAGCTCCAGTCATCTCTTTTACAAACACCAGGGCTCAGGTCCAGCATTACCCAGATGACATTTCAACCTTCTCCCCAGCACTCAAGACTTCACTCATAGTCATAATTAAATTACAGATAGTTCAGGGTCATCCACATATGCAAAGCCACCAGAAACAGAAAGAAGGTTGTTCCACTAATCCTTGTGAAGACAATGCAGAAAGTGCTATTCTGTAGATGCAAAACCAAAGGAGATACATTGTTTTATGGAATTAAAAAAAAAAAAAAAAGAAAAGGGGTGAAAAAACCAGTTATTTCAGGTTTCACTTAAAAATGAATGAAATTTTATTATCTTCCCAGATATTTCTAAGGAAATTTTGGCTGGATTGACTGCAAGCTAAATTATTCTTTTTAACCACATAGGAGCAAGCCACTGCATTACCAATGAAGTAATTCAGGAATAAAATAAATAAATGTTCTTCTGGGCACAGATTTGTGTTGTGCTGCTTCCTCCCAGCTTTTTGTGTTCATCTTCACTGGGGAAGCATAAAACACTGAAAAATCCTAGAATCAAGAGAAAAATTACTTAGCAAAGTCCAAAACATCGGGATGTTATTGACACTATTCTCATAGTGGATACAAAACACAGTTATTGAGAAAAAAATGAACCCCGTCCCAGGTGGAATCAAGACAAAATTGCTAATGAAATTATGAAGAGTCCCGTGAAGGAAACCCTGCAGTTACTTTTTTGCATGAGAAAACTGGGTGAAGCAGAAATATCCACCAGCAAAGGGAAGGGCAAGTGAGCTGGATCCAGGTGGGTGGTGTTGGTCAGTGCTGCTTTTCAGACTGCTCTGCTCCCCACCACAGCAGAGAGCTGTGGAAACTCAGAGGCCAGACTGTGTTTAAGCCTATCTTTAAAATATCAACACTTGTTAAGGCTAATTCAGTGTATGTGGTGGTTACTTTCCCATCTCCCCAGAATTTCCATTTTTCTTGATCCACCTGAGCTAAAGGGCTGCTCTGTGCAAATTTTCTCTCTTCCATCAGTTTATCTGCCTCCCCTTGAGCTCAGGCAGACTTTGAGCATCCAGTGTGGTTTCAGGAAGCCAGGCGTGACAAATAAGGACAAGATGGATTCTTTCTTTCTTTATTTTTTTCTTTTTTTTTTTTATTATTATTATAAATTATAAAGTGCAAATCACCACCAGCAGCTAATTTTGGTTCACAAATACACTGGAGGAAACCTGTACCCTAGGAACGCTTTGTGGGCGGGGAGAGAGGCACAAAATTTGTCATGCCTGAGGAACCACTCAGCTCCTCTGCACTCCCAAAATTTGCATCACACTGGGCAGGTGCACAGTGCAGCCCAAGCTGAGGGACTCCTGCCTGTACTGGGGAATTGCTGCACTGCTTCCCACTGTTTTGATTTGTTTCAGATGTCTAAGTAGCATCCAAAAATTAAGAACACCGTTAAATGTTTTTTGAGGTCTCTCTCCACTGAGTGAATTTAGAGGACCAGCCCCTCATCTTTTGTCAAATATGGTTGGTGTTTTTATCATATAGCATAGAATCATGGAATAGTCTGGGTTGGGAGGGACCTTTAAAGGTCATCTAATCCAAGCCCCCTGCAATGAGCAGGGGCACCTTCCCCTAAGTCAGGTTGCTCAAAGCACCATTCAGCCAGACCACGAATGTTTCCAGGGACGAGGTATCCACCAGCTCTCTGGCAAACCTGGTCTGTGTAAGTATCATGCTGTTAGAAACAGCATTTGATCAAAAATTTCCCTTTTTATTTGTGATTTTTTTGGGTTGCACCTACCCTGGTTATTGAGCAGCAGGACTTCTGAAAACTGCTTTCTCAAACCTGGCTTTCCTAATGTTTCTCTTCCATGTCTAATAATAAGGTTGAGTTCATCTTAGGGTTTAATTCCAGAAGAAGACCATGGTTGGGTGCCCTCTTTTTTTAATTTTTTTTTAAGTAGCTTTCCCCTTCCCATCCCTGAAAATTTACAAGAACTTATTCAATATATTTGATGTATTTGTCATTGCAAATCTTTTGTCGTGTTTTTTTTTTTGAGAGTCTTTAACAGCTTCAGAAATTATCAGCCTCATTTTCTTGAGCAGCATATTTAAAAAAATATTACTGTTGAAAGCATGGTATATTTCTTTACTTTAGTTTGACAGCAGGTAAGGATTAGCAAAGATAGAGTGTAGTCTCTGTCTTTCTGTATTTCTTCTGGAAATTGTGCTTACTTTTGTTTTCTCTTTAACCGTTTGTATTTATGACCACATTTCCCCTCAATGGGCAACAGCAAATTTCATACCAGACTAGAGCAGAATTTGGTAACCCTTTTTGTTTGGTCCTTGCAGTGCCTCCCAGTTTGCTGCTGTCTGCAAAATTAAGACTTTTACAGGATTTTCCATCACCTTTGGGTGGCTGAGCTGGCTCAGACCAAGGGTCCAGTCTTCAGCCTCTGTTCTGAGATATATAAAATATTCTATTATTGTATAGGGTCTATTAATTTGGTCCATTAATTCTGTGATGTTTTTGGCTTGCAATTCTTAAGGAAATCACAGAATTGCAGAATGGCTAAAGTTGGAAGGGACCCCTGGAGGTCATTTAGTCCCACCTCCCTGCTCAAGCAGGGTCATACCAGAGCACAAGGCAAAAGATTGTGTCCAGATGGTTCCTGAATATCTCCAGGAAAAGCGACTCTCTGGAAAATGTGTTCTAGTGCACAGTCACTCACAGGAAAAAAGTTGTGTCCCATATTCAGGTGGAACTTTCTGTGCATCAGACACTTGCAGAAGAGCCAGCTGTCCTACTGCAATAGCTTTTGAATCTATTGCTCACCCTGAACCACTGATTCCTACAAGTTAAAATTTTTGGGTTGAGATGAAAAGTCCGCGCAGAATCTCTGAAGATATTCTCTGAAGAGAAAACTAGAAATATCCTAATCCCAAGAAGTATGATTTTAGAAATCAGGGGTTTCAGGCTGTTTACAGCACTGCTTGGGATAGATATTGAGAGATGTTTAAATATTTGAGAAAACTCAAATATTTAGCTGAATTCTCAGGCTGATGTGTCTCTGCAATTACCTTCATAATAGAATCACAAAATTGTTTGGGATGGAAGGCATCTTAGAGCTCATCCAGTGCCACCCCTGCCATGGGCAGGGACACCTTCCACTATCCCAGGTTCCTCCAAGCCCTGTCCAACCTGGCCTGGGACACTTCCAGGGATGCAGGGAAAGCCACAGCTCCTCTGGGAAACCTGTGCCAGGGCCTCAGCACCCTCACAATGACAGGCATGGAGGAGGCTCCTACCTCTTCTGGCATTCACTCTTGTTTATCTTGCAGGATACAGTGCTTAGGCCTTTGACACCAGTTTTTACTACTGTAGACATGACAAAAGAGTCCAGCCAGTACCAAAACCATGTCATGGACAGAAGTGGGACTCAATACCCAAACCCTTTTTTCTCTATCTACATCTACATCCCCCCCCCACCCCTCCACCCAGCATCCACTTGGGGTGCAACTTGGATGGAGACAAAAGGATCTAATTAAATCCAGCGCTCAGAATCAGCTCCTACAGAGGTGGAGATCACAGTCGATGTGTGTTTTCACTGACAATGACAGGTTTGTTCAGCCTGGGTTATTTGCCAGCCATAATTATAAGCATGGAGATGATTTTAAACGCAGGAGCCCTCACTCGCTCTGTTGTACCCTGGGTAGGCAGGAGGCATATTAGGAAATCACTCAGATAATTTTAAAGAGGATGGATTTGTGATTATGGCGTTTTGACCCACCTGGTAGCCTGCCCTTGGAGCTCTACTTAACAGGTCTTCCCTGTGTCTTTTCAAGCAGTTAATTTTGTGGCCAAGTCCCTGAACTCTCTTCCCATTCCTTTTTCACGTGTAGGGCTGTTTGCTTCTCTGCCATCCAGTCATCTTGCGAATGCTTGCTCAAGGACACCGCGGAAGATTTGTGCTAATAATGAAAAGCTTGAAGGGGGCAAGAGATTTTGCCCAGGAAAAATAATGCCGATCAAGTCTATTGTGTCTCTTGTCCCATTGAGAAAGGGGAGCTAATAACAGAAAGGTTAGCTAACAGGATGGCTTTTAGGGGTTGTGGCCATGTGAATTAATGCACTAGGTTTGTCTAGGCAGAATTCTCAGCTACCTTTTAAGGATTCAGGGGTTTAGAATATTTGCTTTCTAGTTTACATAGAGGATTTCCTGGTCTTGCCATCTCCTTCTCTCACAGACTGGTAGCCGGGAAAAGAGAGCGGAATATTTCTGCACTGCTTCTTTGCTTAATATGGGGATATTTTCAGCAGGCAGTGGAGAATGTATTTCTAGGTTTGGGGGTTGGGGCTGTTTTTTGGTTTTTTTTTTTCTTCTTTCTTTCCTTTGTGTGTTTGTTTCTCTTTGCACCACAAACCGCACGGAGGGGCTGGGAGGATTGTGCATTACATAAGAGTGGCCCTCCACGCTTTAATGTGGGTCTGCGCCGTGCCATGCAGCGAACATAATGTGTCCTCCCAGGGACAATTTGCATAAAGGATAAATAAGAGAATCACAATGTGAAGTTTATTCATTTTTAAATCCTGCAGCGTTTGTGATTGAAGGCCCAAGCTCAGATGTTTTCCTGATGTGTACCATTAAGAGTCAGGGCTTTGCCTAATGTCTCTTCTGTTACTGCAGGGAGATGTAATGTGCAGTATTTCTCCACACTGGAGTATCATTTTCAGTGTATACCACTCGGCTAGGGAGTGAGGAACTGCAGGCTGCATTATCTTGTACCAGGCCTACTCTCCTTAATTTGCTGTAACCGAGCCAGCACATTAAATACAAAACATATTGATGTTCTCTGAGAACCCTTGAGGGTCTTTACCCTTCCTTGTCAAAGGAACTGTGCAATCCAGGAGGAAAGAAAAAAGGCATTTTGCCATGGTGAAGATAGTTGCACTGCTGGCATGCCGTGGCTGACACAATGCTGTGCTTCCATTTACTTCACTTAGAGGGGAAAGTCATAACAAAAGCCATTTTACCTCCCAACTCCAGCTGAGGGTTAGCAAAGGGAAGTGATCTGAACCCCAGCTCAGGTGGTGTTGGCAGCAAGGGCATTAATACTGCACACTCCAAAATTTGCTGAAGTTGTAGAGTCATAGAATGATTTAGGTTGGAAAAGACCCTTAAGGTTATGGAATCATAGAATGATTTTTGTTGGAGGGGACCTTAATGATCATCTAGCTCCAACCATTAACCTAACACTGCCAATTCCACCACAAAACTGTGTCCACTCTGGTGATCTCACAGATGAAAACTGGTGGTGAAAGGGTCTGTTTCTACCTGGGCACCACAGGCAGGAACCCATACAGGATGTCCCACCAAATCCTCTGATAGAGGTTAGTCAGCTTGGGCCAATGTGGTGACTCAGGTTCAGATCTGGTTTTAGTTCTCCTGTTTAAGGGCTGTTTGTTTTTGGGCCTACTGCCAAAAACCCACAACAAACAAACAACCAACAACAACAGAAAAAAAAAAAAAATTCCAAGTAACTAGTGAGAAAAACAAGCAAGTGTGTATGACCTGCCAGATCTGCCTTTGTCCTATGACCAGTAAAAAATATGAAAGGAAAAATTCCAGTCTTCTACTTCAGTTTGCAAGCATTAGCCCCATATGTCTGCGGGCGGTTACTTTGCATTATCCAAAGAAGGGACATTGTGGGTTTGGGGACTACAATTTTAGCACGAAGGTTCCAACACGTCAAAAGGGAGCATTTGAAACTTTAACAATTGCTTCTTCATCACCAGTGAGTTTGGGCTTTCTCAGACTCAACCTGAAATCTCTCTGGTTAGAGTCAAGTTGCTCTTCCCCTGTGTCTTCTGAAGGTGGTGAATATCACCTCTCTCATGCATGAGAACTGAATGAAATTAGGTGGTTTCTGGATTTGGAAAATTATCTGAGTGATCCTGTGGCTGACAGTCTTTAGTAAACAGCAAGGGAATGAATTCAGCTAAAAGGTTTTTCTGTGTTTGGAAGAATTTCTAAGGTCCGCCGTATTGGCTCTCTTGACGTTGTCTAAGATAAAAATTTCAGCATTCCCATATTCAGAAGGTCTCTGATGGTGCTCACAAAATTTGTAAAGACTGGATAATCTTGGAGAGTTCTTATTATGAATTTTTGATAAGACAAAGAAATAGAACAAAGAACAAATCGGGGAAACACTTGGAGACACACACATGGATAGTAAGTTAATAGTGGCTCCCTTAAGAAATCAGTTAGTTGTAAAAACATAGAATTAATACTATTATGAAATTTCTCTGAAAATTATGTACACTGCAAATCTATTTACTGGTTAAATTTACTGGGTAAATTCCCTGCATATTCATCCATTTTTACACCAAATCATGAACATTTTGTTGCATTAACTTAGAGCTATCATTCATCTCGAAGTCTGAAAGCTAAATCCAGAAGGGAGGGTTTGACACAGTACCATACCGTGCCCTTGAGGAGGGAGTTTAGTCTGGCTGTGTTGGGCACATTTCTCTGTGAAAAGCAACACAGAATTTCCCAGTGTCTGGCTGAGTGATTTGAGATGACACAAGCTTAACCTTAAGACCCAGGATGGAAGGTAGACCATGGGTAGACCAAGCTGCCAGAAACCGAGCCACGAACCAACATTCTTTTAGACAAAATAACCCTATAAAAAGCCTCATTTGCAAAGTATCCATTTGAAGGGAAGAAAACACCAAAACAAATCCAAGATGGAATTTATAATCTTTAATTTTTTTTTTCCTACAGAAAGCTCATGTTTAGCTCATTAAGTTGTATGATATTTGCCATGGGTAATTTTTATCCCAAACCATTTTTGCAGCTCTAACCACAATCCTGCTGATCCTGTGCAATCATTTGTTGTCTGTAGTATCAGAAAGCTCTGGAGTGGTGGGATAATACCCCACAGCCATCAACTGTACAGGGATTTTGGGCTGCAGATGTCGGCATTTCCCTTTTTCATGCTTTTCAGCTTGGAGGGAAATATTTCACATGACTCAGAAAATATTTTGTAAAATAAAATAGAGGAGTGTGGAGGGAATGTCCTAGGTAAGAAAGTGTTACCATTTACAACCAGGAGTAAGGAGCAGTTCTTATTTTGGATTGTTTGAAAGAATTCTGTGGCTAAATCAACAGAGACCATTCCTTTACACGAAGGCTGATTTTCCATCCAGCAAAGAGGGACTTTTTCCCTGCCAATGTAACTGGCAAGACTCTCTTGGAGCCAGTTGGTGTACTGATGGAAACCAGAAGAAATAAGCAGGAAATAAATGCTTGCAGATAGGATACTGACTTTTGGGACTTGGGCTGTAGTGTTTATTTGGTGGCATTTAAAAAAGTGATTTTTTTGTTTGTTTGGGTGGGGTTTTTTGTTTGTTTGTGTGTGTTTTTGTTTTAGTTTGTTTTGTTTTGGTTGGTTGGTTTTTGGTTTTTTTTTTTTTGTGTAGGGTTGGGTTGGAAGGGTTTTTGTTTAATTATCTTTGTTTTTGCTGCACTGTGGTGATGCCCATGACTCAGACTGACCAGCAGCTGCTCATTGCTGAGCTGCTTGGAGACTCTGTCTGTGTGCTGTAGGAGAGCCCATGTTGGAGAGCTGCTGGATCTGTCCCCACATCCTCGCACCCCAGCTCCTTCTCACCCTGAGTTACCTCTGACTCCTCCTGTCCAATCCTCCTCCTGGTGGACACACAGCTCTTGCAGCATCCCTTACTGTTACAGTGCATTTGGGCTATACTTTTCCCCCTTTCAGGGACTCCTGTGACTGGAATTAGATAAACAGGGTCCTGTCCTTCCTGCTCCCCTGGGGTTGGCAGTAAGCCAGAAAGTCCTCCCTGTCCAGAGCCTAGATAAGGCCATGACCCTTCCTGTCTGGTCTCTCTTTTTCCCCTCCATCTCATGGATTAAACAAGCTTGGAGAACCACATCGGCAACTGGAGCCTCTTTTGTATCTTTGCCCATCTCCTGACATGCCTTCCCTCAGGGCCCCACATATCTGGGCTGGCCTGACGCCGTTGAATGGAAGAAGGAGAATTTTCCTAAGTGTGAATTCCTTCCGGCAGAAACAGAGATTTTAACATGTTCTCAAAATGTTTGTTTTTCTCTTTTAGAGAAAACCTACCTCCCACTCAACCCTCTGATGAACCCCATCCAAGCTGTCATCAAAGAATTGTTCAAAGTCTGGGGATTCACGGGGTGGTGGACATCTATTGTTAGATCAATTTTGTTACTTCTTGTTATTTTGTTCCTTGTAACCTTGGCGTTCGGGATCCTGCGTCACTTGATTTTCAGAGCTATCAAGGGTCTCATACCTTCTACCTCAGAAGTCAACCACATAGAGCTGGCAAACCTGAGGAGGTCTGACTACGCCGCCAACTGTAGGTGGTGGGAAACCCATACTCAGGGTTAAATTGAGCCCAGTGAATTCCTGTAACCTTGTTAAACAAAAAAGGGGGAAGTGTTACAGTGCACTCGGGCTATACTTTTCCTCCTTTCAGGGACCCCTGTGACTGGAATCAGATAAACAGGGTCCCTTCCTTCCTGTTCCAATGGGGTTGGCAGTAAGCCAGAAAGCCCTCCCTGTCCAGAGCCTAGATAAGGCCATGACCCTTCCTGTTTGCTCTCTCTTTTCCCCTCCATCTCATGGATTAAACAAGCTTGGAGAACCACATCGGGAATTGGAGCTTCTTTTGTATCTTTGCCCATCTCCTGACATGCCAATCCTCAAGGCCCCGTGGATCTGGGCTGGCCTGGTGATTCGGGGGGCTGAGAGGGTAGGCTCGTCACCTTACCAGGCAAAAGCTCCCCATTGCCACCAAAGCACCCCCAAAACCTCTGCACAGGTAACATGGGTTTGTTCTGCATTGGAGGTGTACAAGAACCAGCCCCACAACAGCAATAACACCTCGGCTGTTTAATTCACTTGTAGCCTGGAGAGGCTCATCCATGCTCAGCAAATTTTCCATTAGAGCAGCCAAATGCCATCTCCTGTTGCCAACAGTTTTTGACAGTATTGAGGTCCTTATTTTGAAAACCAATTAATGAAAATCCTGAGGAAAGTAAATATTGTTGTGGACCGCTTGTGCTGTGGCACAACAGAGTTTTCGCTGATGTCTCCTAAAAAATATTTTCTTAAAATTGCCTTTTTAAAAAATTACATTATGGGCTCTCTAGGGCATTTTCATAGAATCCCAGAATGGTTTGGGTTGGAAGTCACCTTAAATATAATCTCCTTCCAACCCTCTTCCATGGGTAGGAACACCTTCAGCTAGACCAGGGTGTTCCAAGCACCATCCAGCCTGGCCTGGGACACTCCAGGCTCACCTCCAGGCTGTGTGCACAGCACTTGGCATGACAAAGAGCTTGAGTCCAGGGCTTCTGCACAGTGCTGGAAGGGGATTTCAAGAAATAGCTTAAAGTCAGCATTGTTTTTCCTCCTTTGGAGAGTAAATGCAGCAGAAATTTATTGCTTGAACTGGCTTGGTCAGAGGAGATTTCTTGTTATTCATAGTAAAATTCATCTGTGGGAATTTCACAAGTTCTCGTGTTAAGATGGGAAGTAGCAGCACTTTATTAGTTCAGGCAATGAGATCCTTTACCAAATCAGGAGGCTGATTTTGAATCTCTGGTGGCACCAAAATACAGGGTTGATAACTTTTCTTCTCCCTGCTCCAGCTGATGCACCCCACTTGTCTCCCTAGTGCCAGAACCTCAGGAACACCTCAGGAACAAGCAGGATTGTGATGCTGGGACATCCTGCTGCCAAGACAAAGGATGGACGTGCTTTGCTGTGCTTTGCAAAACTCCCTCAACATTGAACCCTCATCCATACCACCTCACCCCACGGCCTCCTCCCAGAGCCACCAGTTTCAACATCTGCTCCACGTGATGCCTACCTGGGGAAGTAAATGCAAAAAAGACCAGTGGAGAGCTCCAAAGCAGGCTTAAAAATTGAGTGGATGATTCATCCATGTCTTCCATGCAAAATACACCCCAGCTTCAGCCCCTGCCTCTGATTTTCCCCTCCTCATAACCCCAGCAAAGCCCTAACCCTCATGGCTTAGTCCTATCTAGGCGCGTTTGCGTGTGCCTGTGTATGTCGATGTATTTTTTTTTTTTTCGGAGTGACTTGTTTGTGCTGTCATCAGCCGTTGTTTTGGTAAATGGTGAGTTAAACAGATATATCCAAGCGTAAAATCTAAAAAATGTTCCCTGTGGGCGCCTGGGGGGTGTTGTTTGAAATCAACTACATATCAATTGAGCGGCGGCGAGCGGATCCGATGATAAATTCCAGTCCACAGACGCCTTATAAATTACATTTTTTTGTTCACGATCTAGCCTCATCTCAGCTCCCCAGAGGCCCTTAGACTGAGAACTATGATTGTGTTGGAGAAATGTTTGCTCAGCTTGAGCGATGCCATTAGTGTTACATGTGCCAGGCCGCTCTCGCCGGCACCCCCCACTTCCACCCCTCCATCCCCCCAATCCCAATCCGATCCCCCTCCCTCTTCCCGCCTTCCACAAAATGCAATATGTGCCTGGTAATTTTTCTGTTCATTATCTCATTGTTTTCTGTAAGTACAAGGTTAGATTGAATTACTGCAGGCTCTATTGTCTATTTGTAATTCTCCTTCCATGCCGTGCTACTAATGAATGGGCAATTTAGTCAAATCTTTGTAACGGCTTCTTCTGTGCGTCAGCCACTTAATTACTCTGAGCTTTTCTCACTGCTGCTTTATTGCATGGAAACTCAGGCTGCTTCCAGGTCTTTGCTAGGGGATCTCCAGCTCCAGTGGAAGGGAAAAATAACCATAACAATAACCAGCCCGGATTATCTTGATTCCTTGGCGTAGCAGCATCCTCGGAGCACAGGATTTGCCCGTCCTGTGTGGTTTGCTTGCTCTGGAGTTGGTGGGTTTGTTATTGTGTGTGCACAGAGGAAACTGTCATGGTGTGAATTAGGCAAAGTGCATCTAAGGTGAAAGTAGTAGAGACCCTTCAACGTGATGAGAGCCAGAAAAATAGGGCAAAATAAAAAATGCACAGGACCTCATTGTATGGAATAAATCCCACTCCATGCAATTCCACTAAACTGAGGTGTCAATCTCGATCTGTTTCAGGATCTCCAAAATAACTTGGTTTTGCTACCAGAGGTAGAAATTGTGCTCTTTCTGTTTGTTTGTTTGTTTGTTTGTTTGTTTGTTTGCAAAAAGGATATGTTCACCTTTGTGTTTAGCATCCAATGTTTCAATCTGCAAATCAGGGTCAGGGCATGGGAGTAAATACATTTTAAAATCCATTTATTAGAACTAATCTTGATCATTTATAACCAGGATTAAGTAGGTAAGTATGTGTAGAGAGCTTTAGAACAGCCCCTTTGTATGATAAATACTTTTTTTTTTGCCTTAATAAGGGGACACAAAGAATGTAAGTGAGAGGAAATAAAGGAGTTTGAAAGAAAGTATTGTGAAATATAAATAATAGTGTGACAGATTATCTCCATGCATGATCTGACTCGTCTGTTTAAATTCCTAAAGGGATTCTTTTCCTTCTTCAGTGACTGAAATTCTCGGAGGATGATGGAGTGCAGGATAATGGGCAGGTGGACCCTATGAGTATTTGAACTCCACTATTTCTGTGTGTTTAAACTGGACACCAATACTAAAATCACATCTTTAGTAAGCTGTGCTGCCTCTTTATAACATAAATGTATTTTACTTTTTCACTTTTGCTCAGGGTGTATAGTCTCCACGGAACAAATGCTTTAACAGTCTCTCTCTTATCCTGTTCCAATTTATATCTACGTGTTGTTGCCAGAAACCCAAACCTCTGATTGTACTTTTTGGTCACGTTTCTCAATTTTTAATTCAAAATTGAAACTTTGGATTTGTTCAGGGATTCATTAATTTGTGTCAAGTTGACCTTTTACAGAGGGTTTCATATCCATATAACAAACAGGCATAAACTTCCTATTGATTTTGCTCAGAGGATCGGCATGCTCAGTGATCTAAGCAGACATTTAATGCACAAACAGTTAAGTTCAACAATATAAACATGTTTTCTTTCCAGTTCCTGTGACTGGAAAATAAATTCCAATTAAAATTCTGTTTTGCACAATTTTTAGGGAATGGATTTACTGGAGGAGATCTTGAAAGCTTTGCAAGAGTACGAGAAGGCTGATAACAAATCACTGTAATTATTAATGATTAGAAAGGTCTTTCAAAAGGCTTTCCAAGGAACTTTCCTATAGGGGAACTTCCAAACCCCTGGAGACAGATTTCAGGAAAGAGCTGCATGCTGAAAACCAGCACAAAGGCATGGTGGGAGATGGAGAGATTTTGACTAATGCTCGTGTTTATCTTCGACCCTACAAATCAAAATCCTCCCCAGTGCAGGAGCAGCTGGCACTGGAGAGGGGCTGTGTCTGCCCTCCACGTGGCACTGTTCTGAGGCAGGGTGGTGTGTGTGCCTGGGACCAATCTGCAGTGTCCATCCCACAAGTTCCTGGCTGCTCGCTTGTCCCTTGGCTGGGATTTGCTTTACTACCTCTCATGGTGGGACTCACTTGGCCTTTATGACAGACATGTGTGGCTTTAGTCACCCACTCTTCCTCAGACCACCCTAAAGTGGCCATGCAATACAGACTGTCCACAGCCAGAGTTGGGTTCTGACTTCTTGGGGATCTGCTCCTAAAGGCTTAAAGTTCTTGGATTTCAGCCGAAATTGAAATAACCCAGGTTTTAGATGATTGCAAACAAAATTGACTGCAGAGATGCCACAGAATTTGGCCAGGACACAAATGAGAAACTCAGTGGAAACCTCCAAAGCAAATTCTTGTGTTAGCAAATGTTCATTTTAATCACAGCAGTGTGGCCAGGTCAGGCTGACCTTTTTTCCCCTCTTCAGGCCTGGGGAAGTGTGCTGAGCTTCTTGTGTCCTTAACACCATCCCGACATTCTGCTTCTCTTGCCCTGTCCCCATGCACATGTGCTCCTCTTGCAGTGCTCCTTCCCCTCCTCCTGCACAGGCTGGTCTTTGTGTCCACCTGGAGGTGCTGCAAACAGACAGGTCCCGTCCAGGGCTTGTGTTCAGTCCTGCACGTCACCAAGGAAAAACAATTTTGCAGTGGGATAGGACAAGGGTGATGGCTGTAAACTGAAGGAGGGTCTATTAAGATAAGATACAAGGAAGAAGCTTTTCACAATGAGGGTGGTGAAACACTGGCACAGGGTGCCCAGAGCGTCTGTGGCTGCCCCAACCTGGTAGTGTCCAAGGCCAGGTTGTACAGAGCTTGGAGCAACCTGGGAGACGAAGGTGTCCCTGCCTATGGGTGGAACTGAATGAGCTTTAAGCTCCTTTCCAACCATTCTATGCTTCCGTGGCCACGGCAGGACATGTCTGTGCCAGGAGGGCTTGTCCAGGTCTCACTGGACCAGTAGCCCCTTGACTGCTCTGCTGTAGTGCTTTGTGTGGAGGAATAAGAGGACTTCTGCCAGCATCTGGATCAGTGAGTGCTGGATTTCAAACCACCCCTTTCTCGTGCCACTCACAGAGCTGAAAACAGCACATGCCTTCAGAAACACATATCATTAAATAACAGCTTATTTCTATTTGTGTTTATAGAATAGCTGAAAGTGGGGAGGCAGCCTGAGAGCAAGCTGGTGCCTTGTAGACCCAGATAGGCTCTTTGCCTGCTTTGTTATAATACTTCATTGGAACTGACACATTGATAGCCACAGTTTTTCTAGGAAGTGACCTTCATGCTGCCCATTGATTCCCAGTGGCCATCAACTCCTTGCAATTGGAATGACAGGCCAGGTTAAAGGTCAGTCCTTAAATAAAGCTTCTGGATTACTAAACACCTGAAGTTCAAATGAAAATGGAAATCCGCACCTCATTTTATGTGACATGTTACTGCTAATGACACTTCGGGATCTTAAACGGCTCCTGCTCTTTAACTCATGTGCATGTTTCACTCCATAACCCCTTAAACCAGCTCCTTTCTCCGCCACTGCTGGACCCTTCTAGGACAGGCAGCAGGGAAAAGCAATCTCCCTCGGATATATGGCTTCTGGCGAGAAAAAAGCTTTCTCAGGAAAAGACATCAGAACCAATTAAAACATTTGCCTTTCAAGCGATGGCCAGAAACAATCATTCCCTTAATTAAGATTCACAGTAAAAGGATTTTATTTACATGAGCTGTGGCATTAAAAAGACCCCAGTTGCAGAGCCGTGGAAGTTGGATGCGTTTTGTTTGCCTGTGCACAGTGGGGCAGTGCTGGACCTCTGGGTGTGCCTGGCTATGGGGACGGGTGGTGGGGGTTCTGCACAGCAAAAAAGAGGGTTGTTGTCTCCCCATGCCTCACAGAGCTGCTGCCTCAGTCGTCCTCATGCCAAGCTTTGCTCCCACAGCCCTCAGCCTTGGTGAGACCCAGCTCTCTGTCTGTGGGGCACCCAGGGGTACCATCGGCGCATTGGTTGGAAAATTTTCAAATTGGGGAAATCTTAAATTGGTGAACCAAAACCACTACACGAGGGCTCCCAATACCTTCCCCAAGGGACCTCCAGGCTCCCTGAGGATGGTGCTCTCAAATGTACCTCTTTATCTTCACCTCTGAATTTTAGTTAATTTTCTGCGCCTTAACCTGAGTGGGAAACGTTGTCAGGAAGGGGAGTAAGCTTGTCATTGCATGTTCATGAACATTTATACTTAAGCTTTTGCCAAGAATACTTTGACAGATTCTGCTAATTTACTTCTATGTTGTTATAATACCTCTAGTTTCCAGCTGACTTTAGCATACCCTTGTGCCAGATGCAGTGTAAGATGCAGTACCCACCACAAAATTCACACAGTCCAGATAATAACACGTAGCTATTTGCTGCAGGGAAAGTTCATCTTCTGCAGCGTGCCAGGCCAGTGGGTGCCAGAATCTGGTGGACACGTCAGCATGCTCATATTTCTTTATCCATAGTCCCCAGTGTTTAAATAAACAACCATATAATAAGTTAAGGGTATCTGAGGTCACTCGCTGGCACTGCAGCTCACTGGCATGGTATGGCCTGATCCAATGCCTTGTGCAAAATATTTTCCTGGAGGGATCTCTGGACCACCCTAAATACAAGTTGTGCCCAGAAAATGACTGAGGCCCAAACACAGGCAAGGTCTGTTTTGACAGTCTGAAGTGTAGTGACCAGATTTCCATGCCTCTTTAATTTGCCTTGGAAATTTGCTTCAAACTGCACCAGGAGAGGCTTAGATTGCATATTAGGGGAGATTTCTTCACTGAAAGAGCTGCCCGGACCTGGAAAAGGCTGCCAAGGACTGTGATGGAGTTCCCATTTCCGGATGGGTTCAAAACCCCTGTAGATGTGGCACTTGGGGACACGAGTTGGTGCTGGCCTTGGCAGTGTTGGGTTGGACTTGATAAACTTAGGGAGCTTTTCCAACTGAAGTGATTCCATGATTGCATAATATTTGTCATCAAATTTCCAAATACAATCCTATGTGTGTGCATTAGTTTGTGTTGGATGATCCTTTCACTGCTTTGGAGTATCAGAGTTGGCACAAATGGCATAAGGAAGTTGCAGAAGGAAGTTGCGGAAGGAAGGAAGTTGCGGAAGGAAGGAAGTTGCGGAAGGAAGTTGCGGAAGGAAGGAAGGAAGTTGCGGAAGGAAGGAAGTTGCGGAAGGAAGTTGCGGAAGGAAGGAAGGAAGTTGCGGAAGGAAGTTGCGGAAGGAAGGAAGTTGCGGAAGGAAGGAAGTTGCGGAAGGAAGTTGCGGAAGGAAGGAAGGAAGTTGCGGAAGGAAGGAAGTTGCGGAAGGAAGTTGCGGAAGGAAGGAAGGAAGTTGCGGAAGGAAGTTGCGGAAGGAAGGAAGGAAGTTGCGGAAGGAAGGAAGGAAGTTGCGGAAGGAAGTTGCGGAAGGAAGTTGCGGAAGGAAGTTGCGGAAGGAAGTTGCGGAAGGAAGTTGCGGAAGGAAGGAAGGAAGTTGCGGAAGGAAGTTGCGGAAGGAAGTTGCGGAAGGAAGTTGCGGAAGGAAGTTGCGGAAGGAAGGAAGTTGCGGAAGGAAGGAAGTTGCGGAAGGAAGGAAGGAAGGAAGGAAGGAAGGAAGGAAGGAAGGAAGGAAGGAAGGAAGGAAGGAAGGAAGGAAGGAAGGAAGGAAGGAAGGAAGGAAGGAAGGAAGGAAGGAAGGAAGGAAGGAAGGAAGGAAGGAAGGAAGGAAGGAAGGAAGGAAGGAAGGAAGGAAGGAAGGAAGGAAGGAAGGAAGGAAGGAAGGAAGGAAGGAAGGAAGGAAGGAAGGAAGGAAGGAAGGAAGGAAGGAAGGAAGGAAGGAAGGAAGGAAGGAAGGAAGGAAGGAAGGAAGGAAGGAAGGAAGGAAGGAAGGAAGGAAGGAAGGAAGGAAGGAAGGAAGGAAGGAAGGAAGGAAGGAAGGAAGGAAGGAAGGAAGGAAGGAAGGAAGGAAGGAAGGAAGGAAGGAAGGAAGTTGCGGAAGGAAGTTGCGGAAGGAAGTTGCGGAAGGAAGGAAGGAAGTTGCGGAAGGAAGGAAGTTGCGGAAGGAAGTTGAGGAAGGAAGGAAGTTGCGGAAGGAAGGAAGGAAGTTGTGGAAGGAAGTTGCGGAAGTTGCGGAAGTTGCGGAAGTTGCGGAAGTTGCGGAAGTTGCGGAAGTTGCGGAAGTTGCGGAAGTTGCGGAAGGAAGGAAGGAAGGAAGGAAGGAAGGAAGGAAGGAAGGAAGGAAGGAAGGAAAGAAGGAAAGAAGGAAAGAAGGAAAGAAGGAAAGAAGGAAAGAAGGAAAGAAGGAAAGAAGGAAAGAAGGAAAGAAGGAAAGAAGGTCTCTAATCTCAAAATCTCACAGGTTCTCTACAGCCTCTCCTGTATACACTGTTATATCACCTAGATGAAGCTTTTTTTGGAAGGCAGGCATCTGGAATATAAATGCCACCAGGAGGCATTGCACAGATCATGGATGTGGCATTTTGGGATATTTTTAAGTGGTGAACAAGGTGGTGCTGAGTTAATGGTTGGATTTAGTGATCTTAGAGGGCTTTTCCAACCTTAACAATTCCATGATTTTTGTGATCAATAGCTGAATACGCAGCAGGTCGCGGTCACTCCTTCTCCAAGCTCCATGCTGTCTCTGCCGCTGTTCTGTTGGGGGGCCTGTGGTCTTTTTGCAGTGTTTCTGGTGCCTGTCTGCGGCAGGAACGGTTTAATTGCTGTCCAGGCTGCCGAGGGGCTGGGTGGACGAGGGGCCGAGCGATGCTCTGGTTTCCCAGCGCGGTGCCCGCAGGCAGCGGCGGTGGGAAGAGGGAGCTGCCGCCTGTAACCCGTCCGGGTGATGGATTGTCCCTCGTCCCGCCTCTGTCAGCCTGACACCGCTCACCGGCACTAAATTAACCCAAACAACACCGTGCAGCGTGCGTGCTGCCAGGGCTTGCTAATGCCCAGCTAATAAAGCAGGAATAGCAGAGACACTGAGCGGAGTTTCGTGAAGGGCTTTAAACGCTTCTTAATGGGCTGGGAGCGCCAAAATGTGTGCTTGCTGACTATCTGCTTCAAGCTTTTAGTTCGTTTTGGTGGTGCTTCTTGATGTAAATCCTGGGATTTCTGGCACAACCCCCAGGTTTCTAAGGCAATTATTTAAAATGTCTAAAAAGAAAATTAAGTCTATCCCATCCAAATCCAGGACATGAACTTAAAAGATTATGTAACCTCTCCGAATAACCCTTTGGTTCTGTTCATTTTGTAAAAAAAATAAAATTAATAAACAAACAAACAAACAAACAAAAAACACAAAAAAATCCCAGCTTCACCTGGTAAAATCTAAGGAACTCTTCTGTGCAACATTGGAATAATAGAACTTGTTTCAAACGATCTTCCAAAAAATGTTTAAAACGTTTCCCCTGGCCAGAGACCTTATGCTGAATTTCAGCCAGCAGCAAATTTTTTGCAGCCAGTGTTATAAATCAAAACTGGGTTTCTAATGAAAGTGCTGACACAAGTTTAACTGTAATGGTATTTTCAGGCAAAACTGTAAAGAAATTGGAAGAGTACACTCAGTATTCTTGTGCCATATCCAGAACTGATTTTTTTTTTTACTTTCCTCTTGAGTTCTTGTCTGTATTACAGCAATGCTGAGAATAAGTGTAATTGTCATGTAATGGGGAATGGATATATCTGCTATACCTACTGAAATTCTACCATATAAATCCTCTTCTTAGAAATATCAAGGGGAAAAAATTGTCAATATTTTTAAATTGTTTGTCTATGAACAGCTACACACAGGCTACTCTGTGTGTGAGTAGCTGCCCAGATCACTCAGCATCATATTTGCTCCCTGAGTGGACAACTGAAATATTAAAAATATTAAAAAAGAAAGAGTAGCCAATATTCAAAAACTCTTCTTGGTCGAAGAGTAGAGCAGCCTTTTGCTCCAACATTCCTGAAATCTGAGTGAAAACTGGGTGAAGCTGCAAAATGGGCAAGGGATGTAATTTTGGGAAGATCAGTGGTCTCAGGGAAACACCTTGTGCATTAAATCTTGCACAAGCACAGAGATGTTACAAAGGACATTGGGGTTGATGGAACATTTGGGATGTTATAACGCTTCAAAATGGGTTTTTTTTGGAAACAGAATGAAAATCAGGATTCTGGTGAAAATTTAAAACTTCTGAAAAAGCTGTGGCTGGTTGACTATCAGGAGGATTCTTCTCAAAGTGGCCCCACACCAACAGGGATCTGAAAATTCCCCTGTAACAATTCTAAAATCCCTGATTCTTCCCAGCAGAAATATTTTTGAGAGAATGAGGTCATTTTTAGTGAGATTCCACAGAAACAGAAGAAGGTTCTCCATTGGAAATCTGCTTGGTTCCCTACAGAGTTTGCTGCTATATTTCAGAGACTATGATATTTGCATGTATTATCATAAGGTTTTCAAAGGCTCTTCCCAAGTATCATCAAGTGAAGGACTTTGAAATCAATTTCCCTGCCTGTTCCCCATGAATTTTGTCCAAAGTCTGGTCAAAGGGCAGGACACCATGCTTCTTGAAATCCAGAAGCTAAGAATATGCTCAGGAAGGTGATTCTAGGAAGCCTAAAGACCTTGGTAGCATTTCTTACAGTGATCAGATTCCCTTTGGAATTTCTGGATTAAAGACCACCAAGACACAGAGGACACCTGCCAGGACAATGCACAGCCCCTTTTAAAGCTGCTAAACCATTTACAGGAATTAAAAATTACTGTCCAGTTGCTGATCCTGCAATGCAGTGTCCTACAGGGAGAATGGGAGATCTTTATTTTCGCTTTCCTCAACAACAACATGACATTCACATTGTTTTCTATAGAATGGTGGATCTGAATTTAACTCTCCAAGGCTGAGTTACTGGAGTAAGTGGTTTTACAGGATTTTTTTTTCTGTAGAGTATGAACTAGAAGGTAACCTGGCTTGCTTTCCCACTGCAATTTTATTTCCCTAGGGGTTACAGGGATGAAAGTAGGCTCGCCCCTCTGTTTGCAGTTCCAGTCTGTTTGGATTAAAATTCAATGTTCAAGGATGGGCACCTCTAAAGACCACCTTGGAGCCCTCCAAGGCCTCTGGTACAGAGTGTGGCTCCAAATCTCAGCAGCTGGAAGTGGGCAGAGCTGAAATCAGTGTCCCTGTCCAGCTGGAGTCCTAAAGAGTTGTTGGATATCTACTGGAGCTCAGCCTTTTTGTCTCCTGAAAGCTATTGCTGAGTAAAATAGTGCCACCTGTCCCTTTACTGACAGCCACAGCAGTTTTAAAGGGTGGTAGGAAAATAATTCACACACCTGTTTTTTTTGGAATAACTGATTTTTGGACTCAAATATTAAAAGGAAGGAATAAATTTATGAGAGTATATATAAATCCCCTCCTGTATGTTTCAGAAAATTTGGTGGCTTGGAAATCATAAGTTTGTAGGTCAAATGGGACATTTCAAAGGCTCTCAACCAGAACATCTTGCTTCTTTGGAAGATTTTCTAACAAAAGCAAAGGGAAAGTGGAAGTGGAAAGGACATTTCAAGCCAAAAAGGTCCATGCTCTAATGGGCTGAGAGTCATTTGTTCTATATGCTCATTTATACCCACTGTGAACCTTCTAGAGAAAAAAATGAAGTCTTTTTGTTTCAAACAGTGTGCCATGAACCATTTTGACTTTTTTTTTTTTTTTCCAATCAGGTGACAGCACTCTGAATTTCCAAAACATTTTTTGACCCTAAAGAACATTTCTTCACAAGTAACCCACTTTTTCTTAAACAAGCAGAATGCACCCAAAATTAAAACACCTGATGTTCCTGTCTCAGTGTTTATAAATATCACCGTATGTGTGATATTCTAATTGAACACTTTATTTTGTGTTATGAATTCAGCCCACTGAGGTAGCTTTGAGTCCAGAGGCCCAGGACTCTTCATCCTTTCTATGTTGACCTTAACTCTTCCATCTATAAGGCAGAGCAAGAAAAGGATATGTGGCCCCAACATCCTCCTGTGACTATGTCCAGTAACAGCAGTAAATTCCAAAGTAGCTGATATGAGGCAGTTTTAGTAGATTTTTTTTTTTTTTTTTTTTTTTTTGACAAAACCTGTGTTTCTGCTGTACCTCTCTTGGTGCTGTTTTAAGATCTCACAAAGACCTCTGGATTTTCCAAAATACTGTGTCCAGGATCCTGTTCTTTGGCTTTCAGTCTGCCATCAAAACTTGTGGTTTTATTTCTGTTACATTGACAGGAAAGAAATTTTAATACAGTGTATTTACTTTATCTGCTTGTCTTTACAAATCACTCTACAATCCCAGGGTTTGGTATGAGACAGAGAGAGAGAGAAAGAGCAAGATGTAGTATTTATAGTAAAACATGGGTAGTCAATAGCATGTGGGAAAACAACTGAATCTGAAAATGGTCCCAAAGGTAATTTGCAAATCTGCTGAAATCCCGAACAAGCTTTGATTTAACCGAAGCTTGAAATGGCTTTTATTTACTGTCTATTGTGGAATAAATGACATCTCATAAACAGGCTTTATCCATTACCACAGAATGGCGATCACTGTGTTAGGGACATTTTATCCTCTTGATATAAAACAAGATATGCTATAGTGTGTTATTACAAATAGAAAAATCAATGCTGAGACACACACCTCTGAAATTTCATTTTTGCGGAACCCCATTTTCAAAAAATGTATTCTCTAATAAAAACGTCTCCATAACCAGGGGGATTTACAAAACACGGAGCAACAAAGAACAGTAACAAACAATGAATAAAGTGGCTCCATCCTGAGTCTTTTTGCTGTACATTAGTCACACACTTGCATACATTTCTGAGCGCTGAGCTAAGCTCCCACTAGGCAGGGAAGAAAACCAGCTGAATTACCTTCACTTTTAAGCGCTTTATGGAGAACACACACTGCATGCCAAGTTGTGCTGGAGAGGAAAACTTTGTGGTGAAAAGAGCCTGATGCAGGGATGGAGTCATCCAAAGAAAGACTTCCCTGATTTTATCCAAAGTCTGGATCAAAAAGCTAGCTAAAAGTTGGGTTTTTCTGGCTGAGACTGGTGTTGGCAGTTACTTTTCATTCACAACAGGTCTGATATATTTGCCCCTATTCACTGTTCATTACTTAATGCTGATTCGTAAGACTCTGTTTCTTTGATAAATTTTCACCTGAAAATGCCTAAAAACAGATTTTCTGCAGTCAGTCTGTTATGAATTTTTCAGAGTGTCCACTCCCACTGCACATAATTGACCCCCCCAAATGCGATACTGTAACTGGAGTCTGACTGGACGCCTGGAAGACTAAAATTACATCAAGTAGTGAATGGCAAATAACAAACACTGATTGCATTGATCTTTTTTTTTTTTTTTTCCTAATGCATTATTATTTGTCGCTGGAATTTATGATTCTTCTGAGATTTTGAGACTCATCAATCAAGTGAGTGAAACGGGGAGAGAGTCTTCCCCAATACCATAGTATATGAGCTGTAAATGATTGTGAAGTGACTTCCCTGAACACTCCTGAAAATGCAGATAAATTGCTTTTGAATTATTCAGTTGCCAGAAATCAAGACCAGATAGCCACCTTTGGTGGGTCAACAGTATCCCAGGGATGTGAAGCTGAGTAAGGAAAGGGGGGTCCCTACTCCTGCAGCAGCAGCAATCCCATGGAAATTCACATTCCCTACAGAAATGGAAGAGTCATTGTCAAACTCAACTGGCGTTCCCACCCTTTAAAATCAAGGAACAGATACTTCCAAAAATGGATTTCTGACTTTTTTATAGCCTGACCTGGGCATTGCTTCAGTATAATTTAGTTCACATAGATTGGTTTCTCATTCATTTCTAATACTCTCTGTCTAAAATTATACCATGGCATTAATGTCCCTGGATGAGCACATGCAACAAGTAGCTGGGTTTTCACAGACCCTGGAAAAGCTGATGTCAAAGATCGGATATATGGCTCGCTCCTCCTCAGGCAGATAAGTGAATTTATTAGGATGACTTGCAAAGTACTGTGATCCTTAATGTAAGCAATCATGATGAGGTCACATTTACATTGAAAATGATCTCATAGCCCCTAGGGCTTGCCAACCAGGGAAATAACCCTTGCCTCTTGCTGTGAGAAGTAGGATTTTTGAGGCTGGAAAAGCCCCCTAAGATCATCGGTTCCAACTGTTCCCCAGCACTGCCAAGGCCAGCACTAACCCATGTCCCCAAGGGCCACAAATGGGGAAGTCACGACTTGGGAAGTCATGATTAGGTGCTGCCTTGGGGAAGCTTCATGAGCAGCTGGAGTGGTGATTCTGCTCTGAAACAGAGTCTCCACAGAGGTTTTAAGGGAAGGTGTAGAGTTCTTTAGGCTTTCGTTCTGGTGCAGACAAAATTTGCTGAAGCCCAAGGCTGGCTACAATTCCCTGTGGGAAACAGCACCTTTGAGAAATGCATTCAAGTGGAGGTTTGCCTACTGCAGACACAAATAGGAGCATGCGGGGATGCTTTCAGGATGCAATTAAGAACATTTCCTTGGACTAGAGAAATCACTTCACTCTGTTTCTTTGTGCCCTGTGTCATGTTCTGGCCCTCCCGTGCCAAGAGTTAAAACTAGGACAACATTCTCAGTTACTTCAGTAAAATTATGGCCTAGCTCCTAAACTGATATATTTCAAATATTAAAAAAATGGAAGAAAAATAAAGATATGAGATCAGCAGTGGACTCTCAAAACTTGGTCAGTGTGGGGAATTGCAGCTTTCCTGCCTTGTGGAAGGGGATGAGACTTGAGGCTGAGGGTTCCAATAATGAAAATAAATATCATACATTTGTAATAAATGCTATAAATGCAATTTCTGGCCAGACCCTCACAAACAGCTACTTTGCTGCAGACTTGAAAGACCTCTTCATTGTTATCACTGCACTGAAAAATGTACAGTTGTTCATGGTTTGAGTTCCTCCAGCTCCAAGGATTTACCCACTGCCTGTGCTAGGGGCTGGTTAATGACAAATGTTATTTGCACCTGGACACATCAAATCTCTGCATCTGTTCACAGCAATACAGATGATATGGCAGGTGTTTCAGGTGCACAAGACCAAGACACTTCATGTCACTAAAGTGATGGAATGAATATGGAAAAATCTGCTTTTTCCCTTGCTATGCCATTGGTTGAACCTGCATGTCCCAGCACACACAGCCACAGACAGTCAGCCTCATGAGGACTGCTATAAAAGGAGCCCAAAACTTTATGGGATACAGTGAGGACACAGACCAGGACTTGATAAAGCTGATTGGACAGCCTGCACTATTGCCAGTCTACAAATGTTTAGCCACATACATGGTGATTCAGTGGAATAAATCCCTTTCACAGGCAGAATAACAGTCTGGTTTTCATCTTTCCTGCAATGTGGCTCAGAAGATGCTCATCCCTCTGTATGTACCTCCTTTTGGAGCTCCTTTCAGGGGGAATAGCCTCAAAGCAGGGTGGTATGGAGGGGAATGTCAGTCTGCTCTCTCAAGTGGCAGAACAAGAGGGAACAGTCTCAAGTTGCATGAGGAAAGGTTTAGATTAGATATTAGGAAATATTTCTTCACTGAAAGGCTGTTTGGGTGTTGGAACAGGCTGCCCAGGAAGTCCCCATGCCTGGAAAGTTTAAAAGCCATGTGGATGTGGCACCTGGGGACATGGGTCAGTGGTGGCTTTGGCAGGGCTGGAGAAATGGTTGGACTTGATCTCAGAAGGCTTTTCCAACCTGAATGATTCTGTGATTCTATGAAAAACTCTTTGTTCTGTGGGCTGATGGAGGAACAAAAAGCTGTCTCATTGTCCTCATCTCTGCCCTTGTTTTGCCACCTCTCAGTCTGGCTCCCTGTATTCCAAAGGCATTTTTTTCTATTTGATGCTCATGAACAATATGGGACATGTTTTCACCCAGCACTGACCCCTTGCCAGGACTCACCAGACCACAGTGAGTCCAAATGAGATGCAGATCTGCAGATTGCATCTCTTGCTGGAGATCCTCATGCATATGGATCAGGCTGCCTCCTGAGGTGGGGATGAGCTCTGCTCACACAGAGTATTTAAGGAGTGAATGCCTAATGGAAAACTTTGAAAGACACTCTACTTTTAGAAACCGTTCTGCTTGCACCACCAATATACAATATTGCTCTTCATTTCTTCTCTATCACAGAGGACATTTGCATGAAAATAGGATTGTTGTATGTAAACATTCATCTGTTCTTGCTGCTTGTTGCTTGTTTGGAGGCTTAATGCCAGTGGAGTCCCAAGCCAGCTGTTGTATGGGAAATAAATGGGTCGGGGGTGGGAAGAGGAGGTCTGGAGGAACGTAATGGTTGAGTTTGTATTTTGCTGCCAGATTGTTCAGGTGACTTGTACTGAGGGAAGATGTCAGAAGGAGACAAGGAAAGAGTCCAACAAGTTTGAATCTTTTGACATCTGCGGGTGCCTACACAGGCATGATAACACCCTACACACAAAAATCCCTGCTGGTCCCAAACCTCTTCTCCAGTGGTGGCCAGGACCAACCCAATGGGGAAGGATATAAGAAAAAGATAGGCATGTTGAGCTACTTATCCTGCATTTTCTCCCTTCAGCAGTTCATGGTTCAGGACTCTCCGAGCCAGAGCTGATGTCTGGTAGTAGGAAGTTTATATGGGAGCCCACAAGGGATTTTTTACTTTTGTGGTTTTTTTGCAATACCTTTGTGGACTGTAGGAAAGACTCTGTATCAAGGAGTTTCCCAGAGCAGTTGTGTGGGATGTTGGGAACCACAGTGCAAGGTTGGGCAGAGAAGACAGCTTTTTTCTTTAACTGGTCTTCTCCTCCAAGAAGGGTCTTTATTAAAGGTATCAGACTTACCAAATACTGAAAAGAAGACAAAAAGCCCACAGACAATTCAAGTATCCAATGTTAAAAGAAGATTGAGGTTACTCTGGCCTTGGAAAGATTATGGATTTGGCTTTGGTCTAAACAGAGCAGAATCTAGCTCAAAATAAATTGAAACACACTCAAGTGTGTTTCTCAATTGAAGCAAACTCAAGTCACCCCTTGTGTCAGTTTTGTGTTTAAACTTAGTGAAGGTTTTGAGCACAAAACTCTTTGTGGATCTTACAGGACAGGTTTGTCTCAAGACATACAAAATCCTCACATTCTGACCTAACAAGGAAGAGTGAGCAGTAGCCAAGAGACTCTTGTGGTCAAGGAACATATGCAGAATTCCTTGCCAATAAAGATGCAAGGGATAAGAGCATTTAATTACAGACTCTAAGCTCTCATCCTAGTATAGAGAAAGCCACTTATGTGAAGGTCATATTTAGAATTTCACTGTGAAACATCAAGTTTTTGGCTTGCAAACTGAGACCGCTTCGAGCTTTATTTATGACTTGCTGTTCACCTCAGTGCCTATGCACACTGCAGGAAAGTATTTGCTGCAAAACATTGAGTTCCTCCTCAGAAATAGGACATTAGGCTTCAGAGTTAGCGCTCATTTGAGATAACTGGCATGGAGGGTTGGAGAGGTGCAGTTTCCACACTGCTCCAGAGATGTAGCTTCAGGTTTTTTAGGATTTTTTTTTCATGATCATGCACACATCAGATGACTCATCCAGGAGTGGAGGAATTGGGATGGAAGTGTCCTGTCCACTCTCCCAGCCAGCTGTGATCCAAACTGGAGCCAGAGCTCACGCAGGCACCTCCTCCAAATGTAATAGTAATCAGAAGAGGATTGTTTCAACACAATATTATGTGTTATATTGCAGTTATGGATAAGTCAAGGGCAAAGCAGCTTTGCATTTCTGATAGTCCATAAGGAAGGGGGTGAGTAGGATCGGGTGTCTGTCCTATTACACAGCCAAAATGCTTTATCCTACACAGGGCACCATCTAATGGTGCACCTGAATGGGTATAAACACTAATTAACTGATGAAATACACTTACAGTTTCCTTCAGTCAGCATCAATGGCAAGCTTAGTGTCCAGTCAGTTTTGTCAGGAAGAGGAATGAAAGACATTTCATTTCATCACTGGTTGTCTCAGCTGTCTCACCTTTAGTGCAGTGGTGACAAGCGTCCTTCCCACTGCCTGACTGCATGTAGCACAGCTCACTTTTTTAAAGCTGTTTACCACAGAAAAATGTTTAAGTAGGATTCAGATATCCCTCGGCAAAGAGAAAGAGGAAAGGAAAAGATGAAGGGGGAAAAAAAAAAAAGGCCTTTCAAAATATAAAACAGAAGTTGCTGCAGGCAAAGATGCCTTTAAGCGGTCTCAAGCTAAGACTTTCCATTTCCATGTAAAAATGTCTGTCGAAAGGGCAAGCTACATTTACAATGAGCAAAGTTTTATAGCTTACACAGGCGTGAGCACCTGCTAGGAAGATGGGGAAAAGATTCAATTTACCTTTGGGTTGCAATGCTCAGATTCCCATTTAAAAGTCTAAGACCCCTGATTATTTATTGATGTCTTTCTCTTCATAGCTGTCTGTGTCTTTACTGGCTTGCAAGATGCAACAGTGTGGCCTAAAGGATTTTTTGAATTAAGTTCTTTCAAGTAATTTTTCTCCTTCAGGCATTTAGCCAATGATGCTGAAGTTTGAAAGGTCTCCTCTGTATTTGGAGGGGTGATATATTAATATATTTATTAACCAACAGTCAAATTAACTGTGCCTGAGCTGTCCTTAAACACTAGGTTATGACTGGGCTACTGAATTTTCTGCTTTATTTTATTTACAGGAGGAAGAGAAGGCAGCATCAGCGGGAGTGATGTTCTAAAGCAACCAACATTTTACAGTGAATATGCTTCAAGTTCCCATAAGGCAGTGGCAAACAAAATTTAACGTCAAAATCTCTGTCCACATTCCCTTCCCCTCTCTCAGAAAGCATAAAAGTGGCAGCTTGTACATTTTCTTTAACTTACAGGAAGCAAGGAGACTTTTACTGAAGACATCTAGGAAGACATTACAAGGCACCTCTGGCAATGAAATGAGTATTTTCTTATTTCAGCAAGAAGAATAGAAACCCTGGTTCTTCTTTTTTTCATGATAATAAGAGTCATAGTAAAAGAAAAAAAAAAAAAAAACAAACTGGTATTGCAATTAATGCTGATGCTTGTAGCACCCTGAAAAATCAAACCAAAATCAAACTTCTGCTGGGAAAAAGCAGAGGACCAATCACTAACTCAAGGGGTAGTTTATTTGATTATTTTAGTTTTCTGAGGAAGAAAAAAAGGCAGTAGTAAAGGGAATCTCCTACTGGCATACTGGTCAAAGAGCAAGCACGTCTGCTCCACTTTACAGTTATCTAATGTCAGTTAACAAAGAACCCTAAATTACTAGAAACAGGGTTTGACTGGAAAATTATACAGGTAGACTGCACCCAACTCAGCAAGTTAACCCAGGGGGAGAATCATTAAGGGATTGCATGCACCAAAGTAGGGCTTTTATTAAGCAAGAGGCTAGAATAGACAGTGGCATGGGCATGTCCAGCCATAAAGCATGATCATCCTCCAAGGGCAGAGGAAGAAGCCCTGGTGGTGGCTGCCAGGAGCTGCTGAGGACACGCACTCAGCTGGAGATGGATCCTCATCCCTTTACACTGCCCTTTCCTGGCGTGCTGGGGACATACTGGAACCCTCTGGAGATCAAGGCCTTCAGTGACCTTCAGGTAAGGGAAGAAATCCTCAGCCACAAAGCCTCAAAACTGAGTGGTGCAGAGGAGCTGCACATGCTGAGGTCTGGATGTGTCCAGCCAGTGCAGGATGAGGCCCAGCTCGAAATGAGGAATGGACTGGAACTGTCAGCATTAATCATGGGGCTCAAAGGTTTTTGTTGTTTTTTTTTTTCCCTGGGACTCACCTCACCTAAATTTCTCTGCCCTGGGCTGCCTTAAATGCCCTTTTAGTCAGTGGAAAGGGGACCTCGGGGCATGACTCTGACCTATCTTGGACACCCTGAGGGAGTGAATCACGGCAGTACCACGCCTGTCCTTCCCTGGACTAAAGATAATTTGTGGTAACAGCTCGGGTGTCTCGTGCTCCTGAAGTGACAGCAGGACAGCAGTGAACCTCTCCACCAGAGAGTGGCTGAAGAGGGCTGTGAGCCAGTCCCTTGCAGGTGCACCTTCCCCCAAAGGGGGAAAGCAAAAGCTCTCTAGCTCTGCTCCATGTAATCTTTTTTGGTGACAGCAAGCAGACCGCAGGGGTCTTGATCAAGATGTAATGGAGATGTGCTTGGGTTTTCCGTAGGCAAAACATCTCTGGAGTTACAAGGCTCCAGATGAGTTCTCTGGGAGGGGTCTTGCTCAGCTGTGAGCATCCAGCATGTCTGGGGCTTCCTGAATCACAGAATCCCAGAATGGTATGGGTTGGCAGGGACCTGAAGTTCATCCCATCCAAGCCCTGCCACACCTTCCACTGAACCAGGCTGCTCAGAGCTCCATCCAGCCTGGCCTTGGACATGGACACTCTTGACTGTGATTGAATATCGCTGCCAAAGCTGACAAATAACACTCCAGGACAGGATATTTACGATCCAGATTGTGAAATTAAGTAACTGTCCAATCCATTTATCAGCACGCTCACAATTACAAAATAAGTGAAGAAATAATAGTTATTGCAGTGAAATTGATTATCACCATGCACACCGTTATGGCAAGTCACAAACCAGGAAAGGTGGGAGATTACTGTTGCAATTTGTTACTTGGTGAAAATGGGGATTTCTGGGAGGAGATTGGTGTCTCCTAGAGGGCTCATGAGACTCTGGGGGTGGCACAAATGTAGGACAGGAAGTTTACCCTGGTGATCTCCTGGTCTGCTCTCTGGACCACGGAGATCCAGACGCGGATTTCTGCGCACGTCCAAGCCCAAAGGCTTTGGAGCATCTGTCCCAGTGGCACCAGGAGAGGCAGATGTGCGACATGCTTGAATCTGTGTTTGCAGAAGTGATTCTCAAAGGAGGTTTTTACACACGTGATGGATCCCAGACCCCTCCAATGCCACTCGGCTCCTTTCTTCCCTGGGTGGGAGTTAATAGGTACATGCATTAATGTAATGACCTTTTTATTGACACGCTTTCGCTTCACTTCTCTTTAACCACCACGTGAGTAAAACCCAGAAGAACTGTTCAGAGAAGAGTGACTACATTTAGAAAAGTAAAATGAATACTATTAAATGGAGTGCACTAAACCCAGGTAATTAGTAAAATGATGTCATGGACACTCTATTATTAATAGTGCACACACAACTTAGGTTGTTCTCCTACAGATAATTTCAAAGAGGTATTCACAATCTCAGCTGCATCTGAATGTCCTTCTATTCCTTGTAAGACATTTATATTGCAGATATGTCTTTATCTAAACACACATTTCACTTGAAAATAGGTCCCAGAGCCAACTGTAAAGACCTCATCTTTATGTATACATAAAAACCGCATTAATGCATCTCAGTTATGAGAAGTTCATAACATAAAAGTGGGCACTGAAAAAGAATGAAGCCCCCATCTGATTTGAAGAATGCATATGTGTCAGGGGTTTATGGAAGACATCCCCCAGTGCATTTCTGAAGCACAGGCTTAACCATTGACTGCATGAAATATTTTGTGGTTGGGGATATTTTTGGCAGGTATTTTTCCTGGATGACTTCTTACTCCTTTTTAAAATCCAGCTGTGCCAAGCAGAACAAATGAGGGAAATCTGGTGTTAGAGAGTGTGTGATTCAGCTGGATTTTGGCTGCATTGTTTTCTCTGAATGAAAGAGCCAGGTTTATTCACCAGATTAAAAACCCCTAAACGGTTCCATTTTCCTGCCCTCGTGATCATTGCTATTGATTACTGTGTGTTCTTAAATCTATTTTGTACAGCCCTTGTTTAATATTTAAGAGACATAAGGAGCAGCATGTTGTAATATTTAAGAGGTTAACTTATTGCAGAGAGATAAAGAAAAGGCATGGCTCCAAATGAGGTGGAAATTTGGTCCATTTTATTGATGTGCTGCAGTATACATTTAGGGATATACACTGCACTGTAATATGGATCATTAAAAAAAAAAAAAAAACCACACATGGTAAAATACTGCTTGTATCTGAGGCCTTTTATCTTTAGTAGAGGCAGTGCCAAGGTGCTCAGCACCTGCCTGAGAGTGTGGTGGCAATCACACCATGCGTGTCAGCCTGTGTGTGCCACAGACACATCATGCTGCACTACAGGTACCACATTTTTCTTGGTTATGTGTCTGACTCGGGGTCTGGGGTGAAAGATTAGCAGAAATCTGGTTTGACAACCAATAACATGTCCTGCTTTGGTACTGGCTGTGCAACAGTTTGTGTTGCACCATCCTAACCTGCATCTGCAGGTCAGACAACCACATCTGCCAAGTGGTACTTTTATTTCACATGGCTACAAAAGCTTTGCATACCTTTAAAAGAGGTGCCAGAGTCGAAGGAATGATTTTGATGCTCAGAATAGCAGAATTTTTTCCGTGTTAATTCAGGGTCCATAAATGTGATCCTTTGCAAGGCTGTGGAAATGCTTGGGCATAGAACCATAGAATCACAGAATGGTTTGGGTTGGAAGGGACCTTGTCTTGTTCCTCCCCCCTGCCAATAGGACACCATTCCTATTATTCTAACACCATGAGTTTTGCTTTACTTAGGCATTGCTAAAGCAGAAAGCCTGAAACCTGCCCAAATGCTTTGCAGAAGAAGAGTGAAGTTCAGGTTTTTTACGGCTTGTAACTTCTGACTTCAGGAGAAGCAATAATGATTTGCAACAGGAAATTTAAAAAAGACCCTACCCAGAGAAAAGAAGAAATAATACAGAGTAGTAATACAGAATAATCTACAAAGTCTATAGATGCTCCCAGGTCCATAAGTTGTCACAGAATTATTTTTAGGTTCAAGGGCCAGAATAATTTAAACTCATAAAATCACAGAATTGTTTGGGTTGGAAAGGACAACTTCCACTATCCCAGGTTGGAAAGGACAATTTCCACTATCCCAGGTTGGAAAGGACAACTTCCACTGTCCCAGGCTGCTCCAAGCCCCATCCAGCCTGGCCTTGGGCACTCCCAGGGATCCAGGGGCAGCCACAGCTGCTCTGGGCACCCTGGGCCAGGGCCTGCCCACCCTCCCAGCCAGCAATTCCCAGTTCCCAATATCCCATCTGTCCCTGCCCTCTGGCAGGGGAAGCCATTGCCTGTGTGCTGTCCCTGCATGCCTTGTCCCCAGTCCCTGTGCAGCTCTCCTGGAGCCCCTTGAGGCCCTGGCAGGGGCTCTGAGCTCTCCCTGGAGCCTTCTCTTGTGCAGCTGAACAGCCCCAGCTCTGCCAGGCTGGCTCCAGAGCAGAGGGGCTCCAGCCCTGGCAGCAGCTCCGGGGCCTCCTCTGGGCTGGCTCCAGCAGCTCCACGTCCTTGTGCTGTTGGAGCCAGGGCTGGGGCAGCTCTGCAGGTGGGCTCTCAGCTGAGCACAGGGGCACAGGGGCAGAATCCCCCCTGCCCTGCTGCCCACGCTGGGGGATCAGCCCCAGGCAGGGGGGTTCAGAGAGCCAGAGACATGTTAAGCTTCTTCCACTAGAATCCTCAAGGCATGGGAGAAGCAAATTTGATGTATCAGCTGGTGTCTACATGCCTGCAGCATCTGTTTGTGTATAGAAATGTTTAGTACACTGGCAAATGGTACTTGACATTTCCAGCATATTTTAGGTGCAGTGAGGTTTAGCTGTCCCTCTGTGGGCTGTTCATGCCCTCCATCGCTGGAGTGCAGGAGCTGACTGATACATTTATTCATGTAACTCCTTGGGCCTTGGGAATTTAGGGAAAACGATGACTGTCATTTGACAGAAAAGGAGCCAAGTAGCTTGAGGACAGATTTTAAATGGTATTTAAGAGACTTGCTTAGCTTTCCATTGAACTCAGAAGTAATTAGGCGCCTCAGATTTAAGAAATCTGGTCCTTGGTGGCTTGAGTGAGGTCTGCTTTAATACTGGGAACTAAACTTCTATTTCCCAAGGATGAAGCAGGTGCTTCAACCATGGGATGGGCTGTTCCATTCCTTGACTCTGCTGTGTAGGTATATACGACAGATTTTAATGAGATTTTGTCCCTTTTTGGGACCAGAATATGTTAAACATCAGTAGAAATTATCAAATGTCCTGCTCCAGTGCCTGGTACGGGGCATCAACTTTCACAACATGTCGATAAACACTTTTTAATTCATATATTTCCTGGCAAAACATTGTCTGTATGACTCACAATTTGCTGTGGAGTGATGTCAGGTAATTAGTATGTGATTAAGGGTAATGAATGTCTAACTGTAGTCAAGTTTATAACACGAAATTGTCTTGCTTTGGTTGAAAATTCTAAAATTATCAGGAATAGAAATAAAAAAGGTGTGTAATTTTCTGGAGATGGCAGTGAACCGAGTATCTTCACAACAGCTCTTGTAGGGAAGGTCCTATATGTAGGTTGGTATAAGGTTGTAGACCACGGGGTGTATCAAATTCTGTGGAAAACGGGAGAATAAATCTCTGTAGATATTTTTCACTTAAAGGTCTGACCTGCAGGGTGAAGTTTGCAGTTGTGCAGTTGTGGTGGCAGCCAGCAGTGCCTGCAGTGAGTGCTGGTTGGAGCTGTTGGGTGCAGCTGAAGAAGGAGGCGGCCCTGGAGAGACCTCACCACACCCCAGGTCAGCATCCCTCCTTACACGCAGCGCCCAGGGATGTTGCACAAATCCAGGCAAGGAGTGGCAGGTAGGAAATCGCTCTAACTTTTCTTTTCAAGCCCCCAAACCACCTCCCCCTCCTCTTTCCCGGGCAAATCACCACAGTCCGCTCGGTGAGCGGTGCGGTGGGTGCAGTCAGACTCCGTGTCATCCAGGGACAGCCGGTGTCCCACGGGAGCAGAGGAGAGTTGCAGTTAAGCTAGAACTGTGCCTGGTGAGTCATAACCATTACTCGTGGCTGCAGGATCACTTGTGAGACAAGAAGTCCATCTGATGAAATGCTGTAGTGCCACACCTTCCTTCCACGGGCGACGCCAGCCAGGACCACGAGAGCTGCTGTGGTGATGTGCTGATGAACCCGTGGTGTGTGTGGGGTTACACAAGTGCTCTCCTTTGCTGGACTCAACCCACACTACCCAGGGCAGCAGAGATTTTCATCCATTTCTCTCCTATCAAGCCTTAATATGGATTGTGTCATTCCCACTCCTAAGCAAGGCTAGGGGTAGGTTTGGTGCCTCGAGTTGTTTCCTCCCTCTTCCACAGATTAAAAAAAAACCACCCTCTGGAGCACTTTAATGAAACAGTTTGTCCTTTTTAAGTTGAAAATAGAAATGCACCTTTCCCCCATTGGAGACGTTACCGGAATGGCACAAGGCTGTGGAGTTTTATTATCTTGGTCTCAGCTTAAAATACTAAGAGGCGCTTCTTTAAGAAAGTTTAAGAGAAGTTCTATAAACCATGTCTATATATAATCCCTTTTGTAAGCATCTAGGAAACTGCAGGACGGAAAGGTTGCCTGCCAGACCTCAGAAAGCAAATACTAATTCAGCAGTCTAGTCACTCTGTCAAACATTTAGTGTATCAGGGTTGATTGTTCCCTGGTAGGTATAGCTCTGGTATATCCGCCAGGCCTTTTGTCATGTTAACTGCAACCGATCAATGGATTGAGGTCAGGACTTCTGATGTAGGTGCAAGCTTAGAGGGAAAAAAGTCTCAAAGATTCATTTTTTCTCGTCTGGTAGCACTCCGGTCACTTATTTTTTCTCAGTTAGCCTCTGCTGCTCTAAAGTGGATATTGATCAGTGCTTTAATGCAAACCTGTCAAATTAATTTTGCAGAGCTGGGATATGACTGGCCTAAAATTGCTTCTGCATCTGTTCTCTGCAGCAAGCCTATGAATTTTAATCATGACCAGAATGGGCTGTTGGCTTTTTTTGTTAGAAACTTGAATAGGAAAGGTTTAAACTGTAAATGCCATGAAATGATGCTGTTTTGTTCTTTTCAGAAACTCATGTGGCTGAGGTCAAAGAAATTATTATGTCTGTGCATTCTTGTCAGATGCTCGGGGAGCTGTGCAGGGTTTTCTTCTTTTGCAAAGCAAAGCAAAGGTATGTAGTGAGCTTGTTAAACATTCCCAGGCCAATGAGGGAACAGCAGGCTTCGTGTCTCCTGCAATGCCAGATACATTAGTATTAATGTACAATTTCCTCTCCAGCCCCCACTCTATGATCTGATTATTCCTGATAACTTTATCTCACCAGATGGAGAGGGAGACAAACCAGGAGAACAGCATCTATTTCTTTTGTACAAATTTTAAAAAAAATAAATGCAGAGCATCCCACACACTAGCATAAGGTGAGTGTGTCTGTACCTGGAGTAGCAATCTTATGGAGTGGGGGAAATGCAGATGGTTACAGAAGTTTTTCTTCATCATGCAAAACAGGAGATTCTTCTTCTCTTCGTCAACTGAGACAGAGTGAATAAGGGCTCTGTTGTGATGTCAGCATCATGCAAAGTAAATAATGAATTTTAAGCTTTGCTCTGCACAGGCGAGACTTGTTCATAGAAAAAAAAAAAATAAAAAAAGACATGTCAAGTTTAATCTGCTCTAGAAAACTTGCAATCAGGCTGGACTCATCCTTCACAGCCCAAACAGTGACATTGACCATAACAGTTTGATTTTGTGCTGGCTCTTTCTCCAGGTGATTTGAAAGCACTCAGAGTATTAATTATTAAGTGCTGCTTGATCCCTGAGAGGTGGTGGAGAATTTGAAACTGATTTTGGCACTGGAAAAGCTGACACTTGAGGTGGGAGTTGGAGCAAGCCCACTTCCTATGGTGCTGGAGAGCCTGGGAGCGCTCCCAAGGGCAGGTCCTGAGTCTGAGCTGAAGGAATAGCATCAGCTGGCTCATGTCTGAGACCTTACACCTCTCCAGCTATTTCAGAAGACAATTTATAACTACTGCCAGCAGTGTCAGCCAACAAAAAGATCTATGCTTTTCCCTGGTGAAATAACTGGCAAAACCTGTATTAGCTACAGCGGTGCAGAACTAGAGTGAAAGGGCTGGTCTGGGAAAAAACCCTGGCTTGATCTCCTGCTCCATCCAGCTGTTCCCTGGTGTCCACCAGTACCTGAAACCTTGCAACTTGTAAGGGTTTGATGGTGGCCAAGTCCTCCATCGATGCAGGTCTGAGGAAGGATGGTTGTGTGAAAGCTTTCAGCTGCTGGGGCCAATTCTTCTGTGAATCCTGTGCTTTTGTATTTTATGTAAGGAAATCACCGTGGTTTACCTGCACCTTGGCAACACTCCAGAGCTCCAGCCAGGCCCAGGACTCAAACAGGAATACCTGAAGAGCAAGAGTGATGGTGGGAAAAGGGAAAGACCTTTGGCATGTCCATCTGAAAGTATTTATGAATGGTCTGCAGGAGTGTGTCCTGGTATATGAGCACAGTGGGAAATCAACCAGCCCCCAAAGACACACCATTTTTGGTGTCCAGGAGATATTTCCTCATATTGGCTGGCATATCTCTGCAATTCTTTGCAGGTGGCCATGGGACATTCCTGGGGTCCAAAGGTGAAGGTTGTGACTAGCTGAGTCACAACCAAGTTTTACCTCTAGAGACCTTTGTCCTCTCCTACCTCTATGTCGCAGACAGGAAACCAAGACTTTTGCTGCTGCCCAACATGCTTGGAACCAAAATTCTAGGTGAGCTGGGTGGGCAGGCTGTACCCCACGAGGTCATCAGGGAGGACAAGTAGAATTGTCCCCTTTGGTGTTACTAAAGGAATTAGTAGTAATTACTAAATTACTGAAGGAATTAGCACTAATTCTGCAGAAGAGGATATTCCATTTCGGACCTAATGCAATTAGGTTTGAATGGCGCCTGTTTTAATACTAGCTCCACAAGAACAAAACAAGGAGTTCACATGCACTGATTTATAAAACATTTTTTTCTTGCTATTTTTCATTGTGAGGGTGGTGAGGCTCTGACACAAGGTGCCCAGAACAGCTGTGGCTGCCCCTGGATTCCTGGAAGTGTCCAAGTCCAGGTTGGACAGGGCTTGGAGCAACCTGGGATAGTGGAATGTGTCCCTGCCCATGGCAGGAGGAGAAATGGGAAGGGCTTTAAGGTCCTTTCCAACCCAAACCATCTTGTGGTTCTATGATTCTCTGCTGGAACTTCAGCTGTGACAATACCAGTGCTGCTTCTCAATTCTGTGACTCACATGAAACAGCTAAATGTTGCCTAAGCTTTGACTTACAGTCTAGTTTGGAAGTCTCCAGAGGTGAGCCCTCACTAAGCCGCTGAGAGGAAAAGGTTGATGGGAGATGCTGAGGGTCTCCTGCAACTCAATCTCACTGGGTAGTCTGTAGGGAAAACCAACTGCTTTGAGTGGTGCAAACAGCTTTTTGAACATCAAAGGGAAAGATAAAAAAAAAAAGGCTGTGATGATGTTCTGGCTCCTGCAATGTCGGTGGAAAATTTCCCACAAGCTTCCCAGGTGGTAACATTTCGACCTTAGCCTGCAACTTGTTAAAACTAGAGACCGTGACTCACTGTCCATCTTACATCTTCCCTGTCTGTTTCACAAAATTTGAACAAATAACGGGCTTAGGGCTGTTGGCTGGTGCAAATGTCAGAGAAACTTCTGTTCAGGTCAAACCCAAGGAAACTGTGTGCTAATTGTTTTGGTTAAATGTAAGACAATAAAAGTTTTAGGTCAAGACAAGATAGAGTATTTGAGTCAACCCAAAAATGAGTTGTTTATTTCGGAAGATATTTAACGTCTATGAAGTCTTCAGGGTTTTCTTAAGAGACTAAAAATGTGTTTTTAAAATGAAAAATGAAAAATGAAATAGCTTTTCCAAATAGATTGTTTGGGCTATTTTTTATTTTGTCTCTACGTGTGGTGCAGTTTTTTCCTGACATCATGAATAATTTTGGACCTTTCAGTAAAATTATTTTTTGTCAGCTATGTCTACTCCAGCTATAGATTTGACATATTTCCAAACAACAAAGGTTCATTTTTTCAGTCCTGGAAGATGAAACTTCGTTCTTCTGGCAGCTTCAGCAAGAGAAGACTTTAAAAAGGCAGTTGGTGGGAACTGCTTAACTTTTTTTGGTTTTTTTGTTTGATCTCAAAGGAGTCTGTTGGGATTTACTCTAACAAAGGATTCAACAGTCTACGTTTCTTTAGGGAAATGAATTTGCAATTCTATAACGATACACATTTTTTTAAAGTCCTCTGCCCTTGGCTTGTATCTTCATCTTCCACATTTGCAGACCTCTGTGGGTTTCTACTGCTGGGTTGCACATTGGCCCTTGAAATTCCCTATTGCTTGAGTCAAACATCACACATGCAGAGCCTGGGCACTATGGTATAACCAATGCTGTTATCTGAAGTCACGGAAGCAAAGAGCCTTTCCCTAAACTGACAGATGCCAGAAGTGATTTGACCACCCACAGGTGCCAGGCTACTCCAGAGGAGAGAAGGGCTGTGTTGCAGAAAGAAATGGAATGGATAGAAGATGTCACTGTGAGCCTTCAAAACTGATCTTAACCTACCAGAGTTAAGGGAGTTGCCAAAGACAACCTTATTTTTCTGCTTAAAAGCCAGAAAAATTCTGTTCACCTTTTGCTGTAGGATAGGAAAAATGTTTGAGACGCAAATGCAGCTTCCCAGTCAGAAGTGACTTTCCTGTAGCTGGAGGAGACTTTAAGAGAAACTGCAAATTATTTCTTCAGTAAGAGCCCTGTTCTGTTCTGTAGGAAAAAAGAAAGATGTGCGAAGCTCTCAGCAAGCAAGCACAAAGTTAGCCATTGCCCTTCAAACCCCAGTGATTCCACCGAGTCACAGCCCTCCAAAACGCAGCAGAGCCCAGGCACCGCTCACGCCGCTCCCTTGCTGGCGCGCTGCATCCACGGTGGCACTGATGGATTTGGCTTCTTAGGGGCCAGATCCACCTATTAATTGGCATTGGGGTGGCATTGTAGGCTGTCAGCAGCCCCAGCTACCAGCTGGAAGGATATAATTGTATTGTAAACGCCAGGCATGAGGGTGATGGATACGCGCGTCTCTGCGGTCTGACTGCTGCGATGTGCGGGGCAAGGCATCCTCTAATTCGCCACCAAGAGGGTCTCTTGCACTGAACAGCCTCTCTTAAATCAAAGTGTTCAATCCTGCTGGAGGTGGGTGCAGGGAGGGGAGAGCTGGAAGAAACAAAGTAAGACGATAAAAAAAAAAAAATCAATAGCACTTCCCTATAAAAGAGACCGAGCTTTGCAGAATTAGACACCAGAGGTGCCAATTTGGCAAATTCATTTAAGGCTAGATTGAAAACTCAGCTGATAGTCAGGGTCTGGGGACTGCAGCAGTGTCCATTTGTGGAGCTTTGGTCACCAAATGCATGGTGAGCACTTTGAAGCACGTGCACCATGAGTGCCACAAATGGTGGCTCCAGCTTCCAGTGCTTGGCACCCTCCTGCCGTGTCCCCTCTCGTGCAGGGGACTGCTGGCCATGCCACATACACGGCCCTGCTCCTGCTGACCTTGATTTCTCCACACCCAAAGGCCAGTGCTGGCCACGTTCTGCAACTCATCCTTTCGGAAAGAGGTGGATGGTGACCACACTGCATCCCATGCCCAGGAGAAGCTCCATGGGAGTGGTCTTTGTGCCGTCGGAAGAGCCTGTAAGCGCTGCCCTGGTGGTTGTTTACCAACAAGGGCCACAGAGCTGTGGCCTGGGCCATTGTGGGGTTTCAGTCATTAGCCCCCAGTAACGCCCCTGTCTGCTGGGGAAGAGATGGATGTGAGGGGACACAGAGACCCATCAATCCCACAACACATTCGGGGTCTCTGCATTTCGTGTCCTCTAAAGCAAAGCTGCTGAAGGTCTAAGGCCGTATGAGGTCAGATGTGTGGACAGGAACTTCCAATGCCCTGCACAGGGCAAAGGGTGTGTGAAAAGTTACTAAATCACTATGGGTTTTTTTTAACGTGGGGAAACTATTTGCAATGTATAGTTTTGCTATCAACTATTTCAACAACAACAACTACAACAACAACAACAAAAAAAAAAAAAGGGCAATTTATTTTGTTACTTCCACAATGTTACCTGAGCCAAAATTTTCATTCATGGGTATTTAAAGTTAGGGCTCTAGAAACCCACCTGAAATAAAATGACCTGGTTGGCCCTTTTTGATCCTTGTGAGCCCCCTTCTAACTCAGGCTATTCTGTGATTCTAACCCTTTCCTTTCAAGTGAAAAATTCCAGTCTCCTTCAATATTCCCTCTAGTGCATAAGGCATCCTCCTTACTCAGCCACGAATGTGTAGCTTCAGGCTTTCCCATAAGACCAGATCTTCTCCAGTGGCACATCAGAGGTGTGTGTGACCACCCCACACTGAGCTATTAATCCTTCTGTTTTCACAGCATTTGCATTAGAGATTATTCAGGTAGTTAATTAAATATTCAGAATCTTCCAGTTCTTTCTCTCGTCATACATGAAGAAAAAAAAAAAAAAAAAAGAAGTTATTAATCACTAAGCCAAATAGGAAGAGCAGATTTCTTCGCTCTTTGAACTATCTGTCAGATGCCACAAGAAGAGGAGTTTCAGGATCATGCAGAGCCAGCCAGCACAAGTCAGAGTGCAAAGCCACTGTGTGGATCCTGCTAGCAGCAGGTGCTTATTGTGGTCTGGTATCAGGTGCACTCATAGTCATGGTATTAATGTGGTGCTGGTCTATGACCCATCATTATACAGCTAATGACCCTGCTGCAGAATGGGATTTGTTCTTCATGACCTGAGGAAAATGAAGGGAAGTAGTGAGGAAATCCTGAGTATTTCTTTTCTTCTAGGAAAATACAGCATTTTTAATAAAGCTTCTTCTTGCTGCCCTGCTGGGAAGAAGCTGAAGAATTTTTAATCTCCTCAGAAGAATTTGCTATATTCTCAGCTGCAGTTTCCCACAGGACTATCAAATGCTGATCAAGAAACCCCAGAAATCTGATTATTGGTGCCAAAACAAGATTCAAAGACTAAAAAAGGCAAGGAGTTGGCTTTCATAAAACTAGAATTTTATACAATTATTTTGGTTGGAAAAGACCTTTAAGACAGAGTCCAACCATTCCCCCAGCACTGCCAAGGCCACCACTAGCCCATGTCCCCAAGTGCCACATCCACATGGCTTTTAAACTCTTCCAGGGATGGGGACTCCAACACTGCCCTGGGCAGCTGGGATCATGTTCAGATCACACAAGTACTTTCCTGCCTAAGGAGAGAAAGTCTTTGAGGGGTTTCACCTCTCAGGTTGTGTGTGTATAAAAAATGAAACCAAGCCTCGAGCACGGATTGTTTATTTACTGTTCTTAAATGCAGTAGAACTCCTTAAAAGTAGGAAACCCCTCCCCGAGTCAAGGACTGCCTGCCCTAACGTGCACAGAGCACAGATAAACACCAAAGGTAGTTTTGAGAGGAGTCTGCAGACCCCAGATCTCCAGCATAATATTCAATATTAGAGGGAAGTTCTGTCTGGGACTTGATGGGGAACATGTGGGGTTGGGATTTGGTAAGGTCTGGGACATATGATTGATGTTTGCCCTACACAGTTTGGTATCTCCTCAAAATCCTCTTCCTTCTGCACTAGGGGATGGAAGACTCAGTAGGAAGGCAAGAGACAGCTTAAATCTGCTCTTTGAAATCCTGAAATCATGCAGCAAATCTCTTTTAGTCTTGAAGACAAAGCCACCTTCCTCAGGATATTCACTGCAGAGATGGTAGTTAACCAACTGCAAATGGATATAGCTTTGGATGTAAACGTCCCTGGGACTGCAAAGGGGAGGCTTAGGGGGCAAATGACCACCTTAGTGACAGGTAAAATCTCTGCCAGGCCTGGAAAGAGTTCACTTTGGCTCATGTGGCTCAGTTCCCGTGATGCTGAGACTGAATCTCAATTTGACCTCCTGAAATTGAATATTCACTTCAGCCTAGATTTGCAAAGCTGTTTGTTAATGCGCACATACAGGGCTGTTTTCTCCAGGGTTTTAAAGAAAAAACTCATTTCAATGTAAAATTCACAGGATCAAATTGAAATTTATTTTGAGAAGGTTAACATTACTGATTTTCAGGCTCAGACAATCACTTCCATGTCAGATTGTAATTACACCGTTTTGTGCATCAGCTGCATGCATGGTATGGGGGGAAAAAAAAAAGTAAGATAATGCAGTTTCTTTCAGCTACAGAAAGGACCTTTGTACTGTCCTTCCCTTGAAATCCCCCACTCTGAAAGGGAAAAAGTGATTCATTTCAATCAGTCTGACAGTATGAGCTAACACATTAATTGCATAAAGACATTTCTCTTGCCCAAAGTTTTGTTTGATTTTTGCTTGCAATTGTCTGCTAGGTGTCTGCATAGCATTTTCTTTTCCCCACAGCAGTTTTCACTGCCATAAAAATCTTGCTTCTGTTAAATAGCAACATTAAAATATTGTAGTGCTGACCTTAATGGTTTACAACATTCAGCAAAGAAGCTTGAGTCTCTAAAATAAGAGTAAAGCACACAGTAAAAATTTATCTAAGGAGAATTAAAGCCTCAGAAGATTGAGAACCGTGGTGTAATTTCAACCCTTTTTGTACCTCCATGGGTTCTATCATGGGCGTGGGTGGGAGGATTGCAGGAACCAAGCACAGTCATGTAGGACTGAGGTGGGCAAGGATTTGGGCCCAGATATCCCATCACTGGCAGAGGGCAGCAGGGTTGGACGTGTGAGCTGATTTCACACTGGGGGAGCATCCCTGCCCTTGTGTGCAGAGCTGAGCTCAAAACATCCCCGAATCAGGATGGGGAAATTCTTTCTGCTTGCTTTGTCCCAGCCCACAAGGCTATGTAAGATGAAAATGGAGAACTAAATATCATAGCTTTAATGTTATTTAATATTTTATTAGGTTAAATGGACACACACTGTGTACTTTGTAAAATACTCAGCAGATACTAGCTATTTTTGTATAGCATTTAAAGGATAGTACAGCAGGGCTTGTATCAAAATTTTGCTGCAAGACATTCCCAGCAATCAACAAGTTTGTTTCTTTTGGGGCTTGTTTTGTTTTGTTTTGTTTTCTTTTTGTTTTGTTTTGTTTTGAAGGAGCACCAGATATAGGGGGAGAAAGCAGTTTGTCATTGAACTGTACTGTCATTTTTGTTTTAGAGACTCCCCAAAAGGATGCTATCTATCCCCCCAAAATCTGGCAGGAGACTCTGTTCAGCTGCATGGAGCTACTTATGAAGCTTTGGAATGTTGATCTAATCCAATCCCCCTGCCATGGGCAGGGACACCTTCCACTATCCCAGGTTGCTCCAAGCCCTGTCCAACCTGGCCCTGGACCCTTCCAAGTATGGGGCAGCCACAGTTTCCAGAATCATTTAGGCAAATCACAATAATATTTTCTGTAAATTCAAAATGAGGGGATCCACAATGCTGTGAATTATTTAATTTGGCCCAATTGCCATTGGAAATGCTTGCAGCAACCTGGAGGATCTTGGAAAAAGAAAAGCAGCAGTGTAGAGTGTGACCCCTCTTCACAAGGCCTGATTTTAATATTAGCACAGCAGGCTCAGGAGTCAATAAGAGCTAATTCTTCCCTCCAACAAAATAACCTTAAGAGCTGTAATTTTTTATCAAGTAGCAGGGAATCATCATTGTCACACAGACAAATTCTGGTCCTTCAGGTTCTGCAGCAACTGAGTATCAAAAAAAAACCCAGATAAGCTTGATCCCAGGACAGCTCAGTTAACAGGACTTTCTAGTGGACCCACAGCAAGGACATGTAATCATAACCCCAACCCAGCTCCCGAAAATGATGGAAAAATGTTCCAGGTAGGCTTCTTATTTCCTCCATGAAGTGTTTCACAATAGGACAATGGTGACCAGTGCTGCTTCCCTTTGCTGTAGCACCTTTAAAGAGCAGCCTGTAATTCATGATGAGAAAACAACAATCATATTGCTTCACATAGAAAGATAAAAGCCTTCCTTTGCAGCAATGAAACTTAGATGTCTTGAGCAATGTGTGTAGCTTAAGGGTTTTTTTTTGACAGTGCAATATTGTATATAATAACAATTACCAATGACCTCTATTAGGTTGTCCAGTCTCATTAAGGCCAATGCATTTGGTACCTGCCACTGCCAATTTGCCTCAACAGAGGTTTTATTCAGTGGATATGATAGAGCTGTAAAGCAATCTTTTTTCATTTAAATAGTTTAATTGAGGAATGCTATCAGATGTTTCAAAATTTAATGCATACAACAATTTGCTTCTCCTATCTCTTTTCAGAGTTTAGTTTGGAGAAAATGACATCTGATTCTTATAGAAAGAAGGCAATTACATTTTGGAGCCTGCCTGCCCGTATTGCATATGTTTTTAAACATAAAAAGAAATTCTTAATATGTAATTGTCAGGTAATAAAAAGGAAAATATTTTACTTTGCATTTATGAAGTAATTTTTCAAAAGCATAAGGGAATTGCATGTTAACGTTTTTCGTTTATTACCACACTCCTAATGCTGCACTGTTTTTACAAGTTTAGATTAAAAAAAACAGGCAGATCTGATGCTTGTGTATTAGTATGGTAATACCCTATAAAGTAATTAGGACAGAGGAAACTGCAAAGGTTTGTCAGTTCCAATAAGCCTACGCCCACTCTAGGGCATCACAGAAACCCACTGGGAGTTTCTCCACCAAATTTTATGGGCCCCAACTCTTAACTTAATCATCTGAGGAACTTCAGTCCTGGCTTATCCATGTCGTAAAATGTTTTCTCCACAATTTCTCCTTCTTCACCTGGATTATAAACCTTGAAGACCCACACAAGTGCCATGAAACTTTTTTCCCTTTTGCGGGGGAATGACGGAATCATAAATTCATGGAATAGTTTGAATTGGGAGGAACCTCCAAAGGTCATCTAGTTCCAACTCTCCTGTAATGAGTAAGGACATCTTCAACCTCACCAGGTTGTTCAGAGCCTCATCCAGCCTGACCTTGAATTTTTCCAGGCATGGGATAGGCACAACATCTCTGGGCAACCTGTTCCAGTGTTTCACCCCCCCCCCCTCATTATTAAATACTTGTTCCTTATACCTTATGGAAATCAACCCTCTCTTGGTATAAAATCATCACCCCTCATCCTACCAGAACAGGACGGGGCAGAGCTGTGCCACTGTCACTGCATGGAGGTGAGCACTGGAGTGATACCCCAAAAAGGTTCGCTCTCCTCTGCTGTGGACCTTGTCCACTTCTGGCTTCAAACTGGACAGCTTGATCCAACATGCTGCAGCAGACACTCTAGGCGTAATTCAATTAACTGCTCAGTGAAAAAAAAAGGTGATTTATTGTTTCAGAAATTAGCCTCAAAGATCCTACACTGCAGGACCAGGAACCCTGAGCTGTAAGTAAAATGCTGCAGAGCCTTCCTCTCATTTGTTTGTTGTACTTTCATTTTATAGAGTTGACCTTGCTTCTCTTGTTCTCCACAATGCCAGTAAATACCACTCAGCTCTCTTAAAGACAATCACATGCGTATGAAGGGGTGGATTTCAGTTTCATTAAATACTTACCTGTATTTATATTAAGTTATTCTTGCCTCATAAAACAAATGCCTGAAGATAATCCCAGTTAGTAAAGAAGGACTGACCTTCATCAGGGCATGGTGAATCCCACTTCCTCCTGTGGCTTCTCAGTTGGAGCAAAGCCACCTTTAAATCTCTGTCAAATTTGGTGCACACGGATTTCATTCATCTTTGATGTAACTCTTTGCAATGTTTCCAATGGGAAGTGAAAGGATAGGGGAAGGGGAAAGGAAAGAGGAAGGAGCTGGAGAAGGGTTCTCCCATCTCTGCCTTCAGCCAGCCCATGTGGGCTCAGGGAGCCCCTGGAGTATGGGGCACCTCCAGCTTCTCTCAGGTCTTGTCCCCTGCAAGGTCATTTCAGCTGTGCCTGGAGCTCTCATGTGCTGCTGTAGTCAACGACAAGACATGGGGAAACCCAAGGCCTTTTTTTTTTTTAAATGCCTTTGGAAAAAGAGCACTCCTTGAGAGGGAACCTGAGCTGGCAGTGCTAAAAAGGAAATAACCTGTTCTCCACAGAGGGGGTGAATTATGGGCAGCATCTGCTAAGATAACCCACATGGTAAGGTAACCCACCTGCCAAGATAACCCACCCCATCCCTGCTTTTCCCTGTAGGTCAGCATTTTGCCATCAGTGGTGTCACAATACCGTGAAAAATCCTCCAGAAAACCCTGTGAACCTTATTCAGACCCACACATGCAAACCTGGCTGAACTGATGAAGTGCCTGTGCAACCCCCAGACTCTCAGAGGAATTAAGGGTCTCGCTGAAAACACTGTCAAAGCCCTGGAGCAGTTTGCCTAGGGAAATAACACACCTCCAACACTGGTAAAGCACACGCACAAGCATGGCTTAGGTCTAGCTCTTCCCACCCAAGCTCAAGGTCATACACTGAATGGCTTTCTAGGGCTCCTTCCAGCCTTGCTTGCTGTACCTGTATGACTTCAAGCAGAAAAGACAGGACAGCAGCTGGGCAGGCATCAGCCCGAGCGGACACGGCAGCGTCCGACGGGCACGACGGCTGTTTTACAGACTGGCTGGTACCTCCTGACTCAGTGCCACTTAGCCCAAGATTAATGCCATGTGAATGCATCTCGTGTCCCCAGCTGGGATTTCCTACAACTTACTGCTCATGCCTTGCTGGCAGCAAGAGCAACAAGCTTTCAGTTTACTGTTGGAGGTCAAGGTAAAGTGATTTCAATTAGAAGAGGATCACGTAGGTCTCAATCCAATGTGGGCAGGTTGTGTAACACTGGCAGCGTGAAGAGGAGAGTCATTTATTCATTTCTTAGCAGCATGGTTTGGGATTTCATTTTCCCCTCTCTGTTTTTACAGTCTGCCTTGTCCCTTTTACCATTTAAAGGGTAATGCAAAAAGGCATTTAAGGGTTCATAGTTCCTTCCCTTTCATCAGGAGGTGGTTTGAACCCCAGTAATTACCAGTAATGAACTAGAGGAAGAAAGTGGAAGCAAAGATGGAAAATGAATATTCAGCTGACCAGTTCCTTCCCCTGGTGACATTTACTTCTGTGTCATGCAGCTGCATTTCAAAACCCCACACATATTTACATGCCTCTAAGAGGAAGGGCATGTGTTTGTTGCCCTGTTAAAAACCAAGCACGTATTTACATGCTTTGCTGAATTGGGGCCATATACCCTTCTTTTTCCTTGACACTGAGGGCAACCCTTTGTTTCTGCTGGTCAAACAAAACAGAACACACACACACGCACACAAAAAAAAAAGGAGATCAGGGAAAGAAAATGTATTTATTAAATGGTTCTATAAATAAAAGAGCTGGGAAGATACAGGAGGCTCTGATCTCTGAGGGGTGATGGCAAAGTGCTACTGATAAAGTGGCTACGATTCAGATCAATAGCAAACAAGACAGGCAGGTGAATTTCCCCTTTGATCTTCATTCCCCGTGCAGCCTGAGTTGGTCTGACTCTGCCACACAAATTACTGCTTTATGCAGGGGGAAAAAAAACCCAGTTTGCTTGGCTTTTTGCTTATTGCACAGGTGGATTGGGTGGCAAATGATAAGTATAGCTTGTTATCATTTGAAAAAGCCACTGGAACATGGTGGATCCAGCACTTTAACTTGATGTGTTGACATTTTGTGTGTCAGCAGGGTACTATAGGGTTGATACATAGACCAGTGCTAAATAGTCTTAATAAAAAAATGATTAAATCTGGAAGAAGGAAATAAAGCTCAGAGCAGGTTCACCTGTAAAGCTATAGAGTAGGGAAATTTGAGGTGCCAAAATATTGGTGGGAGACGATGCTTTGTAAGCCAAAACTGTAGTTTTGGCCTCAAAAGCTGTGCTGTAACCTCCTCTGCCCTGCTATCCACTTGGGAAAAATCACATCAACCTGTGCCTTACTCTCTCCAACAATCAAATGGGCATGGCTGAGAAGAGCTTTGAAAACTCAGCAAAGGAGGTGACTTGTGACATTCCTGTCACAAACCTGGAATTCAGCAGCCTGGATGAGACCAGTTGGCTAAATCAAAGTGAGCTCAAGCTCACCTTCATGTGGGAAACCACTTTTGTCAAACTCTAAGGGGCTGCATAAAAGGGATTTGAACTTCTCAAGAAGAATGGGTGATATCGCTCCTAACGTAAAGAGCTGGTGAGTGTTTTTTACATTCATGTTTTCACCTCAGTGACAAGGGCAGGAGGGACACTTTGTAGGTCTAGCTTTACTTCATAAAACAAAGGATGTATCAGATCAAATCACAGGATCTTTGAGGCTGGAAAAGTGCTCTAAGATCATTGAGTCCAACCATTCCCCCAGCTCTGCCAAGGACACCACTAGCCCATGTCCCACACATCCACATCCACACGGCTTTTGAATCCCTACATGGATGGAGACTCTACCACTTTGGACAGCCTGTGCCAGGGCTGGACAACCCTTCCCATGAAGGAATTTTCCCCATATCCTCCCCTGGCCCAGCCTGAGGCCATTCCCTCTCCTCCTGTCCCTGTTCCCTGGAGCAGAGCCTGACCCCCCTGTCTGTCCCCTCCTTCAGGAGCTGTGCAGAGCCACAAGGTCCCCTCTGAGCCTCCTTTTCTCCAGGCTGAGCCCTTTCCCAGCTCCATCAGCTGCTCCCCATCAGACTTGTGCATAAGAGAACAGATTGTACACAACTCTTGCAGGGCTGCGAGGTCGGATGCCCACCTGGGCCCTTGAGTTTGGACAGGGAGCTGCATCAAGGTGATGCCAGCTCAGGGCAGTGTGGGTTGGGGGTTGCTGTCTTTTCTGCAGTGCAAAATTTGTCTCAGACAATGAAGGTATTAGGGATGGGGAGAGGGCTACAAGCCATATGGACCACCTTCCATCCAGTAAATCCATCCCCGTGGTCCACAGAGCAAGGCAAGCCTCGCTGGATGGGGCCTCATCCACATAGGAAAGCTGTTAAACCATAAAATACTGGCTTCCCATATGTTCTCATTTTTATCAGCCAGTCTGTTGCAGGAAGAACTTCCCTCTGACAGGACTGATAGTTCCTTAAAAAAATAAACAATGATCTTGCAGCTTCTATGCCCTCTACTGCTGTTCAACTTCCCATCCAGCTGTTTTAATTGTTTTGAAATTAAGTGTACACCATGGAGATCTGTGGGTAGTTTAAACTTGGAATTTGCTGTTGAATGGGGCTAATGAGTCAGTGATATCCACTTAAACGTATGTCACCCTACAGGTTTCTGAGCAATCATGGGACAATCTCCCATTTGGTTTCACATAATTTTTGAGCTGGTTGTTCCTTCTTTCCTTTCTGAGTACCAGGGATCCCAGAGATCCTTGCAGATCTGTGTGTAGCTTTTTAGTTGAAGAACAGACATGATTAATGGAAAACAAATCACATTTTCCAGATACAGTGTCCTGCGTGTGAACACAACTGCCATTCATCCATCACCCAATATTTAACACCAATCCTCCTTTTGCTGTACTCCCTGCACTCACACCTGGTAGCAGCTGGAACTTTTCACCTGATGGAGTTTCTACTCACTATATTTTTTTTAAGCAAGAGACCAAGAAGGTCATTGGAAGAGACGTCCTGCAAAGAGTGATAAGGAGAGTAGCAAACTACACAGGATAAAAACCTGGCCAGAGAACTTGTGAAAACGCAGACTTATCTTTTCCTGCCTGGGATGCACAACCCCATTTTCCAGGGTGAAATCCAGATGTAACTAAAGCAGCCTCAAACCCTGGCAAGGAATGATCCTATCTTCCCGTGTACCCTGCAGACCATCCTAAAAACAACATTTTCTTGTTCCATAAAATCCCTTCCGGCGATTTCTAAGCCACTTTGCTGAGTTGATGGGATTCACTAGGAGCACAATTCCTTCTTGATCTTCCCCGTTCCTGTTCTCTACATTAAGTTTCAATTTTCTGTTCTACTTGCTGGTGTTAACATAAAGGGCAACGAAGCTGGAGTTACTTGGTATCACCATAAAAAGGGGAGATGATGGTTGAACTTCAGAATCATGTCAGAGGAAAACTGATTTTCAATCTACATTTCTGAATATGCACATTACAGACCGAGTATCATATAAATAATGCCTCCAATTAAATGGTGTGCAGTGCTCGTCCACATGAGTAAAAATGGAAAGAGTTTTTATTCAGTCCAATTTTAATCAAATTCTACTGAACAGCATTTCTATGGCCTATTTAAAATTTAAACAAAGACAGAATAGCTCCCTCTGTATCTATACCCTCTTACTATTATCGCAAGGAAAGAGCAAGTAAAAGCTAAAAGAAACCCTTACAATCCCATTGACACTGGCCAGATGCAAGCTGTACAGATATTTTAACCTCACTAAATAACGGTTTGAAATGCCTTTTCCTTCTATTTGGGGTTCTAAAGAGCCTGATGAAATGATACCTGGAGAAAGTGGCCAGTCCTATTGTTTGTGAGATGCCTCTGTGGATTCTTAATAGCAATTTTGAACACTAAGCAGTTGCCCTGGTGCCTGTTGTGAGATTCTCAAAAGTCTGCTCCAAAGTGAAAGAGACAAAAGAGAATGAATGAAATCAAATTGAGTTGTAGCAGGAGACAGATGGGACCCACTCACTAATGCAACCTGGCCTATTCATGGTATTCTCTTCCACGCAGAACAAGGTTCTAGTACTTGGAACTAAGATTAAAACAATATATAGTTCTGAAGACTGGCTTTACACTGATGTTTGTGCTCCACAAGGAATGTGTTTAAATGGAAAACTTGAGTGGTTTCTTTTTTTTTTTTTTTTTTTTAATTATTTCTCTTTCCGGGTAAAACCTGGTAACTCAAACTCAAAGGTTGTAATGGGGATTGGGCTGATCTTTTAGTGGCAAAGTTTTCTTGGATGTACTCAGAAGTAAAAAGTCTCTGACTAGCAGGGCTCTAAGGAACTGCCAGCTAGACCTCACCAAACTCTACCTTTTGTATAATCTACCTTTTGTATAATGTCAGACCTTCTGCTTAACATACAAGATAGATGTGAAATATGAGGAAAAAAAATCTGATGGCAAATACCCCGGGCATAAAGAAAACTTCAGTGTTCAATATTAATTTGGTGTATGGAAAATCATTGCCCTCTTCCAAGGCATCTGCTGCTGGTTATCTCATATTTGCTGCCGGGGAGGTTGGCTTTTATTAGCAGTGCCAAAATTTAACATCCAAAATCAAAGTTTTTCCTTCTTGGCTAACATCTTTGAGACTGCAATTTGTGGACAGTAGTAAAACAGATTCCTTCAGCTAAACTCTGTTTTCTGCCATATTATCCCTATGCAGGGCATGGGCACATGGTTTTCCCCCAGAAATGTCCCCGTGGTACCAAGATGCAAAATAAGGAGCTCCATCAAGAATTAGTTGCAGCAGGTCCTGCTACTCCTCATCCTCAGAAAATAAATAGTTGGAATGTCGGAGGGTTGGGGCATGTCTGCTATGGAGCCAGGCTGGAAGAGTTGGGGCTGTTGAGGCTGGAGGGAGAACTCAGAGCCCCTGCCAGTGCCTAAAGGGGCTCGAGTGGAGCTGGAGAGGGACTTTGGGCAAGGGAAGATGGCTCCAAATTGACAGAGGGCGGGTTTCGATTAGATACTAGGTAGGCATTCTTTCCTGTGACGATGATGAGGGGCTGACACGGGTTTCCTGGAGACATGGTAGAAATCCCACCCGTGGAAGTGCCCAAGGCCAGGTTGGGTGGGGTTTTGAGCAACTTTGTCTAGTGAAACTGTCCCTGCCCATGGGAGGGAGGTTGGAGTAGATGACCTTTAGAAGTGACTTTCAACCCAGACCAGTCTGGGGTTCTACAGCTGCTGTTCCTGACACTGATAAAAAAGCCAGAAGTCTTAGCAAACCCTCATAAAGTACTAGGGCAACCACAGGCTTCATTGGGATGACCATTCAGGAGCCAGCTGGAGCTAAAACAGGGTCTAGGCAATGAATGGAAGATGATTTGCAGAACCTGATTTGTAGAACATCTCCTTGCCAGCCGAGCCTTATTTGCAGTGTTCTGTCGCTGTTGGGTGTCATATTTAGCAGAAAAATCAAGCTGCTGGCCACTGTTGGATGGCTGTGTAAGAGCGATTTTCAGTTTCTAAACTGCCTGATTTTTCCATTTCCTGATGGCTTTCCCAGTGTAAAAAAAAAAAAAAAAAAAACCACCAAAACCCACTCACAACATATTGCATTTAATCAAACTTATGCAGGAGAGAGTGAGTTGGTTTGTTTGTTTGTTTCATTTTGTACTTCTATATTCCACCCATGGAGAAATCTTGCTGGTAGGGAGGATAAACAAACAACCAACCAAACAACCCAAACACCGGGCCTCTAGGAGCTGTTGTTATTTATTTCCACAATTAGCAGTCGAGTTCTGGTGCTGTGCCCAGAGAACTCCTCTCATTTTTCAGTGTGTCACTCTGTGCACAATATGCTTTTAGGAATTGAGGATTAAGGCGGCTGATTGTGGGTGGTTTATGAAACTTTTTATGGGAAGCCATATAGCCAAACCTTTAGAGAATCAGACCATCATTTTAATGGGCTTATGTTGTGTACAAGACTTCTCAGTAAGATATTCGCACAGTACACAGCATCTTGATAAAGAACTTGGATTAATCAGGGATGCTGCTGCCAGTGGATGGTGTGGGCTGTTTTCTGAATTAGCTGTAAGTAGTGCTGAAAACAGCCTGGGGGTGGCTGCCCGTCCTCCTTAAGGACACTGAAGCAGATTCTAGTGGGAAAACATCTACACATCTATCTGTGAAATAAACTTAATAGACACCCTCTCTGTAGAGAGGCAGAGTGAACTCATCAGAGATGTTCTCTCTTAAGTCCAGTGCGACCAGTTTACTCATCAGGAAGAGGTCAACAAAATCTGTTTGCATTTTATTTGCCAATATGAAAAGCACTCATTTCTACTTACCAGCAGGAAAGCAGAGATTTCAGAGAATGCAGTCACCTCATAAAAACTGAAAGTGCTCAGCACCTTCCAGGATTCAGTCAAGTACTTCAGCTGTGACACAGGGATGAGTACTTAAGGCAAGGATCTATAGCATAGCATTCAGATTTACCAGAGATGTCATTCTCTCTCCGGGTTGTTAAAGGTATTGATTAATTGCCTATTGTTAAAGTTATGGATTGATGAAGCTGCAATATAAATACTGGCATTGTCATTTATGCCATACAGATTTTAAGCTGAGCACTCAAATGTTTTATCTCTTTTTGTATTTGCAAATCAAGGGAGTTTCATGCCAAATTCCCACTGTGACATCTCTTAAACCCCTTTATGCATGATTTTGCATTAAAGAATATGAAATGAAACCTCATTTCTGACTGTGTTGCAGGTTCTGGGACCATCCTGATGTCCAGTTCCCTTTCAGGTAGTACTGGAGCTCTCTGAAGATCAACTTGTAATATGTAACAGGCAAATCACCTTTCAATATGTGCAAAGAGCAAAAGAGATAAACCAAAGCAGGAATCATCCTCCCAGGATGGACAAAGAAGCCAATTTTCTGGATGGAGTTGAACCTTCAAATACACCTGGGAACTGAAGACCTGATGAACCCTGTTATGAATCCTATAAAGAAAAAAAAAATCATTTTTATTGAGTGTCACCTACTTCCAACAATGTTATTGACACATTCGAAAGGACTTCTGGAAAACATTTCCAAGAGCCTTCAAGGTCAATCCACCATTATCATTAGCAAATTGTTGGAAGACACTCCATGCTGATTAACTGCCATCATATTTAATTAGTGCTTGAGTGGCACTTCATCCTGCTTATTGTCAGAAATCCCTTTATCTTCCTATTTGCATTGCAGAGTTTTTAATTAGGATATGTGTAGGGAATCTCTTAATGATCTCCTGTCTGCATATCCATCCAGGCAGTGCAGAAGGTTGCTCGGTTGTCTCTGCATCTCCAGAGGGTGCTTTGCCACCACAGGAGAAGAGAAATTTTTATCTCCTCGGCTGAGGCGTTGGGAATGTGAAGTTGCTTTGTTAGCAGCTCAACCTGCCAGAGATGTGTCCAAGTGGGATACATCCAACAGGTTGGGAGCTACTGCCCAAGGCTTCAGCATTGTCCTACAGAAATATTTGTGTCCTATTGTCCAACACAAAACCTCTCCAGGTGCAACTTCTTTCTCCATTGCCAACAACTCTTTGTAGCAACCTTTCCAGTAGCCTTAATGTTCTGTTTGGTTTCTCCTTTAAATTAATTGTTTACTGGACCGAAAAAGTGCCTCTGCTCAAGATCTCCTTGTTCCTCAGACTGACTGCCCTGGAGACTTTCCAGTGAACAATTTTTCAATATTTGTCTTGATGTTAACCATAGATAAAAAAATCTTAGAAGAGGTAAGGGGCAGTTGCAGAGATAAAGAACAAAAGTAATTGTAGGAAGGTGGTCCTCTGTTATCAACAAAACAGAGAGTTTTCATCTTTGAGCTACCTGGTCTAGTAGAAGCTGTCCCTGCCCTTGGCAGGGGAGATGGAATGACATGATCTTCAAGGTCTCTTCCAACCAAAACCACTTTGTGATTCTGTGAAAAGTTCTCAACCACCTCGGTGTCAGACTATGTGGTTATTTAGGTTTTTCCTCCAGCCAGTGAAGAAAAGAAACCTCCATGGAAAGCATTTCCTCTCTTTACCTTTGACATCCTCTTCCATGGGGTGAATCACCCTCTAAATCAATCTGCTTGCAGTGGAAGCTGAGACTGCTAGATCCAAAGAAAACCTGAATCACGAGTGGGTTTTAGGACCCAACACACTGCAAAGAGTGATTGGAAATTAGAATCCACTTCTGGGGAGAACAGAGAGGTACAAAGGCATCAGCAGAAGTAAGGACGCAATGCCACATTGCTGAAGGAGCCCTAATGACAATCCTGCAGAGCAACAAACCTGACAGTGGCCTGGCAATAACTTTACAACTATCATAGTCACAGAGTCATAATTTGCCAAGAATGACTTGGGTAGGAAGTGACTCCTAAAGGTCTTCTCTTTCCAACCTCCCTGACATGGGCAGGACCCACTTCCACTAGATGAGGTTGCTGGCTGTGCCAGAAAGTTGTGTCAGAGCACCATTAAGAGGAGAAAAATCCTCTTTGTTGGCATTAATAACCTCTTCCTTCTTCGTCTTCCTCTTGGATTCCTGTGCTGACCACTCAGGTGTCCCGAGGCTTGCTGGAAGGCTCCACCAAATTACAGCTGGGCAGTTCAGTGGCAGCTGAGGAGCAGAGGCAGTGTGTAGGTAATGCACACTAGAAGGAAAACAGTTTAAACTACTTGTACATGCTGATGGGTTCTGAATTAGTCGTAACTCACTGGGACAAGATTTAGGCATCGCTACTGACAGCTCAATGTGCAGCAGAGGTCAAAAAAGTAAATAAGGCATTAGGCTCTGTTAGAAGGGGAGGGAGAATAAAGAGCAAATCTAAGGCTGTGGCTGTGCTGCATGCACAAAGGATTGAGCTTGTGCTATAAATGCAGCTTTTGTTTCTTTGCTAGCCTTGCCCAGGGAATTTTTGGGACTGTCCAGACCAGGGAAGAAAAGAGACACTGTCAACACCACTGATATTTCAGGAAAGGGGGAATCAAAAAGGATATGGCAGTGCCAGCCAAAGGGTGAGTTTAGCACGCATCAGAGTAAATAGCTAATGGCTCTTGTCCAGAGGATGCACCACGTACACACCACACCTCCCAGGTCCAGAAGTTTCTGCCTCAAGGTAACAGGGGAAAACAGAGGAAAATCATCTGGACTCTGACATCAAGGACTCCCATTTCCTCCCTCCACATCCTCAGACAAGTGGCCCAGGTACTCCATCTGCCCACAAACTGAAAAGGGTACAGGGGAGGTTTACATCAGAATCATAGAATGGTTTGGGTTGGAGGGGGCCTTAAAGACCACCTGCTTCCAACACCACTACCTTCCACTATCCCAGGTTGCTACAAGCCCTGTCCAATCTGGCCTTGAACATTTCCAGGGGTGGGGAGCCACAACTTCCCTGGGCAACCTCCCCAGTGTGCCAATGCCTCCCCAGATCTCCAGAAAAATAATTTTTCTTTTAGCTGGCCATTGAATTCCTTTAGATGTTGGCAGAAAGAAGCAAAAAAACTGTAATTATAAAGTATCCTAAACAAATTATCAATATTATAAATATAATGTATTGATTTATATTAGTATTTTCTTATCAATAAATTATCTCTATGCTTTGAGTTTCATTGGTATTGAAAAAGATCTGGGAGTCTGAAGGACTGGAGAGTGAACCAAAAAAGAGTTCACTGAGGAGGAAAATGGAAATGTCTAATTTTTCTGTCTTCATTTTGTTTGTCTCATAAGTGAAAACAAAGAGGGGAGAAAAAGTGGTGTGCCTGTACAAATCAACCACAGAACTTTCACTGATGAGCTTTAGTTATTTGCATTTTATTTGCAAACCTATATGTGCTTGGAGCTGTACAGGAAGCACAACACTTTTCAAAGCAAAGCTTCTGCCCAGGGATTTTTGTTCTTCATGAAAAAAATTTTTCTGCAAAACCAACTGTGAGGATGGGACTGTCCAGAAAGGGCAGTATATAAATATTATCAAGTTAAGCCTGAGAGTGTTCACCTGCACAAGAGAAGGCTCCAGGGAGAGCTCAGAGCTCCTGCCAGGGCCTCAAGGGGCTCCAGGAGAGCTGCACAGGGACTGGGGACAAGGCATGCAGGGACAGCACACAGGCAATGGCTTCCACTGCCAGAGGGCAGGCACAGGTGGGAGATTGGGAACTGGGAATTGCTGGCTGGGAGGGTGGGCAGGCCCTGGCACAGGGTGCCCAGAGCAGCTGTGGATGCCCCTGGATCCCTGGAAGTGTCCAAGGCCAGGTTGGACAGGTCTTGGAGTAACCTGGGCTAGTGGAAGGTGTCCCTGCCCATGGCAGGGGGATGGGATGGGATGGGATGGGATGGGATGGGATGGGATGGGATGGGATGGGATGGGATGGGATGGGATGGGATGGGATGAGATGGGATGGGCTTTAATGTCCTTTCCAACCCAAACCATGCTGTGATTTTATAAGGCTAAGTTATGTCAGCCCTTGAAACCTAAAAATTGTTTGGTGAGGGTTATGAACCTGAGAACATCTATAGGCTTTGTGGATTATTCTGAATAATTTCTTTCTTCTTTTCCCTGGGTAAAGTCTACTTTTTTTCCCCTATTGCAAATCACCTCACTTCTCCCAAAGTCAAAAGTTACAGCCCTAAAAAACATGGAGCTCACTCTGCTTCTGCAGAGCATCTCGGGTTTCAGTCCCCTTGCTTTAGTCATGCCTAAATAAAATAAAACTCTTTGCTTTAGAATAGTAGGAATGGCATCAAAAATGCCATTGCCCCTCATTTCCCGGGGATCAGTTTTGCAGCCTGCATGGTTCAGGCACCCACACACCTCACTCCATCCATCCCGCTCAGCCTCCTCCTCCCCACAGGACCCCCTTGCCCTCCTTTGTGCCCAGGCTGCCTGGTGTTCCTGCAGGCTGTAAATTCCCGGGACACAGGTTTAGCCTCGCTCTGGAGGAAGGGAGGGACAAACCCATCAGCAGCACCTCCCTGAGCTGCAGACAGATGCACCTGGATCAATACTGCCGTGCTGCAGCAGTCCTGGACGGGGCTCACCCATGACACCCTGTTCCTTGATTCCCTCCATCCCCATCAAGCTGATGAGCTGCTCGCGTGGAGAATCGAAATGCATCGCCAAGAAGTGGAGTGGATCCCAAGTAATTAAATGTATAAATTAATTCTCCCCTTAAGATATGTTCCTCTCCCGTTATTAGGTTTGTCTCAGAGAAAATCCTTGGAGGATCTTCATAAAGCTACCACTACTTCAAATATTGTCTTTCTAAAGATTTCCTTTCTTTTGCCTATTTTTTTTTTTCTTTTTCTTTCTCAGACCCGATGCCTGCAGCCTGCAATTAGAATAAGTGACATGAAGATGTCTTTAAAATTGAGATCTATGAAAAAAACTGAAAGGATTGTCTGTCAAAGGGAGAAAAATGAAAAATAGCAGTCTCAGATCTCTGAATGGATGAATGGGGAAAATTCCTGTCCGTCCTAGTACCCAAAGGGATAAAACCCAATGATAGCTTCTCAACTGCTTAGCAGATAATGCATGTGCTGTTTTGATGCTAGTAATGTGTTTTTTACTTCTTTCTATCTGGGAGGAACGAATCAAATATGAGAAGTGCTGGGACATGATTTTCAACCCATTGCCTTTGATTAAGTGCTTTAACATGTGAGTCCAGAGACTTGCAATAATACTAATGGGGCATAAAGCACTATAAACAGGACAGGCCTACTTTTGCCCAAATGCCATTATCCTGGAATAAAAAAGAGTAGCAAATGTAATATGTCCACTGCTAACCTTTTTTTGACAGGAAATTTTCTCTCCTATGTGCACACCACGAATTATGCTGCATTTTGCCAAAACCATGAGCGATTGTTTAATTTTGTGCAAAGGAGTGTTTGCAAAGCTTGAACCACTTAGCTCAGTGCAGTATTTAGCTGTGAAAATGTGACAGTGTGAAGCAAAACATGAATGCAAACAGCAGCCTGTCTGGGCTGAAATCAAATTTATTTTTTATGCCAGATCTGGGAAAAAAAGACTGGGGCAAGTAGTTCAGTGACTTTAAATACAGTGAAAAAGCCTCCTGGATATGCAAACCTCACATTTATTCAGGAAAAATATGTGAGGTCAGAAACTTTGGCTAAGTTTTAAAAAAGGCACTGATGTTTCCCCTGTAACATCCCATGATGAGAACAAAGCAAGCCCTGCTGCCGTTCCAGTCTGTCTGGATGCTTCAGCACAGCTCTCTGGGTCTGGCTCCATGTCACTTCTAACTTTGTGCTACATTTTATTGCTCTCAGCAAGTTGCAGATTGTCCAACTGTTCTGTCATTTATTGTAAACGGTTGCAAAAGAGAAAAAAAAAAAAAAAGGAAAAAAAAAAGAAAAGAAAGGGGGAAAAAAAATCCACAACTCTATAACGTAGTCCTTGGTGTAAATCAAACATTCCCTGTCATGTTGATAGCTTGTGTTAGTCTAATGTATTTTATATTACTCAAAAGCATTGAAACCCTGCAGCTTTCTTCATATAGGCCATTATGCGGTTATCATTAAATTGTCTTGCAAAGAACATTATCGGTAATTATAGCAGACACTAAAATCAAATGATCAGACTGGGACCTTTAACACCAAGAGGAACTATTAGAAGTTAATCAAATAAAAGGATGAGAATAATTATGTTAGGATTAAGTAGTAATATGCCAGAAGTTATATACTTTGCTGACTATATATCTTTACTCCCAGCTTCCTGCCTCTCCACCCATTTGATGCTTTTTATATAATACTTTGGCACAGAATGTAAATGACAGTATTTTTGTGTGCCACAAATGGGGCTTTAGGGTTCAAATGAGGTTCACGTCTAAATGGCACAAAAAGCAGCACTATGTAATGATGAAGATAAAAATAATAGTCCTGTCTGTATGGATAATATATATAAAAGTACAAAGCTGGGAAAAAAAAAATCCATTGGTCAATGGAGCATAAAGTGGTGATAAAAATAGTTGCAACAGGAGGTGAAACCACATGGCTGTTGGTTTGCTACTTGAGGTTGCTCTTCTGTTTTTAAGTGACAGTCTTCCTGCCTTTCGTCTTTTCAACAAGCCACAGGAAATCTCCCCTGCATACACAGAAATTGCTCCTGTCGTTCCTAGCATTATTCTCTAGGGAAGAACCATCCTGTCAAATTTGCTCTTGGTGTTTGCATGAGCCTCAAAGCGGTAGCGGTGTCAAAGCTGTCAACTAAACACAGAAAGGTGGCTAAGGAGGTGGTCCCAGGAAAAGCAGGTTGGTTTTGGTCGTGACAGATGAAACCAAAACTAAGATCCTTGTAATATTTTTACCAGGGAATGCTGATGAACTGGACACTGAGAGAATAAGAGCACAACCCCATCACTTCTGGCAGGAGCCCAAGAGGTGTTTCCTTTACTAATTCCTCCTCTAGCAGGAGAATGTGGTTATGGCATCCTTGTGTTTGTTACCCATCCCTGCAGAGCCCAGGACCTGGTGACAATGCACCAGTCCTGGACCCCTTTCCCACAGAGGGAAAACAAAGCAGTGATGCAACATCCACGGGAAGCCTGGGGTTTGGGGTTTTTACCATGTGCTGCTGACATGGAAATAAGTTGTCAGCCTCAAGTAAATCTGTCTCTCTTAGAAAGTTTTACTTTTTACTGGTGTTTGTCTTGGATGTTTTCTCATTGAAGATGATTAAAACATGAAACCTAACTGGATAAGACAGTTGGTATTGGAGCCAGAGCATCATCTCACTCTTGAGAAGCTTCAAATCGGGATTTTCATATTTAAGGAGTACAGAATAAAGCCAAGTGACAGGTGTGGAGCTGTTCTTGAAGCCTCTTGCGTGATGTGCTGAGAATGAAACTCCCGCCTGTCTGGGAACTTGGTGCAGAACAACCTCCTCAAGGGTCCATCTGCCCCCCGTGCCTCACACAGCCACCAGAGGAACGGGAATAACGTCCATGGAACCACAGAACCGTTGGGGTTGGAAGAACCCTGCAAGACCCCCAAGCTCAACCATTCCCCCAGCGCTGCCAAGGCCACCACTGACCCATGACCTCAGGTGCCACATCCACACATTTGTTAAATCCCTTCAGGAATGGTGACTCCATCACTTCTTTGGCTAGACCAGGGCTGGACAACCTTTTCATGAAGGAATTCTTCCTGATATCTCATGCAAACCTCCCCTGGTTTACATGACATCATTAAGTAATTTCCTCTTGAACTGTCCCTTGTTGTTTGGGAAACAAGACCAACACAGGGTGACCTTAGGTCTACAGAGTCTTAAAAAGGTCAAAATATTATCTGTGAACTGGGTCTGGGAGAGAGAAATTACTTTCTTCTGACCCAAGCAGGCTAGTGCTAGCTGGAAGGATACTAGCTTTTCTGAAAAAAATATAAATAATCTTAATTTTTTTCTTATTTCCCACCCCCCACCCACCCCAAGATCTAGGGAAGAAATAATATTTTGAGAAGGGAAACCTGAAGAGCAAGAAGGGGACTACCTAGAGTTAGCTGTAAATTATTACTTGTTTATTTTTTGTGAAATTGAAAAGCTAATCTAAAAAATATTTTGGGGGGTAGTCAAAATGTTCATGCTATAAGGAAACAATTTCTACCCTATTTTTAAACCTTTTCAAACACCAGCTATTAGGAAAATTTCAAAATTTAATTCAGTTTTTAAAAATTGTTTTCTTTTAGATTTTCCAGCTATTTTTTTTCTGTTTTAACCTATTCCACAAATTAAACATAAATTAACCATGCTTTCCTAAAAAAAAATGTTGTTGGCTACAAAATATGAAAATTTTACCCGCAGTCATTGCATCAGATAAAATCTGAGGCACAGAATAAGAGAATAATAGAATAGTTTGGGTTGGAATAGACCTTAATGATCATCTAGTTCAAGCCCCCCCTGCCTTGAAGAGGGAAACTTTCCACTAGGCAAATCCAAGAACATTTCCCATCTAAAAAACTAGCAGATCCCTAAAAATAAGTTTTCAACCCCAAAATAGATGTCTTGCATGACTTGCCTTCATAAAGTGTTGAGGCAAAACATCTCAGAAAAGTCTTTAATGTCCTTAGAGTATCCAGCCTCCCAAAGGTTGTGGGAGAGAGGAGTTAGTGAGAACTAACTAGTGAGAACCCACTCCATGGGTGGAGAAAAAGTTAGTGAGGGGAAAAAAAAAAAAATCTGAGTTTTGGGTGTGCTCTGATTTCAGCTTTTCAGGTGGACTGCTGAAAAATTTTAGATGAGGGTTTTAAAATCCTCTTTACTAGAAAACCAAGCTGGTTGGGACACCAGAAAACGTTTTGCAGAAACTTTGTATTTCCTATAGATTCCTTTTTCTTTTAAAAAATTTATTGTTCATAGGCACCATAGCAGAACTGTGATTTTAGCACCTCTGTTTATGAGACCCTAATGATCACTTCCTCCAAACATAGATTTCCTTCTTCCTCTTAATCACATATTTCAGGAAGCTCCCATGATCTGCCGCTGACCTTCATGAGTCTGCAGGCTCACGGCCACACTTTTAGAGCAGAGGTATCTCAGAATCATGGAATGGTTTGGGCTGGAAGGAGCTTTAAAGCTCAAATACATCCCCTGCCATGGGCAAGGGGTCCTTCCACCATCCCAGGGTTCTCCAAGCCCTGTCCAGCCTGGCCTTCGACACTGCCAGGGATGGAGCACCCACAGCCAGGATGGTGCAGGGGTCACAGAATCGTTTAAGCTGAGAAAGATCCCAAAATCACCAAGTCCAACCTTGACTGACCACATTGTCAAATAAACCACAGCGCTGAGTGCCATATCCAGCTGTTTCTTGAACACTTCCAGGGGTGAATTCAGGGATACAGGGATGTGGGGATTGGAGATGCAGGGACACAGGCCCATCTACCCTAGCAGGAAGGAAGGACAGTCCTTCTGCTGCAGGAGGGTCACTTCATTGCATCTTCACTCATGAAATGATGTTAAGGAAACAACTGATGCTTCAAGAGTCAACACCGAAAGCCTTTGATAAACCAAAATTCTAAAATGCAAGAAGTTTTGTATCTCATATGGACATGAACATCCATGATGTGTTTTCTGCTTGTTCTACTGCCTTAAAGCTGCCTTAAATCAGAAGAGCATTATGACCATGAATGTCATATGGACACACGTGCTGCTACACCAGCTGTGCATTGCACCGACAGCACAGAAAAGCTGAAAAAGCAGAAAAGGTTTTTTCCCCATTAAACTTGCTGAGACATGACTGCAACAAGCAGTTCCTTCTAATACCTCATAATTTGATTTCACGACCTGTTGTGCTAATTCAGAGATTTCAACTGAGTGCTGCGCTGATTGGATTTTAATTGTGATATTAATTAAAGAGTTTCCTCTTTCAGATCTGTGTGTGTTGATAAAACTGGAGCAAATCAGCCCTGCAAAGCCCAAGCTGAAGAGTGGAAGCGATTCAGGGACTTGCCAGGCTTGGATAAAACCCATTTTATCCAAGCAGGTCCCCCTGACCAGACAATTAAAACGGCAGTGACCACCACAGCTTGTCCATGCCAGCAGCTCTGAGCTGTGGCAACAGCAGGATTCCTTCAGCCACAAGCAGCAAGGGTGCTGTGGGTTGGCAGAGAGGATGGACGTCTTCACACCCACCTCTTGCTGCCACCTCAGCCCTGGGTGATGTGCCACCAGGGCTTGGGTGGGAGATTGGGTGGGTGGGGCACGGGACTGGCCAAGGGTGTCCCTCACCTTCACCCAGGGCTGCTTGGGGAGGCTGCAGGAAAGAGAAAGCTGCCTCTCCCTGTGGCAAGCAACAATTCTCTCTCTCTCTCAGGATTTTTCATTGGGGTGCACAGAGAGAAATGAAAGAGAAAACAATTTCTATTTCTGCTCCTTGTTTTTCTCTTGTGGGATGTGTTTGGAGAATTGTTTACCCAGAGTGAGTGCTTGGTTGGATCGTGGTGGATTGTTTGGGCCCGGTGGCCAATTGGATCCACCTGTGTCTGGGCTCTGGAGAACAGGGCCACGAGTTGTGAGTGAGTTAGATATGATAGTTAGGGAAAGTAGCATGTAGTTCTTAGTATCCTCTTTTATACAGTATATTAATGTATTATGGCATAATTATAATAAAGAAATCATTCAGCCTTCTGAACTGGAGTCAGACATCATCATTCTTCCCATTGGGTTTGCCAGCATCTACATCTCCCCATGCACAAAGTTTGTAATGAGCTGGAGTTGGCCTTCTCATCAAACCCTTTAAAATAACTTTACCGAGGGATAAAACCAAAGGGCCTTTAGAAAGTCTCAAAAAAGTCACCCTACTGGAGGAAGCAAACTGATTTTATTGTTTTTCGCAAAAACACAGCTGGTTTCAATGTTTGCCAATGTAAGCCGTTATTACTTTTCCATTAAATCTTTTGCTTTACTATGGGAAACAAACTGCTATTACAGAGGAAACCATATGCAAAGAGACCTTCTTCCAGTCTGTACATGGAGTGAATATTCCTCCTTTCCAAAACTTTCCATGTTAGAAGTAATTTAAGAGATTCACAGCACACAATAGCTCATGCCCAGTTCACTCTTCTGTTTCCACTGGATTTTATTGAACCACCTGGGATTATTTTAGGAAAGACGGTTGAAGTTTTTAGGAATTAATTGGTATAACATGGAAAGCAATGGAAAAATATGGTCATGTGTATTCATTCTGAATTTAAAATAAAATTGTTTCTACTTAGATTGTGTTTATGGCCTTTTCTCTTGGTTATTCTAGTGAATTTTAATTTACTGGCAGGGTTGTTTGGTGGAATGAGGAGTTTACTGGCAGGAGTGTTGGAGAGAATTGGAGAGAGGACAATTTAATGTGTTATCCACAGACATTTGGCAATGAAAACAAGTTAAAATATTTCATCCCCCAAACTGGAAAACCAAACTCCCAGGGTGAATCACCTGTCCCATCCCACAGTTCAGCTTTCATGTGTAGTGCACAGTTGTGAATTGCTTGTGAAACAGACCCAAAGCCAGACTTATTTGCAGAAGTTATCTGGTAAGTAATTTAAAGTAATTAATCAATTTGAGCAAACTGTAGTCTGTTCTTGGACGAATCAAGAGCAGAAAAAGTCTGATTTTGGTAAGGAAATAAGTCATTATAAATTGTTGGTCCACCTGTACTATTAACATTAATAAAGTTCCCAAAATAATTAGCCAGAAAACTGTTGTTATTAACAAATTATCAAGCCCTCGGTCACTGTCCTTCCTCACAGGGGGTGCTTTGGTGGTTTTATTAATCTGATATGAAAATAAGAGACTGCAGTCTCCTCTGGACGTGGTGTTATTGCAGGAGATCAGCTTTTTCACCCTGAGAAATATTCCCTTGCTACCTCAGAGCCAAGGGCACTTGGAAAAAAAAAAAAAACGGAGAAACATTCCCTACAATTAGAAGTGCTTGAACTCTGACCAATCAAACACTTGCACTGTGTCTTTAACATTTAGCTAAAAGCAAAGAAGACATTGAAGTGTTGAAAGGGTTTGAAAGCCTTCCAGGACAGGCTGGATGGAGCTCTGACCAGCCTGGTCTAGTGGAAGGTGCCCCTGACCATGGCTGGGGATGGAATTAGATGGAATTAGATTAATATCCCTTCCAGCCCAAACCATTCCGTGTTCCTTGGATTCTTGGATTTTCTAAGAGCTTTCCTGTACAAAGCTGTAGATTATTAAAGTTGATCACCAGGATGATCCTGGTGACAATGAAATACCTGCTGGAAAATTAAGTAGGAGGTGCATTAGGGAGGGGAAAAAAGGAAGGCAAGGCAAGGCAAAAAGCATTGGTGTTCAGTTCACAGACAGTCAGAATCTCTCTCCTGTGTCTTCCTGAGCCCCTTTCCCCTGGGTTGCTGAAACCCAGTGACAATTTTGCTACTTTTGGACAATCTTTGTTATCACAGAGTGTTACTAAAATTATACCTAGCAAGAAGTGAGTCTTGCTAATGCTGAATAAGGACTTGAGCACATTCTCACAGCAGAAGAACTCAGAGACATTCTTTGAGCACCAAAATTTGAGAAGACAATTTTTTTTTGGTCTTCACAGAAACTGTTTCCACTTTTTTTTTTTTTTTTCAGGTGCCCTGCCAGTTACAGCCAAATACAGGTAATTTATGATATGCTGAGAGACACTCTGAAAAATCCCTTATTTCTTCACCACTCATGAAAATTGTCTCACCAGCCTAGCAGATGCATTTTGGCATCTTGGGCTAGTGAGACAAAAGTGCTCTGGTTCTGATATTGTCTTGGAGAGAGGGTCGAGACACACAAGTCCTGAAATCTGACAGAGAGAGATGTCACTGCAGGGACACTGCATTTACACTTTCCCTGAAGCCTGATCCTCCCTCACTGTGCAGGGCAAGAGGAAATAAATCCCACCCCCAGTGACAAACAGAACAGCGGGCAGCGAGTCCTTATGAACCTTGGGGAAATCCTGACAAAAAACAGATACAAGCAAATTAAGGCACAAAGATCCAGTGAAAACAGCAGCACTGCAAGGAGCATTCCATAAAGTTTCCAATTGCTTCTGTCTTTAAAAAACACTGTTTACAACAAGCAGTAGAGATATGGTTGTAGTCCAAAAATCCAGCTTTTAATTTGGTTTTAAAAACAGAAATAACCACTTTTACTCTAAGGAAAGAATGCTATAATTAAATTTGTCTCTGGAAGGTAGGAGAGTTTCCTTATCATGTTTCAGATTTTTTTTTTTTCTCATTTAGACGGATATCTTCTATCAAATGAAACTACCTTTCACTACTGAGTAACTATACAAATTTTACCTTGCTAGATTATTTGTAAATTGTAACTAAAATTAAAAAATGCCCTGTCAGAAGAAGGCTTTAAAAAGTGTAATATTTTGTTTTATTTAGCCACTACTTGGGAAAATTTAACACCAAGACAGAAAGGTTGCAGAGCAAGTAGCACTTCATAAATTGCTTGAGCCCTAATCAATACATATTGTCATCTAGTCAAGTCCTCCAAGCAGATTTTTCTTTGCCTTGCCTCAAAAGTGTATTTTATGAGGTTGTTACTAGCTTGTGCTGCAAGGCCTGGCCTAATGAATCTGTCACTGGCACTATTGATTGACATGCCAGTGTAAGTGAGACATGTGATTCCGATTGACTTCCTAATTACTGCTGCTGTGATGTCTCACCAACTGGTAAGGCCAGAGGTTAATAGTTTTGATGTTCAGCCATTGCTGGCTCTGGAAGCTGGAGTTAAACCAGCTCGTTGGAAGTCAATATCTGAATCAAGTTCTCAAGGCTACTTTCGAAGCTGATCAATTAAGCCCTCCTTGTTCCCCCTCTTGTTGCCTGACAGGACTTTGATGAGTGGGGACCTCTAAAGCTGGCGGTTTAAGGCAGAGCAGGGAGGTTGGTGGGATTTAAAGGCGGCAGCAGGAGCGGCGTGTAGGCCAGGGATGCTTTTCTGACAGCAAAGAGGTGGAATCCTGCTCCTCCTTCTCACTGGAGGGAACAGGGCTCAGGTTTCCAAAAGCTCCTGGGTGTCCCAAGTGTCTTCGTGACACGGACATTGTTCAGGATATTCATACAAGACAGGTGACAACAGTCACACCCTCCCGTCCATCCCTTCTTCCCTGCAGTGAGGGGATAATGGTCAGTCACCCACTGTGCTTGGACAGTCCTCAGCTGTGAAATGGTCCTGGCTCAGAATTAGGCATGAGAACCCACCCTTCATTTAAAAAAATGCGTTCCTCAGCCTGATTTCTGAGCAAATGATCCTGAAATGAGGCAGTGTAACTGTGATGGATGCCCGAGCATGCAGACAGCCTGGGAAGCTGGCTGGGAAAGGCATGGTCTGCTCCAGGTGTCTGTCCAGATCACAGGGCCTCTCAGATCCTTTTTGAGGTGCTGTAGAATTTAGGGATTTTGCTGTAGCAAAAAAAACACAACAGCTGCCTCAATGCAAAAGACCCCATGGCTGAGTTCTCTGTGTCTGATCATTGCTCCTGGCTCAAGCCTGGAGACAAATATAAGAATATGGCAAGCACAAATCACTTTGTATCAAATGTACTCTCTGAATTTCCAGCATAAGGACTTCCTGAAGTGAAAGTGATAGGTCTGTATCAAAGGCCTTCATGGATTTCTCTTCCATTAATTAGTTCTATTGAGTCCTGAAATCACATCGACTCTCAGCTTCCACCTCATCTGTTTTTGACAACCTGTGAAGACCACCATGTACAGCAGGAACAATATACCTCTTTTGGCTTTATACACCTCTGTCTCCACACTCACCTTTTCTTGTGGACCTTCCTGGACCTTATGTGAAGCCATTCCTCTCTTGGATAATCCTGCCATTCTTGTTCCTACGCTTTCCTTCAGGGTGTCTTGAAAAGGATGACGCAGATGCAACGTTAATTCATGCAGCTGCATAACATCCCTGGCTTGTTCTTCCCTCCTTCTTAGTAATCACCAGCAGCCAGTTTGCTTTTCTACTTGCAATCAAGCAGTGAGCTAACAGTTTCTCAGAATTACCTGTTGTGACACCAGATTTTCTTTTCTGAAGGCAATAGACAAGTCAGAGTACATGTGTGTGCATTACTTTGCATTTAGTAATGTTGAACTTCAATTCTATTTTCTCGTCACTTGGGGTTGCAGATCTCAGCAAGTCTCATCAGTCAGCTCTGGCTTTTACCACCCTGAATAATTCAGGAATATCAATGAGCTTTGTCATCTCTCTATCCACACTCCTTCCTGGGTTATTTATGAATGTGCTGAACTGAATGGATCTTACTATGTACACACACACACAAATGGAATTGCATTGGTAACATGTGCAAGTTATTCCTGTGCTCTATTTCCTAGGGATTTTATCCCATCTAGTTATTAGATGATTAAAGGTCCTACCCTTTTAGCAGCTTCTTGAGCTTTCAGGATGGAATGTCATAGAAAGCTTACCTATGTAACATCAGATCACCTTTTCCATAAGCTTAACAAGACCTTCAAGAGAGCTCTAACAGATTTAAAAGCTTGTCTTCCCCTTATGAAGGATGGGCTGAGCCTTCTCTGTGATATTGTATTTACCATGAATGCCCTGATGATCTTTACATCTAACAGTTTCCTTAGTGCAGACTTGAGACTTATGGGCACTGTCACTCTGCAGACACCCTGGAGAGGAGAGTGTGTGTGCAGGAGTCACAGTGACATCAAGCAAGGACACAGCACAGAAAAGTGCCACCAAGGTCACGCTCAGGTTCCTCTACAGCTCAGAGAACAACAGCATACCACCCTAATAACTGCCACGTTCCTTGTACCAAGCCACTTTAGATTTCCCCTACTGAAACTTCAGTTTCTGGATTATCTTCTGCTGAACCCCAAGAAACAGACCTTACAAGTGTAGCACACTCTGGGCTTCTTTGTACTGAATACAGATGTGAAAATCTCACTTGGTTTCTCTGCTGAGGCCCAATCTTCCCTAAATTTCACTATTGTATCATAAACACCTGAAGTCCCTGGTGAGGTCTACTGGAAGCTACCAAGCCTCAAATCCCTGAAGGCTGAGAAAGGGTCCTGTGAAGCTAAATGTTGTGCTATGCCTTCCTAAATATCTGTATCACCTGCTGTTGGAGACATGGTAATACGGAAGAGGAAACTTTAGTAGAGGAAACATGGTAGAGGAAACTTTAGTCTGACATTGCAGTTGCTCTTGCGTTGTAATTGCCCTACAAACTTTTGGGCTCCTCCCTCTGATTTATTACCAGTGTTTGCCATTTCAGCAACTTTTTTTTCCTCAAAATCTTCCTTTTCTTGTTTTTGTTGTTGTTGTTGTTGTTTTGGTTTTTTGTCTTTTTTGTTGGGTTTTTTGGGGGGGGGGTTTTGTTTGTTTTGGTTTGGTTTTTTGGTTTTGGTTGGTTGGTTTGGGGTTTTTTTGTTTTGTTTTGTTTGTTTTTTGGGGGGGGTTGGGTTTTTTTTGGGGTTTTTTTTTTGCTTTTGGTTTTTTGGGGGTTTTATTGGGTTTTTTTTGTTTTGGTTTGGGTTTTTTTGTTTGTTTGTTTCTTGTGGGTTTTTTTGTGTTTGTGGTTTTTTTTTTTTTTTTGGTTGGCTGGTTTTGTCCTGTTATAGTTTTAGACTGAAGACACCAGATATGTTTTTTTCCTTTTCCTTTGGTGGGCACGCATTCAACTTGGAGCTTTCAAATCCTTCTAATTTCCTTTGAGCTGTTGCTGATTTAATTATGAGTTTTTCTAGTGTGTACTGTGATGTGAGGTGGAGACCCATTGTTAGGTCTCTGAAATAACACCTCCAGGTAACTCCCCTGCCTCTTACCACCCTTTAACCTTCATCTTCACTCTTCTCCTCTTCATACTGACAAGATTCCCCAATTTTTATGCAGGTCTCCCTTCTGAAATGGAGCAACACTGATGGCTGAAGTTTACTGGTTGTTTTGTCACTGTGCCCCATCCCACATTTGACTCAGTAGCCTGCTTTAAAGTGCAATGTTTAAAACAGATTTTATTTGATTTGATTCTTGAGTTTTGGCAGGTTCTGGCCTATCCTTTATTTCAACATAAAGAGGTGCTATCATCTTTACAACCAGAGTATGCATCATCCTGAATTTTGTGATTCTCTTTTCCTGTCAGCTTTCCTCGAGTTTTAATTTCTGAAACCATTCTAGGAACATTTCAGTTGTAAGGTTCAGTCCTACTCTGTCCAAGTGTCTTCTGCTTGTCCTCAAGAGTTTCTCAGTTCTTGATGAAAACCCCTCCTTGTGCCTCATTTTCTCAGTTCTTAACTGCAAGACTTCCCAAGTCTGTGTGTTGAGCTGGCTCTGCAGTGGTAAATACCGACGCATAATTCAAAGTCTGAGTGCAAATCTTGTTTTTTTTAGTGGCTCTGGTCTGTATGGCAAATTTTTAGTGTAGATTAGTCATGTAATCTTCATTACTTTGAAACAGATCTCTGCCATTTCAGCATGTCTGAAGTTGCTGAAAAAAAAAAAAACTCAGCAGGATTTGTGATTAATTACACTCCATGTTGTATTAGACAATGTAGATCAACCTGCCAATATGAATTTCTCAGATGTCAAAACATAGCGTAGGGAAGAAAAGATCATATGAGAAGGGGAAAAAAAATCATGAGACAGTCAGGGACAGCAATAATTCACCCATACCTATGCACTGCGTACAAATAATGCCCCGGGGAATTAGCCACACTTATCCCTTTGTCAGATGTCTGTTGAGAGCAGATCGTGCTGGGTTCCTCATGCGTCTTCTTTCTTGCAACTTTTCTGAAAATGATGACATAACAAGGGATTTTGAACTCTGCATCTTAAATGGTTAATTAAGGACAATCTGAATATATGACACCAAATTAACTTCAGAACCTGTGCTTTAAGAACCCTGCATAATGCATCTCAAGGATTAGAGACTCTTTCAAAATTCCTAATTGCAGTTTGAAAGGCTTGGCTGGTTTAGGGGAAGAAAGGTAAAACCAAATCATCTCTTGAAGAGTTGTGTGTCACTGTTCCTGTCCAGAACACCTTCTCCCATGGTGTCCCCGTGTCCCCGACTGCCACAGGGGCTCTCTGCCAGCTCCACAGGACCAGTGAGATGCTGAGGCTCAGAGCTGCCCCCGGGGAACAGGGACCAGCCCCAGGGTCTGGGCACACCAGAGGCACCCAGAACCCAGCCCTGCTGCCTGTCAGGAGCAAAGACCTCATCTCATGTGCCCTAGCCTCGGTCACTAGGTGTTAGAGGAGCCAGATGCTGGCAGGATTTGGTCTTTCAAATGGGAAAAATGGCACTACTGGGTTTTTAAACCTGGCCCATAAGGGCCATGGCTTGGTGGTTGTAACCTGCAAACCCAATGGAAATGGCAAGAGCCCCAGCTCTGTCCTTCCAGTGAGGACTTGAAGCTGTCCTGGTCCTGGGGAACACCCATCAGCTCATGGCCATGGTGAAACTCAAGGTCCCCCAGAGCTCCACAGTTTTCAGGATTAAAAAAAAAAAAAAAATACCAGAAATAAAAGAGCAATTCATTGTAAAATAAGAAACTTAATTACTTCCAAAACAATTAATTAATTAATTAATTAATCCTCATGTCTCCCCTGCAAGGTAGGAAGTGATTATTCTACCCATTTTACACAGAGGGAAACCTCACTGTTAAGTGACTTGCCAGAGGCAAAGGCGTTGGAAGGTGAAATCAGCATCCCCATGGCCAGCATCCCCAGGTGTTGCTCCAGACCAGCCCAATTTGCTTGGACACTGCTTGCCCTCATCACCCCAAGACCCCAGACCACTTAAGTTCCCGCTCTTATTCCCCAAGGAAAACCCTGAAGTCATTTTGCCGAAGCCCGGGTCACGCCATGGTCCAGCTGAGCTCTGGTGAGCCTGGTGCTGCTGCATTTATCACCCTCCAAGGGATCCCCCTGCTGTGCCCCAGGGTGAGGCAACCCCAGGCAGAGATGGAGTCTCAACAGGGGAAGATTTTTTTTTTTTTTTTTTTTTTTGGACAGGATTCTGGTAGAATGCTGTCTTCAGGGTCTAAGTGAGCTGTTGATTGACCACTTCAGGGCCAAGGTAAGGAGGACTCAGCCCATCCTGCCTGCACTGACTCAGGTCTCAGTGTGGGGACTGACAGCTCAGAGTAAATCCTTCTCTAGGGTATTGCACAAGTTGCTGTATACCTTAATTTCAGACTCTGAGGCGGAGGTAGGCTTGTGAAAATAAGCTTTATCTCTTATAAGACCAACTCACATATTAGGGGAAAAACTGTTGAGTTTTCAGGCGTGCAAACCCTCTGCCCCCCTGACACAGGAGGGCCAAACTCCAGCCAACCACAGGAGAAGGGATAAAACGACAGAATTATAGAATCATTTAGGTGGGAAAAGTCCTCAAAGATGATTGAGTCCACCTGTTCCCACAGCACTGCCAAGCCCACCACTGAAAGATGTCCCTTGGGACAGCAAGTCACACTGTGGGGCTGATGACAATCACAATGCTCAGAGCAGCTTGAGTTCATCCCAGCAAGCCCAGTCTGGCTGGTCCCGGCACATTTTGAGGGAGACCATGGGCAGGGATCATCCCTTTGGACGGTGAAGGGGGAGCAGAGGAAGCCGGAGGAGAATGATGTGTGAATGCTATGCACCTCCTTCATGATTTCCCAGATCACCAGACTCTAGCCCACGCTTGCATGCTTCTTTTTATTACGGAAACAAGTTTTTTCCATTATTCCAAAGCTTCGGGAAACAAGGAGTTAACAACAGAAACCAAATACCAGGAATAAATCTTGGTGCTCATGGTTTGTGCAGCCAAGTGGAGCCTAATCAAGGAAAAAACGTATTTGTGGATCAGAAGTTTGCTCAGGTTGTGACTGATGACTATTTTTATGCCTCTGAGTCCTCCCAGGAAATCCTGCAGACCTGCTCCAGGACAATGGCAAGCACGAGAGCTGTGATTCAGCCCCGTGGGCAAGCAAGCAAACCATGGCACAGGGCAGGATGGAGATGCAGAGTGTCCCAGGGCTGGCCACAGTGTCTTCTTGACCCCAGACCTTTGGGAGAGAAACCTGAGCCAGCATCTCTGGTGGGATCAGCCATGAGATGAGCCTGGAAGCATGAGGGTGCAGGTAGCCATGGAGGGAGCAGACTGGGGGCCAGGGCTGGATCTGTCCTTTGGAGGCCACTCCAAAGAGCAGCATCACTGCTAGTTTGCCCAGGTGAACATTCCCACCTCCACTTTTTCATCTTGATAGCACTTGTTGTGCTATAGCTGAGGTCCCAAATTCTCTCTCAGCCCAAGAAGCCATGAAGGAAGACCATAAAGGCTATACCTGGACTGCCAAAATCAGCCCACCTGGGCCATTCTTTAGCACAAACACTCTCATCTATACTGCTACCTGGGGTGGCCAGACCCAAGCAGGCAGTCAGGGGTGCTGCTGGCCCAGGCTGCTCCCCAGAGCACCCCTGGGAAGAAGCTGGGAGTGGGACAGCTACCCTTGGCCTAGGACACCTTCAGACTGGATTAACAATTTGGCTTACAGTCACATTCCAGTGCCCAGCAGTGACCCTGGTAAGTTTTTAATTTCCTAGCCACAAGGTCCCAAAAGTCATAAAACCCAGGCTTCATTTGCTTGAAACAAAGTGGAGAGACCAGGATCCCTCACCCTTCAAATCCAAACTGCGGTCACTCCCGGGAACCTGTTATAATTCTGCTTTAATTGTTGTGAGAGCTTTCCAGAGGCAGTGCTGGCACTGAGTTGGATTTATACCCTCTCTCCTTATCTCAGGGTACTGCAGGAGTGGCATCTGTGAGACCAACATTTATAGCATCCCTCCGAGGGGTGAAATGTACCTACTGTAAAATACTTCCAGTTAATTCTGGTGCATCATTTGCGGGAGAGCCGCGTGGGGATCAGCGTGGGACAGACAGATTTAGATCATTTACTTGAGTCAGGTGGTGCCTTGCTCCCAATTCCTGGCGAGCTAATTCTTACCTGGGATAATTATGTCTCCAATCTAGCCCGGCTTAACCCTTCTCATCCCACGCTTCTGCTGAGACCACACCTGTGGCAATGGGGATGATGATTTGCAGGTGTTTGTGGCCATGGCTGACCTCTTCTGCACATTTCCTCAATGACCTTGGGCAATTCAATTAATTAATTTAGCTTGCTTGCTCTCTGATGCTCTCTGACGCATGAAAGCTGGCCGGTGTCTGAATTACATACTCCTGAGAAGTTATTTATCTGTTTAAGACAGACCTGGCCCTTCAGATCTCGTTTCTGACGAGACTGACCCTGTCGCCACTGCTCAAGATGTCCAGAACTGGGTCTTCTGAAACGGGGGTGCAACTTGATGTTGATGCATCTCCATCTAGTGCTGTGCAAGAAATAGAAATAAATAAAACAGGGGCAGGATCTGACCTCATCTCGGAGCCCCTCTTCCGTGTGGGACCAAGGGAGCACCTCTGGAGCCATTCCCATTCCTGTTGAGCCCTGGTGCTGGAGCAGGTGATGTGAGTTATCCTCTGGCTGGGCATAAACTGAAGCCAGGCAGTATATGCACAAACAGGGGTAGTTAAGAAAAACTGCTCTGAAAGGGCTGTCCAGCCCTGGCAAAGCTGCCCTGGGCAGTGTTGGAGTCCCCATCCCTGGAGGGATTTAAAAGCCATGTGGATGTGGCACCTGGGGACATGGGACAGTGGTGGCCTTGGCAGTGGTGAGGAGTAATTGGTCCCTTAGATGCTTTTCCAACCTAAAAGATTCTAGGATTAGGACTTGTACATTCTGAGCCCCACTCTATTTCAAGCTATCCCCTCTTGAACCCAAAAAATTTGGCAGGTCACTGCTGTTCTGCCCAGAGGCCAAGGAGAGCGTCTTCCTGCTTCCCAGCCTCTCACAACTGCCTTACTCCAGGGTCTTTTTCTGTAGCTGAGACGAAAGAAATAATATTTTGGATTCTGATAACCAATAAGTTATTCTTGAAATGCCATAATTGCTCGGCTGCAGCTGCAAGAGCAACTAAATGCAGAACTTTAATAAAATATTATCGTTCAAATCAATTTGCTGAGAGTCTGCTTTGCTTTCTGCATGGAGTGCAAAGCAGCAAATAGTAAACACTGATCACTGATTAGAGAGCCAAAAGCAAGAATAGCCTGGAACCTGATTTTTTGCCATCTGTACTTTTTTTTCTCCTGTTTGAGCAAGGACAGGGGCCAGATTCTGCTCCACATCTGGAGAGCTGCACTTAGTTTCAAAGGCATGGGAATTGCAGTTACTGCATGTATAGGTTTACAAAGTAGCTTAGGCACTTAAGAAGATAATCATCTGGAGAGATTTACAGTGGTGACTTCTACAGGGGGAGGGACAAGGGGAAGTGCCCAGCTCCCATCAGGGTGAAAAATAAACCCAAATAAATCCAAAGCAACGATGCAATTGGCAGCTCAGGTAACAAGTTCAGAAAATGACCACATCTGTGCTGTTCTGGATCAAAAACTATTGAAGTCAATGAAATTCGCTCTGGATTTACAATGGTATTAACTGAGATCAGAATCCGACCCTATAAATTTACTATTACTTCTAATCCCGGCGCCTCTGATCTTGCTGAGATATTTGCTAACTGCTGAGCAGCTCGCTTTATTGACACTGAAATAACACACCCGTGCCCTACTATTGTTAAACTCAGCTGGTTTTAAAAACCCATCATACTGTTTGTCATGACTGACCTTAACAAACTGGCCTGCTGTCCTTGGATCTATGGGCAAGAAAGTTGTCAAATGCCCCCTTTTTTGCAGCCTTCCGCCACCAACAAAACAAAACAAAACAAAAAAAAAAAAAAAGGGGGAAAAAAAAGGAGGAGAAAAAAATCAATTTCAATCAACATGGAGTGTAATATTATCAAATGTCAGATGCTGAGGCCGTGTGCTTTGAAAATTATCCTTGACAGCTTCTTGTCGACTTAATTAAGTGCTCAAAAAAAAAAAAAAAGAAGAAAAAAAAAAAAAAGCAAAATATCTCAATTGTCGGCTCCCTCTCTTTGTGCTTCAGAGGTTCTATTGACAGCTCTGAAAAAAAGATTGCCTTTGGGGGTTTTATTGATAGATCCTTGCCTGATATTGGAATGATTCCTGGGCAGATAAATCACATTTAGATTTGTTAGTAATTGAGGAGAATTGATTGAATAGTTAGGATGGTCCCAAAGGGAGGTACCTATTCCTCTTCCGTTCTGCAGAGGTTGTCATCAGATAAAGGACCTCTTTGGGCAGGATGGATAAAGGTCTAATTGTTTACATGATCAGATATTGCTTCCTTTCAGCCCTCCCTCCCCAGACTTCCCCAACTTTCATGTGGCAAATGTCAAGATGACAAAGGGGAAGGCTGTAAATAAAACCAAAAGTGGGCGAAGGTGGATCAACCCTCTTCACCACCTGGAAAGGCACTAATTATATTCAAATCATTAGTGGAATTTGGGTGCTAGCAGCAATGGGCTCCTATTTAAAAAAAAAAAAAAAAAAAAAAAAAAAAAAAAAAAAAAAAAAACAAAAAAACCAAAAAAAACCCACAAACTCTGCAGAGTTTATTTGTCTTGTGTTTGTTTAAACAGCTATGAATTTCATGTAGCAGCAGGTCAGATGTTGCAGGGCTGGGTTCTGGTGAGCTCCACCAGGGCTCCACCAGGGCTCTCTGTCCCATCACCCTGGGTGACCTGAGGGACCTTGCATGGTCCCAGAGAGAAGCTGCATCTCAGAGAGTGTGCTAGAAAAACAGGAGAGGATGCTGGAGCAGTGTGGGGAGATGCTTTGGACAAGGGTGTGTGGTGGCAGAACAATGGGGAATGGCTTTGAACTGAAAGATATTAGGTTTAGATGGGATGTTAGGAAAAAATCTTGACTGTGAGGGTGGTGAAGCCCTGGCACAGGTTTCCCAGAGATTTTGTGGCTGCCTCTGAATCCCTGGAAGTGTCCAAGGCTGGGTTGGACAGGGCCTGGGGGCACCCTGGGCTAGTGAAAGGTGTCTCTGCCCATGGCAGAAGATAGAATGGGATCAGCTTTAGGACCCTCCTAACCCAAACCATTGTGTGATTTTTTGATTTTCTAGGCTGGAGAATTGTGGGGAAGGTGATAAAAGCAGAGGGAGCCCAGAGTAACATTGTGTGACTGTGGAGCAATGTGAGGGGGCAGATGCTGCAGGGCCCCATCCTGCCCCAACCAGAATTTGCAGCAGACCCTGGGATGACCTGCTCAAGGTTCCCCTGCCCTGCACTCCTCTTTCCACACCTACCAGAAGGAGTGAAAAGGATGACTCTTTCCAGAGGGGGTTTTTCCATGGCCTAGAAAAAGCTCTGAGTAAGAAAGAGTGGTATTTTCACTTCCACTTCCCATCCATTTTTAAAGGTTCTATTTCTTTAAGAGAGGGCAGATACGCTGCAGTCTGCTTGGCACTTCAAGAGGCAATTTATTTCTGTCCATACCAAATATAGACTCTGCATAGACCCTCTCTCTCTCTTTCTATAAGTGCTCAGGCAAAATCATATTTCCCTACCATCTCTAGAGGACAGGGTGCTCAGGTTGATTTTCAAGGTGTACTGTACCACAGCTTTCTTCCAGGGACCTGTTCGGGACAAAAGGGAAAACATTTGAAAATCAGTTTTTAAAATTTAAGCTTAATACATGTTTCTAATAACTGGTTGAAATGACTTGGTCAGCATTTCTCATCCTCTTCTCTCAGCAATGTAGGGAGTGTTGAAAGTTACAATTAAAAAAAAAAAAATCAGTCAAGGAAAAATAAACGAAGGTATTTTATTTTCCTGTCTTCCAGCTTCAACAAAAATGAAAGTAATTGAGAGAAAGTAAGGGACAATTTCTCGGCTCTAAGTAAATACCATTTTGGCACCACCAAATATTTAATTTATAATAAGAAGTGATGAGCATCTCTGAATTCCCCACCTGCAAGCTTGATATCCTTAATATTTCAGCCCCACTCGTAGAGTTCAAATGACCATTGCTCAATCCAGTCACCAGGGACTTTGACAGAGGCTGCAGGAACCAGGTTCCTCTCTGGGTCAAACCTATCACCTCCACATACAGCCCTGCAACCTCCTCCTTCCTCTGGGAGAGGCCTATTGAAGTGCAAATGGATCTAAACTAGCCATGAATAAATTTAGGCTGGAAATTAGAAGTAGCTTTCTAATTATCAGAGCTGTGAATATCTGAAAGGACCTCCTGAACAAAGCAAGATGGTTCTGGTCATTGTGGGCATTTTGGGAGGCACCAGGTCCATAATTCACAGAGCAAATTTCCTGATTTGACAGTAGTGAAAATGATGTGTGTTTTTTTAGACATTTCTGTGCCTTCAGATAGAATGAATCACAGACTCATTTAGCTGGAAGAGTACTTTAAAATCATCAAATCCAGCCATTCCCCCAGCACTGCCAAGGTCACTACTATGCCATGTCCCCAGGGGCCATATCCACACAGCTTTGAAATCCCTGCAGGGATGGGGACTCTACCACTGCCCTGGAAAGCTGTGCCAGGGCTGGACAACCCTTTCCATGGAGTGATTTTCCCAATTTAAAAAATTTAAGTTTTTAAATTTAAACGTCTCCTGGGGCAACTCGAGGCCGTTCCCTCTCCTCCTGTCCCTGTTCCCTGGCAGCACAGCCTGACCCCACCTCCCCTACCTGCCCCCTCCTGTCAGGAGCTGTGCAGAGCCACAAGGTCCCCCCTGAGCCTCCTTTTCTCCAGGCTGAGCCCCTTCCCAGCTCCCTCAGCCTCTCCTGGGGCTCCAGCCCCTTCCCAGCTCCATTCCCTTCCCTGGACAAGTTCCAGCCCCTCAGTGTCTCTCTTGTCCTGAGTGGTCCAAACCCATAATCAACACGTTGGCTCGTCACAAAGGTATTTTTTCATGGTAAACCCACGAGGTTTTACAAGTAACTTAGTGAGAGTTTTAGCCCTGAAAACCCAGACTCAGCCATGTCTGCATAAATCAACCGTTTTTTAAGCCAAATCAGGTATCTTAACAAAAATTTCTCATTCACTTTTGACAGGTGTGAGGTCACTGCTGTGCTCCTTTGACCATGGCTTTAAGTGAAGACTTCCTTGAAGACCTAGAAGAATTTAAATAGACCACAGACCCTGTTCTACCTAGGTACCATAACTCTAAGGGGAAAAAATGGACATGTGTACATCTGTACACATTTACAGGCATGCAAATTCATGCGTGCACACATCACATACATGCACAGACAAGAACAAGGATCCCCTGTCTTGGGGAAGAATCTGGAAGAAAGGTCAAGGAAACAGGCTTGGGCCTGAGATCTGGCACTAACTGGGTTTCCCAGCACCAAACCCAATAGAAGTATTTATAGGCACATTTGAATCCACACCAAAACTTAAAATTTTTCAAGCGGCACATTTTATTGTTCCATACCAAGGTGAGTATTTCTTCTAAGCAGAATCCTTTCTTCCCTTCGAGTCCTCCCCCTCTATAAAAGCTGTTGCATTGCCTCTTTTTTCCTTGCCATTGCTCATTCCTATAGCAGGAGTGGAATTGATTTTTGATACTATCCATTTTGTTTGTCACAGATCGTCCTCCACTTCCCTCTGCGCATTGCTGAAATATCACCCACAAATGATTATTCCTATCACTGCAGCCAACGCTTCGCCTGGGGCAGGGAATTTTCCCGCAGCTAAAAGTGGCCGCGTAATTGAAGGCAGAAAACACCAGTACCTGTAGCATGAAAATGTTAATAAACTACCAGAGGTCCCAGGAAAGTTAAATATTGGGAGGGATGTCAGAGCTGCGGTGTGATTAGTGGAACTGAACGACAAAGAGCACCTGCCCAAGGCGCCGGCACAGGGGGGATCAGTCTCCCTCTGACATCTGAACATGGCTCCTGCCTCCCAGGATGGGGTTCTGCTTGCAGGGAGGCAATCAGAGCAAGAGAAGCGTGCTCATACTGACACTGAGCTTGATTTTCTGGCTGCAGATCTGGGGGCTTGAGACGGCTTTGTTGATGCTGTAAAGGATCTTGAGCTTTTGGGACTTACCTGACACTTGATGTCGGGATTTCAGTGGCTGGGTTGTGCATGTGTCTCACTTCCATACTTGCTATGTAACAAATGCACATGTTTTTTGGCTTTATTCAGATTTTACCTTGTGATGAAGGCTCGTGGCGTACTTCGGAGGTGTGCAAATATACTCATGCGCTCTATATTCAGACAAAATAAAATAAGATTATGTATGAAAAAAATGTTCTTATGAATGAGAGATGATTCTTATGTGTGAAAGATGTATGGAAACATGTTTCTTATGTATGGAAACATTCTCATGTGTTTATGCTAATTTTTTCCTTAGAAGTAGAATACAGAATATATGTGAGTGCATGCATGTGTTTTACAAGGGTATGTACTGAACAAAACAAGGGGGAATGGCTTCCCACTGCCAGGGGACAGGGTTAGATGGAATATTGGGAAGGAATTCCTGGCTGTGAGGGTGGTGAGGCCCTGGCACAGGTTGTCCAGAGAAGCTGTGGTTGCCCCATCACTGGTAGTGTCCAAGGCCAGGTTGGATGGAGCTTGGAGCAACCTGCCCTATTGAAGGTGTCCCCGGGAGTGGAACTAGATGGTGTTTAAAGGTGCCTTCCAACACAAAGAATTCCAGGATTCCTTGGGCTCAATATGTGGAGATGCCTGCCTATCATGGCTTGTATGCCATGGGATATTTTGGGGGGATTACGTACATAAGCTGCACTATACGATGTTCATCATGTTATATATTGTATACAGTATATAAATTATATCACAGATTGTTTGGCCCCTGTGCAATATGGTGGCTCTGCTTGAGTGAAGAGTGTTGTTTTCCCACACAAGCACTGCAGGGTAAGTCACAGCTGATTATGGCACCACGGCCCAGCCCTATCTCACAGAACCTGGTGGCTGATCTTGCTCCAGAACAACCCCTGGCAAGCAGGGAGGGGATTTTTCCACCTGATAAATCAGTGTTCCATTGGATTCTCTGAATTTGCCCAGAATGGGGCTTGAAGACCCAGGCCCTGGCTTTGGCAGTGCTCGCTGCAGAGGTGCTGTAATGCAAGGGGTCTGCATGAGAGGGATAGGGCAAGGGTGAAGGATTATTAATTGTGATTTCCATACATGCCTCCCTTGCATGTAACTCAGCTTTTCCCCCTGGGAAAGAGAAAGGTCCTTCTCCGTTATTTTACCACCCTTTTTTTTCTTGCTTGCTTGATTCTGTTCTTTCCTTTAGCAGAGTACCTCTAATCATTGCCTTGCGTCATTATCATTATCTCTTTTTATGATCTTTAGTTACGATGTCAAAGAGAAGAAAAATGAGCTCAGTTTTCTGGCATCCTAACACATATTGATCTCAACAGCAGCTGCCACGAGACCTTCACATATGATGGATTGCCGCTAGACTGATGCAAAAAAATACCCGCATAAATAAAAGTATTTACCAAAGAGAATAATCAGTGATTGCATAACTGCATCATCATATTGACCAACAGCCCAGGCAAGCTCAGGGAGTGATCTTAGCACAGACTAGTATTCTTCAGGAAAAGCTTTAAAAGATTGCATTGAAGACCTCGTTTCAGGTAGTTATTTAAAGAAATATCCCTTGGATTCTTGGAGGCTTCCTTGAGCCTGGAAAAGGAAATAACCCCATATAAGTGTAGGGAAACTTGCTGGTGTCAGCCCTTGCTCCTTGGATCACAGAGAAAAGAGATACAACATCCTGGAGGAGAACATTCCCTGGGGAAGAGGATCATATAGGACTTCCCTGTCCTGTGCTTTTGCTCTATTCTGGAAGCACCAGACACAGGAAATAGCGCACCCCAGGTGAATGAGGAACTGGAAAGCACCCAGCCAGTGCCATGGGCAGCAGAACGATTTTAGGGATGTTTCCCAGCCCTAGCAGTACTGTTATTCTATGTTTCTAAGGTCCTTGAGAGGATCTTGGGCACTGCAGGTTGCATTTCTGGGTTGCATTGAGGGTTCTTGTCGTTGATCTGCCTCAGGAGTGTCCCTAAATGAGCTCTTTGAAAAGCCCAGGAGCTGGAGGCAGGCAGGTTTTCTGCCAGTACAGATTTTGGGAACATCTCTTGGCTGTCTCTCATCAGCATCGCAGGCCTGGAGGCTCCAAGGTCAGATTAGGAGGGTGAGAACAACGTGAGCAGTTTAATTTAATTTAGGGTCGGTCTCTTCTCCCTGGTAAGAAGGGACAGGACAAGAGGAAACGGCCTCAAGTAGCACCAGGGGAGGTTTAGGTTGGACTTTAGGGTAAATGTCTTCAGCAAAAGTGACACCCAGCCTGGCACAGGTGTCCAGCGTATTGATGGTGTCCCAGTTCCTGGAGGGATTTAAAAGCCATGTGGATGTGGCCCCGGGGACAGTGGGGCAGTGGTGGCCTTGGCATTGCTGGGGAGTGTTTGGAATTGATGATCTGAGAGGGCTTTTCCAATCTGAACAATTCTGGTTTTATGCTCCCAGGCCACTAGCATCAAATCTCTAGATTCAATCCTTGCTTCCAAAGAAAAAAGACGGTATCATAGAATATTTTATTGCAGTTTTTCTTTCCCATTCTCTTCTATTGTATCCTGAAGGCAACCTCAGCCAATCCTCTCTGAATTGTATCTTTCCATCTTTCAAAGGAATGTCGTGTTTCTTACAGGGGTTGGGCAGGGCAGGGGTTGGAACTATTCCTGCTTTCTTTTTCTGTTTTCATCCATCTGCGCCAGCCTGGCAACCAGCAAAAATACACATATAAAGATGTCTTAATCTTAAATATAATTAGATATAATACCTCACGCAGCGTTGTATGATTAGTAAAATATATGATCATTAGTTATTAGATTAATGTGTCTACTTGTGTAACTGAAAGCCATTTGCAGCCAGAAATTAAATAGCTCAATTTGCTGTAATTGACTTATCTCCCATTGAGATTACTGCACTTGCTGCTGGAGAAGGTTTCTTCAAATGCTAAAAGCAGCTGCGTGGAGAAGCTGGGTCCTGTTTTCTTTGGAAAGCCTCTACCCTGCTGGAGGCAGAGTTGTCTGAGGCGAGGTCTGGAGGCAGAGCCGTAATTACGGCTGCTGAAACAAGAGCTGCTGCGGAGAGGTAGCACACGATGATGATTCCCGTTCTCGGGAATCCGTGGGGCCCGAATCAGATCTGCTCTTGGGTGACCGCAGGAGATGTGACCACCTTTTCACTGCCTGCGGGCACCAGCCCCCTTCACACCAGTGTAAATCCAGGAATTCCACGCGCGCCTTCTGTGCGCCTGGGAAGCGCGAGCGGCCGCGCGCGGGTCCTGGCACGTCCCGGCGAGGGGCTCCGTGGAGAGCAGCGTGGCAGGCACGGAGCAGCGACCCCCGTGGGGCTGGGCAGGGTATCTGCAATGCGGGTCTCTCCTCCCAGGGGTGCCAACAGCAGCTCCGTGGGCGGACACGTGCGGAATAGGGAATTGGGAGCACGTCTCTTCGGGCGACGTGGGATTGCGCCCTTAAATTATCCGCTGACACCTCTGACATTGGGAGGTGCTGAGGGGCCCTACAAATCTCAACTTTTGCTGCTGCTTCTTCTCCTTCTTCTTCTTTTTTTTTTTTTTAAATAGGTTTTCTTATGGTTTTCTTAATTTATTTTTTTTTAGCCACAGCAACTAAGCGAACCGTTCAAATTGAAACACTGAAATGAACCAAGCTGAACAATAAACTAAAACATGCCTAGAGCAAGTTGAGCAATAAACAGGTTTTTAATTTTTTTTTTCCCCTTCCATCTCGGTGGTGTCTGTCTCTGATAAATGATGTGACAAAGGAAGAATCCTCAATAAATTCTAAATTCTGAATACTAAATCAGTGAGCAAGAGCATACATGTGAGATGCCATCCCAGCTCACAGTGGCTTTACTGCTGTGATACCAACAATGCTACTGCCCCGTGGGGCTGGGATGGAGGTGCAGATGAACGGAGGGACGTGCATCAAATCCATCCATCCGCATGCGATGGTTTTATCCAACCTACACCCAGCCCAAGTCCATAGCCCAGGTGTGACTGAGACTCTTCCTGCTCTATCCCTGACTGGAATCTCCAAGGGAAAATATTATTCATAGATTTTAAGGCCAGGAGGGGATATTTTGCTCTGCTCTGACCTCCATTAAAACACAGGCCAGGGAATTTCAGACTCCTGAAGGAGGAACAAAGGAAAGGGTTCTACTGTGTGATTTTATCTCGTGAGAGATGTAAAAATGCTGTGATTTCTGCTAAGGGATGCCGTGGAGAAGGAGGACCTGTGAGGGAGATACTAAAGGAAAAAAAAGCCCTGAGCTGAAATTGTACTGAGATGATCTATGTGAACTTACTCCCGTATGTTCTTTCTCACCTTTCAGGGGGCTGAGTGCTGTAAAACGCTTGCCCTTGCAAAAACTGTGTGGTTTGGGAAAAATTTTTTTTTTTTTTTTTTTTTTTTTTTTTTTTTTTTTTTTTTTTTTTTTTTTTGCTGAAGCATTGTCACAGTCTTTGCTTCGGGAGGACCTAAATGTGAAATAACCCCCCCGGGGGGTGTGATACAGTGTGAAGGGAGATGCTGGCAGTCACACAGTGTGCGTTGGAGCCCTGGGACAGACTTATGATCCAGATCTAAATTTGCAACCTGCTTTGAAGAGTGCTGAGGTGCATTTTCCTTCTGCAGCACCTTTCATACTCTGGTTGTCCCGCCTGAGTTAGGAGGCAGCAGCTTTTCCTTCCTGGATGTCAGGGAGCCTCTTTGGGAGGAGCTATAGATTCCTACAGAAGACACTCTCTAATCTTTGGTGCAGAGTTTATGCATAGACTTGTTTCTCACGACACCTCAGCCTACCTGCACCTATTTATTTCTCATGTGGTTTCCCATGAAACTTGTTGGTGTCTAGAAGTTTTTATCTTCAATGCGGGAAACCCTCTAGTTTGACTGGAGAAACCCAGCAGCCTAGCTGGAGTCTCACTCTGAATTATTTTCCTTCCCCTGAATTTGCAACTCAGCTTGAAGCTGGCATAGTCAAGTGTACATGAACACAGCCCATATTTGCAATTGAATCCATCAAGCTCTGCATGGCACTGCTGAACAACCCACAACAGGGATGAGATCGAACTCAGTAATTCAGGCATTCAGCTTCCAACCCACACTTTGTCATGGTGCTGGTCTGAGCAGGCCTGGGGTCTGGTCTAGCTCATGAAAAGTGGAGTTCTTTCAAACTCACACCCTGGTGTTTGTCTGAACTCAGTCTGTAGATCCAAATTAATCTTTTCAATCTGTCCACACAGGTAAATCAGAATGACTTCCTGAAGCATCGCCAGGGAGCCGCTGCAGGGACCTCAAGTTGGCTTGACGCGGTTTGTTGGAAGAAAATCAGTTTAGCCCAGACTGCAAGCTAATGGATGATTTACAAAACTCAGAGTGACAGGGAAGAATTTGGGCCTCTGTCCTTCAGGAATATTCCCATGGCTTGTACATAATGCCTTGGTGTGGTTAAAATGCATGAACAGACAACGATAAACTCAAGCAGGCATTATTATAAAATGTGACAAATAAGCCATGATGCCAAGTGCAGATTACCTTTAGGTACTTCTGAACTATTGCTGCCATGAGTTCTGCTGCCAGGCTGCGGTCTGAGGACAGCCCAGGTATTACCAGATTTATCACTTTTTCCTCCTCACTCCATTTCTCACAGCCAAACACACCAGCAATTCACCAGAGACCATTGCCAGTTTTTTTTTTACCTTTTCATATCTCTTCTGAATAATTTTGCCATGTTGTTTTTATCAGATTTAGACAACAAATACTACTACAGCACCTTTCTCCTTTTATTTCACCCTCACCATAAAGCATGAAGGAAACTATCTCCTGGTCTGTGGAACACCACTTGGAAGGACAAAGCAAATCCAGGTGGTGTTGGGAAAGCTGAGGTAGAGCACAGTGGCCCTTCCTCTTTAGGTGTGATATACTCCAAGAAAAGCCCTTGAAAATATCTCTGAAAATTATATGTGCAGGCTGTGAAATGAAAGGCAGTTCTTCTATCTGGCTGGAAGAAATGCCCTAAAACAAAATATGCCAGGGGTGTCCAGCAGCTGCGAGTGAAAACAAGGCTGTGCTGGGTGCTCACTGGGAAAAAGTCAATCAAATTAAAGAAGACAAACATAATTTGAAAAGGACAGTGTTTCCAGACACGTCTGGAAAAGCAGCATTGCTGTAAAAGGAGGTCTGTGGCAGTACCCGGAGCTGAAACATAGAATTGGGTTGGAAAGGACATTACAGCTCATCTGTTCCACCCCTGCCATGGGCAGGGACACCTTCCACTAGCCCAGGTTGCTCCAAGCCCCATCCAACCTGGCCTTGGACACTGCCAGGGATGCAGGGACAGCCACAGCTGCTCTGGGCACCCTGGGCCAGGGCCTGCCCACCCTCCCAGCCAGCAATTCCCAGTTCCCAATCTCCCACCTGTGCCTGCCCTCTGGCAGTGGAAGCCATTGCCTGTGTGCTGTCCCTGCATGCCTTGTCCCCAGTCCCTGTGCAGCTCTCCTGGAGCCCCTTGAGGCCCTGGCAGGGGCTCTGAGCTCTCCCTGGAGCCCTCTCTTCTCCAGCCTAAGCCCAGGTATTCTCCCTGCTGCTCTCCCCAGCCTAGGGCTACTCAAAAGAGAGAGCTACTCTTCATTTTCCTTTGGACAAGTGGGTGGTTCAGAGAGATGAGAGACTGGGAAGGAAAGGTAATGGAGATTTTACAGCCACGGAGCTGATATGGCTGGAGATAAAGGCACTGTGAGCTCTGGTGTCACAAACTTTATTGCAAGGTTGGTGTACATAAAAGGAGAAACACAACGTGGTTTTCAGACAGATAAAACAGAGCTTAAAAATCTGGCAGTTAGAGAAGAAATAGGTGATTTTTAATTCACAGGTGGCGAAAAAGAGGACATTAAGCAAAAAACGCAAAAGAGAAAGGTCTAGTAACAGATTAATTATATGAAATGGGCCCGCCTGGCAAAGGAAGATGTGGTGCTGCTGGTTAGTTTTAATTTTTGTTATAATAATGGTCCAGCACTGTACATCAGGACAGTCCTTTTCCTATTCCTCGTGCCTTTCAGAAATGCACATACCTCTGTAATATTCCCCACCAACTGCCTCCTTCAAGACATCTCAGACACCTGTGAAATGGAAAACTCGTCATTCCAACCCCTAACCTGTCCATACTTGACTTCTCCAGTGTCCTTATCAGAGACAGAGCAATCAGACTGCCACCAAGCACAACCCATTCTCACTGACTCCTCTGGAGAAATCTCATGGGCTTGAGGTTTCTTTCATGCTTTATGCAGGGTTGTTGCGCAGGATCTATTTATTTCTATACCACAAGGATAAACAAAGATATAATTCTTTCTTCTCCGTTAAATTTATATGCTCGTATTTATTGCCTTTTTTTTTTTTTTTTGACAGGATTAGTCTCACACTTCACAAAATTTAAAGGATATCTGTTAAGTATAGAAATTCTAACTATCAATACAGGAATTAAGCTGCTTAATAAAATATCCATCCCCCCCCCCAGCTGTCCATTCCCCAGTGCTAGTGGTCTTTATGAGCTCCTTTATCCAGAATGAGTAGAGGTACCAAACCCTTCTCTCTTTGTAAGAGAGAACTGGAAGATGATCTGTGCCAAGCTACAAAGGAAAAAAAAAAAGTAAGGAAAAAAGTAATATTCAGACAAGACAATTCACCGTGGTTGGCAAAAGCAAAGACAACATTCATTTTAGAGATGGACAAAAACATATTTTTTTTTTCAGTACTGACAAGGAAGGGTGAAAGCACAAGGTAAGTAATTAAAGGCTAGAATTCATCTCAGACAAAATGAAGTTCTTACCAAAGACACCTGAATAAGGAGTTAATTATCTCCAGTTCTTCCATTGGAGCTGGCACTTCTTAGGCTAAATAAAATCCCCTGTCAAAGGTGAATCTCTTTCTTCCTCACTCTGGTAACTGTGTGTTCAAAGTTATGTAGGTACTCAAAGATATTAACAGAGATTTAGGAACAGGTCCAGTCAGAAAGTCCTGCAGTCAAGAAACAGAGTAGAAGAAAAGAGCTGAAGCTGAGAAGAAATATTGACCTGAAAAACTTCTGAATTTCTTGATCAAGGGCTTCAAGTCGCTCTAACTAAATTTTTCCTCTCCCTGTAGTATCAAGGGGTCATTTTTCCTGCTGCTAATGACATGAGAGGCCTTACACTGTTGCTGGTGATTAATAGTGGCACTAATAATAATAATAATAATAATAATAATAATAATAAATACTGAAGGTACAGAACTTTCATCAGATGTGCATTGTCTGCTCCACTAATAATCTTCTCCCTTTCCTATGTCCAAAACCATCACCTTGCCTCCCTTCCAAAGATGATGAATCACACAAACATCACCCAGTGCTAGGTCTGGAGTGAAACCCAGTGAGCATTAACTGGAAACAGCAATGCATCCTCCTCGTTTCAACCAGAACCAGGAAAGCTGTGATCGATAATAAGATCCATCCTAGACTGGGATCTGTCTCCAGTCAAGGACAGGGTGCAGCTGAAATGTAAATGAAACAGGAGAACTATCAAGGCAGGTGAAACATAATTACCTAGGGAAAGATCCTGGGTGCAATGCTCCTGCATTGACTTTTCTGAAATCTGAAAGGTCTTTTGGATATCGAGTATAAAAAAATATCCTGCCTTTCCATGTCAGACATTCAAATGTATCTGGTTTCAAATCATGTGCTTGACTCAAAGTTTTTTTGTTTTGTTTTGTTTCTTTTTAAGGAAGAAAGACAAACTTTTTAAGTCATCAGGAAGGCAGAAATCTTCTTTTCCCCCTAATGTTTATTATCCATGGTTAATTATCCTCACTGAGAAAAATGTTGTGTTTCCAATTTGACATCTTACAGCTTTAGACTCCACTCCTTGGCTCTTGTTATGTCTTTTCCCACCTGAGTAAGGAGTCCTTTGGTACCCACTGAAGGATCCAGGAAGGAAATACACTCTCTCATCTGTTCTCCTCTATATCTTTCTGATAAGCTGAATAGATCATGTACCTCCAGCTCCTCGCCATGGGACAGCTTTTACTCTTCCATTACTCTAAGCTCACATTCTTTAATAACAGTGCCCTGAGGTCTTTAACCACTGTAAACAATGTCACACAGCATAAGGACAGAGCTACAAGGGGGCAAAGCAGCTTATTAAAGGTGAAAAAACACCACAGCAACAGTTTGTCCTCTGGAGCCTCAGCTCTAGCATGGTAGAGAAATACTCTGGAAGTTGCTAAATATGGAAACCAGTGAAGCTTGGGCAGTGATTAGAGGCTGGAAGGCACCAGTCAAAGGATACTCACTTCATCCTTAGCCTTTTCCCCAGGCCTCATGAGAGAGCATTGTTGAAAAAATAATAAATTGAACCTTTTGTTGGAAGCCAGACCTCCAGTGCTGGGGACAGCTCTGGGCCCTCAGGACAAGAGAGACACTGAGGGGCTGGAGCGTGTCCAGGGCAGGGAACGGAGCTGGGAAGGGGCTGGAGCCCCAGGAGAGGCTGAGGGAGCTGGGAAGGGGCTCAGCCTGGAGAAAAGGAGGCTCAGGGGGAACCTTGTGGCTCTGCACAGCTCCTGACAGGAGGGGACAGCCGGGGGGGTCGGGCTCTGCTGCCAGAGAACAGGGACAGGAGGAGAGGGAATGGCCTCAAAATGTGCCAGGGGGGGTTTAGGTAGGATATCAGGGAAAATTCCTTAATGGAGAGGGCTTTCCAGCTCTGGCACAGCTGCCCGGGGCAGCGTTGACTTCCTCATCCCTATAGGAATTTAAAAGCTGTGTGGATGTGGCACTTGGGGACGTGGGAGGGACAGTGTTGGCCTCGGCAGTGCTGGGGAAATGGTTGGACCCACAGATCTTACAGCGCTTTTCCAAACTAAACAATTCTATGATTTGTTTGACCCAGTGTGGCTGGGTCTTAACGTTTTCACTTCGTGCCAGAGCACTCGTCACACTCAGGGTTGCACCTTTGCTGAGCTGCCATTCCCCTGCCATAATCCTTAACAACACCAGCACGAGCCACCCACACTCATTCAGGAGGATGAGAGCTCATTGTTGTCACGGTTGAGTTCTTTAGTTATTCTCAGTCCAACTGGAAAACATCTATAAATGCAGGCCAAACCCAGCCTGGTGCACTGAGGGTGCAGCACAAGGTGTTAATGCTGTTAATAATCGAGTGCCAGCAACTGATGTGCAAGGAGCTGATACTGCAAAACTTTGGTCCCATCCCCAAGCTAATGCTAGCAATGTGGCAAAATGCAGAGCAAAGAAACAGGGCTGTAGTTGATGTTAAATCAGCTCAAACTGGCATCTGAAGACTTGAATTAGTACACAGAGAGTGTATGAAACATATTCATTTTGTTAATAGAAATGTCTAGTTATATTAGCCCCTTTTTTGCTTATTATTCATAATATTTTTCTGTAATACAGAAAATCAGTTTTTATTTTTAAAATGCAATCAAATTATATTTCCTATTAAAACTTTAATATCAAAACAAATTAACCAGTGCTGCAGATTACACATTACTAATGTAGCTCTGACAATAATTCATGCTCCTCTCGATTCTGTTATGAACTATCACACTGCCAAAGTGCAGCAGTTCATAACATATTCTTAAGGGGAAGTGTCTGTTTTTTAAGGCAAAAAAGTTAACTAGACAAGATACCTCAGTAATAGCAGAAATTGGCTGGGCCAAGCATTCAGACAAAAGTATTCTCAGATGAAAATACGGCCAAACCTTTTCCTCCTCTACTAACCTGCTTTTCCCAGATGCAAAGACCGTCATTTCAGAGTGCACATCACAAGACCAACGGGATCACTGCAAGATGCTGCAAGTCCCTGTTGCACAGCAATGTCAAGTACTCCAGAGACAGTACCTGAAGCAGGTCAGGCGAGGAAAATCCTATTAAATGGGGCTGTCAAGGAAGAAACACTTGAGCGTGCTATTGTGCAGGTGGCCTGGTGAAGTGATGCTTTTCCAGATACGAGAATAGTGCCCAAACGTAGAGTAAATGGCATCCTAAAACCTTCCAAGGTCACTAAGCAGGATCTTTCTGTCGTGGCTGCATCTTCTTCATCTCTTTTGGAGGCAGTTTCTAGCTCACAGTGCTGGACAGACTTCCTGGAATAATCCGCCCCAGAATCAGGACAAACAGGTCAGCTCTGTTCTGGAAGATGTTAAGAAAGGTGCACCTCAATTCTGGGGGAGTGGATGTCATCGAATCATAGAATCCTAGAAAGGTTTGGGTTGAAAAGGACCTTAAACCTCATCTTATTCCACCCCCTGCCATGGGCAGGACACCTTCCACTACCCCAGGTTGTTCCAAGCCCTGTCCATCCTGGCCCTGAAGAGGTTCAGCCACAGCCTCAGGTACCTGATGTGGTTCCCACACCACCAACTGGGGCTCAGATGGAGGCAGAAGCATCACTTAAAATTAAATTAAATTAAAATAAAACAAAAGCAGCAAGAGGTACAGTAATTCTCAGAATAAAATGTTCCAAGCCGAGCTTCAGTAAAGGGAGGGCACACCAAAGGCAAACTGAGCAAGCTGCTTCCTGTAGTGAAAACAAGGACGGGGAAGATTCTTTATGATGCATCCAAGAGGAGGCTAAATTCACAAAAAGGATGTTACACCCACAAGAAAAGAGAAAAATAAAGTGGTTTTCAGGCTGGCAGTGAGCAATGTGATCAATACATTTGTCTGCCCCGTGAGTCCTGCATTGACCAGAAGGGTAAAAACTGGGACCAAGGATGGGAAGCCCCAAGGGATGGAAGGTCCAGTGTCTGAAATTTGTTCCTTTCCTCAAGTGCATTCTCTCTGGCCAAGACTTAGAGCTTTGCAGCTCTGCTTTCCCAGCAGGCTCTGCTGACCCACAGAGAAAATATAAAACCTTCAGCCCCTCCTCTGCTCCAAATGGGTGGACTCCATCTCCCAACCTGAACCATACATGCTGTTAGTTACCAGTTGATGATTGTGCTGCTAATTAAAACATACTAAGAGACACACTATAAACATGCACAGCACATGAAGGAAATTAGCCAAGTGAGCTTGTCTCTCTTATTGTGCTTTTATTATGATGCTCCTTGGATGATGTTTTTAAATGAATTTTGAATAGTTTTCTTAATTTGTTTTATTTTGCTTCATGGTAACAAAATTGCTGGAGCCCCACAGGAATGATTCAGAGAAGTGCAATATTATTGAAACATGTCTCCAGCTTTTCTTACTGCTTACTTATAATTAAGCTTTATTGAGGTGTAAAATGAATAACAATTAAAAAAAATGTTTATTGGTCCAGGTGCAAATTCACAGATACTCCTGAAAACTTCCTTTTCCATGACCTCAAGGAAACATTGCTGGTTTCTACCAACTCCTATCAGTTTCTGCTAAGACACCAAGTCCCCCTCCTGCTCTGACATGTGCCCCAGCAGAACATGTCTTCAGAGCCACTTGCTGTTGCTCAGTGCACACAGATGAGTGAAGAGAATATTGCTAGGATTCTGCTTGGAAGTGAGCACAAATCTCAGCTGCAGTGGCTGCCAGGAGCACAAAGGTCCTGGTATCCAACCTCACCTTTCCCTGCCCTTGGGGAATCAAGAATCAAGACCCTGCTGTGAAAAGCAACTGCCATAGACATAATTGTAATTTGACAGTAAGACCTAATGAGTAAAGGGGAAAAAAAATGGGGAAAGAGAAGAAAAGGCTGCTCGAAGAGATAAAGTTCTCCCCATAGATCCCCCTCCAGCCTGGTTTTAGATGTTAGTGGAGCCAGCTGTGGTCATGTTGTGGTCACAAGTTGTGGTCGTACCTCTAACACCACCTGTGTCTCGCCCCTGGTCCAGGCTCTGATTTCACACTCTTGGCTTTTGGTGGTCTTCTGACTGGAAAATATTTGGCTGCACATTCACAGAGATAACTGGTTTTTGTCATTATTGTTTGGGAGGGTTTTTTGGGTTGTTTGTGGTTTGGTTTTTTTTTTTTTTGGTTTTTTTTTTGTTGGTTTTTTTTTTTAAGCAAGCTTAACTTGGCAGGCAAAGAAAATGTGTCTGCACATTCAAACGGGTTTTTCCAACCTGTAGAATAGTTCAAAGCCAAATCCCACAGTGGTCAGCAGTCCTTCTGCTCAGTCTGGGATTTTAGCACTTACAGCATCCATTTTAGCACCATGCTGCTCCCCCAGAATGCAGCACTAATGGATTACTGTGCATTACGTTCCTCATTACTGCTTAAATATTTATCAGAACATTATGTATTTAGTGGCTGGGGGAAAAGAAACAATCCTGCCTTTTGCCATACAAAAGGGTTAATTACAAACTGGATAAATCTCCATGACTTAAAAATTGATAAAACAGATACAGAGATTAACAGGAGAGTGTGTTATTTACAGCTAAATAAACATTCAGCTGCATAATCCCGATCTGGGATTTCCCCATAGGAAAAACAACCAAAGTCAGTATTTTATATCAATGGTCTACATTTATACAGCAGTGAAAAAACAGAGAAGGCTGGTTTACACCAGCTGAAAACAAAAAAGTTGCTCATCCAAGGCAGCTTCCTGTCCTGGGGCTGGTTCTTGGAAATATTTGGAGGAGTTAGGAGCAGATTTGTTCTGGCCTTGACCTGAGATTGTTCAAGGCAGTTGTATCTCCACCTTGCCCTGCTATCTGTGTGCCTCACTCCATCTTCTTCAATGCTGAATCCTGCATTTTAATTTTTTTTCTTTTTCAGTCTGGACTTCTCAAAAAACCAAGATCATAAGGTGTTTCCGTGGGTCTCTGTCACACCTATTGTACCAAGCAGTGCTGGAGACAAACATAGGTACAAGCTCCAGAAGGAAAAATCAGAAGACAATATTTAACATGACACAAAGCAGCCTCTGCTTTGCACTTCAGCAGGAATTAATTCCCTGCTTCTAACCCAGAGCCTTCCACCATCACTTCCATCACTGCAGAGGTCCACATACTACACCCATGCAGCACACACGTCACCATAACGATGGCTTTATTTAAATTAAAAACCTTACTTAAGTTTGGGTTCTTCAGCAGACAAAAGACACCAGAAAACCCAGTTGTTTGTGGAATTCAGCCAATGTTTGTCTCATAAAATAAGTTCTTAAGGTAACTTATACTGGCACTGTGAAATATTGTTCATTATAACGGAGCAGCTGAGATAATGTTGTTTTCTAATTTCCCTTTCTCAGTCAGAAATTAAATAAAAAGTCATGTCTAAATTACAATACTGGATTGAACGCAGACAAGGACCCCATGCGGGGAGCTTATGATATATCCTTCCCACGTTTTATAGCCATTAAAAAAGATTATAGGATTTTTTTTTCCTTTTCTTTTAGGCCATTTACATTTGTTCTGAACTCTCACTGTGTTTTATTTGAAGCTCTTAAAAGTGCCAATGTACATAATAAGTCAATCAAGAAGTTAAATTAAGAAAAAAAACAAAAACATATTGACTTGTATATACTACCAAACATGCACTTGGAAATCTGAACTCTGCCACCTAATGACTTTCTGACTTTGCAATAAATATCACTGAGCAGGGGTGTCTGGATTGTTCTGTACAAGGAAACGTATTTCTAATCTGAATAAGTGGTCTTCTAACATATTTTAGTGCAACCCAAATAACGGGGTGCTCTTCCCCACCAAAGCAGCCATTAACATCTGCAGAAATTCCTGTGGGGGCTGGACTCCTTCTAACCAAGGTTTATAGCCTCAAAAAAAGCTCTCTCAAAAAAGCCTCAAAATAGCCTCTCCCTGTTGCAGTTTATCTCAGTAATACCTGTTTTGCCCATGGCTAAATGCCCCCAAACCCTCTGTTGCCCCCCATCTGCTTCCCCCTGGCCCCAAATCCTCCTGCACATGGCTGAGCCACAGCAGTTTGGTCTGCACTGTTTTGCAGCTGCTCTTTCAGCCATCCCACAGCCATCCCCCACCCTATTTTTCCTACTCAGGTTTTCCTAGGTTTTCCCTACCCTCCTTGCTCCAGCTCTCATCTCCTTCTGGGAGTACACACCACTCCTTTCCCCACAGACCCCTTGAGCCACTCAAGGTCATCTACTTCGTTATTCTGAGTCTGTAAAAGATTTTTGACAATGCAGAAATTGGTTCCTTCTTTTTAAGCCTGTGGATTTTCTCTTTTTCTACAGATTTCCAAAGCCAAGCCTCTCCTCTCACTCTCAGTTTCAAGAGTACTTCATGAATCCTTCCTCACTTTGGCAGAACTGGCAGCATCAAAGAAGCTTGGGGCAGGCTTCCCACAAGACTGCATTAGCTGAAGGTTGGATTAATCTCACTTTCACACATGAATGGCATCTCAGACCAGTCAGCTGGGCTCTCTGCCAGTCGGCAAAGAGAAAGAGGCAACTTCAGGGGCAGATTTACCCAACCAAATTGAATCACTCTTCACTCTTCACCTATTTCTTTCCGTTGAAAGACATCCCAGGCTGCCAGGCTGGCCCTGACTATTTAGCTTCAGAAATGTGGGCACCTGGCCTAAGTTTTCCAGCATAACCTGAAGATACTCTGCTCTTGGAAGTGTGAAGTCTTGGACTGAGCACAGGGCACTGCAGCTGCACAAAGCCCTCACAACATGACAGCAAGGTCAAGACACTGGGAAAATTCTGGCCACATTTATGGCATTGGTCCTTTACTGACAACTCACATCAGAACCCTGGTGTTTTCATTGGTGTTTCACACCTTTTGCTTCACTCTTTTTCTGTCCTTGTGAAGTGACTCCTGTGTTAAGCTCCAAAGGAGGAGCTGCATTCCAGTGGAAGGTGAAGCGCTCCTGCACGTGGATTCCTGGAGCTTGTTCAATAAACATAAAACTTTAATACTGTATTTGGATTGCTGCAAATGGAAGGTGCTGCGTTACCCTAATGCATTTTCTGGGAACATAAGCCCACTCTATACCTCGGGACTCAATTAATTAAAGAACATTAAATACAGTACAAGGTCTTCCTCCCAGCAGCAAAAACACCTGCACTTCATTCCACAACCTGTGCCTCTCTTAATAGCTACAGAGATAGCTAAGGCCTCATCCAAAAACTATTAAAGTCCATGGAAAGGTTCCCATTTATGTCAGCAGGGCTTGGATCAGACAGCAAGGCGACATCGTGAGGATAATCAACTCAGAAAGTAAAGCACAACTAATTTGCAGCTGGGAAAGCTTGGCATGAGACAGTTGAGCTCCAAGCCCTAGACTTTCAATGTCTCGGTGTGGTGTGAACAAAGGATGCTAAAGGACTTTATGATTAAATAGATGTAAGGTTGCACTCCAAGATGCTTTCTTCTCTCACTGCAAAGTGATGGTCCATAGCTCCCGTACTGTTCACCCTTTCTGCTAAGAAGAAGATGCTTCTGTCCTCAGAGGAGGTTTTTAATGCTAATCCTTTGTAAACGCACAGATTTTCAGTTCCCTAATTCCCCTGTCAACAGGTTTCAGTACACAGTGACAGTGGGAAAGATTAACTAACCTCATTTTAAAAGACCATCAGAGTAGCCAATGAGTTGTCTGGTCACCACAACAAATAATTACTGTCTCTGCCTGATTAACAAGTCAAGGAACAGCTACGATGGTACCAAAAGTGAGATTGATTCCTTTTCTCTAGACTAGTCTCTGGCAGCAATAACCTGTGGGGATGCAACATATGGTGGCACGTAAGCAAATAGTTCATCCAAATGTATTCCTTGAGTCTTGTTCTTTAGATGTTGTTTGCCCCTTAATGAAAGCTATGAAACCACCAAAAAAGAGAAGGAAACCCTGTACATCAAAGAAGTTAAACACCAAGCATGGGCTTGGCTCTGATTATTTTGTGGATATGACATTTGGCTTTGCAAAGAGAAGTTTTACACCTCCTGCCTCACCTGTGTTTATGTAGCAGCGTCCTACTGCAGACAAGGACTTAGCCAAGAGGCTTCTCTCCTGTAGAAACATGAAGAAATATTGAAATGTTGGTCCTTAGAAACTGTGTTTACATATGGTAATGATATATTCCTGCCCATGACAGGAAGGTTGGAAATAGATTGTATTTAATGCCCCTTCCAACACAAACCATTCTATAACTCTATTTTTGTTTAATTCCATCTTCTCCCTAGGAATTATGTCTGTAATTGGCTACAGAAATTATATAATATTCATGCATTTCTGCCCTGGTATTCACAAGATAGACTTAAACCACTGGAATCAGAGGGTAAAAAAACCTGATAATCTCTAGTATCCTTAAAGAGAAATGTTGAATAAGGACTTTTTCTACCATATAGAATGTCTTAATAAAAGAAAAGAATGGACACAAGGATTTTATTTCAGTTGTGCTATCCCTGTAGTCTGGGCTGGAATGCAGTCTAGGTTTTGAGGCAAATTGTATTATTTCTCCAAGACAGCAGCTACAAAATACAGATTCCTATTGATCCCTAGTGGCACAAACTTAAGAAGTCAAAATAGGAGGTAAAGCAGGAAACTAACATCCTAGACACACAGTGAAATGGAGCAATGCAGGGTAGGAGGCTGTGGAAAACATTTAGCTCTGTGACCTTCCATCTCATTTATTTCAGTCCTACAAAATTAACTCTGCTCCTACTGAACTGAATCGGAGCTTAAAAGGAGGGAACAATTCTCATACATCTGTTTCAGTCACTATCATTTCCAGCTTTTGGGTTGATAATAAAGCTGGAAAAGACCAAGTCACAGGAGGGACCCTACTTTAACATGGTCACCTGAGGAGCAGGTCACATCTTCAGGGAACACAACTATTTGCCAGACCAAAGGAGCGGGCTTCCTTAGTGCTTTACTGGTTGCAAAACACTACTTTTATTGCTATGTTGGTAAAATAAATCCTTCATCCCACAGCACAGAGGCTGCTCTAATAGACCAGTGCATCTGAGTGTGAAGTAAAGGATCACACACAGTCCTCAGCAAACCCTGGAAAAATAGGAGCCCAATTGGGACACTTCTGTGGAACTGGATCATTACACTTCCCTGTAGGAGGTTAGCCTGGAAAGGGGAGAAACCAACCTCTCTGTCCCCACTCCCCTCTCCACTCTGCCCTTCCTCCTCTCTACCATTCCTGCCTTCCTTAATTATTTTTTATTTCTTTGTCTATGTGTTGTTTTAATAAATGCCGTTAAAATACATGTGCTGGAAATCTTGCAGTAAATATGTGACAAACAGAGCATTCTGGAACCAGCTTGGTATGATACCCCTGCATGTGATACCCCTGTTGTCACCTGAAATTTCCTTGGATCCTTGGAAAAACACTGGAAAGTGTCAATAAGTATAAGCTGTTAAACTACTTCTAGTCAGTGGCCGAATGGGTCTGCACAGGGGACAACCACTGAGACAAAACTGAGATTTTTCTGCACATTCCATCCTTTTGTTTTAGGAAAAAATCTGATAGAAACCGCCCGCTTCAATACTCTGTTCTTACTAAGATATTTAATACTGAAGAAAACTACTTCTAACAGTGGTGTCTTACAGAGAGGGATAGTGACAGGACTGGGGGAACAGCCTTATATGAAAAGAGGGGAGATTTAGATTGCATGATAGGAGTAAATTCTTCCCTGTGAGGCTGGTGGGGCCCTGGCACAGGGTGCCCAGAGCAGCTGTGGCTGCCCCTGGATCCCTGGAAGTACCCCAGGCCAGGATGGACAGGGCTTGGAGCAGCCTGGGACAGTGGAAGGTGTCCCTGCCCATGGCAGGATGTTGGATGAGATGGTCTTTAATGTCCCTTCCAACCCAAACCATTCCCTGATTTTGTTATATCATCCATGGACATATTCTCCAGGGAGAAACTGATACCTCAGAGGGCCGGAAGAGACTGGAGAAGCCATGCACAAGAGACTACCTGTGGTGACAACAGTTCTGCATCCCAGCAAGAGCACCAGGGCTGTCCTAAACCATGACGGCTCACTAATCACCTCTGTACAATCTGTAGATGCACAGGTGATGGGAAATCAAAGCAAGGCCCTGAGGCAATCCCACGACCCGTGTGGGTAGCAGGTGTAGCTTTCCACCACAAAGATTTTCACCACAAAAATATCCATGCCGACCCAAGAAGCTACCAAGACCCAAACGACCAAACCAGAGACATTTCTATCTTTCTTTACAGTATGTTCCAATATATCTTTTCATTTCAGAGTCTTAAATTTCCCCGTGTGTCAAACTCAGCGTTGCTTTTTCATGTTGATTATTGTTTGCTCAGATTGCTCAGCCTCTTCTATATGGGAGCCATCTGCTGTTTATAAAGCTCTCTTACAGTCACGTTTCCTGTAAAATACAACAGCTTTGTTGGTATTTTTTCTCTTTTTCAGAGGCCACTCCTGATTTTGATCCTTTAGTTTTGAAGTTTATTTCTCCTTAAAAAAAAAAAAAAAAAAAAAAGTCATCCAATTTTCCTTGGACAGTTAGAATCACTTTTGCTGAAAGGAATATAAAAATTTCCATAACCACAATTGTTTTCATCAGTCTGTAAAGCAGGAATATCCTGGCGGCTATTTTAAATCGACACAGAGATTTAGTCATTTTGAATATCACAGTTAGTTAGGAAAATGTCATATTTCTCTAAGGGTATTTATGTCATATTTCTCTAAGACACCAGCTGAAAGAGAAGAAAATTAATCAAAATCTAAACTTGATAAATTAAAATAATTTCTTTAATCGTATTCTATAAGTTTTTGATTCCATGAAAATATTTTCATTCAGAACTGAGGAAAAAATGTAATGTGAGGTAAAAAGTTTTGTCTTAGATATTATGAATGTTATAATGTCTCTGAAGAAAAATTTTGGCACCCATTACTCTACAGAAATAAAACATTTTCCTATGAAAAGTTCTGCTGAAACCAGTCCTAGTGGTATCAACATTAAGGAATATCTCTCAGGCAGCTCCTAATAGAGGAAGAAATAAAGCTCTTTTCCTTTTTAACACAATGTTCTTTCTCCGTAAAACATCAAATAATTTAATAATAAGTAATTTTTAAGTGTTTCCAAAAGTACAGGCACCTGGAGGCAAAGTTGAATCTTTAAGGAAATTCTACAAACGCATATATCAATACATAAAAATAACTATAACAGAGCTAACTGCAGTAATATTTAACTAGTTTGCATGGACTTTTCAGCTATAAACATGACCTTTGCCTTATCATGTTTAAATCTGTCATGGATGTCAGATATTGCCTTCTTAAGTGGACTCAACTGTATTACAGGCTTCTGTGGTAATGCTGGGCTGAAGTGTATCTCCATTTTATGTTCTTAAATATTCATAAGAAGCTTTGCAACATTAATATCTTAGAAGGCTTACAAGAACACTTAAATAATGTGTCTTACCTCCCTTCGCCCCTCCCAAAAATGTCCCAGTCTTTTCCAATTTGTGTAATGCATTGAGCCATTTTAATAATTGTTTGGGGATTTGTTCCGTGGTTCTGGAGTTCGCTCATAGCCACTGTAATTATTATCTCCACTGGTCTTATCGTGTGCTAATCCTGCTTGTTTTACCAGGAGAGGAGAAAAGATTTGAGAGCATAAGCATGAGGCAAGGGTTTTGCCCTGGAATTACGCCCTATGAGTCCCCCACTGCCTCATCTCTACATAAGAAATAAAAATAAAATTGGAATTAAAATTAAACCTTGCTTTAGCAGAAATACTTCTAATGAGAGGTGGGTGAAGGAAAGTCGATATTCTGTGATTGTAAGTGAAGTTATCAATGGTGGAAGTTTAGCCAAATTCACATATAATCATCATTTATTTAGTCCTTATTTAATCTAGCTGCTTTAAATTAGTTTTATCAGGTCATTGTGGGGAATGTGCATTATGTACATGTGTGTGCACAGATCATTTGATACGTGTTGAAACCATAGCAAATCCTGCCCTGGATAAGGTCTTCATAAATTAAAGTTTGCTTTGAGATTTGTCATTAACACAATTTTCCCCAAATATGTAACTGAATTCCTAGACATGGAATTAGAACAACCCCCAGAAGTTTTCTGTGCACACTTCTAGGAAAATACAGTAGATTTTGTGGGAGAAATATTTAAGCTACTCTTTTTTAATGGATTCTGCCTTGTTTCCTTGACAATCTTGGATGTCTTTTGCACAACAAAAGCCTGCTCCTACAAATTCTGCATTTCACACATGTACATTTCCTTTACCACTCCAGCCAAACCTCTCTCTGAACTTTCAAAATTAAGCACATGAGGGCTGTTCACCAAACACATCACGGCCTGAGTTTGCCATGATGAGCTTACAGGATGTTAAGACCCACTTTCTACTCCTGCTGGCTGATGTTACCAATCTGCTTCCCGCCAAGGGGCAATATTTCAATGAAAAGCAATACAGAAAGTATTTTCATCACAATTTTATCATCGTGCTGCTGTTCCAGGGAGCCTTCTCTCTCATTCACCGGCTACAAGCAGCAAATAGCCCCAGCGAGGTGACGTGCAGGAATCTGCCTCATTCCCTTATCTCTGCTTTTCGGTGGTGTTTACATAAATGTAACTCAAGGCTACCATTTGCAATTTAGCGTCTCACCGTGCTTTATCCAGGCCAGCATGAAAATGCACGCAGAGCCCCGTGCCTGCAATGGGATGGTGTCAAAATGTGGGGCTCCAGGAGATGGATTGAGGAGGTGGCCTGGAAGTAGTGAAAGCTGGGCTAGAAAGGCTTGGAAATGAGTTATGGGGCATAGTTGGTCATTCAGGTGTGGGCAGGAGGTCAAGGGAGGGGATTCTGCCCCTGTGCCCCTGTGCTCAGCTGAGAGCCCACCTGCAGAGCTGCCCCAGCCCTGGCTCCAACAGCACAAGGACGTGGAGCTGCTGGAGCCAGCCCAGAGGAGGCCCCGGAGCTGCTGCCAGGGCTGGAGCCCCTCTGCTCTGGAGCCAGCCTGGCACAGCTGGGGCTGTTCACCCAGAAAAGAGAAGCATCCAGAGAAACCTTATTGTGATATTTTAGTACTTAAATGGTGCTTACAAGAAAGATGGGAACAAACTTTTTAGCAAAGCGTGTTGCAACAGGACAAAGTGTGACAGTTTTAAACTGGAGGAGGGTTGATTTAAACTAGAAACAAAGAGGCTTTTCACAATGAGGGTGGTGAGGCCCTGGCACAGGTTTCCCAGAGAAGCTGTGGCTGCCCCATCACTGGAAGTGTCTGAGGCCAGGTTGGATCTGGGTTGGAACAAGGTGTCCCTGCCCATGGCAGGGGGTTGGAATGAAAAAAACTTTAAAAGTCCCTTCCAGCCCAAACAGTTCTATGATTCCCTGCTTTTGATGGTTTCTGTGGATTGGGATGCACACCTTGGCCAGTTCTATTCCATGTGGTTCAGGCTGAGATTGCAAATGTTCACCAGACATGAGGTAGAAACAGAGGGTGTTGCTGGGCCCAAAATGCACTTCACAGCAGGGCAAGCTCAGTGTCAAGCTGGATCACACACCCAGCATCCCAGGGCACGCTTTGGAAATTACGTGGTTGCCCTGTGGGATGAATAGAACTCATCTGCCTTCAGATCCCCATGGACACTAAATGCACTTAAAGCAGGATATTCTCAGGAGGTGTCAATCAGAAGGTACCACAACAGAGATAATTTACCCTGGTAAAGCAGAAGCCCTCTAGAACACGAGAAAATAAACTCCAGCCTCATCCACATGCATTTCTTATTGGCAGTCAGCAGAGAAGGATTCAAGTATTATTGGGTCATGCCAGACTCTTTTATTGGGGTGAGCAGCACTGTCCACGTCCTTGGGTGGTCCCCATTCCTAGGGTGGACTGTGACATGCTGCATGCTTCACATTCATATATTCCCATAAATAAGAGGAAGACTGGGAAACAACACAATGCCAGAGGCAGAAACAAGGGCACAATTCCCTATTTCTCCAGCACAGCTGGAGCAGCTGATTGAAAAACTCATACAACCCACCTCCACTATTCAAACTTTGGGGTGTTAAATCCAAATCTAAATAATCCTGCATGTTTCTTCCTTGACTAAGCACCTGAGCACTAATTACATGCCTGGTTAATTCGGTAATGTACATACATTTCTGGGCTCCCTCTGCTTGTATTGCTCTCTCTCCACTTCGGGAGATTAATGAGGTGAGGAAACAGAAGATTGTTACAAACCTGCAGCTCGCTGTACCTCCTAAGAAGATGATGGGAAATGTACAAAACATCATGTTATTTTGCTAACACTGCTGTGTACAGTACATAATTATAATTTAGCCATTGTATTTCTTGCCTATTAGAATAGATAAGCAATGATCCAGGACTGCATTGAACAGCACAGCTTCACGGGACTGGTTTCTTGCCATTGTGCTGCAATAAGCTGAAGCACATTTTGGTCTGAGATTTTTGGCAGGGTCATTCATAGGTTGATTGGTTCTGAAAACACATATTCTTGTAGGTTCACCCTCTTCAGTTTCTTTGCTTTCTCTTCGCCTTTGGGAGTATTTTTTCTCTATATTTTTTGCTTTTGTCAGGAAAGACGTTTGGGCTGATTCTTCATTTATCCATTTGCTTGAATATCTATAGGAATTCTGGATGTACAAGATCATATTCATAGGACAGTTTTTTGTTGGAAGAGACCAGAAAAGTCACGTAGTCTAACCCCCAAGCTGAATTGGACCCTTTTGAGTACATATGTGAGTTCATCCATGCTTAGTTATTCAACATATGCTTTTGTGATGTGCTGAACTGGAGCAGCCATCTGCAGTTACAGCCTATGTGTCCTTACCACTAAGAGAGGTCAGAACTGGGTTGAAATCATAGAATCACATAATGGTTTAAATTGGAAGGGGCCCTTGAAAGTCATTTAGTCCAAGAACCACTAGAACAGGTTGCTCCAAGACTCATCCACTCTGAGTCTGAATATTTCCAAAGATGAGGATCCACCACCTCTCCAGGCAACCTGCACCAGTTTCTCACCCCCTTCAGCATAAATGCTTTGGGTTGTTCCTTGAGGGCCCTGTATCCCAGCCAAGCTGACCCATTCTGATATGCAAGAAGAGCATATGATGATGGCAAAGCTTCATTATTTTAGATACTTTTATTTCTCTGTTTCACCTACATTCCTTCTGTCTTTCTCCCTCTTCCATTTTTTTAAAGAAGGCTCCTAAGAGCACAGCACTGATCTGTGCAATTATCCAGTTTTCTCATTTATCAAAGTTTTATGCCTCTTAGTTTAGAGCTTACACACTCATTATATTAAAGAAGAAAATAAGTCTAATGAGCCCAATTCATAATCCAAGTAAGACCATTAACACCGCAACAGCTGAGCAGACACACAGCAGTGTGGAAGTGAATGCTGTTTAAAGAAGCTCAAGGCAGCAATGCGAGCTGATCACAAAGACAAAAAAGTCGTATGCCCAGCTGATAGAATCTGCATGAACATTTACACTGGGACCCAGCTGTTGAAATGCAGGCACTGACTGCCATCCAAGACGCTCGAGGGTGTTCAAGGCGCCTCCACAATTAAAAAGGTGCAAAACCTTTCACATGTCCACTGGAATTTCCTCCTTTGCTTCTATCTAATGGACACTCAGAGGAGTCTTGCCTCATCTTTCTTCAAGACTACCTCACATTTCAGGCATCCTCTCAGAAACTGCCAAATTTCTTACGTGTCCAAACCAGAGGTGGAAATAAGATATTGAGATTACACAGGTATCATGCCTGTATTTAAAATCAGCCCACCCCAGCCCCAAATATAGATGGATTTTGTACTCCTTTCAAATTTTGGGGCAAAGAAAAGCAAAAAAGTAAGGATACAAAAATTCTGGTCGTGTGCTTCAGAAGATATAGACTGAAGATTTATAGAATCACAGAATCACTGAGGTTGGAAAAGCCCTCCAACCCATTGAGTACAATCTGTGCCCAATCCCCACCTTGTCACCAGCCCAGAGCCCTCAGTGCCATGCCCAGGCCTTCCTTGGACACTTCCTGGGATGGGGATTTCAACACCTCCCTGGGCAGCCCCTTCCAATGACTTACCACCCCTTCCATGGGGGAATTCCTCCTGACTCCAACCTGATGGAATTCCTCCTGATTCCAACCTAAACCCTCTGTGGTGCAGCTTCAGGCTGTGTCCTCTTGTCCTGTCACTGGTAACGTGGGACAAGGAGGTAAACACCTCCTTTCAGGGGGTTGTAGAGAGTGAAAAGTCACTCCTGAGTCTCCTCTAGGCTAAATGAATGTGAAAGTTTAAGACCCAAGCCAAAAGCTAATGGTTCTTCCGAAAACCAGCAATTTTCTCAAAATAACAGCTAAAAATAGCCTCAAATGGCCATAAACTTCTTCAAGACGAGGAAGAGCTTTTTTATGTTGGGGGTGGCAAAACTGTGGAACACCTGCCCAGGGAGAGCATGGATTCTCCCTTTCTTGAGACATTCCAAACCCACCTGGATGCATTCCTGTGTGACCTGCTCTAGGTGACCCTGCCTTGGAGGGCGGTTTGGACTGGATGATCTCTACAGATACCTTCCAAACCTAACAACTCTGATTTTGTGGAGGTATATACTAGGCATTTCAAAAGTCACTGACCCTTTCTCCTCTCATTAAAAGTTTATATGGCCTCTTTCTTCTACATCCCAATGAAAATATGCTTGCCCTTACACATACACATAAGAGATCTGTATATTTACATCGAAATGGACACAAATTCATCACAAATTCGTCTCCCTCTCTACGCTCAGATTGCTTTTTCCTTCTTCCCTCGCTGGGATTTGGAGAAGCTGCCCCTCTGCTGTGCAGCAGTGCACCAGGAGCAGCCCTGTGGCAGCCCTGCAGTATTTCCCTGGTGTAACCCAACCCCTTGGTGGGAGCAGAGAGGGCTATCAACTCCCTTTGATTAACAGGGTGGGTATGCCTGACGTTCACTTACCAGAACAGAGAAGATAACTTTGTAGACCACATTAATGGGGATCTACCTCCCTTGCTCATTGATGTCATTGAGCCTAACCATGTGGGGTTTTAGGAGCAGAGTAATTTCATTGTCTGCCTTTGATTACATCATAAATTGACACCTTGCCAAGTTATAAAAACATGGTTTTTGTCCGTGGAGGCCAGGGCACTTCAGATGATGCCCTCTCTCATATGCTGGTTCTTGTGCCACAGCAGAGCTATAGATCACATCTGTAATCCTGTGGAGTTCATTATCTCCTAATGCTATTTGGTTTTTTAGATCATTAGAATGAAACTTGACCTGACCTGTGAACTATGAAATTGATTGTTGCCTTTAAATGGTCAACAGCCCATTTTCTAATCGATATACCAAATAATTTTATACATATTTAAATTATATATAACTTTAATGCTTGTTAAATTTATCTGCCACTTTCCTTCTGCAGTTTATTTTGCTGCATCTGAAACATGGATGGTGCTTTTACTACTTGGTGGTACCATTTAGAAAAAAATGGAGGAAGAAGGAGGAAGACACAAATAAACCCAGGCCTGAAACAAAAAGCTGAGGCACTGAACATGAGTGCGATTCTGCTCTGAAGGCTTTTAAAACATATCCTAGTTTGGGCTGTGGTTTCAGATTAATCCATTCCATGATGACCAGCGGAAAAAAAAAAAAAAAATTAAAAAAAAAATAAAAATAAAAATAAAAAAGAACCCAAACCAGAACAGAGTTTTGCTGTAATCATTCAAGTTTGAGGCTTCTGTTCCCTGCCTGCTGCTTTGCAGAATGAAAAACAGCAAGAGTTGAAGTGAAATGCTGAATTTGCTCAGGACAGCAGTGGATTCAGTGAGAAGGGAAGTTTTGAGATTAGTGAGGTTATCTCTGGTCCTGGAAAAGCTCTGTTTAATGGTTTGGGTCTACTGGGGCTCTGCACAAGTTTATAAAGGGATGGGAAATATCATGCCTGGCCACCTTACAGAGCACTTAATTTTTAAGTAGATATAATAACCTTGCTTATGCTCTGATGATTTTAGGAAGATCTCCTCTGGGCATCCTTCTGCATCCTGCCTTTTCTCTATCTCCCAAAGTAACTTGGTGTCTTCATGCACAAACTCCTGTGCAGCCCCATTAACAGCCTTGTTGCTCTACCTTTTCAACCACTCAGTGAAACAGAGTTTGCTTGCTTGCAAATCTAGAAAATATGGGGTATAAAAGGGTCTCCCACCTCAAAATGCCTCACCTTTTGACCCAGCCTGTCCAGTCCTCTCAGCATCTCTGCATGTCTAGAAAATACAGTCCACTACCCCAAAGATTCCAGTTTGGGAAAGAAGGAAACTCAGATGCCCACAGCCTCAAGTTTCCTCTCTTATCCATGTGGGAGAGAGTGATGAAGGAGTAAAATCCATAAAGTCTTTTATTCTGTGAGAATAAAAGCAGCAAAAAGAGCATTAAGAGGGAAATAGAGTCACAGAATCAGGATGGGTGTTGTGATCAGTGCAATTACTTAAGGCTTTAAAACTCTTGGTTTCGCAGCCGTGGACAGGTCTTGTCATCACCTTCACTTTTTCCAGTCAACAAAAGGAAGTAGTGTATTTGTCCCTCTTAAAGGCCTCTAAGGATGAAGTAATTAACTTCTGTGACTCGTTTAAAGAGGAGAAGCAGTACATTCTACTGCAGATAACAATTAATGATGAACAAAATGATTTTTCACTGGAAAGGTCATTTCCTACCCCCCAACCAGCCAATCCGTCTTGTAATGCATGTGGTGCTCTGTACTGCTCAAACAGTATTTTTAAAATACTCAGGCAAAAAGGGAAACCAGCTCAGTTATTCCCCAAATCACAGACTTACTCAGGAAATCACAATGTGTTTTCACCCAAATGAGTTGTTGAAGAAAAAAGTGGGGAAAATACCTCACTCTACTCCCCAGCCTGCACCCTCTGGGCTTGCAGAAGGAGCAGGTTTCTGACTTTTCCACTGAGGATCCACTGCCCACAACATCTCTCTGTTTCCAGTCACCCCCAGGACTTCTCCTGGCCTTCCCCTGCCCTCTTGAGAGGTCTGTCTGAGAAAAGAATAAAAAACTAACAAATTAAACCAGAAATCAGCAAAGAGCCATCAAAAAGAATAAACCTCCAAACCATTCGGAATGGCTTGCCTGGATTACTGCTAGTCAGGTGGAGCTCAATCTTCTAGATGTTCTTGTTTCTAAGAGTAGAGACGCTTTCAGCACTTATCTAAAATTAAAATGGTGAGCAGTGAAAGTCCTTGCAGGTACAGGGATCTTATCTGCATAGGTCTCTGCTTTGTTTCTGCTCTCAGCCCCTGCTTGGCACCGAGCAGGGACTGCCTGGGGAGGGCAGTGGGGGGAAGCAGGATCTTTTGCTGTGATCCTGTACCTGCCACTGCTGCATCCAGCAAATGTCACCTTTTAATACATGGTCATTTTTATTTATATTCCAGTTTTATCAAAGCAATGGGGCGTGCGATAGGCTGGTAAATAATTAATTTATTTCCCAAAGTCGCTGAGTGGAAGAGCTGACAAGCCCTGCCATTTATGCTTTTATGAAACGCCAGATGAAGTGAAGACGTCAGCGAGGGGGGCAAGTCGTTGGGAACAAAGTGAATTAGAGAATATCTTTCCTTCAGTAAGACAAATTTGTGTGGGGTAACCATGCTTTGCTGGGGAAGCCAATTGGAAAAGAGTGATAGAGGCCCAGCTACTGAAGTTCATCAAAGTCATCTGTTTCAGGTAAGCTCATTTTTCACCAGCCAAGGGGATATTTACCTGGAGTACACCTGTAAGGTACAGCCGACAGATTGAATGGTACAGTGCTTTATTATATTTCACACCCTGATGATTCAATATGATAGGAAAAGAGGGAGAGAAAAGCAGAGAGCTAAGGAAAAAAAAAAAAAATAAAGCTGTGTCTTCTCTTTGGAGTGTGTTTGTTGCACTGTTTGGCTGCAGTGCTTAGGCAAACCAAAGGGAAGTGAGCAGTGTTTTGCAGTGTATTATGTTTCTGTGAGAGCATTTAGCTCAAAATAACCTTTTTTTTCCCTTCTCCTTTCGGTTTTGCAAGTGCCATCCTAGATTTCTGCAGTGAGGCAACACTACAGTATATGTGTCTCGTTAAGTGTGTCCACCCAACCTGCCAGCAAGAGCTGACTCTTCCTGTTGGCTCCCCTGAAAGTTCCATGCTGCTGCTGGGAGAGCACAGATGCCTTCAGCTGGGCAAAGAGCTGAAATTCCTCTGAATTCACCCAAATTTGCCCTACAGCCGCCTCTTCTCAAGGTGTGCACCCCACTTGCAGGCCACGCCCAAGGTCATGGCATGGGAAGGTCATCACTTTGCTGTGCTGAGGACAAGATCCATCAAACCTCGAGTGAGAGACTGAACTCAGCTTCTACAAGATCAAGAAACAGCATAATTTCACCTGATTTTGCAAATCTGGCTATTACAGTCCCCATGAGACCAAACATAGCTGTGCCTTGGAAAATAAGGCTATCAGTGCGTGGTTTCAGGTTCTCGGTGATGGTCTTGGGGTTTTGGGAATGGGGAGTTTCCTGTTTGTGCCCACTGCTTCCACTCAAAAAGAAAATGTAGGTTTCTGTCAGCTCCTGAAAGAGTGTGGCCACAGTCCTTCTTGTTCAGAGAGCATTCAGATTTTATGTACAATCTCTTGTGTATCTCTGCTTCCCAACAGTCAAACATATTTGCTTCCTGGAAAAGGAGCTTATGTCTATCACAGAAAGTCCGGCTCAGAGGCAAAAGTCTGATGGATAATGCCACGACCATTTTGCTGTGAGTTGTCAAAGCTTAGCTGAATGAAGTCTTCCGAAGAAATCTGTAGTCCTCACAGAAATTATTGTTGTCAGAGAAAACTTTCCAGTGTCTGATAATACCTTCATCGGTATCCTGGAGATTTAAGGTGTCTGAGCACCTGAATGTGATCTGGGGGCAATGGTGTGTCAGGAATGATGTGTCTAGAGAAAAAGAGGTTTGAGGTTTATTATATATATATGGGTTTATTATAAATATATATTTTATTTATTTATTCTTCTGGCACAGCTGTAAGCCCTGGCATTTGCCCCAGGATCAGATTTCAGCCTTGGGGGTCACAGCCAAAGGTTGTATCAGCCAACCATTCAGCTAGCAGGGTCAAGGTAGCAAGGATAACAGCTGGGCATGCCAGTCCATCTCCTGCAAGGTGTCATGGGGCCATGGACCAACATGGTTTGGCAAGAGCTACAAGCTACCTGGCTGAAACCATACAAGCAGTGATGCCCCATTTTAGTCCAGACTGAAGCTGCACTGAACACGGGGCTCTCCTGCCTGGGACAGGAGTTCTGGTGGGCAGCAGACACCAACAGGGCAGCAGGACAATGATGGAAAGGGGACATCAACTCTTCTTCTTGCTGGCAGCACTGGAAACCTCGTCAGTGTGGAGTTGTGCCAGGATTTGCCCTCCAAATGGGGAAATAAATAAAAATGCAAGTTTAAACATAAAAATGTCCAGATCTGAAGGACTCTTACTCTAGAGTCTGAGCATCTCCAGATTCCAGATGTAATAAGGAGCATTTGGGATTGTCTAGGGAATATCTTTCTATACTAGATTTTTCCTGATATAGCTTGTCCTTAATAAAGGAGGTGGTTTCTTCTAAACTCTAAGGTACGCCTATTTCTGTTCCTTTTAGGAAAAGGAATCCTTCAATAAATTAGCATGCCTTTAAAATGATAATACGGCCTATAAAAATTATTGTGATTCATATCAGAACACATAATGATTTAACTAATCAGTCATTAATTAAACAGGTTTTTACCTGCGGGGGCTGCAAGAGTTTAATAATTTAAGCTGACTAAATGTTAGTACTACCCAGGCATAATTAGAGCTGTGGGGAAAGTTTCACAAATACAGCAAAGCTGGCTACATTTCATGCTATTTACTGAGAGCAGGCAGCAATCTGCCAGCAGAGCAGACTTTTCAATCCTAAATGAGCATGCTGCCACTACAGAATGACCAGGAGGGAACTGGACTAAGGATGTCGGTCAACATAAATAATAAAAGAATCCACATTTCTACAACAGCTTAAACAGAATCACAGAATGGTTTGTGTTGGAAAGGACCTTAAAAGCCATGCAGTCTAAGCCCCTGCAATGTGCAGGGACACAAGACCAGGTTGCTCCAAGCCCCATCCAGCCTGGCCTTGGACACTTTCAGGGATGCAGGGGCAGCCACAGCTGCTCTGGGCACCCTGTGCCAGGGCCTGCCCTCCCTTCCAGCCAGCAATTCCTGACCAATATCCATTCTAACCCTGCCCTCTGGCAATTTAAAGCTCTTCCCCTTTGTTGTGTCCCATATTTGTGGTATATATGATCACCCTCACTGCAGAAGGTGTTGCAGGATTGACCCCTTTGCTACGAACTTACCTCTCGAGCACATCCTTGTAGAAGTCTTAGCACATCAGGGCTCAGGGGAACAGCTTCTGTTAACAGAACTGTTTACAGAACTGTTAACATCCATTACCTTACAACAATGGAGATGAGCTTCAGGAGTCTGGACTCTTCTCTCTGGGACCTTTTGGTCCCAAAAAAATGGACACATTTTTTTTCCACCTCCAAGTCCCAGTTTACATGCCAATAAACTGTAGCCTTCTCCTGTTTGGGAGTGCCTGAGTGCTGCATTTGTGCTCCAAAAATGCTTTGTTAGTGCCAAGTATTATCTTATCAATTACAACCTACAACTTTTCCCTTGAGCACTAGGAGTCTGCAGTGGTCCAGTGAAGAAGGTAACAATGGGAGGAGGTCACAGGTTCACACACACAGGCCCAAAATTTCTGAATTCAGGTCCTGTGTGGTTGGGAAGAGCAAGGAGGTGATGCCTGTGTATTTAATATGCAGCACCTAGAAGAGAAATTCCTTGGTCAAAGCAACATCGTGGAGGAGGAATTCTTTGTTCTATGAAAGGTTAATGTACCTGGGTAGCAGCCGAGAGCGTTTGCATGCAGAGAGATCATTAATCCATGCAGTAATAATTTGTGAAATAAAAATCAATCTTGGAAAGAAGGCAAAGCCTCTAGTTCCAAAGTAATGGAGTGCCTTTTGCACTGCATCTCGTTAAGCAAGACCCAAATACATAATGGGCTCAATTTCCATGCAAGGCTTCTCTGCAACCCAGAAAAACTAATAGCAACTCTAAACAAACCCTGATGCCTTTCAGGCCCTGCAATTGCAGCTCAATTAACATGGCTGTCCCAGCCATGGCAGGATAGTTTTAAATGGCCAAAGCTGCAATATTTATTCCAGGTAAGAGAAGAGCCCTTGGGCTGATGGATCAGACCTGCAGACATGCCTGGCTACATCAGTTCTCTGTGAGATCACACAATGAACAGGGTTAGACCCTCTCTGAAGGAGCTTTAGAGGGGTCCAGCAGCATCTGAGCTCCTTTCCACTTGGAAGGAGAAAGGGAAGGCACAGAGGGCTGCAAGACGCCCCATGGACATGATCCCACAACCCCAGACAACCTCACCCACACCTCTTCTGCTCCTGTTCACTCAAGAAGGAAACAATCTGGGGTCAAACACAGCACCCAAAGAGCACTTGGTCCCTCAGGCAAGGCTTGGTCCAACATCTGCCAAAATCTATTAACGTGCATCCCTACAGGTAAATAAAATGAGATGAGAGGCAACTGGAAGGGAAAAGTGGGCTCACCTGTGCAGCAGAGAAATCTTTCAAATAATATTTTTCTTTGAAGAACAGCCCACGAGCTCCTCTGCAGAGGAGCAATGGGGTCAGATTCATTCCTCAGTGCAACACAAAATGAAATACCTTTTTGCTTTCCACCTGCTCGCATGAGTTAAGGTGATACCAAAGCTTCTGTGCTGTAGGCATCTGATTTCTGTCAGGATCCCAAAAAGAAAAACCACATTTTATCACTTGCTCCTTAGGTTGAAATCTGTCCCCTTCACCCCTTCCCTGCCTCCCAGGTGCTTTAATTTGAATTTTCTGCTTGGGCTGGACAGATTTCCTAAGGACTGTCACCAGCAAGGTGGGTGGCATGTCCAGGTGATTTCAGTGAGAGGGAAGCCAGGCAGGCTCACTGCCAGGCTGCAGCCCAGCCCCGAGTGTGGAGGTGTCACTCTGTAATACTGACAAAGTACAAAATCCAGTCCCAATAATCCTCTTAAGTCAGACAAGAAAATAACCGGTGTGATTGATAACCCAAAGACAATCAAAGTGTTAAGGATTTAGGGAAGGTACCATACATACAAATATTTCCAGGAAGAGCTACACAGCTTAAAGGACTGTTTCATTTGTATTTTTTTCCCTTTTGATATACTAAAAGAGGGGAAAAATAACAATAATAACTTCAAAATGCACTGAAATCAGAGACATGTTTACCATTGGCTTGAATTGATTTTCAATCAGGTTTTAAGGAGCACAGAAGAAATATCAATTAACAACAGAATAATCATTACAAGTAAACAAAGACGATAAAGAATAAATTAGAGAAACATTGAAAATCAATATTGTTCAAAGAGAGAAAATCAGTTGAGTTCAGTTTGAGGAACAAGAAATTCAGCAAAATTAGTGGAAAGAACTCTTTGCTTGGGATTTTTTCCACTGTGCTTCAGGTGGTGGAAACCCCAAACTGTGGATCGATGTTTCCAATGGGCTCACGTGCCACCAGTCTGTCAGGTCCCCGTTTTGTGCCCTGCAAAGTGTGATTCCCTCACGGTTTTGTTTGCACAGCAACCTGAGAGACTGGGTATCTGATTCCCACTTTAATTAATGGGAAATGAACAACCCAGACTCCTCTCTCAGGTGTAGAGGTGATGTTTTCAGACGTGCAAGCTGCTTCAAAGCAAAGAATGGTACAGAGGCAGATATTCATCTACAGCTACTGCTGTAGAAATCTAAAATATCTGGAACACTGGTGGAAATACCATCTTATCTCCACATCCTGGCAGATGTGCTGCAGCAGAGTGACACGAGGCTTTCAGCTTTACCAAGAAGAACTTTCTCTTCGCAGAGTACGACAGAATTAGGTTAATAACATTTGAGATGTTTTTAAACATTCCCTAGAAAATCTGAAAATAAAGTATACTTGCACTTTTACTTCTTCAGCTTTTCAAATATCCCATGCAGTACCTTCCACAGCCAGAGCTGGCTTGGATGCAAATTGTTCAGGGGGAAAAAAAACAACCAAACAAACAAAATAAACAAGCAAAAAAAGTGTGAAACTGACAAAAAAACTACATTAAAAAAACCAGTAAAACCACTTCAAGATACCTTTTGTAGAAGGGATGGCTTGCATCACATCACTTCCTCCAACCAAGACTGTCCAGTTTCAGTGTTCTGCTGTGACTCCTCTGTGATTCAGCCAGAGTGAGGGGAGAAAAACATCCCAACAGAAATGTCAGGTTTACAGAATGGACTGCCTAATCTTACAGGGTAAGACGGTTCCCACTTCCCAGCTGATATTCCAAGTCGTTCTTGAAAGACAAGGAAATCTTCTGGTAAGTGAAGAGCCTCGTTCTTTGGTCAGGTGGCAGCTCAAGGGCATCCCACACCACTGCTGGGATAAAAAGGGAAATTTTTCCCATTCTGCTACATAGCAGGATAACTTTGGTGGCAGGGAAAAGGGGAGAGCTGGCCCTCTGATGTTACACACATCTCAGCACCAGATCACTTGCAAGATCTGGGAATATTTTTCCCCAAAAAGAACGGACCACTACTGTTTGGCTCACCTCGATTACATTTCTTTGGTGGGACACAGCCCACTTGTCTTGGCAGAAATTTCCACCCTGAAGAGGCCCCTGGGTTTGGAGAGGCTGCACAGCCTCTGGCCCTGGGCAGTGCTCCAGGGATGTCCCTGCCTGAGGGAGCATGAGAACTTCAGGATGGCAACCAGGGGCAAATCTCTCTATTATACGTGTGTATATATATGTATATATGAACAGGTTGGGTTTTTTTTTAACATAACTACTGCACTCATAATTCTTCACACTAATCCCATCCCTGGCACAAATCTTGTGTCTCAATCTTACTATTTTTCCCCTGTCCACATTCTGACATTCATTAAATTCTCGATGTGCCCAAAGCTTACCAATACGGCACAGTGCTTTATCCGGTGGCGTCAGCCCATCAATAAAGCTCAGCTGTTGGGTTTGTCTGCTCTCCTGCATTTTCAGATCACTGTAAATTATGTGGATGCTGGAGCCATGTGTCAGTGCCAGGGCCTGAGGTCTGTGTCGGATTCCCTGTGCTCCAGCAGCATCAGGGATAAGGCAGGAGTGAGGCTTCCCCATCATTTCCAGGGAACCACAAAGCCACCACTGGCAAAAAAAAAAAAAAAAAAAGAATTTAAAAAGTAGTCTCTGCTAAAACTCAGCTCGGCTGGGAGGGGATGAGAACATGAACGGCTTCTTTCTCCTTGGCTGTGACTTTCCACTCATCTTCTCTCTTTTCTCACTCCAGAATGAATGCACAATTAAAACACAATCAATCTCTGTGACATTTCCAAAGTGTGCAGTCAGTGTACCAGCTTCTTTCGTAGCCTTGGCGAGAGCCCAGATTTCTTGGAAAAAAAATAAGCTCTTGACTTTCCCCTCAGAGAAACTCAAGATTAAAGGTTGTCGAGTGGGGAGAAATCAAGCATCAAATTTGTTGTCAACAAATTAATGTGTTGAAGAGACTTCTCTGAGTGACTCTTTTCAGGTTTTGTCGTAAGTGGGGATGGTTAATTCTAATGGTAGCCAGTGATTTGCATTCAATAGCTCTGTGTAATGTGGGAAAATACAGGGTTTTTTTTTAATATATGTGACTTGTTACACCTTCCTTTATCAAAAAATAAGGGGAGTGAGAGGTGAGAAACCCATTAGAAAAGCCTCTTGTTTGTGCTAAGAGAAAAAAAAAAGGTGTTCCCAGTTTATAGTTTATTTTATTTGTCATCTCAACAGAGACAGGAAGAAAAATATCAATATTTAAGACTACCTCTAGCAATTGTGTGGTTTGTTTTTCTATTTATACACCCTCGAGGTGCATAGAGGGTTATAGCAATGCCTCAGGTCACACTCATAATAACGGGAACCTCACTTTTATTTTTTTTCCCCCATCTCTCTTTAAAACAACTCTATTAGTACTGCGCAAGCTACCTTAAGCAGCATCTGACATATACAAACTGTTGCCTGTAGGTTGCCTGTTTGTTTGATTTTCTGCAGTGTGAAGGTTGAGTTGAGTCATTTTGCACCCAATTACTTTGCAGTAAATTTGTCGGATGATTCTTGTCGTGCCGTATTGATCCAACGTGTCACCTTGAACTTGTTTATTGACACATCAAATTCCAAAGGCAGCCCTGTTCAATTTACCACTTCCCAATTATGGCATTTATATGATGTCACTGAAGCTTCTTGTCACGTTCAGATGAGGCCATTTTCCCCCCTCCACCACCAATCACCTGAGCAGCGGTTGCCATTTTTCTCTGACCTTTCCCGAGACAGATGGTGGTTCATAAAATACATCATTAGCACACGTGTCATTTTATCTTGCCTGGATTTTTTAAGTGAAAGGTGCTTTGTTCAACAAAAGGCTTTTCAATTTTGTCCTCAGTGATGGTGTTGCTAAATAGGATTTTTATCCTGACGCTGGAGAAGGGGGTTCACCCCCAATGGGTTCACAAGGGGATTTGCAATAGGACAGCAGGAGAGCTTCATCCTTGTCCCAGCAGAGACCTGCGTCCCTGGATAGTCATGGGACCTGCATACATCCCAACATCCCAGGACCCAGCCTGCTGCTCTGACACACAAAAAAACAGGTGCTGGAAATGGGATGTTGATGGGATGTTCCCCACGATGCTTCACCGATGGTCAGAGATGAGCATGCAGAAGAAACAACTCTTTCCTTTGCAAAGTCTTTCAAGATTTATGAGTTTATGATGCCAAAGATACTGAAAATAGCCTCCTTTATCGCCATGAGGTGTTCTGTTTCCTTCAGAATTGTCCATTCAGCATCTTGATAACTCAGGAACTGCACAGGAAGATCATTTGAAAGTACTGCTTTCTCTTAACTCATGGTAATACTGGTATATTTTTGGTAATATGGTAATATTTTATGCCAATAGCGAGAAATATTATCTGGATGTCTTTATCCCTTGGATTGACTCGGCAACACACTTGAGCCTTGATGTTTATTGGGACTTTGGTCCCAATGCTTGAGTTTAAGATGTCTGTGTGGTTTCTAAGATGAGGTCTGTCCTTTCACAGTGGGGAAACTAATGTAACCCAGAAGACAATCTGGGCCAAGACAGGTTTTTGTTGTTCGAGGCTCCCTAGAGCTGAGGTCAATGTTAAAGACAAATAGAAGAGACATGCACTCTCCCTGCACATGATTTATCACTTGCCAAAACTGAGAAAAAAGCCAGGGAAGGGGGAAGAAAACCTACCACGGCAGAAGAAAATATTATCTTCTTGGCAGTTCCTCAGTTAGGGTGCCAGTGGTGCTTTAAAGTAGCTGGAACAAAAACATTTCCGAATCCAATTTCATTAAATATAATTTCTTCTTCTTACTTGATGCTCACTGTTTTACTTCCCCATTTCCCTGACAGAGGATGTGATCATTTCTGCATCACTAGAACTTAGAAAACAGCAAACAAGAGTCTCTCCAAGCTCCTGAACAGCCCAGCTCCTCTCACTACGCTCTCACATTATGAGTTCAAATGTCTGCTGTCGTTTCATCCCAGCAGCAGAGGTGCTGCCGTGGTGTGGAATGGGAGAGAGGAGCTGCCTGCAGCAGGGAGCAAAATAAAGCCAGCAATGCTCTCAGGTGGAGACCTTGAATGGCAGATGTCAGTCAGAAGCCAGCTCCTGATTTATAAACCCAGGGAAGGGTTATGGGTGGGTGATGGTCACCTCCTTGCTCTTGTTCAGGCAAAGCATTGGTGGTGTCAGATATTGCCAGGTGGTGAGACAGCGAGGTGGTTTCTTTCCTGTGTGTCCTTGGCACCTCTAGCATTTTGTTCCCACCCCAGAGCTCTTGCCCAAGCCTTGTTTGTGTAACAAGAACATATTGTTAAGCTCCTTTAAAGACTGTGGCTCTTCCTGCTGCAAAGGTTTTGCCTGTGTTCCTCCTTCAGCTTTATCCATCCTGCGCACAGCTCCCAGCATCTTCTGTTTTTCTGTTACCAGGTAAGCCACAGCTAGCTGATGAGCACTAGTCTCCTTTTCCAAAAGTCTTAGTATCACAAGATACTAAAAATATCTCTACTTCCTAGCCCTGAAAAGAGTCAAGTCTCTAAGTCCACTGGGCACACCTTAACTGTTGAAAATTTGCTGTACACACCCTCAGATGTTACGGCAGCAGGGGCTGTGGCACAGCCAGGTGTTTGCCCGTGGTTTGCATTCTAACTTGGAACCATCTCTGCCTTCTCTACTGGGAGCTTTGGAGATATTCCCCTGCATGCAGGAGGCAAAAGCCAAAGGGGGTAATATCCCAATTTCTGAAGCAGGGACTGAAGAAAAAGAGATGCCACCCTTGGGATATCAGGTCAGGGAAGGTTCTCTGAACCTAAAGCAAAACCTCCCAACAGTCAGTCAGGAATATAAACCCAGGGTTGTTTTTAAGCTCAGCACCATGTGCTGGCCAGCCCTGCTGATAATTTCTTGTGGTTTATCAGGTCACCCCTGAAGCCTTTGAGGCGTGTGCATACACAAACTCTATCTTGCCAGCCAGAGTGGTTTTGGCAATCTTGAGGACCTCCTCTAAAATTCTGAATGAAGAAGGCCTTTGGCAAAACACAGCATCACAGAATATCCTGGGCTGGAAGAGACCCACAAGGGTCATCTGGTCCAACACCTGGCCCTGCACAGATCCCCCCAAGAATCCCACCCTGTGCATCCCTGGCAGCGCTGTCCAAACTCTCCTGGAGCTCTGGCAGCCTCGGGGCTGTGCCCATTCCCTGGGGAGCCTGGGCAGTGCCTGACCCTCTGGGGGAGAAACCATTTCCTGATGTCCTACCTAAACATCACCATGATGTTCCCTCAGGTCCTGTCACTGATCACCAGAGAGAACAGATCGGTCCCTGTCCCTCTGCTGCCCCTTGTGAGGAAACAAAGTTTGGGACTTGGTTTTGGCTGGAATGACACATCTTTGTTTGCACCACTGCAATTCTCTGCACACGCTCACAAATAAAATGGGATGGAGAACAAACGCTCTGGTAGATACTGGATTTATGACATGCCAAGTTTAAATAGCACCCATAAGGCTTAAAACAGCAGAAATGGGGAATCCATTTTTCAACTGCATCAAGCACACAAGATCTCTCTCTTCTCACTGGGTAAGCTGATGCTGGGTACCAATTTCCCGAACTCCTCATGCCAGGAAATCGTGTCTCCACCTCCTCACGTGTGACTTAGGGTTCTTTTGTGGGTTCTTTCTGAAGTCCAAAATGGTACTAAAATAGCAACCATGCTACTTAAGGGTATCAGGTGACTAGAGACAGCCCGTAGATACCAATTAACCTCTGTGCCAGTTTCAGTCTGGTGTGCACACTCTCATCATGACAGCAACTGTTGAATAATTAATCCCCTAGACTAAACAAAACATTGCTGGGCTGCACTCAGCTTCCTCTTCTGCTCCTTTATGCACGGATGCCTAATTTTTTCTAATTGATTGTCACCCTCTTTTGAAGTGAGGGTTTGGGTTTGTTTTTTTTTTTTCCTTTATATGGGTATGATTATATTCTTTTCCTGGGTTATTTGAACAGTGGATTAGGGGGTTGTAGCAGCCAGGATAGTGGAAAGAAGTAAAAAGAATAAGCGAAAAAAGAAGAAAAATAAAGTGGAATAAGAAAGGGAAAGAGTAATAAAGGAAGAGAGGGCAAATTAGTGGAGGAGAGGGAGAGAAAAGGGGAAGGGAAGTTGTGGGAAGGGAAGGGAAGTTGTGGGAAGGGAAGTTGTGGGAAGGGAAGGGAAGGGAAGTTGTGGGAAGGGAAGTTGTGGGAAGGGAAGGGAAGGGAAGGGAAGGGAAGGGAAGGGAAGGGAAGGGAAGGGAAGGGAAGGGAAGGGAAGGGAAGGGAAGGGGAAGGGGAAGGGGAAGGGGAAGGGGAAGGGGAAGGGGAAGGGGAAGGGGAAGGGGAAGGGGAAGGGGAAGGGGAAGGGGAAGGGGAAGGGGAAGGGGAAGGGGAAGGGGAAGGGGAAGGGGAAGGGGAAGGGAAAGGGAAAGGGAAAGGGAAAGGGAAAGGGAAAGGGAAAGGGAAAGGGAAAGGGAAAGGGAAAGGGAAAGGGAAAGGGAAAGGGAAAGGGAAAGGGAAAGGGAAAGGGAAAGGGAAAGGGAAAGGGAAAGGGAAAGGGAAAGGGAAAGGGAAAGGGAAAGGGAAAGGGAAAGGGAAAGGGAAAGGGAAAGGGAAAGGGAAAGGGAAAGGGAAAGGGAAAGGGAAAGGGAAAGGGAAAGGGAAAGGGAAAGGGAAAGGGAAAGGGATCTCTTCTGTCCAGCAGAACAAAAAATGTTATTCTGACAAACAGTTGAAGAATGTATTTTGGTTGCAGTGTTGGTTTGGTTTTCTGTAGCATTTTATGCAAAACTCTAAAAATTAAAAATTACCTCCAGGGACTAATTTTTTATTTTATTTTTGCAAATATTAGATAGGCCATTTCCATCTTATTGAACATATTGTCACTCTAAACTGGCAGCTCATTTGTTATTCTCAGAGCATTCTAAAGATACAGAAATAATACTACAGAGAATACAAATGGCTCCACTTTCCACGAGCACTTTCCAGAATATAAATTTGTAGTCAGGGAAGAATTTACTGATACATCATTATTTTCTTTTCAAGTCAAAGGAATTTATTCTTACATTTCATGTGTAAAATTGTATGCAGTGCTTTACTGCAAACACGTCAATTAATAATAGAGAGCCAGATTTTGTGGTTCCTTGAGCTTTTTCAGGAAGGAAAGAAAAGGAAAGCCTTAAATTCTCACAGGCAATCAAGAACTGCTTAAAAACTCTGAAATATATTTTTCTTTATGAGTTTTTTTTTTCATTTTGTTGGTTTAAGCACAACCTATGAGTTCGGAGTGACCCATGGAACATTCTAAGCAGAAATTATGGGAGGTCTGTATCATAAAGCATCAAAGCCTAGTGTGGCAAGGACATTTTTTAATCTTTAATTTTGAGAACACCTTCTGTAAGTGGTGTCAGTAGCCTGTCAAAGCCCACAGGAGCACCAAAGATGCTGTCTCAGCTCATTGCTGTTCAAACTTTACTTTCATGCTTTGGAAACGCCACACGAGCACCTCGTGTCTGTGAGTGACATGACACCTTTGGACAAAGAGATAGCCAAGAATTTAAAAAGCAAATTGGGAATTGTTACACCTGGGGGGGAGAGCTCCAATGTCTGCCAAAGCCTGACTGTGGTAGGAGGTTTGCCCCAACCAGGAGTCCAGGGATTGGGTCCCATGTACTTACTTTTCATTATTCTTAAAATCAATAAGTAGATACTGACTACTCTTAAAGTGAATATCAAGATTAATTGACCCAAGTGGTAAGTATTGATCCAGGAATGGCCAATCGATTGTCAAGGGATGATAAATCTTGAATTTTATAGGAACACGAAGCCACAGGCAGCAGCAACCCCAAGCTCACAGTGGTGGGTGAAAACGCAGGAAGATCCTGGGCCGGGATACACAGCCAGCACCAAACTTTGCAAACTGAAAGTGCACAAATCCTCCCTTTCTTTCCCCAGAGGAAACCTCAGAAAAGTTTGTCACATATGCCAGGCAAAAGTTAGAATCTTTATTGCAGAGTGCAGCAGAAGAGGTGTCCAAGTTGAGTCTTCCTCTAGTGTGGACTGACATTGAAAAAATTATTGGGGGATCTGTTGGGATAGAAACATCCAGAAATGCACCTGATTTCTTTGGTCACTGGAGCTTTTTTAACCAGCACTTTAAAGAGATCTAAGTGAAAAAAATGCAGTTTACCTGGGATTGAAGACCAGCTTCTGTGGGGCAGAAGTCAGACAATATGGACGAATTTTTAATAAAGTAATACATGTAACATTGACAGGTAATGTAATTTATCAGTAACATTTCATACAATGGTATTACTGATTTCTAGGAGTTGCAAAAACCAAGTATTTATTGGTGCTTTGTCCTTTCATTTTTGGCCAAGCACCACTCAGAAGATCTGGAGTTTAGGGTGGTTTTTTTTTTGTTTGGTTGGGTTTTTTTTGTTTGTTTGTTTGTTTTGTTTTTGTTTTTGATTGGGTTTTTTTTGTTTTGTTTTGTTTTTTTTGTTATGAAATTCAGAATGATTTTTTTTTTAAAACCAAAGCCAGTAGTAAATTATTGTAATTATGTTACACCAGAAGAGGTTTTTAAATTTAAAGGGAGTTATTCAGGGCTGTAAAATCACAGTCCAGGACAGTGAATGTCTATCCAGACTCTCTTCTCCAGCAAGGTTACAGCACAAAGAGCAGAAAGACACAGGGACAGGCTGTGACCTTCAAGTTAATCTCTCTCCTGCCTGCCCTGATCAACACAAACCTAAAAGTCCCCAGCACCTGGGGCTTCAGGCACTGCCTTCAGGAGGTCTCCTAACCATCTAGAGCATATGCCCTAAAAAGGTTTCCTCCCTTTTTTCCCCCAGCAGCATTTCTGTGCCTCTTTAGCCACATTCCCATTCCCATTCCGGCGGTGCTTCCCCTCGCGCGCATCCGCATCCGTAATGCTTCTTCAAAGATGGAACCACCTGGGAGCTGCCAAACAGCATCCAGACCTCTGGGATGTGAAATATTTGTATTTTAATTGCATTCTTTGTTCTTATTCCTAATAAAGGATGATATTATGAGGCCTGAGGGCCATATTCTTCTTTCTAGGGATTGGTACTGTGCAATGATAAGGAAAATGCTACGTGATGTGGAATATGCATACAACAAAAATGTCCTTCAATGTGAGGAAATATTCTGTCTGCCTTCATAACCTCAGATGGAGGGGAATACAGCTGAGAGCTCTTCCCTTAAGCACTGCTTCTTACCCTGCATTTACTCTTCAGTCTTATTTTCTATAGATTGCCATGAATGACACTTGGAGGCAAGAAAGAGAAGGGAATATTCAAAAAAAAAAAAAAAAGTGTGCAGGAGGCATGGGTACAAAACCAATTATTTATTAATAGGTTTTGTCCACACACCTCCTGTGCATCATTTGGAACATTTACCCCGTAGGCAGCAAGGAGCAATCAGGTGAGAAATTTGGGGTTGCGTCTTGCCAGACGGGCTTAACAACTTTGTGCTGAACTTTAGCTCCCCATCTCCATCCTTGCAACACAGGAGTGTATTTAATCTAAACAAAAATGCCTAGCAAAAGATTTTTTTTCTCAAAATGTTGATCTTATGCTCGTAACAGTGTATGTAAACATATTTATATTACCAATTTTTTAATATTTATGTGGAGAAAGACATGTATGCAATGTATGAAGTGTCCTTGTGTTTGCACCGGAAAAGAATGTTTTGCCAGTAAGAATTTGAGAGCAATAAGAATTCATTTTTTTAAAAAAAAGCAAAAGGCTTATTGAAAAATATCAGCTAAGCAAAGGAAAACAAAAGTTTGAATAGATCCCTAAGCATCATTTGCACCTGTAATGATCCAAATATCTGACATTAATGCACAGCTCTACTAGTGCCAGTTGAACCAGAAGTGTCAAAAGACACTATTTTGACATGAGCTGTAATCCTTAGGATGCCACGGAAGAAGAAGATCCTTAGCACTTCTTACATGAAAAAGCATGAGTTAGCAGTGCCTCATTTCGTGCAAGAAATTGTTGCATTTCATGCACTTTTAAGAGACTTGTCAGGAATCAGACGATGAGTCAGGACTCAGGAAAATGTTCGCTCCTTGTGCTCCAGTATTCAGTGCTATTCTGATCTCTTTGATATGCTGTCCTGAGTCAGAAAACACCCGAGGGTGCTGAAAAACTCACTCAATAAAATACAGAAAGAACTGTGCCAGGAAATCCTCCAATGGTGTTTAAGCTTGAACTCAAACACTGCTCAGTGTGGCTTTGATTCCTGTGGGCTGCTGGAGTGAAGTTGTTTGACAGCTCCAGTGGGAACTGCCATAAATAAACAGAGTGAGGACTCAGGAACAAACTTATTGTGTGCGCTGCTGAGAATATCACAGACCAGAGGTTACCAGGAAAATCAGATTTTTAATCACCTGACAAGGAAAAGAGCAAATGAAAGAAAGCTGGGTGCTAATGGACCAATTCCCATTCCTTCTATACAGTTTCACAATTTAGTGACAAATTAATCACAATCTTTGAGCTTCAGCCAGTAACATGTGTTCCTCAAAATAAAAGGAGGCTTTGTTTTCTGGTTGTCCATTGGATTGCAACCAATCTTTCAAGCACAGAAGCCACAGGCGGGCGGGCACAAAACCTTCTGACAGCAGCAGGATGATAATGATGAACTGTATGATTGTGCCAAAGTTGTGATTTCTCATCATTTAAAAGAGGAAAACAAGCTGGGACTCTGACACCAGTGCTGACCTCTCATCCCTTCCCAAACCTGCACCAGCAACCAGCACACATGAAGGGCTCTTCACATATAACATGGGTTATGTGTAAAAGATCTACTCAAAACAGGCGAATGAAGAATCACAGACTCACACAATCCCCTGCATTGAAAGGGACTCACATGGACCATCAAAGCCCAGCTCCTGGCCCTGCACAGGGCAGCCCCAAAAATGATGCCTGAGAGCTAATTTAATTATTTTAAAGGTTAGAAAATTAACTAGAAGAGTTAATTTAACAGCACCAGCTATCTGACTTACCTGGCTTACCTGGCCAGACTTCACTCCATTGCCCTCAGGTAAAAGGAGGCGTTGGGCATTAAAGCTGGCAGCAGGCTCTGTGAGGAAGACAATTAGCAGCAGCGAGGAAGCATTGCAGCCTGCCAGACTTTTACTGAGGCAGGTCATAAAATGCTTTTGTTCACATTTTCCAAGATTCATTGGCAGACTTGTAATTGATGACAGAGTTAAGAGAGAAAGCGTCTCTCTCGAGCCCTGTGCAAGGCTCCCCATGCCATTGATAATGACCTACTTGCATTTACAAGAAATAAGTTCCAGCATCCTTTTATTGATGCAAAACTGCCCACCATTGAGGAAGCACAAACAGCTCTGCAGAAGCTAAAGATAAATAAAGCTATTAAAACCTATTCCATTTCTCCTGAGCTGCTAAAGTCTGCGGCCTCTTAATTGCTACAAAGCTATAGACGCTGTCCAAACTCATTTCAAAGAATAATCATATACTCAATAACCAGCACATTGGAATAGCAATAATAAAATACCACAGAAAAGGAAAGATGACTAAGCAAAAAGGCATTGCTTAGTGTAATTCTATTTTTAATACTCGGTAACTTTTTCCTGGGTCATGCTCTGGAGATTCGCTATCAGAGTGATTCCCATGATAAAACTTCCTCAAAGATAGCCAATAATTTTGAAAGTGGATTGACAGCTGGATGCTTTTTTTAGGGTGAAATCCTAGGGAGTTTGTTTAGTCCCTGTGATTCCAACAGATTTGTCTGAAGACAGACTTGGTAAATTTTATATTTTTTATACTTTATGTTGAAGGTTGGACTTGACGGTCTAATGGTTGGAGTTGATGATCTTGTAAGTCTCTCACAACTTAAATGTTTCTATGATTTTATGATCTTGATTCTCATTTGCTCTTCTTTAGCTCTTTCATCCTCTTTCAAAACAGCAGGACAGCTTTTCTATGAGGGAAGGCCACAGATGTCCTCTCTGTGGACACCACTGCCACAAGGACAAATATCTGATCCAGGGCCACACTTCCAGTGCACTGGGCATTTTCCAGTTTTGGGGCCCCTGAAACCAGTAGCAGGTTGCTCCAGTCATTTTAGATCTCCTGCTAACTGACTTGCTAATTTGGTCTTGCTCCTGCAGCCTGACCACACTTCTTTTTAGGGTTCCTTGGAAGCGCCTGACAGCTCTGCAGATTCAGACCTTAGTGGCAGGCCTTCCAAATTAACCAACCCACCAAAATTCACACCAGTCTTTCAAAATCCACTGTACCTATGGGCCAGTCAGCTCTGGAGATGACTGACTCCTGCAGATTTGCTGAAGTGTAGGCTGATAAACACTGCAGCAGCACTGGCATTCTGCAGTGATGGTGGAGAAGAGATCATTTAAAGCTGTTGCATTCTGTTGCATCTCTCAACCTGTCCCACAGAAAACTACCTCAGATTTGCAGATCTCCCCGTAAGTCACCATAAAAGCATGTCATTTTTCCTCTGATCTTTAATTCCTTCAGTATCTACTTCCTTAATTGTAGTTTACAGATAATTCCAGGTAGAGTAGGTGCCATTAAAAGCTCGTTTGTCACTCCGTAGTGACGGCAGTAACGCGGTGTCTCCTACTGTAACTAGGAGAAGGCTCCACAATAATTGCACATCCCCAGGCAGTGAACACCGAGAGTTTAATGGTGCCAACTGCAACTGCAGCAGAAGGAGAAAAGCCCAATGTGCACAGCACAGAGCCAGCTAACACAGCTAAACATCCTCTGGCAGACAGCACTGAAGGGCAACAACTCCATTCCCAGAGCCTGGGCTGCAAATTCAGCCACAGGATTCAAACCTAGAGCGTCTGTGGTAGGAAAAGCAGAGTCTGGTGGGACGTACACCTTCTGTCAGCAGGGCTTGTTTAGAGCCACAGGGCTCAGCTTAGCTGAGGCAGGGTCTGGGCTCTCTTTTCCCACAGGAGAAAGGGGGCTGCCATGGGAGCTGCAGCCACCCGCACTCTGGGGGAAATGTCATTAAAAGGTTATCATTTGCAATCGAGAGCGTGCCGCTTAAATTGTAAGTGCCAGGACGGTAAGTGCATTAAATCACATTAACTCCACTGGAGTGAAGGGAGTGTTAGGAGGAGAGCAGATAGTTTGTGTGGTTTATATCATCTGCGAGAGAAAGCAGTGGAGCAGGGAAAACTTCCACACTGCCATTTATTAAAATTACACTCAGCGCTTTCCTCCCTTTCGTTAGAAACATTAACAGATCATTGGTCCTGTTCTCATCTCACCAGTGGGGAAACAACAACACAGAGATTAAGTGGCAATTTTAAGGTGAAGTAAATAGCTACAGCAAGCCCATGGGATCTGGAGACAGACCTGGCTGAAAGAAGAAATTAAGTCACTTTGCATGTTCACAACAACCCCTGGTGGCTCTACAGGCTGAGACAGAGAGGCTGGAAGCTGCCCTGCAGTTTAGACTGGATATTGGTAAAATTCCTTCATGGAAAGGGCTGTCCAGCCCTAGCACAGCTGCCCAGGGCAGTGGTGGTGTCCCCATCCCTGGAGAGATTTAAAAGCCATGTGCATGACCCATATGCCTGGGGACATGGGTCAGTGGTGGCCTCGGCAGTGCTGGAGGAATGGTTGGACTTGGTAATCCTGAAAGTCTTCTCCAACCTAAATGATCCCATTATTCTCTGATATTGACCTAATGGAGAGATGAAGGGGTTACACGGCACTGGGCTCTGTTGTCTGGGGAAGTGTACACCCCACCTCATAACACCATGGACTTCACCTTCTCACCTGAAATAAACCCTAAAGCCAGGTGCTAAATGTGTATCACAACTTGCCTCGCACAGAGTGTAACAAATACAACCAAAGTCATTCAGTACAGAGCTTTGGAAGCACTGGTTGTGTCAGACTCAAGCAGCAAAGCAAGTTCGTCATTCAACAGAATATAAAATTTGCCCTTACTTTTATTTTTCATAGAAAAGGAATTCAGGGGTATGAGAAAGGTATAATTTTCCACATGCTTGTGTGGGCCCTGGACACGTAGAGATAACTTGACATTGATGTGAATAGAGGGAATAATTTTCCTGACTCCTTCCCATGCTTTCATGCTTGTTGTCCTCACATGGGTTTCTGTTGGGGAGCCAAGTAGGAAAAAAACAAAGTTGGCAGAGTCCTAACCAATAGCTAAGCACATAGGAGGAAGAATTAGTACAATTAACATCAACACACTGGGTAAATTTGGACTATCTGTATCCAGGTCTCTGGCTGTCATCTTTTTTCCACTCAAATTCTGCCTTTTGGCACGTGGCTGTACCAGTCTAGCCTAGCCTGGTACTGGCATCTACCCACCGGCGGCACAAATTAGCAAAACACTTCCTCTGCTCCTATCTGCTGCTCCCTCTGTCGGGAACAGCCTCAGGGAGGCAGGACAGATGGATGACACCGCCGCCCCCTCTCCGGGGGAGCGCCGGGGATGGCGGCAGGCTCATCCCTGCAGGGTGATCATTTCCTGCAGGGCACCCAGTGCTGTGCCCCCCTGGCACAGGAGAGCTGCCCCGGCTCCGCAGCATCTGCGGCTCCCCACCCCTGGAGAGAGGTGGGGGGGCAGGAGCAGCCACTCCACGAGGAATAATACAGGCAATTCACATTTAGCAAAAAAAAAAAAAAAAAAAAAAAAAAGGTGGTTTTGGGTCAGTGCCACGTGCAACGGAAAGTGCGGTGGAAACAGCAATGAAATTTACTAGTGGAAAAAAGTGTTTAAGGTTTATTCGCCAAAAAAATGGCTGTTTTGATATGTATTCACGCATGGCACTTTGTGCAGTGGTCTCTAAATGGCACTTTTAGATGCAACTACAGTATGCATAATAAATTAAAAATAACAAAAGACTCCTGGAAAGCAAGGAACTTGTGCCACTGCCAGGAATGGCATTGCTAAAACGCTGGTTTTAATCCCATTCCATTTTTTATGGGTTTGAAAAAGTACCTCATTGCATCACAGGAGACTACTAAACCTCATTAACTTATTCAAAATTCCTCTATGTGGCACACAAGGGAGAAAAAAGCAAGATAAAAAGTAGCTGGTATGAACTCCCTGATGACACAGAGGCACGCACCTGCCTCGCATTTCCCCATTGCCAACATCCATGTTTGCTCTGGAAGCACGATGCAGACGAATACAATGCTTCAGGTACTGATTAAACAGACATTAAGAACATGCCCAGAATGAAGTGCAAACAGGCAACAGTCTTAGTGTGGCGACTGCAAATACAAAACCACTGGGAAAGCTTTTTGTCCCTTTGGAAAGAGCCAGAGGCATCATCCCAACAGACCTCCCAGAGAAAGAGACCCCAGCCACCTGGTTGTTTTTTTGCCTGGAAGATGGGGCAGCTGTATCCTGCATACCTCAGGTTCTGTTAACTGCAGGAAGTTGGTTTCTGCCTAGATCACACGCCTGGAAAAGCATCAGTCTTGGGCTGGCAATGCTGGTGCTGGCTTCAAGCACAAAGTTGTGGTTGTCCAGAGCAGAAGACTACAAAGGGTGGCACAATCACACATGACAGTGGGACAGACTCAGTGGGTTTCCAAAAAACGCACTGCTGCAGAAAATTAACTTCACCAGGCCGTACTCTGACCGTACATCTGGAGAATCAGGGAGCTCCTCACCCATGGGTGGCCACGGCCCTGCTGGCTGGGCAGGAGAAATGGGTCCCATTTGAGGACAATTTTCCCAATCTGCTCTTAGCATCTGTGCAAGGAAGAAACAGATTTCTTGTTTGTCTCCATAGCCCAGCAATGGTTTAGCTCTGAGGCGTCCAGAAATAGTCAGGTGTCCTCCAGGAAAAAGTTATCCTGGGAAAAGAAGATGTTTAATAAACAACATCTAAAGGATACTTTCCAAGTTAAACCATTCTACGGTTCTATGAACATGTGGTAATTTAAAGGTTCCTCCTGCCTATATAGTTCCCATAATTTGCTGATACTTACCCTCAGTAAGGTGCCTGACAAGGATTTCCAGTGTCACTCATCCAGTTCTGCATTTCAGTATGATTCCAGCATAGCCTAAACCCTGGGCAGGTTACATGAGGTTGGGATTGGCTGCATTTTATACCTCTGTCATGCCAAGGAGTTTATTGGAAAAGCACTGAAATCTCTTTCTCTCTTTCCCACACTAATAAAATAAACTTCGACCCAAGACTAGACAAAAAAAAAAAAAAAACAAAAAAAACCTTATAGCAGAAATTTTTAGGGTCTGATTTTGAAAAGAGCAGCTAACAGGAACCTCAGATGCTGAGTTCTGCCACCATAAGATCTCTTTGTGGAGCTCTCTAGCCAGACTCTCCCAAAATTTGGTCACTTAACTGGATTCTATTGAACTGAGGGGGAACTATTAAAGGAATTTTTAAAAATGCAGCCCTATAGATAATTATTCTTGGAGGTGTGTGCTTGGTGAGACTATTTCAACAGACCTCAACAGTAAATTGCAAGGTAACAGGAAAAATTATGGGCCTTTAATTTTTGATCTAATCACATAGCTTTTATTTACATGATCTACTAGTTAATGCCACCATATTGAAGCTGACAGACTGTCCAAGTTGCTTTAGTCTCTAATTACTGAAATGAAGAAAGCACCTCTGTTGAATGATGCGTCTTTTTTTCCTTTCACCATAAAACAGACCCCCCTCCCTGTGATTTAATCAGACCCATGTCCTTTCTGTAAATAATGTTTAATCATCTTAGCCAACCTCATTTTTATAATGGCCCCTTTCACTGGAGCTCGGAAAGATATTAATCCACAATCACACGTACACACACGTACTAAAGGATTGTTTCTCAAGATCTGAAGATATTCATGGTCTTCTATTTACTAGGAATTACTTTCAAGATCAGATTAAATGAGTCAGAATATCTGGGGGATTTGTTCCAAAGCCCATCCTTATGGTGGGTCTGATGGCCTGGTACCTGCTGCCAGTACCCTGTGATGGCAGGCCAATGAGTTTGTAACACTGAACCAGGAATTAGTGGGGACCCTACTAATCCTGCAGCCAGGTGAGTTGGAAGTAGTTTCTCACAGGGACATAAAAATGATCAGAGGGCTGGAGCACTTCTGTTTATGAGGAAAGCCTGAGAAAATTGGGATTTTCCAGCCTGAAGAAAGGAAGGTCCAAGATGACCTAATTGTGACCTACCAGGACCTGAAGGAGCTGACAAGAAAAATAGAAGGGACTATTTGCAAGGGCCTGGAATGACAGGATAAAGGAAAATAGCTTCCCACTGCCAGAGGGCAGGGTTGGGTGGGATATTGGGAAGGAATTGCTGTGAGGATGGTAAGACCCTGGCACAGGGTGCCCAGAGCAGCTGTGGCTGTGTCTGCATCCCGTGGAGTGTCCAAGGCCAGGTTGGATGTGGCTTGGAGCAACCTGGGACAGTGGAAAGTGTCCCTGCCCATGGCAGGGGGGAGGTATGAGATGGGATTTTAAGATCCCTTCCAACCTAAACCATTCTAGGATTCTTGGGGAGTTATCAAAGGCGGGGAAATAATTTGGAAACTTCAAAGTCTTAAAAACTCTTGAGTTACTCTATAAAAACTTCAGTCACCTGCTTCCTCTAAAGTAGATGTGTTTCAGTACTGCATATCTTCACCCAAATGGAAATTCAAGACTTCTCTATATTTAATGTCCTGCCCCTCTGCTGGGGTAACGTTTTCCTCTCTATCCCCAAAGGGACAGTGCTAATTTGACATAAGACAAATCATCCATCAGATTATTTTTCTTAAGTCCAATCAGAAAAGCACCCATACCTTCTAAAAAGGACATTACATTGGCTGAGTGGTGGACAGATCTCTTTTTATTACTGTTTACAAATTTTGCACACAGTAGTGTGGAGAGGTACAAATATAATCGACTTTTTAAGAGCTTTATCAATTCATATAAACCCTTAGTGTTATGAAACAAATAAAATAAGAACCAGTTAATGTTCTTTTATAGCTCTAAAATGTATCACAGGTAAAACTGCATTTAAATAATAAAAATTTCCTCTCAAAATACTACAAATAGGTTTTGGCCATACAGCCAGAGTGAGATTGTTATAACATGAGCCACATGAAAAACAGAATCTGGTTTCATCCACAGGGAGAAAAAATAATCTTTGGTGTGACATAGCTATTCCAATAAAATGCATTTTTCTTTATGTGCTAACATGAAATGGAAAGCTATAATGAAAAAAAAAAAGGCAACGAAAAAACCCACAACATGAAAAGCCGTGGAGATCAAACTGGGCATGGAAGGTATGTAAAGCTGATTTAAAAGATTAGGAGGGACAAAGAGCAGAAATGTTTCATAAATTCATGGAAATATTAACAACAAAATCTGGAGATGAGAGAGTATCTCTATGTCTCAATGTTTAGAATGTAATCCAAAGGTTGGGGACCTCCAGAAGAGATTTTCCCTTGAAAGAGGGGTTTCCTACATTTCCCTTTTAACAGAACACCTGAAGATGTTTTTTTTCCAGAGCAAAGACAAATAAGAAGATGACTCCAATGAAAAATGTGCATCAGGTAAATGTGAAATGCTCAGTGAGAAAAAAAAGTCACACTCTGGAGGTTTCCTCTCAGCCCAGAAGCCCTCAGAGGATTATGCAAGAATACCAGGCTCTGGTAGCAAAAAATGGTGTCTGAACCTTTTAGGGAATCATTTGCATCCCTCCCTACCACTGACCCATCAAATATCCCTTTCTGGAAAATCAGGTCAGCAATCCAGAATAAAAGCTAAAAAGGGAAATGGGAAGAGGCAAGTTATTAACTTCATATATATTCAGAGCTTGAAATAATTTCCCCTTGACATTTTTAAAGCGCATATCCCAACTTGTGTTTGGCTGCATTTCTCAGATCAACATGAGTAAGGGAACAAATTTCAGGGCCTCTTGTCATCAGCAGCACACAATTCAAGAGCTGCAAAGCCAGCCCTCACTCTGGAGTTTCCAAAACACCAGTGCTGCTGATGTGTCTCACCAACTAGATGGGCTACTGAACCCCCCAAAAAAGTACTGGGGAAGATCCAGCTATTCAGAAACATGTCTTTTACTGTAATTTCTTACAGCAAATGATGCACAGTGTGAGACTCCATAAAATATGCTGTATATTACCATCGCTGGTATTTTGGTGTCTCAGAATGTTTCTTTAGAATTAGTATTTCTCTTCTAGGCTCCATGGTGGGAGACCTGCTCAAAAGGAGACAAAAAGGAGCAAAGAGACATTCTTAAGAAAATCAGGAATTGATGGATGATTCGCGGATGCAATGCAGAGACTCCATAGCTCTCAGGTCTTTTCTGATATTATAATAGATATAAACTCCAGGGGAGTGTCCTCACTTAGCTGGATCAAGTACCAGAGAATTGAACTGCGCTCAACATTTTGAATTTCCTTGTTCCACTGACAGATTTTGTGCCACTAAAGGGGGCAGCACAAATTGGGTGGGGGTAGCACAAATTGGGTACCTTCGTGCTTTCTACAGCTGCAGCATGAAGGGATTTCATTCCCAGATCCAAAATTGCTTGGAATCCAAAGACACTGTGGTATTATTTTTGGCTAACAACTAGAGAAGTGGCTGAATCAAGAAAAGCAAGATGCACTTGTATCCCTCTCTGATGTGCTCTCCTGGGTGGACACCTCCATCAAAAATGCTCAGTTTTCAAAAGGAAACAAAGATTTTTTTTTTTTTTTCCCCGTTCCACCTTTGCAAGTGCCTATACCTGGTACCTGTAGCCTTGTACCTGTGTATAGTGCTGGGGGCTTTGTTCCCTGCCTTATGGGTGCCTCAAAACAGCACGTAAAAAAGGAGGAAGCACAAGCAAGAAAGCACCTTCTCAACTGAGAAGAGTAGTGAACAAGTTTGATTCATACAATCAGAGGAAGTTTAAGGTTGGGAATGACCTCCAAGACTGAGTCCAACCTATGGCTGTTCCCCACCTTGTCACCCAGGCCAGAGCACCGAGTGCCATGTCCAGGCATTCCTTGGACACCTCCAGGGATGGGGACCCCAACACCTCCATGGGCAGCCCATTGCAACGCTTAACAGCACTTTCCACGAAGAAATTCCTCCTGATGTCCAACCTGAGCCTCCCCTGGCCCAGCCTGAGGCCGTTCCCTCTCCTCCTGTCCCTGTTCCCTGGGAGCAGAGCCCGACCCCCCCGGCTGGGAGTTGTGCAGGGCCAAAAAGTTCTCTCAGCCTCTCTTTAATGATTTACCCTCTGGACCCTTCCCCAGCCCTGTTCCCTTCCCTGGACACGCTCCAGCCCCTCAGTATCTTTCTTGTTTTGAGGGGTCCAAAACTGAAACCAGGACTCAAGGTGCAGCCCCACCCAGTGGAGAGGGGCAATCACTCGCCTGGGCCTGCTGGCCTCACTATGGCAGAAGCAAGCCAGGATGCCACCAGTGGCCACCTCGGCACCCTGCTGCAGTCATTCCGTTCTGAGCCTGCTTTTGTGTCCTATCAGGCTCATGGTCATGCAAGGGTTTCTGCAATGACATTTCCTTACAGCTGTATGGGGGTTTATAATTCCGAAGCGTTTGTCACCCCAAACAAGAGAGGGCACAGTGGCCCACACGTATCCACGGACCCCCTATACGCCTCCTGAAAATGCTTTGCCTCCCCAGAAACCACCCCTGTGTTGCTTTCCTGGTCGTGCTTCTCACTGTAAGATCCACAAAGCTCCCACAAGTTGCGCTGACATAGCAATAATCTGGAAATATCCCTCAGGAGGCGCCTATTGATTGTCGCTGTGGGTGGATTATATGAGGGATCTATCTTAATTACCAGAAAACATCTCCTTGGAATGGCCAGCAATGTAGCAAAAATGATGCACGAGGAGATCCATTACTCTCAGGGAAAGGTCAATCCAATAGGATGTATGTTTGCATTCAGGTCAAGTGATGGCTAGTCCATCACCACCCTCCATTCTCACTGCCCTGTCAGCTCTGTAATGGCTTCACCTCTCCTGTGTACCTCTCACCTCCCTCTCCCTGGTGCCAGACTGATAACACGAATTAGGGCAGCTGGAGGTAACAGGGCACAGCTGTATTATCACAGATGATAAACAGTGTCAAAGGCAATTATGGGAGCTGCAGAGAGAAGAGGGAAGTTTCAAACCCATCCTTTGCTTTCTGGGCTGTGAGAGGAGGGCACCTGGCCCGTAATGAGAGCAAAAAAGGGGAGGTGGAAGGAGGAAGACAGCTTTGCTGCCTCCTCCTTCATGAAGCACTTTCTCCACTTTGGGAGCATATCTGATCTGCTGGAAACATGGATCTGAATAAGGGCCGTGGAGTAGGGCAAGGAAATACGGGTGGGAGGAAGCTTGCATGTGATTTAAGAAGGAGGTGGATGTTAATGGAGGAACAAATATATCCACAATGGTCATAATTAACTGTGGCACCACATGGAAAAAAGACATGGCAGATAGCAATGTCTGGCAGAGGTGATTGTCAGAGGTTTGCTGCTCCAGAAGGCAGCCTAGGACAGCAATGTGGATAGGAAACTATGAAGAGTATTCTCAAGTTCTCAGGACTCACAGAATCATGGAATCATTTAGGCTGGAAAAGACCTTGAAGTCCAACAATTCCCCCAGCACAGCCAAGGCCACCACTGCTCCAAGTCCCCAACTGTCACATCCACACAGCTTTTAAATCCCTCCAGGGATGGGGTTGTGTCTCCACCACTGCCATGAGCAGCTGTGCCAGGGCTGGACAACCCTTTTTGAAGACATTTTCCCCAATGTCAGCTCAAACCTCCCCTGGGTCTCCGCCATCAGCATGAGCAGAAGAGAACACCCTCCTGTCTGCTCCGGTCTCAGACACCAAGGACAGTTTTGTGCAACCCCTGCACAATGTCCAGTGGTGCTGTGACTAATCCAGCAGCTGCCCATGATCCTACTGGCTGTGCGCAAGCTGAGCCCATAAAATTTCAAATTCATTATTGTACAGTAAATAATCTTGCAAATTGCCTGGATTTAGGTGCTTTACTCCCCACAAAAAAAGGCCCTTGTCTGTCATCAGATCACCCACCCATGGATGCTGTTAAGCCTTCTCTAGCCAGAAACAAAATAGGTTTGCCAAATGGAAGGCAATGACCATATTCACCGTGGGACTTTGTGTCTATTGGCTATCATAAAATACAGATTCAGTCATATGGAAAAAGAAATCTGATTGACTATTTCTTAGTGCTAAGATAACATTTTAGTCAGAAGGGGAAAAGCCAGTGAAGTGAGATAACCTCCTGCAAAGCCACCTCTGTGCTCCTCACTTGTAATGGACACAAACCCAGCTATACATTCAGAGTCCTTCTCTCTATTTCTACTGTCCCCTTCTTAATATCTGCTATTGGTACTTCATCAATACCTGCTATTGGTATTTCATAAAAAAAAAAAAAAAAGCCAAACCAAACAAAAAAAAACTACAGGAAAAAAAAAAAAAAAAAAAAAAAAAAAAAAAAAAAAAAAAAAACCTCAACCAAGCAAACAAATTCCAAGTAAACCAAAATAAACAAAAAACCCAGAAAACCCCCACAGAACAAAAGCCGTGTCAGTCTGGAGTTCTGGGGCAGAAGGACATTTCGAAACTGTGTCCTTCATAAAATCCTGGAATCACAGAATGGCTTTGGTTTGAAAGCACCTGGAATATCATTTTGTTCCAAGTCACCTTCCACTACCCCAGGTTGCTCCAAGCCCTGTCCAGCCTGGCCTGGAACACTTCTGGGGATGGGGCAGCCACAGCTTCTCTGGGCAGCCTGTTCCTTCCCATCTCTGCTTCGTAACTCTCTCATGAACTTTTTGGTAACCAGCACAGAAACTCTTTCTAGGTAGCTAGCAAGGGTGTTCTGCAACACTCTTAATGATGGCCTCATCTGGAATTGCTTTATTAATATTTATTAAGTGATCACTAGCTGCAGGTACATTCTTTAATAACTTATTTATAAAGCACGCTATAAAACACATTAAAAATACATTCTTTAACAGATAATGCAATCACAAGATGCTGTAAAGCAAACTATAAAATGTAAATGACGGCTGTACCTGAACTGGAAACGCACTGAGGGCTGGGAAAAAAGGCAGAGAGGAAAGGAAGCTGTACCCAATGGGCCTAAAAACAAGCAGAAGCCTTCGAAGGATGGCAGGATTAATTCAGGTGATATTCAAAAGATAAATATAGAGCACTGCACTGTTTTGACCCATGGCTGTGGGCAAGCAGAGGGAGACATACAGTTGCTTTAAAAATATTTAAATATTTAATTATTATCTGACCAGGCAGGGTGAGAAAGTGCTCCTTGTGGGTGGGGATGGGACCCTCTGGATCCCTGCAGCCCCCCAGCCCCTGCCCACATCTCTCAGCACCTCTTCATTCTTTGCTTTTTGGGTTCCTCTTGCCTTCCCTGCTTACTCCTCCTTACCCTTGTGCTTTCTCCCTCTTTCTCCTCCTTTCCCGTTTCTCTCACCTCCCTCCATCTTCTTCCACCTTCCTTATTCCAGGCTGTCAGTGATATCATCAGAATTTAATTGGAGTGCACAGGAACTAAAAGCTTTAAAGCGTGGGATCCATGGGGTCCTGGAGAAGGCAGATGGATAGTGGAGTTATCATCGCCCTTCCCAAACCCATTGGCAAGGCAGGTTTGGTCCTCAGCGCTCCCACACACCCGTGGTCCCATCCTTGCCTCCACACGGGGCAAAGGAAAACATTTTGCCAGCTTTCCTTCAACCAGTCCCTAGTCCTCATTCCAATTTCCTCATTCCAGACCAAACAAATGCCCCTTTTTAACCCCTTGGGAAATCCAGCCATTTATGGGATTGGAATTTCCATCTGAGCTGACCAGTGCAGTTCCTATCAGAGCAAAAAAGGGGCGAATGAAAAGCAAAATCATCATATCCCAGGGTCAGTTCACAGAAGCTGGAAACAGGTAAATCCTGCTCACTGGAATCAGTCCTGGCTCCAACCCTCTGCTCTCCACTTTCACACCCTTCCAGGGATATCTTCTGCTCAACACTTATCCTAATAGGTTCAGTTCTCTTCTTGCTGCTGCATGTCCTACTGAAAGAGAGAAAAGTTGCAAAAAAAGCATTAGCAACCACATTCAATTGTTAATTAATTCTTTTGGGCCAAGTGGAAAAGTTGAGGAGAGCAGAAACCATCGGGGTTTTTACACTTGGTTTTGCAGAATAATTTTGGAAAAGATTTTTTTTTTTGTGTGTATATTCATAAAACTGCTGCTATTTTGGATGTGTAGGTAGAGAAGTCAGAGATGCCAGGCAACCTGCCCACTCCTGGCTTAGCCCAGATTTCCAGCTTTCCAGCTCTGATGGGTTCTCAGGAGACCAGAAGCTTAAAAATGGAGGCATAAAATATTTGCTGATAAATTAAAAAACAAACAAACAAACAAACAAACAAACAAAAAGAGCCAGTCAGAGAAAACTACAATTCATTGCCAGACTGTACCTGTAGCTTCCCTGGACAAGAAATTATCTACCTCTTTTTTAAAATTTTTTTTCTCCTATTTTCACCTCGGGTCCCAAGGAATTTCCATTTCTTGTGAAATCAGCCTTGGTTCTGGACCACTCAGTCTCTTCATTTCCTCCTTGCAGGAGCAGTGAAACCTTTCTCCCAGCCTTTTCCTCTTCCCTCTCCCCCCCTCCTCCTGCGGCAAGCTAAAATGGCAAGACTAATTTCATTTCTTTTCCTTTAGTTTGTCTATCCGTGACAACCCTTTTTATGCATTTAATTCATTCTCAATTTCTCATAATCAGGAGAAAGGTGTCCCCTAAGGTTAGGAGTGAGCTTGTCAAAAAGGCAGCGTAAATTTGCAGAGGTAATCACCAGTCTATCTCCTTTCCTCACTGTCCATGGAACTATTAAGTAATATCACTGTCTAATCTTTTTTGTACTTATTTATTTTGCAGCGAGAAACTAGTGTTATAAACACCCCTACTGTCAAAACTTGTCATCCTCATTACCTCAAGGCGGGTTCCATCTCAGTTATTCTAATTTCATAGTTTCTCGAATTTACAGCCGCTGGAAATTGAGTACAAAATCCATTATCATTTGTATATTTTAATTATGCAAATGAGGCAGCTCAGCTGCTCTGGCCGGGACCTGCAGGGATGCCTAACTTCAGTCTGGGTGATTACAATTTATCCAGTCGAGTCACTTTAATTGTAACAAGCTAATTACATTGTTCCATTTGGTTTTAACAAAAGAAAAGGAGACGGGAAGGCGCTTAATGGCAAAGGCCCCGCGTTACCGCCACGGCTGGGAGCGAGGTGAGCGGCGTCCCCGCGCACCTGCGGGGGACACGGGCAGGCTTTGGGCAGGGGGCTCAGCCCCAGGAGGGAGGCCAGGGCAAGGTGAACATCAGCCCAGGGGAAATTCGTGAGGAGGTGCTCATCCGCTGCCGGCCTCCCAACGCCTGGAGGATGCCCAAGGGGAGAGGCAGCATGGCACCCCTGCCTCCACCACCCCGGCCGTCCCTGGGCGCCCTCCAACAAGATGTTGAACAAAGACACATCTCAGCCTCCGTAAAAGTCTCAAGGACTGTTGGTCCCTCGGTCTCGACTCTTTATCTCCGTTGTAAAAAAAATACGATCTGCATTTATAGGCATTTCATTCAGGTACCAAAAAAAAAAAAAAAAAAAAAAAAAAAAAAAAAAAAAAAAAAAAAAAATTTATAAAAAAGTCTTACCACCTCCCACTGCCCAGGTCGGCAATTACTTTCTTGGACTCACAATAAATGCTCAGCACCTAAATTAAATACCCTGGAGAGATGTAATATGGCTGCCCACACCTTCACAGAGGCTGTTAATAAATAATTACTTCTCTCGCACTGGCCATCTGAGGATCTCAAAACCTTTTGTAACTGTTAATGAATGAAGCCTCGGTGTGAGAGAGCAGAAGCATATTCTCATCAGTTCTTTATAAATGGGGAGCGAAGGTGCAGAGAGGCAAAGCAGCTGTCAGGGTTTCAAGGAAATAGATGGATTTAGTCCATCCAACTCAGAGGCACTTTTTCAGCTGGACACATCCCACTCCTCGGTGTGAGCCACAGCTGGAAGGGCATCCTGTAGATCAGATCCCATCCCCAGTCTGTACAGTTCTTCCAAGCAAGTCCCACAGTCCCTTATGGCCATAAGTTTCCTACAAGCCTCCTTCCCCAGGAGCGGGAGGACGGCTTGTCAGCTCCTGCATGTGGCAGGAATGTTTCAGCTCAAGGCTGGTCTGGGGTCCTGAAGGAAGATGCAATCCTGCAAAGCAAGGAGAGGAGAACCGCGTGTGGCTGCCAATCCTACCTCGATTCCGGGGAAACCTCTTGTTTTGTTACATCCCAGCGTAAGCTGGGTGGCTCTGTGGGAGAAAACAAATTTGAGGACAGCAGCTCAACCAACAGGGAAAAATCTGCATGAATGTGTCATTTGAAGATATCTTATAAAGAGTGATCTTGCTGGCCTCAAAAACACCCCAAAGCAGTGAACCAGCACGAGCCTTCAGTCCATGCCAGCAGAGCCACTCCAACCTTGCATCTGAGCTGCCTGGTCTAGTGGGAGCTGTCCCTGCCCACGGCAGGGAGTTGGACTGGATGACCTTTAAAGGTCCCTTCCAACCCAAATAGTTTTGGTGTGGCAGCACATTTTTCCTTTTCTTAGGATTCTTCATAGAGGTGCACAGAGAGAAAGAAAGAGAAAACAATTTCTACTTCTGTTCCTTATTTTTCCTATGTGGAATATGTTTGGAGAATTGTTTACCTAGGGTGACTGCTTAATTGGATTCTAATGAGGATTGTTTGAGCCTGATGGCCAATCAGATCCACCTGTGTCTGGACTCTCGAGAACAAGGTCACAAGTTGTTAGTAGTTAGATATAGCAGTTAGAGAAAGTAGGTGTGTAGTTTTAGTATCTTCCTTTATAGTATATTAATGTATTATAGCATGGTTATAATAAAGAAATCATTCAGCCTTCTGAACTGATGTTAGACATCATCATTTCTTCCCATTAGGTTTGCCTGTATTTTACAATATTTTGGAATTCTGTAGCTCTGTCTGTTGTGCTGCCCACATGCAATGATTGAATTCCAGGTCCTCCATCCTTGCCCTCATGACCATTGTGGATTCAGTAATCAGCACCACAGTGAGACTCCAGCATCCCCTTTGAAATGTGAAAAAGGATAATGCCTCTTCTTCCGACCTTAGCACCCACCTGCCCTTGGAAAAACACCTCCCCTCTTCAAAATATCTGCCTGATGGCTCTGGGATTAACTGGGGAAGAGAATAATCACTCCTTGGCAGAGAAGAGACGAAAGAACCACATGGATCTTTTCCCTCTCTAGTTGCTAGGGATGTGTGTGATTATTGTTATTGTTATTTCCTTCCATACACAGCATTCAATTAATTTCCTTCGACACACGTTTATAGTGCTCCAAGGGGCGTTCCGGGAGCTCTGCTTTTTCAGCAACATCCAGTTTGCCAGCATCCTTTGTGTCAGTTTGGCTACTTTGAACGGGGTGAGGGGGAGGGAAGAGAAAAGGGGGGTGATCCCTCTCAAAGAAACACTTGCCCTTGGCCACGTGCACAGATGCTGAGGGGAGGGAAGCCTGGGCACGGCTCGTGTTGTACCCAAGTGAGTGTTCATGGAGTCCCGTTCAATAAAGCAGCAGTAACCACCATCTTGCTGCATTCCCTTGTCAGCCACCAAACCATGGCAGGGAAAGGAAATTGAACCCATTAAACATGCACACAGATGCCTCTGTGCCATTGCCCCCCTCAGGAGGAGATGAAGGAGCCTCTATTAATTTTTTTTTTTTTTTTTCCTATTGTGCCTTTACCAAATGCAGCCATTTAATCATTAATAAGAGGAGGGAGGGGTGCAGGGGCAGAAAAGTATGAAGAAGGGTGGCATCAGCTACTGCTATATCGATGTCTCCAGGAATGAAACATCACTCTGGCCATCACTCTTGTACAGTGTGGGGTGCTGCTGACACCCATGCTTATCACAGTATGTTTGTGTCTCCTTCCCAAGGAGTTTTTCCAACCTTCCTGCACCCAGGGGCTCCCTCCCTCCTCCAGTGCCCCGTATTTGAAAGGCCCTGTCAGGACTCTGGACATCCTGCTTAGGGTTCAGCAGCTCTTTCTGTTGGAAGACCTCACTCTGGAGGCAGGCTGAGAGAGTGTCTTGTTCACCTGCACAAGAGAAGGCTCCAGGGAGAGCTCAGAGCCCCTGCCAGGGCCTAAAGAGGCTCCTGGAGAGCAGAGAGGGACCTTTGACAAGGGCATGTAGTGACAGGACAACGGGGAATTGTTTTAAACTAAAAGATAAAAGATTCAGACAAGACATTAGAAAGAAAATTTTATACTGAGAAAGGTGAGGCACAGGCAGAGGTTTCCCAGAGAGGTGGTGGTTGCCCCTTCTCTGGAAACATTCAGGACCAGGTTGGAGAGAGCTCTGAGCTACCTGATCTCGTGGAAGGTGTTCCTGCTCCTTGCAAGGTGCTTGGACTAGATGGCCTTTAAATGTCCCTTCCAACCCAAACCATGCTTTGACTTTGTGATTCTGTGATCTCCATGACTCAGCTCTTCAGGAGCCCCCCCAGCCCTGGCCAGCAGGTTCTGGTTTGGCAGCCGGGGTCCCCCAGTGCTGTGGCACTGATGATCCTTGGAGCTGCTGCGTGGCTCTGCCTCCACAGCCACACCAACCCCAGCAATGGGCATTCCAAGGCACACTGGGGACCCGCTGAGGGTCCTCCTGGCAGCAGCGGGATAAGGAAGCGCTGCCACACAGAGTGAGATGATGGCACTTTAGGTGCTGGACTCATCCATGGACAGAGTTGTGGGTCATCTTCAAACATGTTAAACACAGAGAATCACAGAACAGTTTAGATTGGAAAAGATTTCCAGGATTACCCAATTCAAACCAGTCCCCTGGCACTGCCAAGGCCACCACTAATCCATGTCCCAAAGTGTCACATCCACACGGCTTTTAAATCACTCCAGGTATAGGGACTCACCACTGCCCTGAGCAGCTGTGCCAGGGCTGGACAAGCCTTTCCATGAAGGAATTTTCCCTGATGTCCAACCTGAGCCTGCCCTGGCCCAGCCTGAGGCCGTTCCCTCTCCTCCTGTCCCTGTTCCCTGGGAGCAGAGCCCGACCCCCCCGGCTGTCCCCTCCTGTCAGGAGCTGTGCAGAGCCACAAGGTCCCCCCTGAGCCTCCTTTTCTCCAGGCTGAGCCCCTTCCCAGCTCCCTCAGCCTCTCCTGGGGCTCCAGCCCCTTCCCAGCTCCGTTCCCTGCCCTGGACACGCTCCAGCCCCTCAGTGTCTCTCTTGTCCTGAGGGCCCAGAGCTGTCCCCAGCACTGGAGGTGCCTCAGCAGTGCCAGCACAGGAGGAGATGAAAAGTCTGTACAGCTGTGTGCCTGTACACAGCTCTCTGGCATCCAGGTGAAATACCACCCAAGCATTTTACTGAAACCTCTGTCAGATATGAAAAGAATAACCTCTCCCATGGGTTTTTAATGTTTGCTATTTCACAGAGCGCTATCATTGACACAGAAGGCACATTTAGCTGTATCTCTCTAATGGTACATGGATAAAATGCCTGGAGAAATAAATAATAATAAGCTCTTTTATAGCTTCTTATACTTGCAGATCTCAGATTAATTGAAATTATATGCCTTTTGCCTGCTCATCCTCTGGACAGAGATTAAAATGGGAAATGAGCATTTGTAGCTACGTGGATGAGAATACAAGGTGGGATTTTTTTTCTGACGGTCTTTGGGCATCTCTTTGTTTAAAATTTCAAGGCCTGAACCAAGCCCCTGAAGGAAATGAGGTTGCTGGGATTTGCACCTCATTCCTTTTCCATAAAACAATCCCACCTGTCCCTTCCAAAAGGGCAAATTTTTCAAGTTTTCCCATGTTTAGTGGAGGTTCTTCTAAAATCTTTTAAGGTAAAGTGATCTGAGGGCCTAAACCCTGTCATAGGTTAACAGGAATTGTGTTTCTAAATCCACTAAAGTGAGTATAGGGATGTCCCAAAGTGGAGACTCAACTTTTGGACTTGTCAGAAGTGCCACCATGAATATGGTTGATAAAAGGCCATCACCTCCAGCCACTGACAGCTTTGAACTGGAAGGATACAAGAGAGAAAGGTGGGAAGACAAATATTAAATGAAAGTGGGATGGGAGAGATTTTTGTCCTAGGTACAGCAGACAGAATTTCTTTTAAGATCTAATAGCAAAACAGCCCCACTGGAAGGCAACCAAGACTATTGTCACACTCATGGTGCATTTGAGATGCTTCAGACAACCCAAAATTTCAGGATTAAAACTTTCACTTTAAAGTTTAAACCTTTAATTTAAACCTGTAATTTTTCAAGTGCCGTTAGCAGACTTTGAACTATTTTCTTTCAATTTTCATTTTGACTGATTCCCTTTCATTATAGAAGAGTGTGCAAAGATCCAAAGCCAAACCAGAAATTTAATTTTTGTTCAAATAATGTCAAAAAAGCAAGTGTGCTCATTTGAGTAGACCTAGAACAGCACTTTATTCAGCTGTTCAGAAAAGCTGTCCACTCAGATAGTATTATTTCACAAGCACCATCTGTAGATTAAAGAGAACAGAGAAATGGAATTTATCTTCTGGCTCTGGCTTTTTTCTTACTTTAGCTAGTAGAAGACATGGATCTTAATAAGAACCTCTAGCTACGGTTACATGGAGCTCATTAAAAATATCCGTGACATTTCTATCACAAACTCCAGATTTGTCCCTTTAAAAATTCTGCCCTTTTCCATGCTTAAATTTTCTTCTTTCAAGAGATAAAAGGATGTGAGAATAGATTCCTGAACAAAATTAATGAAAATTATTATCAGATTTTTGGGTTAATTCTTCAATTTTGCAGTAACAGAGGCCTGAGACATAACTTCTTGCTTTTCATTTAGGTTTGGTAACAAGTTTCAGTCCTGCAGAACAAAAAAGGTACTTTGGGACAGCATTATTACAGCAATAATGACCTTTTATGCATGCTGTAATCATTTTATTATGTTGCTTTACAGTAATCCATACTCATAAAGTCTCAGGATTCTTCTCTCTAATGTCCTCTCTATTAATTGCTATTTTCATCAAAAGTTAAATTGCTATGGTCAGTAATTTAAATTCCATTAACATTAAAAAAAAAAAAAAAAAAAAAAAGAAAAGAGATTCAAGGAGGTATTGAAACTATAAAGAGAAACATTTTCATAGAATCACAGAATTCTATCACTTTATTCTAAGAAATATCCTGCCTGACTTAGCTCACTCAGTCGAACCAAGGAGCTGCAATAGCAACTCCTCCTTACCCCACATTTTGCAGCGTGGTCGTGCTAATGTGTTTGAAACATCAGCTCGATGGCTGGTGCAAACATAGCACCATCCATGAATTCCAGCAGCCGCTGGTACGAAATGAGCGCCACGCGGAAAAACAGGCACTTCACGTAATTAAACAGCCAAGTAGGCAAACACAGACAAAAGAGCCATAAGTTGTCAACAGCCAGCTCGCAGGGCCATATATCATGGCTGATATATAGCTCGCCTGATGCTGTTGCCATCAGCAAAATAAGAAAAAAAAAAAAAAAAAAAATTAAGTTGGATTCCTTTTGCTGAAGGTTTGGAGGTAGGGAGAGAGAAGCATTTAAACTTCTTCCTCGTTGTTGTTGTTGATGATGATGATAACAAGGATATAATCTGTTATGAAATTGGCAGCCTTAATCCTTCTTCCCAGCCTCGTTTTCATACCTGGATATGGGATCTCCTCGCGAGGGGCTGGTGCAGGATGGACTCACAGGATTTATGTGCAGCACAGGTTGCCATGTCAGGGAGGACAGGGTTCCCCAGCCTCGAATGAATGCAGCAGTACCACCCTGAACCTTTGCCAGCCACGGGGAACAGGACAGGATTTCACCAGATCTCTTTTATTTAAATGGAAGCCATTCCTGAGGAAATGGAAAAACCCCACAAGGACAGCAGAAACTCCTTGCACAGGCCCAAGCCCACCGCGCAGTCGATGGAAGGATGTAAATAATTGAAGAGAATAATTTTGCAATGCTCTGACCTTGAGCATTGCACATCAGTCATGCAGATCCCCTCTCTCTCTGACCCAGCCTGCCCAGTCCTGCACTTCACTGTACGCACCATTAATGACCTTTTATGAGAATTAACTGACAATAACGCATCAGCTACAGGTCTGCTGCAATTTTAAAAAGCACCAGCGTAGTTCTGCTTGTTTGGCCACGTAGATTAGTTTTGTAACAACAGCTATCATGATTTAAACATCTGACTATGGAAATGTCTATTGAGCTGCATTTCCCACCCTGTTCATGGAAAGCATTAGAGGGCTGTCAAAAAAAAAGAAGGCTGGGATCCTGTTAAACTTGTAAAAATGAGCTAATTATGGCAAGTCTGCTGCCAGCTTGCGAGCTCAAAGAGGTGTGGGGAATATAGTTTTGGGGGTTTTGGATCAGTTTGTTGCATGGGAGTGGACAGATCAGCCAAGAGGTGAATGGATGGGGAGGTGAATGGATAGGTGGATGAATCTCCCAATCCCTCCCTGGCACCCCTTCTTCTATCAGATTTTCCATGGTCTGCAGGGCAGAAGCACACAGCAAAAATACTCTCTCTGTCCCAAAGGGCACACAGCCAATCCTGAATACAAAACCTAAACATCTGAGTGAAAACAGAACTGGTCCACTCACTCCTCTCCAGCTTAGAAATTCAGCTCACCGTAAATGGATGAGACATTTCCAGCATTTGTGTGTTTCCTGGTCATCCCAGAGGCTTTTCCCCTTCAAGATTTATTTACACACAGGAATATAAGTGACCATGTTAGCAACTGCAACATGGTAGATGTTTCTGCTGCGTGCTCCATGCCCAGTCCCTTGGCTCTTTATCAGCATTAGCTAAATAGATCTCACTCTGTAATTGTTTTGTACTGAATTTTCTGATAGGGAAGCCAAGGCAGTGATGGGTAAGTAATTTATCCAAGTTCACATAGTCGTGGGCAGCAGAGTGTTTCTCCTGCAGTGAGAGTCAGGCGTCCACCAGGACAGTTTCTGCAGAGGAGCTACAACAGTGTCTGAGAGAGAGCCACAGTGTCATGACAGGGAAAGGGAAAAAAAAAAAAAAAAAAAAAAAAAAAAAAAAAAAAAAAAAAAAAAGACAACAACAACAAAAACCCACCAAAAAAACCCACTCAAAAGAAAAAAAACCACCAAAAAAACCCCAAACACAAAAATAACAAAAAAAAAAAAAAATTGCCACAAAACAGAAAACAACCACCAAGAGAATTCCTGCTTTTGACACCTCCCATGCCTGACAGCACTGACAGACAGGCAGACTGGAAGACCAACAGATGCATCCACCTAAAAGCCTTACCCTCTGCCTAACTGATTTATGCTACCCACCCTGCCTGAACCAGGGTAGGTGGAGGAAAAAATTCAGATGTAAGGAACAGGTTGCCTTTGTCATACCTACCAGTGTTAACCAAAACCTCTACATTTTCTCCTTAACGAGAGCAGGAAGCAGATGGAGTTATTTGGCTCTCAGGAATGAGGGTTTTGAGATGGGCTCCAGTTCTTGTCCTTTGTGGGTAGCCCAGAGTCTCCTCTCAGAAGCAGACTGTGAAAGGACAGTTATCTGGATGTCACTCCCCAGAGCTGATGTCTCACAAATCACCACAGCATCAGCTCAGAGAAGGGTTCCTTGAATGGTTTAATGGCCATAATGTGGTTACCCACCCTGTGGATCTAAGGACAGAATCCTAATCTGGCAAAACAGGCAAAGAACATTGCAAGTCAGTGTCCGTGGGTTTCTGGAAGATGCAGGGGAGTGGAAACATTTTTAAAGAAAAGCTTCTTGTCCAACAGCTGTCAGACACACCCTGGTTTTACTTCTCAACATCCAACCATACACCTCGGTTCAGTGTTGAGGGAGGGAGGTGCATCTGGGCAGGGCAGAACAGGCAAGCTGGACACTGAGGAAGAAGTCAAAAAAACCTGAAAATTACCACTTTTGAGATGTAACAAAATGATGGAGAGCTTAATTCAGTCTAGGTGAAGGCACTGTACAATCTCCAGCCAGATACAAAGAGGTAGAAAATAAATTAAACCTTTAATTTTTCAGTTTATTAAGTGCTTTAACCTCAACAAGGTGACAAAACTGCAACAAAATTCGGAGGGAAGAATGGCTACAGATACAGAGCTGTGATCTTAAATATAACTGGGGTTTTCCAAAGACAGAAAGTGTCACTTGTGTTTAGCATATTCCTTTGATAAGAGACCTAACTTTTAGATAAGGGAATGAAAAAGCTGTCACTTATCCTTGCTTCAGAGAGGGATTAGCTGGATTAGTGGAGCTGGAGAAATGGGGGTTTAGAAAGAAGATTGTGAGGTGTTTACCTGTAGGGGAAATAAGAGTCTCTAGTGATAGAAGTAGTGCTGGACTGGGGATGGTTTGTTAGTGGGGCTCCTCGAGGATTGTTTTTTTCAGTAGTCACATTTACGATGTCTGTGAGCGACCTTGGTACTAAAGGTTGACATTTTCTAATTATGTTTTCTGAAAACACAACAAACCATCAGTTTGGGGATGACTGCCGTGCTGTGTGGGAGGAGCCAGGTGACCTTGGGAAATGGATTGACAGAAACAGAGCAGCACAAAGTAGCACAGTACCTGTGCTGGCAGACAAAAGTTCCTGGTTTTTCGTGGGAATGAGTGCTGACAGCATTCATGACTGATATTGTCATGGAAAGACCTGGACATGTTGGAGTGGATCCAGAGGAGGCCCCAGAGCTGCTGCCAGGGCTGGAGCCCCTCTGCTCTGGAGCCAGCCTGGCAGAGCTGGGGCTGTTCAGCTGCACAAGAGAAGGCTCCAGGGAGAGCTCAGAGCCCCTGCCAGGGCCTCAAGGGGCTCCAGGAGAGCTGCACAGGGACTGGGGACAAGGCATGCAGGGACAGCACACAGGCAATGGCTTCCAGTGCCAGAGGGCAGGCACAGGTGGGAGATTGGGAACTGGGAATTGCTGGCTGGGAGGGTGGGCAGGCCCTGGCACAGGGTGCCCAGAGCAGCTGTGGCTGCCCCTGGATCCCTGGAAGTGCCCAAGGACAGGTTGGATGGAGTTTGGAGCAGCCTGATTTGCTTGAATATTTTTCTGGGAAAGCATACATTCTTCAGCACATAGTATTCCTTCTTAATAACAAATGTAGGCTTAAACCATCTGCCCTCCAAACTCAGAGCAATTGTCAAGGCAGTAGTGTGGCCACCCCAGAGCAAGAGGGCTTATCCCCAGATGATACCAGCACAATTTTTTTCCCTCACTTTCTTGAATTTCATGCTAAAACCTGACTTGATGTGCAGTCCAGATCAATACTGAAGTGAGTAGAAAGCAACAGGCAAGTTCTTGACAGATGGAATTCACCACACCATATTTCTCCATTCTTTTGTTATGGTTTGGGGTTTTTTTGTTTTGTTTGTTTTTTTGTTTGTTTGTTTGGTTTTTGGGTTTTTTTTAATTGTAGTGAAAGTGTCCCTTTTTGGGGCATGGGATAATGCGAAACATTTTTGATACACTGAAAGTGTAATCTAAGTGTCAAAGAAAGGAAAGTTTCTCCTATGTTTCATATGAAATGCTGCATACTAATAATAATTTATCATCATCTTCATATATTCTTATATAAGTAATACAAATCACCACAGTCAATTAATCAATCTGTAATTAGGAACTGACACGAACATTTACTACCATCAGGCATAATTTATATGATTACAGATGATTAAATAAAATGTAATTGAGTGAACAGGCAATTTGTTAAGCACATGTAAATTCAGCCATACCACCCCAGGCTGTGATCTTGTCGGATCTCGACAGCTAAACAGGGTCAGGGTGGGTCAGTGTTTGGGTGAGAAACCCCAGGGGAGAGCCCTGGGTGCTGAAGGAAGGGGTGGTGGTTAATGGGTAGCTCCCTCCTTGCTCCTTGTGCTGGAGGTGCAGTGTCTCCAGAATGTGATGGGAGAGATGGACGTGAGTTATTGAAAGTGCTGCCTGAGCAGTTCTTGAGAGAGGTGGGAATTTGTCTCCCGGACTTGGGTTAATTTAGAGTGGAGCACACACCTGGCCAGTCACGGGGAGGAGACAGTAAACCACAGCACCCTGACACTTGCTGCTCCTCAGCGGAGCCAGGAGACGTGTCACTCCTGTGATTTAGCCTGCCTAACTCAGATACCTCCGTCTTCATTATTTAGGGAAGGGGGAGGCTTCTTAAAATGACCACATAAATTCCTCTTCTGCCAAGTGGAGGTGCTCTTGAAAGCCAACCAAGGCAGAAAGTGTCTGCCTGCCTCGGGTGCTCAATCTCCTGCAAAGACGCCGCTGTCCCTCCCCTGGCTGGATGGAGAAGCTGGTCACACACATCAGGACAACCACTTCATTGGAACACAGGCATAAATTGGACCTTGGTCTCGCGTGTTGGTGCAGACCCTTGAGGTAGAACAAAGACTGTGAGCCAGCCAAGGGCTGCCAAGCCTGTGAACAGGGAAATGAGAGTTTGTTCTTAACGCTCCATCCAAAAAACAGCTGACATCAGTAGACAGTCCCATGGGAAATGCTAAAAGCAACACTGGGAAAGTGCTTCTCTTTTATTCCTTTGTATTTTTTTTTTTTTTTTATAACACCAGGACGAAATCCAACTAAATGAATGATTTCTTGAAAAGTTCAGTGTGTTTCCAAATTGGCTTTGGTCACACAGCCAGAGAAATGCAAGAGGTTTTCTTTAATTATTTCACAAAAATAAACTTGACTTATTAGGATCAATTCCATTTCTGTAGTCTTAAACAAGAATATTTTTGCTTCCTCTGTTTTTAGTTTCTGCATGGCTTCTGCCAAGGCATCTAATTTTAAATAATTAAAACCATTTGTTTTAATACAGTGCGGCAGTTTCTGCAGTGCCGTGCCTGTTTATTTTCTGTCGGGTTTCCTCAAGCCCTGTGTCACTCCCTGTGGAAACTGGAGCAGATATCCAACAGATCAGAGGCGTGGATGAAATTGCTCGGGGAAGGCAAGCAGACGGGCCAACTGCAGCTATAACAAAATGATCTTTGATTATTAAATGGATCCTTGCGTAGATGGATAACCAGATGTGTTTCGCAGTGGATGTGGAAAGCGTGGGGGGCAGTACCTCAGGATTAGAGCAGAAAGTAACACAAGCTTTCTTCCCTGAAACAATTAATGAAATCACTTTCTGGACAGTAAGAGCCTTGCATGTGCAACGTTATACGTTGGGCTTGCACAACCAATTTGGGTCAGAATGATGTTTAAACTCATAAGTGGTACCACTAATCTCCATTAATCTGACTCCAAAGATGAGACATAATGCTCAGTACAAGAGACTAAGAGTTGCTAATGCATGTTCCTCAGCTGGAGCACTAATACAGGACTCCTGCAGAAAGAATAGGATCTTCCAGGCTTGGGTGTGAGGGTTAAAAATAAACATCTATTTAGGGATGTCTCCAGAAGTGTTCTCTTCTTGGGTTCATTCTGTCCACTGGCACCTTTTGCCACTGCAGGTGCAAGGATGGCCATGAGATCGTCCTCTCATTTGGGTTCCATATTTTTTTTTTCCTCTCAAAAATTACCCAGGGTTGTCGTTTCTTGTGCAGACTTCATGATGAGCTGCTGATCTCATTCAGTGAGGAAGAGCCAGGGCAGCAACTCATGGGCTTACCCTGAAGCATGTGGGCTGGAGGAAACAAAGGCTGACCAAGAAAGATTTAATTTCAACCCCACAATTATCTGCCAGAAGCGACCACAGAGGCGAAAGAAATTATTTTGGCCTGAAGCACCCAACTGCAGAGAAAATCCCTGAGGAGTGGTTGCCAAGCCCAGGTAGGAGAGAGCATGGAGCAGCCTGGGATAGTGGAAGGTGTCCCTCCCCATGGCAGGGGGGTTGAATGAGATGATCTTTAAGGTCCCTTCTAATTCAAGCCAATCTATGGTTCTATGCTAGAAAAACAACTTTGAGAATTCTCTTTCTGTTGTTATATTTTTGAAAATTCTCTACTGCAGTGTGTAGTTTCAGGATAGATCTCGGAAATTATCATAAGGAGTCACCATTCTGAGTAGGATTACTCCATGTGTTCCTGTTTTTCATTTACATTTTTGGGGGAAAGTATCAGTTTTTGTTAAAAATATCAAAAATTCACCTTTCTTTAATTCTACAGCTTTACAGAATAGATTAAGTTATTGTATTTTTGCTACATTTATTATTGAAATATTTCCCAAAGCCATTCATTGAAATTTATCAGTCTGAGAGAGAGAAGTATTTTAAGACAAATTAAAATTTTCTTCTACAACCGATGTTATTCAAAAAATACATTACATATGGTTTACAAAACAGAATTGACAGCTATGTTTCCAGCCTCAGAATTTTCTGCCTGAATAAATTTGAGTAGCTATACTTGAAGATAAGGTCCTGTATAACTGTGTTGTCAAACCAAAAGCCTTATTCTGTAAATGCCATGAGATCCTTTCAAGAAAGGCATCAGCATCTCAGTGCCAAGCTGTAAAACTCAGGCAAAAGCCAAGTGGGACTTAATCTGTGCCTCGCTAAGACAGAGACATTTAGAAATCGAGAATAATATTGAAAAACAACTGATCTCTGTTCTGATGTAAAAAAAAAAAAAAAAACCCTCTGATTCCAACAGAGAAACAGAGGTAAACTTTAACTGGAGAAGTGTGCCCAGATCATGTGCCTGGCATATAACCACAACCAGCATGAGTTCCCAGTCTGAGCCTCACCATGGCTTCCCCCAGATTTATGACAGCTTTGCCTTGGACTTTCTCCAGGATGATGTCACCTGTCCTCTGCACATCGCTAGAGTGTTAAGTAAGTTTCATAAAATTGCTGAGATCCTCGTTTGTCCCCGAGGAGTCCACCACAGGAGACAGCCATGGTGAAAAATTTCCTAGGATCCATGAATAAACAATCTTGGTATTCCCTGCCTTCCTCAGAGATTTCTGTGCCTGCTGCTGAAATGGCTTGAGTGCTGCAAACTAATTATAAAATTATTTAGTTAATAAAGGCAGGTAGGAAAGTTTCTAATTATCCCTGTGATAAAACTCTCCTGCAGCTGTAGGATTTGTCTTACCCCGCAGCAAGGTGGGACCTGTCTCCTGTAGCTGAGGCTGTGCAGAATCAGCCGTGGGGGGCGGGGTGCAAACACACAGGACTCAACCCAGCTGCCTTAAAACAGGTCACAGAACCATGGAGTCATGGAATGTCCTGCACTGGAAGGGACCCTCCAGCCCCTGCCCTTGCACAGAACGTCCCTGTGAATCACACCACTAAATCCAGCCACCTCTGAGGGGACCCTGGCATCTCAGCTGGCCTTAGGTCTTGCCCCAGAAGGACACTGTCCCCTCACAGTCCTCTCATATGTGATAGTCCAGAGAGCCCTGGACACCTCACATGGCAATAGATATTTATGTTTTATCTCACAGATCAGTTGCTTGATCCAGCTCAGTCTCCAGGCTCTGCTGGGAGCTGGGTCACCAGTGCACCTGCAGACACCTGTGTGCCTCCAGCCTCAGGGCACCTAGAAAAAATCACAGAACCATAAACCACAGAATCATGGAATGGTTTGGGTTAGAAGGGGACTTCTGAAGGTCATCTTGTCCAACACCCTGCCATGGGCAGGGACACCTTCCACTATCCCAGGTTGCTCCAAGCCCCATACAACCTGGCCCTGGACACTTCCAGGGATCCAGGGGCAGCCACAGCTGCTCTGGGCACCTTGTGCCAGGGCCTGCCCACCCTCACACGGCAGATTTTTTTCCTAATAGCTGATCTAAATCTACTCTCTTTCAGCTTGAAGCCATTCCCCCTTGTCCTTGCACTCCAGGCTCCTGTAAACAGTCTTTTCCCATCTTTCCTGTAAGTTCCCTTCAGGTGCTGGAAGGCTGCAATTAGATGACTCCGAAGCTTCTCTTCTCCAGGATGAACAATCCCAGTTCTTCCAGGCTTTCCTCATAGAAGACATTCTCCACCCCTCAGAGCATCTCCGGGGCCTCCTCTGGGCTGGCTCCAGCAGCTCCACGTCCTTGTGCTGTTGGAGCCAGGGCTGGGGCAGCTCTGCAGGTGGGCTCTCAGCTGAGCACAGGGGCAGAGGGGCAGAATCCCCCCTGCCCTGCTGCCCATGCTGGGGGCTCAGCCCCGGGCAGGGGGGCTCAGGCTGGGGCAGGTCCAGCTCTCACCCACAGCACCCCCAGCTCCTTCTCCCGGGGCTGCTCCCTCTGCTCATCCCCAGCCTGGGTGGATTCCAGGGGCTGCCCTGGCCCAGGTGCAGCTCCAGCACTTGTTGGCCTTGTTAAACCTCATGAGATTCCCCTGGGCCCCTTCTCCAGCCTGTCCAGGTCCCTCTGGATGCCATCCCATCCTCCTGCTGTGCCAGCTGCACCTCTCAGCTTGGTGCCATCTGCAAATCCGCCGAGGTGCCCTGGATGCCTCTGTCTGTGCCATTAATGAAGATATTCAATAACACTGGTGCCCAGATGGAGCCCTGAGGGACCACCTGGGGCCCTGAGCCATTGGCCACAGCCCTCTGGATGCAACCATCCTACCAGTTCCTAATAGCTCTAATCTAATAGCTCTACCATGGAATCCATCACTCTCCAATTTGGAGGGAAGGATGTTGTGTCAAAGGCTTTACAGAAGTCCAAATAAATGACATCTGTAGCTCTTCTGTGGTCCACTGACATATTACTTCATCAAAAAAAGCCCTTGCAGTGAGTCAGACAGGATTTCTCCTTGATGCAGCCCTGCTGTCTCAAATCACCTCCCTATCCTCCATGTCCCTTAGCACAGCCTCTGTTCCATGATCTCCCCAGGCACAGAGGCCAGGCTGAGAGGATGCTAATTCCCAGGGTGCTAATTTCTCCCCTTTTTAAAGATGGCTACTGTTTTTTCTCCCTTTTTCTGTCACCCAGGACTTCCCAGACACCCCAGGATGGGAGAGGCATCCCTGTGGGATCAACAGTCTGACATGGGTCAACAAGGTATGTGACAGGCCGAGAAGCACGCCCTGGAGAGGCTCAAATGGCACCAGGCACTCAGCTCCTTGTTGAAGGCAGCTATCTAAATTTTAGGTGGTCCCATTAGAGTGCTCCCTTCAGAGGGGTCCTGTTCTTTAAATGGGAAAATTTCCACTGGCTCCAGCACAGCCAGGACTTCACAGCACAAATGGTTTCTGCTGATTATGAAGATGAAGTGAGCACAGGTGTTGCTAATGTGAAATCACACTAAGAGTTTCTTCCACACTTTCCCCAGGGAATTTTGCTTTACCCTTGCATTTCCTATTGGGAGTATAATTTTTTTTTATCTGCTTCTGTGGGAGACAGTGGTGACCTCCCCAGCTGAGGTCAGGCTACCTGGGTTTGACATACATTAAATGACAGTGTGTCAAAGCACTAAAAAAAAATGTGTTGACTGAAGTTTTACATGGAGTTTTACAAGGTAGTAACATAGACTATAAACTGGAGCATTTAGGCGCCTGGGTGGGGAAATGTATGAAAAATGCATGAGAGGTTTGTGTAAGAAATGCAGTTCACTGGTGTTTCATATTCATTATTCTTTTTTTCTTTTTTTTTTTTTTTCTTCTTCAATGAAATTATCCTAAGGATTATTTTTTTTTTTTTTTTTGAGCTGAAGAGAAAGCACGTGCTCATTTCAGCCACAGATTTCAGGGCCCTTAAGTACTCATTGACACAAGAGGCGACGACAGCTCTGCAGGAACCTTTATGGGTCTCTCAGGGTTGTTGGTTTTTTAAGCCTGTGTATTATGGATTTCCACAACAGGTGTTAACAGCTCAAGGCATCTTAATGCCTGCTGGATTAAATAATGCACGTTTTTAAAATTGCATGAAGTCTCTCCCACTGGGGAAATACTATCCTTTCCGCCTTTACTTTTTAAATGAAAATAAAGCGTGTATTACAAAATTTGCCAAAGAAGTGGCTAAAATCCACGCCCAAAGCAACACAGAAGCTGAAATTCTGTGTCTAGCTCACTCTGCCTTTACCCAAGTCGTGAGGCTCCTGGGGTGGTTCGGAGCAGCGAGTGAGTAGGTATGACCACGTGAATGGCCAGGATAGGACAGTGGGGGTTACAGAGAATGGGGCATATAAAATGGGACGGAGAAAAAATCACTGCTTAAACCCTTGCACCAATTCAGTCAGCCTAAACCAGCTGAAAGCCTGAGCCAGAGCTTTGCTGGAGGGAAAACGTGAGTGAATGAACCCATTGTTGGGAGTGGGGAGATACTGGCATCTCCTGGAGGGCCCATCCGGCCCCAGTGAGGGACAGACACAGGACACAGCACATGCCACCTGAGCACAGCTGCTTTTGGGAGATCCCCTGGGGCTCTGAACCCTCCACTCAGGCAGAAAAGCCCACTCTGATGCCCCTGTGGCCCAGTGGGACACGGCCAGTGCAGAAGGTGTAGGTCATGCCGTGCTCAGCATGGGCAAGAGCAGAGCCTGGCCCTGAACCTCCTCTCCCGGGAGCTAACACTCTCCCTGGACACCAGTTTTGGGAAGCTCTTCTGAAGAAGGTGGGGAATGCTTTCTGAAGAGTTTGGCTGCCATTTGGGCATTAACCATGGGTTTAAGAACATTTATTAATGTCCTGTTGAAGTTAACAGTGAGGCACTGCTGCCCCCCCTCTTTTCTGATATGCAAACAGTGGTGATTAAGCACCAGATTAAACATCTTCATGAATATTTAAAAGGCTGTTTTTGAAAGTTTCCTGTCCTTTTACACTAATAGCCCCATTAAAACCTGTTTACAAGCCAGTCATGAGAGTAACTGTGTGCACTTAAAACACTGGAGAGTTCCCCAAGAGGAGTGCTTTAACCATGTGAGAATGGCAGCTGATCAATAGGGATCTTAAAGTAAGACTGTCTGCCTAAACCCAATGGAAACAGTCCTTGCAATGCAGAGAGAAAGAGCTGGCAAGTGCCCAACTGGTTAATTAGGGAGGCAAAAGTGGTAATAACAAAAACCGTAATATTTGCTTTAAGGTCCAGATGTCCAAGGCCTGGGTGTCTGGCTGGCACAGCACTTCTCAGAACCTGCCCTAAAGATGTTGATGGCAGCCAGGAAAAGGCCAGGGAAAATTTTAAGTAAACTTAACAGCTTGCTGTTTCCTGGATCCTCTTATCTTTTACACATCAGACTCCGCACGCAGCCAGAGCAGGGATGCAGATAATGTATGACAGCTGTTAATCACAGGATCACAAAACGGTTTGGGCTGCAAGGGACCTTCAAGTCTGTCTTGTTCCAAACCCTGCCATGGGCAGGAACACCTTCCACTATCCCAGGCAGCTCCAAGCTCTGTCCTTGGGCACTGCCAGGGGTCCAGGGACAGCCACAGCTGCTCTGGGCACCCTGTGCCAGGGCCTGCCCACCCTCCCAGCCAGCAATTCCCAGTTCCCAATCTCCCACCTGTGCCTGCCCTCTGGCAGGGGAAGCCATTGCCTGTGTGCTGTCCCTGCATGCCTTGTCCCCAGTCCCTGTGCAGCTCTCCTGGAGCCCCTTGAGGCCCTGCCAGGGGCCCTGAGCTCTCCCTGGAGCCTTCTCTTGTGCAGCTGAACAGCCCCAGCTCTCTCAGCCTGTCAATAATGGATGCAATCTGCTTGTTATATTGAAGTACAACACAATAAATGTCAGTCTTACATGGTGTATACCCATAACAGAAAAGGTGGGCATATTCAACCAGTGCTGTAAGGCCAACATTTAAATCTAGCCCTGCTACATGTACCTGGACAGCTCTTGATCTGCTCTCTTACTCACCATACATCCACCACGCTCCATTATCCTCTGTACCAGATCACCACCACTTCCCTGCCCTGTTCTGAGCCCAGTGGCCATGAAGCAGAAGGTGTCAGAGTCCAGCACAGGATGTAGGTTCTTAAATGCTGTTAAAAACCTGAGCTTCTGTGTCTGCTTTGTGCTACTGAGTGCACTGGAAAGAAATCTATTGACATCGGTGGGTTTTGGATTAGGCTCCCGCTGTGTTATTAAGTGAATTATTAATTATTAATAATAACATAACAGAAATCACATGTTGCCTTATTCAACCATTCAATTTTGCCTTATGTGGGGGTTTTTGAAAATGCAGTCGCCGAGTTTAAATACAAGTGTGGATTGATTGTTTAGCCTCCCTACTCATTGCCAAGGAGAGAGTATGCTTACATATGGGTGTCCAGTTCTAAATGAATATTGATTGACTGAAATTCATGCCGTCTGCTTCAGTTTAACTGTTTGGCAAAACTAGAGATGTCAATAAAACTGGATTGGATTTTGAACGGTATTAAAACTTTCTGGAGCCAAGGTAATCATGATGGAAAAAAGTAATAAAGGGCTGGAGACCTTACAAGCGTGAGGTTTTTCCTGCTGCTGTGAAGCCCTCTGGGGCTAAAGGTGTTTAGTTCCAATGCTGAAAGACCAGCAGGGTTGCTAATGGCCTTTCAGTTCCTTTGGCAGCAGCAAATATAAATAGGCAAAGTAGGTGCTCTAACTCCTCCCTTCCTAAAACTCAGCCAAACACTTATGGTGCTGTTTCAGTTAATGAGGTTTGGGAAACTGACACCCCCTCAAGCGAGAGGAGGCTGACTGCACGTCCAGGAGATTGTCCCCGTGGGACTGGCACTCGCCTGTCCTGAGGGGGACAGGCGTCTGCCTTACCTGCAGCAGAAATGGGACGTGGCAGAGTGGGGACCAGAGAGCTTGGGGATGGTGGGTTTGGCGAGCAAGGGTGTCATGTACTATCTGGGGTTTATTTCCTGAGACAGGAATTCATGGGGTAAAAGCACAGTGTGTGGTCCATGCACCTCTATTCTCGCTGCATCCCAGGGCTCCAGTAACTTTTATTGCACTTTCTGCCTATTTATAATCACTGTTAATTGGTTACCTTCTTGTCAGTGCACTTAGTGTGACTGCAGTGGGGTGGAATTAAGACACTGATCCTCCAAAATTGTTACCATATTTCTAAATATCCTCTTGCAGATTTGTCCTATGGGTTAATACATATCCCCCAAATTTATTATTGGGCAGGTCTGGTTACCTAATCCAGCACCAGAGATGTCTCCTTAAACCCTACAGTGATAAATTATGGGCACTTATGTTTATCCTGGGAAGAAGCTGATAGGACAAGTAGGAATAATTTTAAACTGAAAGGAAGTAGGTTTAGATTGGGCATTGGGAAAGAACTGCTGGCTGTAAGGGTGCTGAGGCCATGGCACAGGGTTCCCAGAGCAGCTGTGGCTGCCCCTGGATCCCTGGAAGTGTCCCAGGCCAGCTTGGATGGGGCTTGGAGCAGCCTGGGACAGTGGAAGGTGTCTCTGCTCATGGCAGGGGGTGGATGATTATGAAGGTCCCACCCAACCCAAAACATTCTGTGATTCGATGAATTCATAAAGAGAGGCAAAACCACTCGCACAGCTCACACACAGCTACAAGTAGCAGCTGATGGCAAAGACAGGAATTTAATCGAGCTGTCCTGCAGGTCTGGTGTGCACCCCAAGCCTGACCAAGGACTTCAACTTGTCATCTTGGGGCTGGAACTGTGAGAGAAATAAACCAGCAAGGTCAGGCCCCAAAGGAGAGCAAGAGCACGGTGCTGCACAAAAAGCAACTGGGCTGCAGATGGCTCGTAGGCACCTCTTCAAAAACGCCTCTCATGTCTTCTCTGCAGGTTTGTTTTTCCTGAAAATTGGACTGTGACTTAATAACATAAGACCAGGAAAGCTAGTCCATGATATCCTCATGTTTCTACTCCTGCAAAACTGGTGTCTGTGTTTGTTACCTACCAATTAATTAACAATCATGAGCGAAAGCAGATAGGAAAGACTTTAATTTCTGGGCCAAACTAATCTACAGTGGTGCTGCTTCGAAATTAGTTTTGTGCTTGCTTGATTTCTAAACATCAGCTCATCAAAGTGTGTTAGCATTGCTGTGAAATAAAAGTCCTTTTTTAAGGTACTTCATATAGGAACTTACAAGTTTATGCTAGGGAAAAATCCTTATAATTTTTTTTCCTGATGTCAAAATCAGCTGACGATATTTTTAAGCCTCTTCTCAGTATTTTTTCTGTTGTGATGAAGAACACCCCTCTCATGGAGGTAGAAAATTTTGTTTTCTGAGCAGCATTTCACTGTTTGAGCTGAAAGGTGACCCTGCAGACAGAGGGGTTACCACAGATAAAAGAAAGATGAACCATGATGAGGGAGCTGGAAAAATAGGCAGGACACAAGGAAATGGAATGAAACTGTTTCTGCCACTGGTGAAAACTCACTAGTCCTTGAAAATTCCATTACACCAGTGAAGTCCTGGGTTCTGGAAATGCCTAAATTATAATTATGGGGATGGCAGCAACAAAAGATTTGGCAAGGTAGGAGTAGAGGTGATTCAGTGAGTGGTCCCAACCCCAGCAGGGGGTGGTGGGAGCATCAGGCGGGAGAATCACAGAATCATTTGTGTTGTAAAAGATGTCTTAAGTTCATCGAGTCCAACCATTCCCCCAGCCCTGCCAAGCTCACCATTAATCCCTGTCCTGAAGTGCCAATCACTCCAGGGATGGGGACTCCACCACTGCCCTGGGCAGCCTGTGGCACTGGACAGCCCTTTCCATGAAGGAATTTTCCCTAACATCCCATCTAAACATCTAATCCCCTGGAACAACTTGAGGCCATATCCTCACCTTTTGTGTTAGATGTAGGTGCCGTAAAATTTGCTGCTGCCTGTTTTGAAAATCTCCTGTGTCCACTGTAAGGATTGACTCCATTGGGTTCTTGCAACGTGTTTTTTTTTTAATTTGACAAATTGGTAGGAGCATTTTCCTCTGCATCATAGAATAGTCTGGGTTGAAAGAGACATTAAAGATCATCTTATTTCAACTCCCTGCCATGGTCAGGGACACCTCCTACTAGACCAGGTTGCTCAAAGCCTTGTTCAACGTGGCCTTGAATTTTTCCAAAATGTATCGAAATTTATGAAAGGAATGTGTCAGAAGGTGGATTGATCTTATGGTGCATGAAATTAAAATTTGAAAGGCAAGGAGGAAAGACTGGCAAAAATCTCCTGTCCTGATGAGTCTGGGAATATCTGAATCAAACTATGAAATTACTCCATAGTTTCTAAAATCTTGAGAATCTTTGCTGCCTTTCAGAGATGCTTTTAGCTATAGTATGTGGTTATTTATTTATTTTCAACTGTTTTATGCAAAAGTGAGAAGGAAGGCTAGGGTACATTTGAGTTTTTAACTCAACTGCATTTTATAAAACCTTTCTGAGATGCTGGTAGATGAATGCTGTTCCCTAAACACACACACACACACACACACACATCCTTTCCAGGTGCATAAATTGAGGCTTGAAGAAGAGGTCGTATTTTTACAACTTAGGAATGTCAACTGAGAAATCCCAATCCAAAGGAGATTGATTTTCAGAAATGCCCAGTCTGGACAGATGAGCAGCACACCAGATTACTCACAGGGCACTCTTATTTGAGAGCTTATCTTTAAAATGTGGGCTATAAATGGCTCTCTGCAAGGTCATGCTGTAATTCATTGTGCTAAGGAGTAAAATTCCAGGTTTCTGGATGTGCTCTGGCATGATCACATCACGCTATACCTTACCCCATTGATATGGTAATTTGAGGAGTTATTTCAGAGATTCTGTAATTGTGACAATCTGGGACATTTGGCACAAGTATCTGCTGGGAGAAGACTGCTCTGACCTGGGGAATCTCACCTGAGAGGCACCAGGGAGCCACTCGTGATGTTCCTGCCCATCTCAGAGGGGTTAGAAATAGATGGTCTTTCAGGTCCTTTTCAAACCAGACCATTCTATGGCTCTGTGGTATTGGCCATGAAATGCAATTTAGGGAGCTTTAACCCTTGAGTCCTAGAGCCACTGATTTCAGAAGGAAAAAGTAATTCCCTTGATTTTTGAAATAGCTGTTTAAAAAAAAAGCAGGCACCTGGTTATAGTTACCTAACATGCTGAAATAACAAGTCAGCTGCTTGAAGTGGCTTTTTGGGAGGAGAGAATTGAGACCTTCCTGTGCCTGCTCCAGCTGCTCTCCTCAATTCCCCAGGCACCCCTGAAAGTGGAGGACCATCACCTCAGCAATATTGCAATGTCGTGATAATGATCACAACAACATCTCTTGCACCCACAACCCTTGTAAAGATGATGGCACCTCCTCAGCCAGTAGAAGAGGCTTTGCTCCTTGAAAGACAACCTTGCTTTTGTGAATTTGTCCTAGATTGCTGGGCCCTGAGTGGCTGTGGGTTCCGGGTTTGCCGTCCTATTTCAGCTGAGAAGGTGCAGTGCTGAGCTCTCTCCCGGCCAGCTGATCCTGCTGTTTCTTCAGCTCCCAGTTTAACTTCAATGGGAAGTCCCAGGTGCACAGAGGAGAAGCTTTAATGGATTAAACAAATAGAGCAAAGTCAAATAGAGCACACGTCTGTAACGTGCACGTCTGCATGCACACGTATCTGTGTTTATACACACAGAGGTACAGGGAGACAGAAGAGAAAAAAACAATTAAAAAAAAAACTTTTGGGAAAGGTTTCCTTCATAAAGCTGAGCTCCATGCAGCAGCACAATTTATATATCTCTCATTTCTGCATCATTTCTGTGCCGTGGTCAAAGAGTATTAGAGGATACATTTCTGTTCTAAATTACATCTGGGTAAATCCAGAGGAATTCCCCTGAGCCACGTTTACCTCTAAGATTTTGCCTACGTGGGGACACTCAGGAAAATAACCCAAATTAGCTGAAGGTGAGAATTTAAAAGTGGATTAATTAAACTGCGTGAAACCCCTGTGAAGGTTGTTCTTATTCAGAATTCAGGTGGTCTTCATTCAATTTAATTTAATTCACTTTGGAAATTAATTCAGATTAATTGTCCTAACAGTTTTTATGTACCTATCCTAGATTAACACTGGGGTAATAAAATGAATTGTAGCCCACTGACTTCAAGATTATTTTTAGATTTATACCAGGAGGCTCTGGAGGAAGATTGTCCCCTGGGTGTCCAGAATCCAGTGCTTTGCTAGGCAAGACAAAGGAGTGGAAGACATTTCTGGAAATAGATAAACAGTATTATTTTAGCTTCCAGGGCAATTTTTTTAAAGATCTGATAATGAAAATAAGGTGACAAAGGCAACACAGCAACAGGTTAAATATTTCTGCTTTTGAGCCCTGGGTAGGGTGCCCTCAGACTTGCCTTCCACTGGGGCTTGATCCTGCATGTGTGATATTCCTTCTTGGCAGGAAAAAAATTTTCTTTGACATCAAGAGGAACAATATTCAAATCTCTTAATTCCAGACAATCCGATTTTGCAAGCCTGGAGCCAAATGAAAATCAAGACTATGGCAGAGAGGGCCCGCGATGTGAAAAAGGAAAAACTGCTTTAAAGAGATAACTACTCCCAATCTACTCCCCAAAGGAGAAGACTCTTATTAAGGGTTTCTTCTTGAGATGTCTGCCTAAAGGCTTCTTCAGAAGGGATTTAGTCGTTTACAACTCACACCTGGAGTTTGAAGCCCCTCTTTTACTGTTTGGTAGCTCAGAGGTCCTGAACCTGCCTCCTTCTGTTGAGCTGGAGGTGAGCTTGGGCAGGGAGGACAGCAGAGGTGACAAGTGTCCGTGCCAGGCAGGGGACGCTGCAAGGAGCCCAGCCAAGGAGAGAGGCAAGAAAAAAAAAATAAAGACTTTTGAATCTGTCTGGGATCAGATAAATGTATGTGGTCAAGCAAACAAATAAACAAATGAAACGCCAAACAATAAACAACCACCCAAACTTACTTCTGAAAGATTTTTCTGTAGTCTTGCGTGTGTTTCTCTGAAGCACCTGGCAGTAGTGAAGGGGGACGAGACCAAACCTCCTCCTGTCCGCTAAATACTTTTGCATATTCAGATTTCAAATGTAAAAGATAGCTAAAAATAAAGGAAGACAGGAAAATAAACTTTCAATAGATCTAGGAAAAATAAATGCAACCTCCCGCCTGTTGGAGCTGTGCTAAAATGGTAACTATAGTCATGATGCAAACACTTAAAAAGCAGCGATTCTAGTGGGATAGAATTTGGGGAAGGTTTGGGGATGTCCAGCCCGGACCGCCTCAGAGCCGCCCCAAGCGCTGCAATTTGAAGGGAAAATGCCTGAATCCTTAATGGGGCAGCAGCTGCAGTGGGAAACCCTAAATCCCTGCACCGCCACCGTCATCCTCGGGACATGCGGGACGCTGCGGCTCGCCGCTCCTCGGAGGAAAAGCGAAGGGAAACGCGGGTTCCCCCAGCCCGTTTTGCTGCGGTGCCCCCCGCAGCAGCCGCCACATCGAGCGGAGAGGCGCGGAGAGACGCGCAGGGGGGCCGCGGAGCGGGGTGAGCCCCGGCGGGCCACGGGGGGCTTCGACGCGGATATTTTGGGGTGCACCTCCCACGCCCACTCCCGGCGCCTCGCAGCGCCCCGGTTCCCAGGCTCCCCTCCTTCTCCGCGGGGCGGAGAGGCAAGACCCGGCTCTGCAGACCCCTGGGCTCGCTCATCAAACCAAATTTGCTTTTCGGGCAAAATTTGACCTGTTTCTTGGCCCAGATACGTTTCTAACATTTTCTCCGTGCTTGTGGGGCGGTTTTTTGGGGTTTTGTTTGTTTGTTTGTTTTGTTTTTTGTTTTGGTATGTTTTGATTTTGTTAAGACTTGGGGCTCCGAAGTCCCAAGTGTGTCCCTCCGCCTGCCCTTAAATCCGGTTTCTCCCGAGGGAAGAAGAATGGGGGGTCCCGGGTAACCTCAGTACCCCTTTCCTCCTCCTCAACCCGGCACCTTCGGGCCCCCTTCCCTACGAGGGTGTCCCACAGCAGCCGGGACAACAGGCGATCTCCCTTTGGGGTCCAGGAGTCCCCTCTTCTGGGGGAGGACGGACACACGCCACTCTCCCATCCTCAAACGCGTTGGGATGTACACGGCGCGTAACCGCACAAGCTTCGGAACTCCTCGCAGCCAGCTAAAGGCTGTTCTCTTAATGAATTACTAATGAGTTAAAATTGGACAGCCGGCTTAATTAAAGCGTAGAGGCAATGTGTTTACCACATTGTAATTGAACTCATTAGGGCTCCGGCTTTGTGTTTTTAAGCAGCCGCCTTGTTCCGCACGTCGAGTGATCTGCGGGAAGCGTTTTGCTGGGGACGGGGCCTCTGCGGGAGTGCGAGGGCTTGGAGGAGGTGGCAGTGCTCCCCCCCCCCCCCACACGCCCCTTAATTTCCCTCAGGGGCTTGTGCTTGTGGGGACACCCTTCCCGCTGTCCCTCAAAGCACTCACAATTTGGGGCGGCGGCGGGGGGGGGCTCGCCCGCGTTCCTGTTTTGCCGGGAAAGCGGGGAAGAGGCAAAGGAAATTTTGCGGGAAGAGGGGAAGTTTGGGGTGGGGGGAGCTTGGGGAAGCAGAGTCCGCCCCTGCAACAGGGTCCCTCTTGCCCCCCCCTCTAGGCGGGGAGGATGTGGGGGGTGCCCTCCTCCCATCCTCCGCAGCCGTCGGGGCGGACCTGCCCCGGGGTAGCGGCGGGGCGGGGGCGGCCGCCGTTCTCCCCTCAGCGAGGGGAGGGGGCCGGGGAAGGGGGCGGCTTCCCCGCACCGCTTGCAAGGCGCTGCCTGGCTGCTAGAAGGCGTCCGAGACCCGACCCACCCGCGGCACAGCCGCCGCGGCAGACGCGGGAGCCAAACTTACGCGCCGCGGAGCTGCCGCGGAGCGAGAGCGGCCCCGCGCCGGCCACACCCCCGGAGAGCCCATGGAGCCCGGGTGTCCAGGTAAGCGTGGGGCTGGGGCGGGATGGGGCGAGTGGGAACCTTTTGATTTGGGTGCAACCATCCTTTCCCGGAGCAAGTAGCGGTGTCGCTCGCTGTCGCGATAGGTCGCAGGGTCGTGCTGGCCGTGGCGGGGAGGGGAGTGGAAGGCGGCTGTTCGCTGCCGGGTGGGATCTGGCTGGGAGAGCGCCGCTGGGCGAGAGGAGCCCCCCGCAAGTTTGGGCTGCCGCGGAGGGGAAGGGGCGATGGTTTGGAGCCTTCCGGATGCGCGGCCCCGCGTTCCCGTGTCCCTTACGCCTTCACGAATACATGGTTTTTAATTTTCCATACAAATCGTGAACTTTGCGCCAGGCGTGGAGATCGGAAAGGACGATCGGGGCTGGCTGGTCCCCAAGTCCAAAGCGGGGACCTCCCGGTCCTCCCTGGGGAGGGGAGCGCACGGAGCTCTCGGCGCCCGCGCAGCGCTGCGCGTCCTGCCGGCACCGGGATGGGGTGGGGGGGGGTGGCGGGGGTGTGCGCAGCGCTGCGCCTCTGCCCCAGACAGTTCAGCTTTTTCCCCCCTGGAGCGACCCTCGTTGCCTGGGAAGGGGCTGACTTTGAGGGAGAGGTGGGATAAGAGGCGACCGCCAGCCTGTGAGAGGCGTCTCCTCCGCTTAAGCAGCGGCTCCGATGTTTTAAAAGCCGCGCGGAAAAAAAAAAAAAAAAATATATATATATATATATATATAGGTATTTTAAATTATTTTTAATTCGTATTTTTTTACTGGCTGCAACTCCAAACCTTTGGGGCTCCGAGTGTTGGAGCCGAAGCGGGGAGCCCTCGGGGAAGCCCTTTTCCCCGCCCTCCAAGCCCTCCCTGTGTGTTGCCTGCTTGTTGCACAGCTCCTGCGCATCGGCTGGCCCGAAACAGGAGCTCATCCCGGTCTGTACAACCCTTTGGAGACATCCACATGGACCTGGCTTTAGGGAAGAGTGCCTATAGTGAAATCCTGTACTATACAAATCACTATTTTTTTTAATGATAATCCTGAAATCATGGCAAGGGGTAAGGGAACGAGAGGAATGCGGCGGTAAGAGAAGAGGGAAGAAGTTGCTTTTGGGTGTAGAAAGAGGGAAGGTGACAAGCCAGACCCCGAAGTGGGTAATGGGAACTGTCAAAGAGTGCAGAAGCGTAAAAGCCAAACACTCCCAATCCCCATAGGTTGTTTATTCCTCGTAAAATACAACTCTACATAGCAGGAAGTTACTGCAAACATTTATCAATAATGAATGAATCTCCTGTAATAAAATACACTCATAATTAGCTACAGTCAAGTACGTACATTACGCCAAGGCTTTTGCAACTCTTTGTTGAAAATCCGACTTAGATAAATCCTCTTAAACAGCCTTTTAAGAAGGAGGAAAAAAAATAGCAAAAACCAGGAGCAAACCACCACCCCAGCATCTCTCCTCTTTTCTGCCGTTTCTGAAACCCAAACCGTAACTACTCCTGAAATATAACGGAAAAGTCTTCGGTGAATTCAGAAGAGTCATTAACATTCAGCTTTAAGTGAATGTTAACAGTAAATAAAGAAATCTCTTGATTGTAATAGTTGCAACAAAGCAATAATAAACCAGTGGGCGGTCATCAGTAATGATAAATGTATCATTATTACTGCGTGTTGGGGAGCAGGGTTTGGAAAGTACTTCAGACTTTTTAGTGGCAAGCTTGGTGGCAATTCGTTTCTTAGCCTGGGAAAAGGGTGGGGGGTGGGGAACGCCATATAATTTTATACACAATTTAGGTGAAAATAAATTTAAATCTGTATATTACATTTTTAATTTCAAGATAGTAATTAAAGCTGGTTCATTATATCTCCTCTGAAAGTCTCTGTGCTCATCTTAATTGCCTGTTTGTACAATCTGCTTTCTAAGACACCCAAGGTTACTGGGTTCTGAAAGACGCAAAATTGAATTATTTACTGACGTGATGACTCTTCGTCACGTTTCTCTCGGAAGTTTGGGATCGCTGCTCCCCATCACAGCCCGATTGGGGCCCTGCTTCTCCACCGTGGAAATTTGTTGCTCGTTTAAATACTTCGGAGCAGGCACGTTTCTGATTCTGATGCAAAGATGTTCAGAGCTCTTTAATTTATGCGTTTGGGGGAAAAAAAATCAATAGCTGAGGTGGCTTTTTTTTCGTTTGGGATCTTTCTTTCCCCCCCCCCCCCCCGCCCTCCCCCAGTCCACCACTCCCTGGGGTGCTAATTCACGCACACCTAAAACTTGCAGCTCTTTTCTTCCCTGCCACCCCATCCTCAGGCAGAACAGAAATAATCACCCTCGTGTTCTTAGGAGCTGAATGGAGGGTTAGGGAGCGCCCATCTCCTCCCGGGCTGCCAGTCCCTTCCCGTAGGATAAAATAAAATGATAAACAGCTTTTTTTTTTTTTTTTTTTTTTTGTGGGGTGCTGTTTCTATCGGGTGAGTGATGCTGGGGGGCTGGCGGGCAGCCTTCCCCCGGCGGGGGTATCGCGCCTCCTGGCTAAGGTCTGCACGTACCTTCGGCGAGGACCATCTCGGGTTTGGATCGCTCCGAGCACATTAAACTGAGAATTTAAGGGACCTCCATCAGACAAAAGGTGCCGTTCTCGGTTCCTTCCCTTCAGCCGGCGTGCTGTTTTTCAGCTACCGGTGGGGTAAAAAGCTGTCTAAAAAATACCCCATCCCTGACACTCTCCTGGTGTCTTTCGAGAGCCGAGAGAACATCCCGTTGAGTCGTTTCCCCCCTCGTTATTACGAATATAGAAGCATCTTTCCGAGGCGTCCTTTTGCCACTGAAAAACTCCACGTAGAGATCTCTACCCTTTTGTTATGTCTAGCTGGGTTATTCAAGAGCAGAGACAAAAGCCCGAAGTGATGTGATCTAAATGAGCTCCGGGGTTTTCCAGATGGGACCACCTCTATTCCAAATGCCCTTTCTGCTTAATATAATAAAGTGCGATTAAAAAAAATACTACTTAGAAAAGAGCTTCGCTCTAGACCAAGCAGTGCAAGCAAAATCTACACAAAAGTATTAAAAAAAAAAAAACAAACCAAAAAAAAAAAAAAACAAAACCAAACTTTACTGTCTAAATTTTGTTAGAATAAGAGGTTTTATAACAATACCTTTGCGTGTCTGCTACTTACACGGCTGGAAGTTTCAATGGGATGTGGAGAGGTGGGAGGAGGGAATGGATTCGCGTTGGGGGTGGTTTTCTTTGTGGTCTTTTTAAACGCACCAAGGTTATCTCGCTTCCCTTGGCCTCTCTGCTACAATATTTAAGCGCTCTGGAAGTAAATAAAGGCCATGAGGGTGGGCTAGGGTGGTTTAAACTTGGCCGCTTTTCCCCGCTGCTCGTTTTCCTCACGACGCGATCCGCGGCGGGAGAACGGGCTGCTGTCGCCTCCCGCTCGGCCGCTCCGAGGCAGAATCGCGATAGAGAAGGGAAGAGGGAAAAGGAGTCAGGACTCCTGCTTAGCCCTTCCAGGCTTCCGTGAGAAGTTTCTCCACCTTTTCCACTCCTCTGTCGAGAGGTGACTCCAAGACAACAGCAAACAGCGAAATGAACGGGAGAAACTGGAGTCGACATCCGGACAGGAGCCCCCCAGATCTGTACCTACCCGTTAGGGGGACTGTGGACACCCCACCTCCAGCAGGAATTCCCTTCCACCCCTCGTCGTGGTCAGGGTGGGCTCCGTCCGACCCGCAGAGACCCCGCTGGGGTTGGCGGCGGCCGAGCAGCTCCGCCGGGCCTCGCCCGCCTGGGGACACCCGCGGGATCATCCCGGCCACTGCGTGGGCCAGCCTTTCTCTGCCAAGCCACCCCCGCCGTGCCCGCACTGAGGTCCTGCTACCCCATGAGATTTCCCAACAGGCTTAAGTGAAAAAAAAAAAAAAAAAAAAAAAAAAAAAAAGTAGAGAACGGTGTATTCTTGCCCCGCTTCTCCACCGTGCTGGTGTGGGTCAGTCTCTGCCCCAAATTCGGTGGCCCTTGCACCTCCCCCCTCCGGGAACTAAGACATCCCGACCCGCAGGTTTGAGTTTTCCCTTTAAAGGGAATGGAGGAAGCCACTCAGTTTTTACAACGGAATCCAGGAGGGTCAACAGCAACAAGCAGGTGACAAAAAGGAAAAAAAAAAAAAAAAAGAAGAAAAGAAAAAAAAGAAAAAAGTAGTTTAGTTTTACTTTTCGTTTAGTTACCACAAAATAGAACGTAGTTGCTGGCTAGCGACGACCCTGTCCCGAGCCTGAGTTTTCCGCCTCTCCCTTCGCTGGAGGTGTTCTGCAAAACCCTCCCATCCCTTTCGCCTCCTGCAACCGCTCCTCGTCCTCTTCCAACGCCGGGCTCAGAGCCTGGGGCGAAGTTGCCCATCGCCGGTTCTCCCGGGAATGGCCGGGGGAAAGCCGCCGAGTGACCGCGGGAGAGGGGAGCGGTCTGCCCGGCGGCCGCTGCGGGGATGCAGGCACTGAGCATCCGCAGGATCAAGCGGCTTCCCCCTAAAACCCCCCGTCCCTCCTGGTGCCGACCTGGGAGCGGAGACAGGAGGGGAGATTTTCTCCGAGGCGTGGTAATAGATCATACAATGTGTGACACGGGTTTAACCAATAAAACAATTTGAATCAATTAGCTGACGGAGGAGAGTTTTGAAGTGTAAAATTCATGTCAGTCTGGCTAGGAAGCATTGATTAAAATGTCACCAATGTGAGGCTTATGGCCATTGCTCACACGAAAGCAGCAGGCTCCGTGCAGAAGAGGATCGGGAAAAAGTAGGAGGGAGGGGAAAAGGGGAAGTCTCCCTGTGACAGTTGCGACACGGGGAAGAGCAAGGTTTAATAAGAAGTGACAGAAGTAATAAGGAGAGGTGTGATTATATTATTATTATTATTATTATTATTATTATTATTATTATTATTATTATTATTATTATTATTATTATTACTGTTATTGTTATTATTGTTATTATTGTTAGCAAGGACCCGAGCAATACCCGGATAGGGGAGAGAAGGTGCGAGCTTTAGTGTGGATGTCCTGGGAAAGGTCGATGTAGAGATTTCTGTCTGGACCTGTGATGTCCGAGAAAAAAAACAGACAAACAAACAAAAAAATCGCCAAGTTTTCATAGGTAAATGTGCAGGAATACTAAGTGCTGGTCATGTGCACGGAGAGAAAAAGAGAGATACAAATATTTTTGTAAAAGAAAAATAAATCAGAAGGGTATTAGGAAACACTTGACGGTTCAGTTGTCTCCCCGTTTTGGCTAGGAATGAGTTTTTAATTTTCCCGGGGTTTAGCAGTTTTTCTGCAGTTTTCCTCCCTGGAAAGCAGCGGCGTTGAGCGATATTGGCCTTCAGCCTTGGGGTGGGGGAGTCGCGGCGGGGTCTCCCCATCCTCTCGCAGCACTACGCAGAGAGGCAGTTAGGACCCACAACCTTTTGGAGGTGATTCATGTTTAAAAAAAAATCTACATTTTCAGTTCACTGTATTCACAAGAAAAAAAAAAAAAAAGGAAAAAGCAGAAACCACCACAACCGTTGTGCTGGTGGCTTTTTTTTTTTTTTTTCCTTAAATAGGGGCATAAACCAATTAGGGGAAAGGGGGAAAAGTTAAAAAAAACCCAAGCAGAACATGTTTGCGCCCTATTGGTTTTTGTGGGAGCGAGAATCTGGGTCCGGGTGCTTGTAAAAGTGGTTCTGGTGAATGACTTCGGTGTATTTGGGAATGGCAGTGAGGACACAGAAGCTGTTCGTGCTCGCGAGGACACGGTTGTGGCGAGAAATCAACTTTTTCTCTCTTTCTCCTCCCCTACCCTGTAACTTCTCCCGATCCCTTAAAAAACACCGTTTCCGAAAAGACGCGGGGTACAAAAGGAGAAATATTCAGTTTCTTGGAAGCGATTTGTCTCAGACCGTGAAGGGGCGGAGGGAAGACAGAGGAAGGCGAAAAAAGGCAAAAAAAAAAAAAAAAAACCAAAATCCAAAGCGCATTCCACCGTCCACCGTTCCGGCCTCTCGCCGGGAAAACCGCGCTCGGGGCGAGGGGGGCGGCGGCGGGAGGCCGGGCCCCGACGGGGCGCCCGCATCCCCTCCCGGTGCGGGGAGGGAGAGAGGGAGGACGAGAGGGATGGGGGGAGCCGCCCCCAGCCCCGCTCGCCTCCCACCGTCCGGGGGGGGCGTGCGGTGGGTCCGGCCCCGTCCGCCCCCCCGGGCCGCTGACGTCAGAGCGCCCGCGGGGGCCGCCGCACCGCGGGGCGGGGGGCTCTGTCCGGCCGCGCGGCTCCGCGGCGGCGGGAGCGGGGATGCGCTTCCCTCCCTCCCTCCCGGCGGCTGCTGGAGGAGGAGGAGGAGGAGGAAGGTCCGGCGGCGGCACGGCCGGAGCGCGGCCGCGGAGGTAACGGGCGCCGGGCGGGGAGGATGCCCGGGCAGCCGCGGGGAGCACCGAAACTTTGGTTTTTGTTTTTTTTTTCGTTCCTCTTCCGTGCTTTCCCCCATCCCGGGGCGTGAGGAGAAGGGACCCTTCCTCCGTCGCCTTGTCCCCTCGGAGGCTCTGCGTGCAGCCCTCCCGGGTGGCGGCGGGTTTCCAGGACGAGGAGACGGACACGGGTCTCTGCTGCGTGCGTGGGGGTCGAAGCGCCCGTGGGTCGGGGGTTCTTCCAAACGGGGACGGTTCGCTCGTGTACCGCCATCTCCACACCTGTAGTGGGAGGTGCACGTCGGAGACCTGGGATGCGCGGGGGAGGACGGCTCCCGGCGAGGACAGAGGAGGTTTGGGGGAGTCGGGGTCGCGGAGCAATCCTCCCCACGGGTAGCGCCTCCCCACGCCGGCAGAGCAAGGAGCGGGGGGAGGACGGGGTGCGTGCGGCGGGGACCCCCCCCCCATCCCGGTGAGCCCTCGGCTGACGGCGCTGTGTCTCTGTCCCCCTCCCCTCCTGCAGCTAGAGCAGAGCAGCCCCCCCGGCGCTGAGACGATGGCGACCAGCCCGCTGCCCGGCCCCACCGATATCTTGCTGCCGTCGCCGTCCAGCGCGTACCCGCCGGACCCCATGAACCAGCCGAGGGCCGGCCACGCCGCCATGAAGCCCAACCAGGTGGGGCAGGTGATCCTCTACGGCATCCCGATCGTCTCCCTGGTCATCGACGGGCAGGAGCGGCTGTGCCTGGCGCAGATCTCCAACACCCTCCTCAAAAACTTCAGCTACAACGAGATCCACAACCGGCGGGTGGCCCTGGGCATCACCTGCGTGCAGTGCACGCCGGTGCAGCTGGAGATCCTGCGGCGGGCCGGGGCCATGCCCATCTCCTCCCGCCGCTGCGGCATGATCACCAAGAGGGAGGCAGAGCGGCTCTGCAAGTCCTTCTTGGGGGAGAACCGGCCCCCCAAATTGCCGGATAACTTCGCTTTCGACGTATCGCACGAGTGCGCCTGGGGATGCCGCGGGAGCTTCATCCCGGCCCGCTACAACAGCTCCCGGGCCAAGTGCATCAAGTGCAGCTACTGCAGCATGTACTTCTCGCCCAACAAGTTCATCTTCCACTCCCACCGCACCCCCGACGCCAAGTACACCCAGCCCGACGCCGCCAACTTCAACTCCTGGCGCCGCCACCTGAAGCTGACCGACAAGAGCCCCCAGGATGAGCTGGTCTTCGCCTGGGAGGATGTCAAGGCCATGTTCAACGGCGGCAGCCGCAAGCGCGCCCTGCCGCCCGCCCCGCCGGCCCCCGCCGCCGCCGCCCCCGCCGCCTGCCACCCGCTGGGCTCGGTGAAGGCGGCGGCGGTGGTGGGCGGCGGGCTGCTGAGCCCGCACCTCCTGGCCGCCCCGCCCGACCTGCACCAGAAGCGGCCGCGCTTCGAGGAGGACGAGGAGCTGCAGGAGGCGGTGGCGGCGGCGCACGGCGGCAAAAGCCCGCGGAGCTACCCCGTCATCCCTGTGCCCAGCAAGGGCTCCTTCGGCGGCATGCTCCAGAAGTTCCCCGGCTGCGGCGGGCTCTTCCCGCACCCTTACGGCTTCCCCGCCGCCGCCTTCGGGCTCTGCCACAAGAAGGAGGAGGGCGGCGGCGGCGATGCCCTCGGCGGGGCGGCCGCGCACAAAGCCGGCGGGGCGGCGGCGGCGGCGGCGGCGGGCGGCGGGCTCTCGGGGCTCTTCTGGCCGGGCAGGAAGGACGCCGCCTTCTACCCTCCCTTCTGCATGTTTTGGCCGCCGCGCACCCCGGGCGGGCTGCCGGTACCCACCTACCTGCAGCCGCCGCCGCAGCCCCCCGGCGCCCTGGGATGCTCGCTGGGAGGGGACGGGGCGGGCCTGCTGCGCCAGGCTTTCCTGGACCTCTCGGAGCCCGGCGGCGAGGCGGGGCCGGCGGGGCTGGGGACGGGGCCGGCGGGGCTGGGGACGCCGCCCGCCGCCGCCCCCCCATCGGCGCCCGCCGCCGCCGCCGCCGCCGCCGCCCGGGACCCGCTGTTCGAGTCGCCCCCCGGTGGCAGCGCCGAGCCCGCCTCGCCCGCCGCTTCCGACGGGGGCAGCGCCGGTGGGGGCGGGCGGGTCCCCCCGCACCACCCGCACCTGCTGGAGGCGGCGGGCGGGCGCAAGGCGAGCGGCGGGTACCACCACTCCAGCGCCTTCCGCCCGGTGGGCGGCAAGGAGGACTCGGAGAGCCTGGCCAAGCTGCACGGAGGAGGCGGCGGCGGCCCCCCGCGCTCCGCCTCGCCGCTGCAGCTGCTGCTGCCGCCGCCGCCGCCGCCGCCCCCCGAGGACGCGGGATGCGAGAGGCACCCTCATCCTCCGCACGCCGCGCACCGCCTCCTCTCCCCCGGAGGCACTAGCTGCAGCTTCGCCAGCGAAGAGAGCAGCGAGGAGGAGGAGGACGAGGAGGAGGAAGACGAGCCCGAGGTGGACGTCGAGGGGCACAAGCCCCCCGAGGAGGAGGAAGAGGATGAGGAGGAGGAGGGCGAGGAAGAGCCCCGCGGCGGAGACCCCTTGGCGGCCGGCGGCCGCTTTCCACCCGCCCGCGGTCTGCCGGAGAAGGGCGGCCGGGAGCGCCCCGCCGCCGGCCCCTTCCCCCGTCCGCCCGTCGAGGAGAAGCCGGGGGATGGTCAAACCCCACCGCAGCCGCCTGCCGGGGCCCCGCGGGCGGGCAGCGGCGGCAGCAGCCCGGCACATCACCCGGCGCCCGAGGAGCAGCCCCTCTACAAGGATGTAAATGCCCTGGCAGGCCCCTT